>NC_080179.1:22798273-23528605 GCF_950295315.1 Erinaceus europaeus | reverse complement strand
ATCTGTCTTTTGCATATTTATTTTACCTAGCATAATAACCTCACATTCCATCTATTTTGTCCAAAAAGGTTTGTATCATCTTTTTTATTAGTGATTTAATAATGATTAACAAGACTGTAGGATGAAAAGGGTACAAGTCTATACAACTCTTACCACCAGAGTTCCATATCCCATCCCTTCCATTGGGAGATTATCCCTTTATCCCTTTGGGAGTATGAAACAAGTTCTTTTTGGGGTACTGAAGGTGGGATTTATGACTTCTTTAATTGCTCCTCTGCTGGACATAGGTGTTGGTAGGTTGATCCATACCTCCAGCCTGTTTCTTTCTTTACCTAGTGGGATAGGGCTCTGGGGAGGTGAGGTTCTAGGACACATTGGTGAGGTCATCTGCCCAGGGAAGCCAGTATGGTTTCATGGCAACATCTGCAAATTGGTGGCTGAACAGCGATAAGATATAAAACAGAAAAAAACTCTATCCATTGAGCATATGTGCCACAAAATATTTATCCAATTCTGAGTATTTAGGTCGACTTCATGTTTTAGCTGTTGTGAATAGATGGACCTTTATCTGACATTGTTTATGAGTAGGAAAGACTAGAGAACTGCATGGTCATTTATCTTTGTTTCTGTTTTCTATTACAGTAATTGTAATTGAATCCAGGGTTGCAAGTATACAACACATATATATACTCCATGAACAAACCACCTTCCAGGTCCTGAGGCAACATTATTAATAGAGTGATATACAGGATATCTGAGGTGTTTATATGAAGTCTGGACAACTGTGGCCATTGAATGCTCTAGAAGATTTGGTTCTTTAGCAGAAACTTGAATTAGATGAACTCAAAGTTCTATCCAAATCTAACACTATATGACAATATTTCAAAAATTAATTAGTAGGGGTCAGATGATGGGCTCACATTAACATATACTGGGACCCCTCTTCCTCACTCCAAGGTCCTCATCCCCAACTGCAGAGAGTAAACAGTGGAGTAATGCAGTGTCACTCTTTCTCTCCTTCTCTGTCAACGCTTACTAGAAGCATAACTACTAGGAATGTAAAGGAATACAGGCATCAAGCTCCCAGTTAATCACTGGTGGCAAAATTTATATATTAACACATTCTAATTCCTTTACTTTCTTTGAAAGAAACAGGCAGTGAGAGAGAGAGAGAGAGAGAGAGAGAGAGAGAAATGGAGATCCCACAGCACTGAAGCATACTTCAATGGGGTAGGGACTAAGCTTAAACCTGGTTCATTTGCACGGCAAAGCAAAACTTATTTAAGTAGGCTATTCACCAGACCTCTAATTCCTCTAATTCCCCTTTTTAAAAAAAATGATTTTTATTTTTAATGAAACAGAGAAAGATGCTCCATTCTGACTTATGATGCTGTGAGAGATTGAACCTGAAACTTCATAGCCTCAGGCAAACCACTATGTTATTTCCCCAGACTTCTAATTCCCTTTTAAAAGCCTTAGTTTTGGGCTGGCAGATTATCTCGCTTGGATAGTGTGCTGCTTTGCCATGTGTGCAGCGCAGGCTTGAGCCCTGTCCCCACTCCACTGAAGTAAGCTTTGTTTCTGTGATCTCTTTGTCTGCTTTTCTGACTCTGTCAAAAACAAACATACAAAGAAACAATTTGAAAGCATTAGTTTTACAAATTTTCTCTCAGATTTGTAGATATAAATACAAGAATCACTTATTTCTTTTTTTAAATTTTTTAATTGGGAGGATTAATGGTTTGCAGTTAATAGTAAATACAGTTGTTGTTACATATGTACAATCTCTCTGGGGGGGCAGGCAGTGGCTCACCTAGTTGAGAGCACACCTTACTATGTTTTAGGATTTGGGAGTGAGCTCCTGTATACTAGTACAGCATCTGAAAACAGTGAGAGTTTGACTTTTTTTTCTTCCAATCTGTATCTCTTTAATTCTGTGCTCTTGTCTGATTGCAATGGCAAGAACTTCCAACACTATGTTGAAGAGTAATGGTGATAGTGGGCAGCCCATTCTAGTATGTGCTCTAGGTGGGAATGCTTCCAGTTTCTCACCATTGAGTATGATGTTAGCTGTAGGTTTGCTATCTTAATGGACTCTACTAGTTTAGGAAAGAATAACTTTTTGGTGTTTTTCATTTTACCTTTTTTTTTCTTTTTTAGGTCTTTTTTTAAAATTTTTATTTATAAAAAGGAAAATGACAAAAACCATAGGATAAGAGGGTACAATTTCATACAATTCCCACCAGCAGAACTCTGTATCCCATCCCCTCCCCTGATAGCTATCCCATTCTTTATCCCTCTGGGAGTATGGACCCAGGGTCATTATGGGGTGCAGAAGGTGGAAGGTCTGGCTTCTTTAATTGCTTCCCTGATGACCCTGGGTGTTGGCAGACTGATCCACACTCCCAGCCTGTCTCTCTTTTTCCCTACTGGGGTGGGGCTCTGGGGAAGCAGGCCTCCGGGACACATTGGTGGGGTCATCTGTCCAGGGAAGTCTAGTTGGCATTACGTTAGCATCTGGAACCTGGTGGCTGAAAAAAAAGAGTTAACATATAAAGCCAAACAAATTGTTGACTAATCATGAACCTAAAGGCTGGAATAGTGCAGATGAAGATTTGGTATCTCTATTTTGTAGATAGCTAGTAGGCCTATTTGTTTTATTCCAAAGGACCCTATGAATATACTAGGTTTTTTTTTTGAGCCTGACATCTGATATGTAAATAGACCCAAGTTGTTATTTTCTGAGGAGATGATGTCATGGCTGGAAAACGGGCTAGAAAGCTGGATCAGGGAAAAGAGTAGCTCCCAAATATGGGAAAGGTGTATAATTATTGTTGATTGTAAAACTCATTGATTTTACATATTTTATTACTACTTCCCAACTGTTGATTTTTTCCTAATGAAAAGTCTATGTTATAACTTAGAAAGTTATTGCATGGCAGGGGTATATAGCATAATGGTTATACAAACAGACTCCCATGCCTGAGGCTCCAAAGTCCCAGGTTCAATCCCCTGCACCACCATAAACCAGAGCAGAGCAGTGCTCCGGTTAAAAAAAAAATAAAGTTATTGCAGTTTGGAAAACAAAAGGACCAAATAGAGGTATAAATAAGAGCTATATCTGAATGGAAGCTTTAAAAATTAACACTAGTTATTTTCCTCCATCACTCTGTGACAGACTTATTTTGCTTATTATTTCCTCAATAATGTCTTAATAACCTTGGTTCACCAACATTTCCATAATATGTTCAGATGCAGGAGGAAAATATAAAAGTAAAACAATGCTTTCAGTGGGTTGTAGGCAGCAATGCAAGACTGACATTTTTATTTGTGTTAGTTCTCTTCTTGCTCCTTTATAAATGTATGGTAAAGCCAGAGAAGCATTTTTGAAGAAATTATTTTATCCACTTCAATGACAAAATAGTTTTGTAGTAGGATGTGGGTTACTTAAGTGAGGATACTTTCAGAAATATTTGTGAGTTAATATGCTTACCTGATGACCAATAGTTGAGTCTTGGGTCATTTCAAATAAGTATCTTTTCTTTTCCACCTATAGGGAGAAGAATTTCACTTCCATCCTGGAAACAGAGTCACAATTGCTCCCACAAGCAAATGAAGACTAGAATGATTCCAGAAGAATGGGGTACTAGTTTCACTTTTTTATTATATATGTCAGGAAATCTGTTTGTCTTGTTCTGAGTTTGGTCTACCTCAAGAAAGTTATTTTCTGGAAAGAACTCCTGACTCCTGATATGCCCTTCACATCTGTAGCACATCTTTCTAGTAGTAGATTTTCCAGTTTGTAAACTAAATGGCCTTCCATAAATAGAACAATGCTCTTGACAGGGAAATTTGAAATTTCTGCAGCAAGTTAAGGACATACATCTTACCAATTGTATTTAGAGGTTAGGGAGCATATAGAGATTTTTTTTTTTTACCTCTTTATAAGTTTTAACAAAGAAGATACATTGGAATCAGAGTCTGATACATTATGGAAGAATAGTACACAGTTCAGTAAAGTTCATGTGAATTCTGTAGAAGGAATAAGCTTGCCCTTTTCTGTGATTGCAAAGGTATAATAAGAGATGGTACTATAATTGTGATTCCATTTTGCTGTATTTCTTTTGTCCTAATTACTTTCATGGTATTTCTAGAATAACTCACAGAGGTAATGCATAAATTCATAGCTATGGAGCAAGTTTCAAAATGCAGTTTGTGAGGATCTTCTCCGTACAGTATACTATAAGACTCATTGTATCCAGAACTTGTTAGCTATTCCGGTTTTGTAGATTTCCAGGGAACCTCTCTTATCTCACTGAATGAAGGACACACAGATGGTGACATTATTTTTTGGTAGGGTTACATGATTGTAAAATGACTGCTACCTAACAGTGATTGTTGTGTGCAACTGCATTGTAAAATGAACCTTGTTTCCTAAAGACTAACAAGTCTTGGAAAATATGTATATCTGAGAACAGTTGAAATGAGGTAATAAGGGGGGAATTGCCTGTGTTGCCCCATCACATCTACAAATTTGGTAAATAGTCTGAAGAATATCCCTAGTAGCTTGTCATTGGTAATGCAGTTTGCAGACTGCAGATGTATGTTTGGTCAAATAGGATGAAAAGAAAAAGGGATATACTATAACCTGTGTTATTTTTAAATTTTTTATATTTATTTATTTTCCCTTTCGTTGCCCTAGTTGTTTGTTGTTGTTGTTGTTATAATTATTGTTGTTATTGATGTCACCGTTGTTACATAGGACAGAGAGAAAGGGAGAGAGGAGGGAAGACAGAGATGGGGAGAGAAAGATAGAAACGTGCAGACCTGCTTCACTGCCTGTGAAGTGAACCCCCTGCCAGTGGGGAGCCGGGGGCTTGAACCAGGATCCTCACACGGGTCCTTGCACTTCATACCGTGTGCGCTAACCTCTGTTTTTTATTCATTTTACAATTGAGCTTAAATCCAGCATGCAGAATGGACATTTACCATTATCACTCAGGCTACAATAAATAATTGAATAAATAGTTAAATAATTAGTGGTGAAATAACTCTTTAAATCTGGGAAGCAATGTCATCACCCTCTCATCCTTCAATTAATTCATGCAGAAATCTCGTTAGTATTTTATTGAAGATGCTTTTATAGCCCTTTGTGTTTCATGAAACCCCAAAGCAATCTCTATAATATACAATGGCAGATGCAAAACTACTGCTTGAGTTACTCAATAGAAAAGCACATCATGGAGGAGCATTAAGTCTCTAGCCCCAGGAGGACCAATCTATACAATTTAATTTCTTCAAACTGTTAAATAGTTGGTTCTTTGTGCTTCAAATGCCCACTCAAGATCTTCTCAGCAGGATTCTCTAGACCAGGTTACTCAATTTCAATACTATTGAAACGTGTAATGAGATGATTCTATGTTGACAAGAGCAATTCAGTACCCTGTAGGGTATTAGGCAGAATTCCTAGACATCAGGTGCCCAAAGTATCTCTTTCCCTAAAAGAACACTCAGAAATGTCTCCAGCATCCTCTGGAGTTAAGAATTTCCCTGGTTGAGAATTAGTGTTTTGTGGAGTGTGGTTTTTCAAGTTTAAGATGCCCTACAAGGCCAAGCACCAAATGAATTCATAAGTTCCTGAGCTAGTTCAAGAGTTAATCCTTATGTATATCCTTGCAGTGATCATATATGATGCTAAAAGTTAGCAAATTAACCAGGTGTTACAGAAAAAAAAAAAACACATAGAAGTAGTAAAACAAATGCTTATATATTACAAACACAGTGTTGTCACAACATGAAGTGACAAAGTGAGATGATTTTTTGTCATGGATGAGTTCAGAGATGGCAAGGATTAGAGCCTTCTTTTCTTGTACACAATTTTTGTAAAGGAAAACTTACAACTTTCAGAAATATGAAGACTATACACAGAGCACATTAAGTCATATTCTCTATCGTAGCCTGTCTTTACCCTATATAAATGTTTCACAAAGAATGAAAATGAAGAAAGCTATATTCTGTGGTAAAACTCAAATACAAATGATATTATAGTAATAGTACTCTCACCCACTAGTGCTTTGCCCCTATCCTATTAGTTCTATGTTCACACACATGGAAATATGTGCCCATAAGAACATCTTCCTGTATATAAATGGTTTCTTTTTAAATCAATTATTTTTCAAATGCATCAGAACAAAATAACTTCACTCTTATTTTGCACACAAAGAAAAACAAAAACCCTTCAAGTTAGCTAGGAAAAGTACTATCTCTGAGGCTATGATATGAAAAACCAAATATTTCATCATCTGCCACCATCATTCACTTGACAACAATATCAGTTGGGATCTTCCTATTACTGGAGCACTCCACTTACTAGTCTCCACCATGTTTCTGCCTTGCCCCTTAAAGGCTATTCTTTCCACTGCAGCAGACAGAGCAATCTTGCTAGACATCATAGAGATTATGTAAACCCTCTGCTGCCTACCCCTCTGATTTTAGTTTCTAGTACTCCCTGCCTTTCTAACTCCACTCCAGCTACATTGGCTTCCTTGTGTTGCGTGAACACACTTGCTCATCTCAGGAATTTTGCACCTGCTGTTCTTTTGCCTGCAGTGCTCTTCCAAGAATGTACGCATACATCAACCCCTCATCTCCTGCAAGGCTACTTTCATGTCACCTTCTCAGTGAGGTCCCCCCAGTTTGTAAAGTTGCTAATGTCTCCTGCTTTCATACACCACTGCCATTGTTTTCCTTTATTCTTCAGCGTAACATATATCTTTCTAACTTATTAAACCTTTTTTGTTGCTATTTTTTATTGCTCTGAAAAATAAAATTCAATGAGGAAAATAGTGTTTTGATAGCTGAATGTTCTTCCTTTATGTGTGTGTATATATAAATATATAAATATATATACATATATCACAAATTTCTTAGCCACTCATTTCTTGCTGGATACTTAGGCTGTTTCCATATTTGGAGTATTACAGCTTGTGCTTCTATGAACATTAGCATACCCAGATCACTTTGCATTTGTTTCCTTAGGATACATTTTCAGAAGAGGAATTACCAGGTCATAGGGTAGGCCCATTTCTAGCCTTTTGAAAGTTTTTTAGGAGCCTGAAGGGATAATGTTAAGAGAGATAAGCCAGAAAGAGAATGACCTCACTCATGGACAAAACTTAAGAAACAAGAACAGAAGAAAAACAAAGTAAAACTCATGCTGGTTTGTGTATTGCAATGGCCTCTGGGGAAGGAGGATAGAGATGAGATAAGGGATGGGGGAGCTTCAGGTCCTGGTACATGATGACTGCAAAAGGACCCAAGCAGACACCTATTGTGGCAAGATTGGAAATTGTACCACGTACCAATAAATGTACTGTAAACTATTAACCTCCTAATAAGGAAGAAAAGTGCATGATCACCATTTCTGTCATAAGGAGATATATATATATATGATTATAAATAAGTGTATTTTGGTTACTAGCCCTAATGTATGACATGTATGTATGACATATGACAGTTTTCTCTGGGGGGGGGGGGTCTCTTTGTTATGGTGGTGATTCCCTTTGCCATGCAGAATCTTTTCAGTTTGATGTTCTGTGTGTGTGTGTGTGTGTGTGTGTGTGTGTGTGTGTGTGTGTGTGTGTGTGTAAACTAAACTAAAGTACTGTACCTGTAATTTGAAGTATAAAGAAAATAGAAAAATGTAATCTTAGAAATACATGCCTTGAAATAAAAGAACTATTAGTGTTTTGGGATCAAACTGATTTAGTTCCCTATTTATTCTGATTTACTTCCAGTGAATGCAGAACTTAAAGATAATAAAGAAGATTAACACTTTATACACTACCTTTTACAGTGTGAATAAATACTTTGAAAGCATATATAATATAAACTAAAATA
This sequence comes from Erinaceus europaeus, assembly GCF_950295315.1. Lineage (NCBI taxonomy): Eukaryota > Metazoa > Chordata > Mammalia > Eulipotyphla > Erinaceidae > Erinaceus > Erinaceus europaeus. Next base: position 23,520,706 of record NC_080179.1, on the reverse strand, counting down.
AAACTAAAGCTAGAATATGTATAATGTAAGTTAAAAAGTATCTAACATTGTTTTAAAAACTTTAAATTATCTATCTAGAATTTCTAAGAATAATAAAAATTGCTTCAGAATTATCTAGTTGAATATTGAGTATAGTTAGAATATAGTTAGATATTACATAGCAAGCTACCTCAAAAAGCCATTTGGGTGAACTATTTCTAAGAGTCAGAGTAATCAGAAAATGTGTTCCCTTTGGCTGTACTGAATAAAAATTAAAAATTAATGACTGGGGAGCTGGGCAGTAGCACACCAGGTTAAGCGCACATAGTATGAAGCACAAGGACTGGTTCAAAAATCCTGGTTAAAGCCCCCAGCTCCCCCTCTGTAGGGGGTCACCTCAGAAGTGGTGAAACAGGTCTGCAGGTGTCTTTCTCTCTCCCTTTCTGTCTTCCTCTCCTCTATCAATTTCTCTCTGTCCTACTCCCCCCCCCCCAAAAAAAAGGAAAAAAGGAATAAAATAGCTGCCAGAAGCAGTGGATTCATGTAGTGCAGGCACTGAGCTCCAGTGATAACCCTGGAAGCAAAAAAAAAAAAAAGTAATGGCTGGTTATTGTAACATTTACTTTGTATGATTAATCCTAATAGTTAAATTGGAAGTTAGATATTAACTAGTTTTAAATTAAGCTTCTCTATTCTATTTGCATATGAAAATTATTGTTTTAATTAAAGTCAGAATCACAGTAAATAATAAGTGGTCTCAATATCAGTGTGAACTATCAAGTAGCATGATTTAGTAATATGTTAGACATAACTGAATATTAAGAGAAAAAAGAAATCTCCATTCATATTCAGGACCTCCAGGACTGTGGCTCACATATTTTTTCTTGTTAAATTATGATGGTGATGATACTTGCAAACAAGCTGTTCATAAATACCCACTAGAGTTATAAAATAAGAATTTATCTTAGTTTTATAATGGAAAATTAATGAGTAGAAAGCATAGCCATTACCACTCTCTCCTCTTGCTTAGTATTCCATTATAGATCTATATCTTTTCTTCAGAAAAAAAAGTAATGATTTTTTTCTAACTAATTTTATATAAGGAAAAAATTAACACTTAGAAGTGTGGTTTTAATGTAAAATGACCAGCATAGGGGCTCATCGGGACTGAAAAAAAATGTTGCTTTAGTGTTCAGAGATACTTCTCTCAAGGAATAACAAGCACATGAAGTATCCGAATAGCCCATGGCAAGTTAAAATACCTCAGATGCGTAGACTTAGGTGACTCAGTAAGATACTGAGTTAGCAATATACTTCTGTGGAAGTGTGCAAACAAACCATAAAAATTTGCTGAAAACTTTAGGCCACATATATGAACAATCATGGGACAGAATTAAGATCTGTTTTGTAAAAAATGCTAATTTAAAAATAAGATTTAGTTTTAGGTATTTTAAATTTTTGGTTGACATTAAATATTATGTATAGTTTTGTATTGGTGTTTATATGTATACAAAATACAATGGCAAATTATTAAAAATGACTCCCATATAAATAGGCAATAGTGTAATATATCACTTTCTGATATTAACCTTAATTAGGTGGCAAGACAAGTAGTTGGCATGAGACCTGATGCTGGAAGTATATTTCCTCAATTTATACATAAAAAATAACCCCAAGAAACTTGCTCAGCACTGTGGTTTGAACTGCCAGCCAACTCAACACTGCCCAGCACCTTAGTGTGTCATGTACACCTGGTCTTGCTGTTGGAACTTTTTGTCATCTTCTATTTTCTACAGAATGTACATAAAAAGACTGCTACTTGGAAGAAGACAAATCAAGAAATGAACTTGATCCCCAATGTACCACAGTATAAGGGGGAACTGAATAACTTGAAAATGCTTTTGTGTTACTTTGACATATTGGCCCTCAAATCTGTCCTGCTCCAAGCTGAATTTCTATAAGAAAATACTTTTTGAAACTTCTCTATTCTCCCCAAAATATTTCTGGGATGAGATGCTGCACAGACTGTTTCAGAGGAACAGGTACAATGCCCCAAGTGATATAAATACGTGTGTGTGCACTTGTGTGTGTGTAATTTTATTTATTTATTCATTTTTCCAGAGCACTGCTCAGCTCTGGCTTGTGGTGTGGGGGACTGAATCTGGGAATTTAAATCCTCAAGCATGAGAAATCAAAGTGTCTTTGCATAGCCACTATGCTCTCTCCTCCACTATATATACGTGTGTGTGTGTGTGTGTGTGTGTGTGTGTGTGTGTGTGTGTATTCTGAAACATACTATAACAAGTGACATAATAAAGTAGTCAGGCAACTGCATCTATCCAGTGTTAGACTCAATGTAGGCTCACGGTGAATGTGACAGCTACAAAGACTGACTGATTCAGGTGAATGTACTGGAACCTCAAATGTCATAAGCAATGCTACTGCTTTGTGATGTTATTTTTCCAAAACTATGAACAACTCCTTACCAAAGGGGGAGGGGGAATGGAACAAAAATGTAATCTTTTCTCCATTGATAGAGTAACTGCATTCCTAAAAAAAATGGTATATATTAAAACCATATAAGAACATTGCATTTCTATTTTTGAATGTTAGAGACTGTTGCAGTGGCTCCTGGTGTCCTACCTTCATGCTTATATGAAGGCCATGCTGGATGTGTAAATGCTCTGCACTTTACAGATTATCATGCCTGGACATGAATTACTAAATATCAGTAACAGCTTTTCTATTTTAATGGCAGCCAAAACTATCTGCAGAGATTTCTAACACACCTGCAAATGATAGAAACTTTGCCTTTGGGAGTCAAGGGGTAGCGCAGCAGGTTAAGCGCACATGGTGCAAAACGCAAGGAGCCATGTAAAGATCCTGGTTCGAGCCCCCCGGCTCCCCACCTGCAGGGGAGTTATTTTCTAACTCCTTTAAAATATTTCGGATGTTTGTATTTAAATTTAAGTTGCTTTTCTTTTTTCTTTCTTTCTTTCTTTTTTTTTTTTTTGTTTTTTGTTTTTTGTTTTCTTTTTTAATACCAGAGCACTGCTCAGCTCTGGCTTATGATGGTTCGAAGGATTGAATTTAGGGCTTTGGAGCCTCTTTGCTGCCTATACCAACCCTTAAATTGCCTTTTTATGCCTATGAATCCACTGCTCCTGAAGGCCATTTTTTCCCATTTTGTTGCCCTTGTTGTTATTTCTGCCATTGATGTTGTTGTTCTTGGATAGAACAGAAAGAAATCTAGAGAGGAGGGGTGACAGAGAAGGGGGGAGGAACACGGACACCTACAGACCTGTCACTTCACAGTTTGTTTGTGAAGTGACTCCCCTATAAGTGGAGATTGTGGGGGGGGAGGGCTCCGGCTGGGATCCTTACACTGGTCCTTGTGCTTCGCAGCCATGTGCATTTAACCCGCTGTGCTACTGCCCAACCCCTTAAGTTGCTTTTCTAAATAAATTTACCCTTAATTATTCAGCCATTCTCATGTTGGGTTAAATGTTCCTTAACATGAGAAAGATACTATATACCCCCTCCAAAATAAATAAAAAGGTTATAAATTATCCTGTGGTAGAACTGTTTTGTAATACTGATCTTGATAACTCATAAACATTAGTTCTTCCTATTTACTAAGCCATATCAGAGTCTAAATTACTTTTTTTCACTATCCTTTGTTGAAACCCTAGAGCTTGACATTTTCCAAATGCTAATTGCTTCCTTTTCTCACACTGACACTTTATTCTAAACACACACTTTTGATGAGGGATTAGTTCTACATAAATATTTTGTGAATGAAAAATATCATGTAAAAAGCTCAACCTTTGTTTTAGATGCAAGAAGCAGATTTATAAGTAATCAGCAGTGGTTTAAAGTCACCATAAGATCAAAACCCCAGAAATAGAGAATTTCTACTTCTACAGTTCAGGAAGTTGATATATGAAAAAAGCAGTCATATTCATTCAGTATGTTAAATGCTCTGTGTTAAAATCCAGGGGAAAAAAAAATCCAAAATAAAGAGAAGGGAGGGCAAGAGAAGACGAGAGCAGTGCTTTCTGGTACATTCAGAAACAGATATAAAAACCATGCTTGGAAGACAGCCTTTCTCATGACGGAATAACTAACTAAATGATCAGGTCCACAAACCACTCAGATCACTGAGTAAACATTTTTTTTTAAAGAAAAAAAGAGATTAAAAGCCCATTTCCTTTATCTCTTATTCTTATTTACTCAGAGTTTGTTTTCAGTATTCCATAAGTGCACAGATTTTGAAAGACCTAGGTGTTTATGATTCATATGATTTTTAGTGAGTAAAATAGATATCACAAGAGGTTAAAGAATTCATCTAAGCCAAGGCCATAGAAAAATGTCAGGGCAGAACTAGAATGTGGAGACATTTCTCATATTTCTCTCTGATCATTGCGCAATTTACTTACTTCAAGAAACTGAAAGCATGAGAGATGTGTCTGTCTCATTATACTTCCGGTAAAATAAAGTACACAAGAGGAAAGTGAAATAGAATAAAAGTAAGCTGCATTTGCAGAATTTGTCTGATATGTAGAAACAAAATAGTTTTCTTTTTTGAAATTTCTTATTATATTAAATATAATTTATTATTATATTAAATTATATTAATTTATTTATTCCCTTTTACTGTCCTTGTTGTTTTATTGTTGTAGTTATTATTGATGTTGTTGTTGTTGGATAGGACAGAAAGAAATGGAGAGAGGAGAAGACAGAGAGGGGGAGAGAAAGCTAGATACCTGCAGACCTGCTTCACCACCTGTGAAGCAACTCCCCTGCAGGTGGGGAGCCAGGGCCTCCAACTGGATTCCTGACGCTGGTCAATGCGTTTTGCGCCACGTGCGCTTAACCTGCTGCTACCAGCCGACTGCCACAAAATTCTTTTCTTTTTTTTTTTCTTTTTTTATATTTATTTTATTTATTTTTTCCCTTTTGTTGCCCTTGTTGTTTTATTATTGTAGTTATTATTGTTGTTGTTGTTGTTGGATAGGACAGAGAGAAATGGAGAGAGGGAGGGGAAGACAGAGAGGAGGAGAGAAAAACACCTGCAGACCTGCTTCACTGCCTGTGAAGCTACTCTCCTGCAGGTGGGGAGCCAGGGTTCGAACCGGGTCTATGCCGGTCTTTGTGCTTTGCGCCACCTGCGTTTAGCCCGCTGCACTACAGCCCGACTCCCAAAAAAATTATTTTCTATGAGTGTTTTCATTTTTTTTTTAGCAAGCCCCAATGTTAAATAATTGTTTTAAATGTCTAACTTCAAAGTTGTTGCTTAATTTCACTCACCAGAGTAAAAGTAAGGCAAGGACTCATGCAACATGTAATAAAGCACAGCTTGGGAGAGTGCCACATAATGTGGATATATGAACATTCAAAAGAGTATTTTGCCTTTAAAGAGTAAAGTTGGGGAGCTAGGCAGTAGCACACCTGGTTAAGCACTCACATTAAAATGTGCAAGGAACCAGGTTAAAGCCTCGCGTTCCCACCTGAAGGTGGGAAAGCTTCACAAGTAGTGAAGCAGGGCTGTAGGTGTCTCTCTGTCTCTCTTCCTCTCTATCTCCCCAGTCTCAATTTCTCTCTGCCTTTATCCAATAATAAATAAATAAAAACATTTTTTTTAATGTATAAAGTTGGGAGGCAGGCGGTAAACAGCAGGTTAAGCTTAAGCACCTGGCGCAAAGCACAAGGACTGGCATAAGGATCCTGGTTGGAGCCCCCGGCTCCCTACCTGCAGGCGCATCGCTTCACAGGCAGTGAAGCAGGTCTGCAGGTGTCTATCTTTCTCTCCCCCTCTCTGTCTTCCCCTCCTCTCTCCATTTCTCTCTATCCTATCCAACAACAATGACATCAACAACAACAACAATAATAACTACAACAACAAAACAAGGGTAACAAAAGGGAATAAATAAATATTTTTTAAAAAATTTTAAAAAATGGGTAAAGTTGGAAGGCAGGTGAAATAGCTCACCTGGATAGTATGCTGCTTTGTCAAGTGTTTGACTGAAGTTTGACCCCTACCCCTAGGGCACTGCTGAGTGCTTCAGCGCTATGATCTCTTTCATTGTTTCACTCTCTGTCTCCATCTGGAAAAAGAAAAAAGAAGGTGTAAAGTTGTCAGTCATCAAAACCTATTTTACAATGACATTTGCTGCTATATAAAGCAGAGTTAATGTCAGTTTCTTTTTTCCATTTCTATTTTAATGAACTCAATTTGTTAAGCCAGCTCTGTTTTGAAATACTTCTCCACCCTGTCATACCCATGAATATGGCTGACTCTCTAAGAGAAGATTTACAAGACGGACCATTGGTTTCTGAGGACTTCCCATAATGGACAGCTTAGCAACTGTGAAGTCACAATGATTCAAGTTTCAGGCCATCAGTAAATCACTGTAATGTTTTGTGTTGTGATCTTGGCAAGCCACTTAATTATTCTCAGTGTAATAATTGGTCAGGTGGATATGGTATTCACCAAATAACCAGTAACAGTATTTGATGGATTATATTAGAGTCACTCCATTGAACTGAAAATTTTTCATTATAAATCATGAGAAAAATAAAGAAGAAAAGGCAATAGGTACAAGTGAGAGATAAAATAGGCCCATGTAAAACATAAAACTAAAGAAAAATTCTTATACATTGAGCAAACTAAAATAGGAACTGGGTTCATATATATGTATATTCACTGAGCTAGTGAGTTTTACACATAACTTTCTGCTTGTGTCAGTCTGGTATTCTTCAGTTATAAATTACAATAGAGACTGCAAAGCAGTACCTTTCAGATGCTAATTCAACTCTAGCATTTCTTTCATTTACAAAATCTCAGGGAGGGTCAGGCAGTGGCACACCGGGTTTAAGTGCACATAGTATGAAGCACAAGGACCAGAGCCAGGAACCTGGTTCAAGTCCCCTCCTACTCTTCCCTACCCCACCCCCCACCTCCACCACTCCCCACCTGCAGAGGTGGGGGAAGAATTTGCTTCACAAGTGGTGAAGCAGGTCTGGAGGTGTCTTTCTCTATTCTTTTCTATCTCCCCTCCACTCTCAGTTTATCTGTCTTATCCAATAAAAAAAATGGGGAAAATGACCACCAGGAGTAGTGGATTCATAGTGCAGGCACCTAGCAACTAGCGATAATCCTGGAAACAAAGAAAAGAAAATCTCAGCTACTAAAATATTCAAAGCAAATCCATAGCTTTAAAACTCTCAACTGATTTGATTTTAAATTTGATTAAACAACTAGCACTGTAGTCTTTACAAATAGCAGTACCATTGCTTTTATGTAAATACATTGCAGAATTCATTCTGAAAGACCCTGGATGATCCCAGGTCATTTTTCCAAAGTCAAATGATGTTGCTTTTAACTAGGAAAAAACATCTGGAATGCCATCTGCTACAGTTCACTCAGGGGCTCTTTGACTCAAGCTATTTCCTGACAGACTATACAATAACCTAAAAAGTGTGACTGCCTGAGGCACCTTTAGTTTGGATTTTCCAGCATAAGAACATTGCCAGAGAACAGTCTGTTTAGGATTGGCCATATTGAGAAACAGAAGCAGTCATTAACCATGGAGGTTTTTTTAAGCCAGAAAGAACAACTACTTCCAGTCAGCAGCACTGTTGGTCATTTTGCATATTTGAAATCATGTATGGAGGACTGTGTACACTGCAGTGGCGCTGTAGAAAACAACCATGGATCTTATCATTGAGATGCTCAAAGTATCTAGCAAGAGGCAAGTACTAGAGCATATAATTTTGACACTTTAGGATGAAGCCCAAGGCAGAGGGTCGACCCTTAAATCCAAAAATTGTACATGAACACTTTCTCATTGCTGCATTTTGTTTTTAGAACAGTGAATTGTGTTGAACCTCTCTTTATTTTTTTATTATCTTTATTTTTATTTACTGTATAGAGACAGCCAGAAATCAAGAGGGAAGGGGGTGATAGAGAGGGAGAGACAGAGAGACACCTGCAACACTGCTTCACCACTTGCAAAGCATTCTCCCTGCAGGTGGAGACTGGGAACTAGAACCTGGGTCCTTCTGCACTGTAACATGTGCACTCAACCAGGTGCACCACCACCCAGCCCCTTGAACTTCTCTTTATTTTAGCCTGTTTTCCATTGAACTATCAATACTTCTATAAAGTGATCTCATTAATATAAATCAAACTGAGTTCCATATTCCAATAATAATAAATAATAATAATAATTCCAATAAAATGAATTTTGGGGTGAGCTTTTCCACTCCCGCTTCAGTTTTGCCACTCAAATACAGACCAAGACTTTCTGTTTTTCCCTTTGTCATTAAATATTTCTCTTCTTTCCAATATGTTCCTGAAGTCATAATTTTTATCCACATCTGTTTGTTAGTTGGCAGAGTGGAGATTCATTTTTAAAAAGGCACCTACCAAAGGCAGAATGTGGTATTGATCTTTAGAAATGAGAAAAACCTAACTCCAAGCTCCATAAGGAGTATAAAATGTATTTTGTTCAAGAAATGGGAAAAAAAAAAGTACATACTGTAGGCTTGACTCAGAGTGAGAAAAGTGCAACACATGTAGTAGAAAATTTTGTTAAGGGGCTATTACACCTTTGGGGCTAGGAGGGTGGACAGGAGTTAAGTCTGCCCCTTAACTCTTGCTTAAATCATTGTGTTCCCATATCCACCTATGTCTCTATACTTTCTTAGCTCTATATCATTCTCACCTTCACTGCCATTACTATGGCTCAAGCATTTAGTTCCAACTTGAATTAGCTTTTACAAAATGACAAGTGAAACTTAACTATTCAACTAATTTTAAATGATGGTGTAAGTTGTGGGGGGCAGTTCTCCTCTGCGCATTGGCTGGTGAACAGCTACTGCAGAGGAAAGGGGAGATGGGGCACCCCGGAGGTCCTGAGGACACTGCTGATGAAGGTGAGCACGTGGAGTAAACCACCACTCTGGGAGAAGCTTCAGGGGGACGTTTCGTTTATTTGGGGGTACAGGCAGGTAGATATACTCAAGGGTTAGGAAAAGGTTAAGGTAATCATTAAGCCACACAATATAGGGTTAAGTCTTGACCTATCAGGTGTTTGTTCATTACTAGGAAGTTATCATATAAGGTCTCTTCACCATGCATAGGCAGGCTTCTCTCTAAAGGTAAATCACAAGTGCCTCAGGGCAGGGGGGAAGGGAGGCAGTTAGGCAAAACCAGGATATTTGTGGTGGGTTTCAGTTGGCCACTTACGATAATTTATGGCCTTGTTCAAAAGGAACGAGGAAGTATGTGCTGGAAGGTTCCAGGTCTGGAAAATTCCATCACCAGCCATGGGGTTGAGTGGGGAACTGCCTACCACCCCTCCTGTGAGAGGGGGCTCGAGGTCAACTGTCTCAGATTCTCATGGAGATAATGGCCTGGATTTCCCAGACAGTGGGCCTTTCCTCACAGTAAGTTAGTGAACTAAGTAGTTCCCTGAGTTCCAGATGTTATTTCATCTCTGCCCATCCCATAATTGATGCCATGTTACTGAAACAGTCCAGTTTGCATTGCAAAATCAAAATGTCCAGTCTCTCTATATATAGCTATCAGAGCACTCCTCCACTATCATTTCACCTCTCGCCCTCCTCTTTTGCTTAAAAACTCTATTACCAACACAAGTGTTCTCATATTTGACTGTGTAGGAAAATTCTCAAGGCCTGTTTTTGTTTTTTAATTGCTACCAGGGTTATTACTGGAGTTCCTTACTTCCAGTGGCATTTCCCCCCTCTATTTTTATTAGATAGGACAGAGAGAAGTTGAGGGGAGGAGAGCAAGACAGAGAAGAAGAGAGAAAGAAAGACCCCTGCAAACTCACTTCACTGCTCATGAAGGGGAACAGAGGCTCTAACCCGGGCCTTTGAGCATGTTGTGAGCTCCACTGGGTGCACCACTGCACAGCTTCTTCATCCTTAAATTCAAATAAATAATTCTGGGCTACTGTAACAAAAGGATTCAGCCCCCACTCTGACACAGGCACAGTTTTCTGGCAGTTTCTCATTTCTCTCTCTTCCCCCAACCTTTTTCGCTCTTGGTATAGATTCCATGATTTTAAGATTTATTTCATATGAGACAGAGTTTTTTGTGAGAGAAGAGTGAGAAACTTGAATTCTATTCTGGCACACGTGGTGCTAGGAACCAAACTAGAAACCTCAGATGTGCAAGTCTTACACTCGACCAAGTGAGCTATTCCCCTGGCATGCAGAAAAGTACTTCCATACATGCCCAGTAGCTACCAAGTGCTTTGGAAATGGACAAATCTTCATAATTTCTTTGTAATTAAGTAAAGAAGCAATATATACACACACACAAAAAAGGATTCTGTCTGATTTGATAAAGCTAGAAATGTGAGACAAATTTTAAATGAATACATCCATTGATCAAAGAGTGAAAAAAAACATACATAACATTCAGTTTGGTTTTGATTAACATCTATTTCTGATTATTCATGGAGAAATTCTAATTTATGACTAGTATGATTACTATTAAAATAATTCATAAACATGTAGAACTTTAGAAAAACAATTCACTTAATTTTAATTTTCAGGGTTGTTAATTCACAAAGACACAGATTCTCTAAGTGCTTTAAGTAGTTAGAGTAAGAATAAAATTAGGTTCCTCACTTGTGACAGTATATTAATATTGTCAGCCACAGTGATCCTTTAATGTGTTTTATTTTACATTACAGAGAGGTTATAGGCATCAGAAGTTATAGGCATAAGAGAAAGCTTTGAGAGTGGTCTAAATAATAAATATAGCCTTCTCTAAAGTTCACAATGCCCTGTTCATATACAGTTTCAGCCAGGGAGACCCACTATAATGTTGAATGTGTATAAAGTGAGTAGTGCCAGCAAAAGCACAGTCAACACAATCCAAATACTGTTAAAATGTCCTGGGTAACTCCGCAGAAAAATGACAGAGGAACAAGAATATTGTTATTTTACTTTGGTCACAGTGGCTGGGAAGACCCACTAAGGTGTTCATATTGGCATGCAGATTCTTTTTTTTCATGGTATTTTTTTTTAAATTTATTTATTTATAAAAAGGAAACATTGACAAAACCATAGGATAAGAGGGGTACAACTTCACACAATTCCCACCACCAGAACTCCGTATCCCATCCCTTCCCCTGATAGCTTTCCTATTCTTTAACCCTCTGGGAATATGGACCCAAGGTCACTATGGGATGCAGAAGGTGGAAGGTCTGTAATTGCTTCCCCACTGAACATGGGCGTTGACGGGTCAATCCATACTCCCAGCCTGCCTCTCTCTTTCCCTAGTGGGGAAGCGCTCTGGGGAAGCATAGCTCCAGGACACATTGGTGGGGTATTGACATGCAGACTCTACTCTCTGTCTCTACCTGCAACATTTTCCTTCTTCACACAGCTAGTCTTGTTTATCCTTTAGATCTCAGTTTGAAAAATGTTTTCTCCAGTAACTTTTCCTGACTCCTACCTCTTGGCTGGCTGCCCCATCTGTGTATTTAGGTGCATAGCTGTTATAGCACTTAAGTCAAATCTAATGTCACATTTACTAACTGGTCTCCTCTTTTAGTCATGAGAGGGAAGCAGCACCACATTTTCTACTGTACCCATGATGTTAAAATAAAGTTTACAATAAAATAGGCATGAACAATAAAATACTTCCTCCTAATCTGCTATAGAAATTAGGATAACATCTCTTGAAAATTAGTTTCAGAATGTGTAAAGATCTAAGAACATACTATATTCTACATGAAAATCTTAAGTATAAGCTGATTGTATGACTTTTAGTTCTTAATCAAAATTCATCTGTCACATAACCAACCTTGGAAATAATCTGGAACAATGTAGTGAGCATACTACTTGTATCTAACAGTTCTAGATGTTTTCAAGGAACTCATCTCTAGTTTTACTTTGAGTAAACAGAAAAATAAATAAGTTATTAAAATATTTTCACAGAATTTGTGAAGACTGCTTTGGCCATGGTGCACAAGGAAGATCTGAACAACATGATTTGAGCTGAGAGTTGTGAAGATATGAGGAAAATCATCCTAAGCAAATGCAAAAAGGGCCTGAGGCAAGAATAAGTTGGCATGGTTAAAGAATGGAAATATGCAGTTGAGGTTAGAAAATTAAAAAAAGGAGTCAGGCATGGTGCAAAGCACAAGGACCAGTGTAAGGATCCCTATTCGAACCATCAGCTCCCCACCTGCAGGGGGGTCGCTTCAGAAGTGGTGAAGCAGGTCTGCGGGTGTCTGTCCTATCTAACGACGACAACATCAGTATAAACAACAACAATAAAAAAACAAGGGCAACAAAAAGGAAAATAAATAAATTTAAGAAAAAAGAAGCCCAAGATATGGAATATATTTAGAAAAGAGGAAAAAAGAGATACGCCAAGGGAAAGAGTAGTTTGGCTTATATTTTGTACATCAAAATACTATTAAAATTTTTTTAAAAGAAAGACATCCCTGTTTCTTTTTTTTAAATTTTTTAATTTTATTAATTTTATTTTTGAGAGAGATGCAGAGAGACACACACAGAAAGAAACACCAGAGCACTGCTCAGCTCTGGCTTCTGGTGGTGCAGGGGATTGAACCTGGGACTTAGGAGCCTCAGGCATGAGAGTCTGTTTGCATAACCATTATGCTGTCTCCCCTGTCCACTATTAAAAATTTTAAAGCAGTATACTCAAATGCAAAGCCCCAAACTGCTTGCGCTCAAGCTTTTTTTTTTTTTTCCTCCTTCAGAGGTAAGGGCTAAATAGACAGCCAGACTCTCAGGCAAATTTAAACCAAAATATAACACAAAATGCTCCAATTGTTTTCTTAAGCCTGTTAAATATTTTACTCCACCGGCTTGACATAAATGAAAAGGTCAACTTTCATTTATTTATTATTAGTTTGCTTCACTAGAAATCAAAATGAGATCAGGAGTCATTTGCAATAACTACTGACTGTCAGAATCCTGGAATTCAAAGTGAAAGATTAATAGAATTCCTTTCCTACTTTGACTCATTAATTGTTTTTTGTATTCCTTTTTGAGAGAAAAAAGAGAAGAAAATTAGACAATGCATTAGGATTTATGAACTCATTTTAATAACAATTTTTAATACTGCATGAAAAATTCAGTTTAGTAATGAAAACATATGCTGCATGTCATCTCAATATTCTCATCCATTTATTCACAGTTGTTTCCTCGGGTTAGAATTTTAATGGGGAGTGGGCAGTGTCACATCAGGTTAAGCACATATGTTACTATGTAAAAGGGCCCACATTCAAGCTGCTAGTCTCCACGTGCAAGGCAGAAGGTTCAGTGAACAGTGAAACAGTGCTAAACGTGTCTCTCTTCCTCTCTACCCCCACTTCCTTCTCAATTTATCTCTGTTTCCATCAACAAGAAACAGAAAAATAAAGGTGGGGGGTTGGACGGTAGCACAGCGGGTTAACTTACATAGCGCGAAGCATCCCAGTTCAAACCCCCTGCTCCCCACCTGTAGAGGGGTCGCTTCATAAGTGGTGTAACAGGTCTTCAGGTGTCTATCTGTCTCTCCCCCTCTCTGTCTTCCTCTCCTATCTCCATTTCTCTCTGTCCTATCCAACAACAATAGCATCAATAACAAGAACAATACTAATAACCACAACAATGATAAAAAAAAAAGGTAACAAAAGGGGGAAAATTATCTTCCAGGAGCTGTGCATTCGTGTAGGCACCGAGCCCCAGCAATAACTCTGGAGAAAAAAAAAAAAAGTGGCCACCCTGATTGAGCATTGGATTTATAGTGCTGGCACTGAATCCCAGTGATAACCCTGTTAGCAGTAAAATAAATTATTTAAAATTAAAAGAATATAATTTTAAGGTCATGTAGAAGCTGATCTTATGGTTTTCACAAAAGCAAAAAAATTTTAATCTATTAAATTGTAATGGTGAAAAAGTAGATACTATCTAAGAAGTGTCATTAAAGCATATTCTTATTTTTTTAATTTTTATTTATAAAAAGGAAACACTGTCAGTGTCTCTCTCCATCTCTTTCTTTCCCTTCCATTTGAATTTTTCTCTAGTATGTAGGGATTCCAGAAAAGACTTTGGCTATTGACTATTCTTCTCTTAAGTTTCTCTGCCTTCACTTGTATAGCAAATCAGCATGGGCTCCGTGCAATGTGCACCACCACACCTTGACACAAAAAAGCCAGGATAAATGGGCATTTTAAAAACGTTTTTATTTATAAAATGGAAACACTGACAAGACCATAGATAAGAGGGGTAACAATTCCTCACAATTCCTGCCAGCGGAACTCCATATCCCATTACCTCCCCTGACAGCTTAGCTTCCCTATTCTTTAACCCTCTGGGAACATGGACCCAGGGTCATTATGGAGTGCAGAAGGTGGAAGGTCTGGCTTCTGTAATTGCTTCCCTCCTGGACATGGGCATTGACAGGTCAATCCATACTCCCAGTCTGTCTCTCTCTTTCCCCAGTGAGTCAGGGTTCTGGGGAGGTGGGACTCCAGGACACATGGTGGAGTTGTCCGTCCTGGGAAGTCCATTTGGCATTATGGAACCATCTGGACTCTGGTGGCTGAAAAAGAGTTAAGATATAAAGCGGAACAAATTGTTGACGAATCATGAACCTAAAGGCAAGAATATTGTGGGTAGAGATTTGCAGATCTCTGTTTTGGAAAAAGCTAATAGATCTATTTTAAGTATATTCTGAGGGCCCCATGACCCAACTAGTTTTTGCCTGAGCCTGACATCTAATATGCAGGTGACCTAAGCTATTGTCTGGGGGGGATGGTGTTATTGTTGGCAAAAGGACCAGAAAGCTGAATCAGGGAAGAGAGTAGCTCCCAAATAGGGGAAAAGTGTGTAAGTATTGTTAACTGTAAACCACACTGATCCGGTCTGGGGCCCATGTTCAGCACAGGGGCCTATGTAACCTCTGCATCCCTGTAGGTCTGAGCTCACATTCCGTTGTGGTCATGGCTAGGAACATTCCAGGCTGCACCAATTTCAGGACTCATCCTCTGATAGGCAGAGTATGCTATCCAACCTCACTTAAAAGAATGGAACATTCCCTACCATTGTTTAAAGAATCCAGGTAAGGTAGGGTATATAGCATAAAGGTTATGCAAAGTGACTCTTGTGCTTGAGGCTCCAAAGTCCCAGTACAATCCCCAGCACCACCAGAAGCTAGAACTGAATTGTGCTCTGAACAACAACAAAGTAGAAACCATTACTGTCATATGCATATTTCATGATGTTCATAAATTTGCTGTTCACATTCAAAACTTGGAAAAAACTCTTTTAGACAAGTTGGCCTTTTCCCCACCCATAACACTGCCTTTGGAGAAATTTTGAAACAGAATAAATTTTCTTTAGCCAGCAACCCTCTGCTTTATTCTGTTGGAAAACTGAACTTGAGACTTAGCAAACAGCAATTGTTTTAAACATAAAACAATTTTAAAAATCATAGTGTATCCCAAATTGCTTAAGTTACATCTTTCATTTAATAGTGAGCCTATTTCAATGAAGATGAGCAAAAAGGTTTCGTAGTCATGACAACATGATGTGAAAAGATACCACGGTATTCTATTAGAAGAAAATATTATTCCAGAGGGTTTTGTTGCTCCTTTAAATACTGACAGTAGAGGAAGAAAGAAAAAAGAAGGATAAAAAGATAGAAAGAACAGGAAATATATTCATATTTATATTACAAAATAATGTTTTGAAAATAATGTTATCTTAATTCTAAATAAAATTGACCACTAAATTTATAGAAAAAAATAAATGTGGTAAATAAACAAAAATCAAGTGCTTTCGTTTGAAGATACACCAAGATTAACACCCATAAGTGCAGCCTAGAAATAAAAAGTAATTTCATATTTTTAACATTTAGATGGGTTGCTTTTAAAGCATAGAATTTGTTACTTTTCACATGATACATAAAACCCCAATAGCACTGCTCTGAGTTTATATGAACATGAAAGATATTTCAAACATTATTGAAAATGACAAGTTGAACAGGAAGTGAAATTGAGATTATGATAATTTTAGACTAAAAAGCAAAATCTAATATTATATGTACTGAAAATCACTGCTTACATAATTTTACTTTTTTTCTTTGCCAGAATTCTATTTCTACCTGCACTTTTTTTTTCAAACCCATGCTATACATATTTGTCTTTATGTTGAAAGTTTCAGAGACTAACTTTTATATTATATACACTTGGATTCTAGTTTCAGCTGTCAGTGACTTTTCAAAAAGTATGTTTTGGGTTTCTCTAAGTATGTAGTACTTTATATGAAGGGAAAAAATAGACATAAAAAGTGCACCTCCAGCAAAGGGCCATCTGTAGGACAGCATATATCAAACTGAATGGAAAGAGACAATGACCACATTCAAGAACAGTTCTGGTGAAATGTTTTCTGCAAGAGATTAATTTAGACATCATAAAATGTTTCAGCAAGCAATTATAAACATACCTACAGCAAATGAAGAAATATACAGTTTCTGTGAAGAAGTAGAAAATTCAAAGAAGAACCAAGTGAAAATTTGAGAATGCAAAGATTACTGAAAAATGTTAATCACATTACTGAGGAAAATAATAACATACAAAACAATTGTCGCATGTATACAATTTCTTATCTTCTCATGACAAGTGTCTTCCCATCACATCTACCACCAACTGAAGTCTGTATATCCCTGTAATATAACTGGAAGGCAAAAAATATGATACCCCTGTTGTTCTTTTTTGTCTCAAGTTTGTTTTGGTGATTCTGGGTACTGTCTTATTCCAGACAAGCTTTTGTAGCATTTAGTCTACTCCCTCAATGAAATTCAATGGGATTTTGATAAAGATTGCATCAAATACCTACCTTGCTCTGGCTAGGATGATCATTTTAACAAAGTTAATTCTTCTTCTTTGGTCCATACTCCTAGAGAGGTAAGCGATAGGGGAAGTACATCAGAAGGCTCTGTACACCCAAAGCAATTGTTAGCAGGAATCTTGTGTTTACACCATCAATGAAAGGGAAACGAGTCTGTAAAAACCCAGCAGAAGCCAGGTACTATTTCTCTTATCTGAGAGAGAAGCAGAAAAGGAAAGACATTCATAAGTAGGAATAGGTGTAAGGATGACTTAGAAAGGAAGTGAAGGCAGGACCATTGGAAAAAAAAATCGGAATATATATATTCACAGATGCAAATGTAGGTATAGATAATTATAGAATTAGCCCATGTCAGTAACCTTGGGAGAACTACAGCATTTTACAGTGGAGGGGCTGAGGACACAGAACTCTGGTGGTGGTTCCAAAGTGAACTGAGGGAGCAAGGCGGTGGCACAGCGGGTTAAGCGCACATGGCACGAAGCACAAGGACCTGCTAAGGATCCCGGTTGGAGCCCCTGGTTCCCCATCTACAGGGAGTCACTTCACAAGTGGTGAAGCAAGTCTGTATGTGTCTATCTTTCTGTCCCCCTCTCTGTCTTCCATTCTCTCTCCATTTCCCTCTGTCCTATCCAACAACAACAACAATAATAACAACAACGATTTAAAAAGGGGGGGGGGGGACTGAAATGGTTTTGTCAGTCCCATTCAGTCCTTCCTAGTAGGATGGAAAATCTTCTTCTAATTACATCTAAACACTGAATATGCAAATGTTACATTAGACAATATTGCCTATAGGTATCAAGGAAAAGTTACATTCTTGGTTCAACTATGCAGTCACTTTTAAAATATATTTTACTTATTTTATTTAATGAGAGCGAGATATAGTTTTAAAAAATAAATATTTTTTTAATCTTTCAAAGAACCAACATTTGGCTTCATTGATCTTTTGTATGGTTCTTTTATTTTCGATGTTGTTTATTTCTGCTCGAACTTTAGTGATTTCTGTCCTTCTGGTTGCTTTAGGGTTCCTTTGTTCCAGAGTGAGTCTCTGACCCAGTGGTTCTTAAGGAGCATGTTGTTTAGTTTCCAAATTCTGTGTCTTTTAATAATTTTCTGTTTGTTGTTAAATGTTAGTTTTACTCCACTGTGGTCTGAGAAGATACTTGGGATGATTTCAATGCTCTTGAATTTATTGATACCTTCTGCAACCCTCAATGACCCTGGGTCCATGCTCCCAGAGGGATAGAGAATGGGAAAGCTATCAGGGGAGGGGATGGATTATGGAGATTGGGTGGTGGGAATTGTGTGGAGTTGTACCCCCCCTACCTTATGGTTTTCTTCATTAATCCTTTCTTAAATAAAAAATTTTAAAAATAAATAAATAAATAAATAAATAAATAAATAAAGGCCAGAGCAGTGCTCGGCTCTTGTCAGGCTAGCATCGTGGGCGGGAGAGATGATCCAGGAACCAAGCTCCTGGTGGTAGCAATACAAATCTTTATTCCTGCGGGATCCCCAGAGTCTGGTGTGAGTGAAGCGGGTTAAGCCACGTGGAGCCAACCGCAATGGCCTGCATCTGCCTCATCCATGTCTGCACACCTGATCTCCTCTAGGTACAAAAGAGAAGAAAGAGAAACCAGAAACGGAAGTGACTTTTATAATACCATAAGTGGGCGGGGCTGGAAATGGTAGGGGCTTCCCTAGCAACCTTTGCCAGGGATTCAGTTGGTTGGAATTAGCAAATACCCTGTGGGAATTTAGGAAGGAGACCTTTAGTCCTATGTTAGACAAAGCAGAAGATTGGTGTGTAGATAATGGGATGGGCCATACTAGCATGGAAATAGGGTGGTTTGTGGGCCCTGCCAAGCTTGACCACATCTGCACAATTTCCCAACAGGCTCTGGATTTTTGTGGTGTTAGGGATTGAACCTGGTATGACAGAGCCTCAGGCATGTAAGTTTTTTTGCATAACCACTATGCTATCTCCCTAGTCCAATCACTCTGTTTTTATGATAAAAAACAAAATCAGTGTGTGTGTGTGTGTGTGTGTATGTAAAACTATGAGGCAGATTGATGATGGATGTTGTCAGTAAAGCAAGTATGTATTAGCCAGAGTTACATGCTAATATATATTAGGTGTATGTGGAATTTACATCAACTCAAGTTGATAAAGTTGCTTACCTTTTAATAGCATATATTCTAGGAAATACAGCCTGTTTCTGCCTATCAGGTTAATTTGTAACCATTAACTATGGTCATATGTGTACTTGCTCCTAATATAAATGAGTGATGTTTGAGTCTTCTTCCATTCATGAAGACCCTTTTTTCATACATCATCTTGATTCCCATAACCACACTATCAGTGGGGGAGGAGAGGGAAAGAGAATGAAAATAATAGCATTGCTTAATCCAGACTTCTCTTCATGTACTTTTTTCTCTCACATCTTTTGCTTCTTTTTTCTAGCTCTGTGCTTAATTTGACTTAATGAACTGAGTGATTCAACCATCATAATTTGGTCTTTGAGCCTTTCTGTTCCATGGCCTTTGGAGTAATTTGCTTAATTATGTACTTAGAGTCTACCTTGCTTCATATCCATATGGCATAATTTTCACAATATTAATATGCATCTGGATATGTATAACTTTATAATAAATAGACCATGCACACTCATTTTTCAGAATTGTAGAGTTCAGCATAATTCCCTCTTCTCCTCAGTAAGCTGATTTGAGTACCAAAGTGTGGTTATTACTAGCTTAGTTCATACAGACTTTCTAAGTACTCCATAGTTTACATTTTATGTCTTTCTTTGAGCTTAAACAGATTTTTCACTTTTTCAGTTTGGCTACATTTGTGGTTAATAATAACTTAAGGGTAATAGGACTTTTCGAGAGTTTTTCAATCACTCAAATCATAAAAATTGAGCAGCAAGTATCATCTGTTTGATGGCATAACTATAAATAAATGATTCTTTAAAAAGTAATATCTTAATTTTTCTGAAATCACTAGGCCCTGCTATTTTAGCTCAATTAAGACATCATAGCCTGTGGGTAGTCCAGGAAGAAACTGATGAGTTGGGCTCTTCTCTCAAGCCCCCTAGATATGCAGTTCAGGCCAATTTCCAACGAGTTTGATGAGCCAAGAAAAGGAAGTCTGCAAGAACAGACTGATGGCATAATAAATGAAATTATAGCCCTTAAGGAAACAAGCTACATAAGGGTTTGCTGAACTGGTGATTCAATCTTCTGGGGCAAGAGCACTAAGGTGTTAGTTAGCCAGATGATAATTTACAACACAAGAGGATCCAATGTCCTGGATAGAAAATCCTGTAGAGATTTTGGGTAAATAAATATCTAATCTCACTAATATCGGGGTTTTTTTTTGTTTGTTTTGTTAAAGAATCATGCTGCCAAATGAATATCAATTTGAAAACCAGCTGGAAATAGAAAGTAAAGGAGATATCAGTAGATGTTATACAAGATGCTAATAAAAGTGGTAGTCTTACAAATAAGTCCACGATGCAGAAACTTGACATTTAAAAGGCTCAGACCCTTGGACTAATCCTTTGGATTCATACCTTAGGAGAGGAGCCGTCTTCAATAAACAAATAAATCATTTGAAGTTTTTTTTCATAGTTTTTATTTAATTGATTTAATAATAAATGGCAAGACCATAGGATAAGAGGGGTAACAATTCCTCACAGTTGCCACCACCGGAGTTCCATATCCCATCCCCTCCACTGGAAGCTTTCCTATTCTTTATCCCACTGGGAGTATGGACCCAGAATTATTATGGGGTTCAGCAGATGGAAGTTCTGGCTTCTGTAATTACTTCTACACTGGATATCGGTGTTGGCAGGTCAATCCATTCTCCCAGCCTGTCCCTAGTGGGACGCAGGTCTGGAGAGGTGGGGTTTCAGGTCACATTGGTGAGGTTGTCTGTCCAGTGAAGTCATAACTTCATCTAGTTGTATGAAGGTGGTAAATAGAGAACAATGCAAAGTACTATAGGATTTTCAATGTATAGATACTATCTTTTGAAAAGAGCAGCAGTATTTTGGAGAATGAAATTCTCACAGTGCTGCTTTTTTTTCCCAGTAAGTAAAATTTAATTTTACAATCTGAATGCCCTAATGATTAGGTTCAGACATTTCAGTTTGTTAATTGGCACTACTGAATAATGCTTATGCTTTCTAAATACGAGGTATAGTCTGATACGTAATATTTGACACTGTAGATTGTCCCTTTCTTGAAGCGATTTATTTCCCCTGCTTCTCTGATACTACACAATTTTGATCCATTTCTAATTTTTTTCTCCCACTGTGTCAGTTATTTGGTAGCCTATAGCAAAAGACTCAAAAATAGAAGGTTTAAGGCAAAGTTTTATTTTTTCTCACAGTGCATTGGTTAGTTGAGGTTCTTTTGTGTTTTGTGTTGATTAATATTTCTTGTACAGCTGTAGTCATAGGATCTCAGTGAGTCTGGAACAGCCAAGCTGACTTCACTCATATCTCTGGAGCCTCCTTTGTGGTGACTATAACTTATTAAAGTTGACAAATCTTCCTCTCCTCCAAAGTACCAGGCATAGTAATCCCACTAGTCAGCTGGTAACTTCATGGTGATCAAAAGGATAATTAGTCTCTTAAAAGTAGTTGCAAGGTCATCTAGGGTCTAGGTCTGAAAAGACTTCAATTTTATTGTCAGTACATTTTACTCATAAAAGTTAATCACCAGATTCCAAGAACAGGCAGAATTTAAGGGGCCATACACTTTATCCTTTTAGTGGGAATAAAGGTGAAGAAACTCCTTTGACACAGCACATCCATTGTGTCTCTTTGTCTTCTTGAACAAAAGAACATTTATTTGTAAAGAGTTATACCTTATTTTCTATTTGTTTCTTCTTGTATTTCTTCCTATAAAGAATCTCATCTGAGTACTCCTCAAGCATCTTCCACTATCTTGAATAGTCTAACCCTACTGGATTGCTTTCGTTCTCACAATAAGCCATGCTATAATATTTCACATGATCTCTATTCACAGAATTTCACAACTATATCATTCTTTTCTTTTTTTTTTCTTTTTTTTTTTTATTTAAGAAAGGATTAATTAACAAAACCATAAGGTAGGAGGGGTACAACTCCACACAATTCCCACCACCCAATCTCCATATCCCACCCCCTCCCCTGATAGCTTTCCCATTCTCTAGCCCTCTGGGAGCATGGACCCAGGGTCATTGAGGGTTGCAGAAGGTGGAAGGTCTGGCTTCTGTAATTGCTTCCCTGCTGAACATGGGCGTTGACTGGTCAGTCCATACTCCCAATCTGCCTCTCTCTTTCCCTAGTAGGGTGTGTCTCTGGGGAAGCTGAGCTCCAGGACACATTGGTGGGGTCTTCAATCCAGGGAAGCCTGGCCAGCATCATGGTGGCATCTGGAACCTGGTGATTGAAAAGAGAGTTGACATACGAGGTCAAATAAATTGTTGAGCAATCATGGGCCCAAAGCTTGGAATAGTGGAAAGGAAGTGTTAGGGAGATACTCACTGCAAATTCTAGTGTACTTCTGCTTTCAGGTATATATTTTGCAGTAGTTTATGGATACGTGTGAACATAAGCTCTCTCTCACAGAAACTGGTGTATATCTAGGTTATGGGACTTTGTTAGAAAGTGAACCACCTGAGATGAAACTAGAGTGTACTATAAAAGGAAAGGTCTCACCCGAGTAATGAAGCTGAAGAGTTGTCATTCCACACATGAAGTCTCTGGACACAGTCTGAAGTGAAGCATGTTGAGGTGGCAATCGTTGCGTTGGTTAGGTTGTGATCGGCGGATGCAATATTATTTGGTATGGATTGGGAGAGGCATACGGGAAAGTGGGCCCTATCCAAGGGTTCCAGGACTGGGGGAAGTAGAGGCTCTATAGTGAAGACGTGAGGTTCCTGCTGTCTTAGGGTTCAAAAAGACAATCGATAGTTAATGTTATCATCACATTATTTGGTAATTGGGTTAACTTTGAAAAGTCCTTTTGTTAGGGTTTGCTGTACAGTACCTAGTATCTTGTATATAGCTGTGCTATTGGATGCTTCTAATCTACTTGGTCTAGGCTTTTGAGAGAGTCCGCATATCAAATACACAGCCTATATATTAAAAAGATTCAGTTTGTGTTTTGAAAAACTTTGAGATATACAATTGATTTTCCCCCTCTCACATTAATTAACTACTGATTTATATGTCTACATTTTGCTAGGAGTGTACATAAACACCATTCCCACCACCAAAAGACTGTGACCCATCCCTCCCGCCCACTCCCACTCCCCACTGTCCCAGGAAGCTGCATGTCTACCCCTCACCACAGGGTTTTTACTTTGGTGCCCTACTTACAATTTGATCAGGTCCTGCTTTTAGTTTCCCTTTCAGATCTTCTTACTCAACTTCTGTTGATGAGTGGGATCATCCCATACTCATCTTTATCTTTCTGACTTAGTTCACTTAACATAATTCCTTCTAGCTCTGTCCAAGATGGGTCAGAGAAGGTGGGTTCATTTATATCACTCTTTTCATTTGCTTTTCTCCCAATCACTCTTTAGTTCTGAAAATTAACATAATTTATTCTATAATACATTATCTGTCCATCCAAATCAGAATTTTTCTGTAAGTGCTCCAATGACGTTCCATCTTTCTCTATAGTGAAAATATCTAATTTGTGTGTCAGTTGCCCTTAACAGATATCATTCTGTATCTAAATTACTAAATAATCTATTTTTTAATTCTTTTTAAAATATGTTTATATATTATTGAATAGAGACAGAAGTTGAGGGGGGAGGGGAAATAGGAAGGAGACAGAGAGAGACCTGCAGACCTGCTTCACCACTCATGAAGCTTTCCCCCTGCAGGTGGGGAGCAGAGGCTTGAACCTGCATCCTTTACACTATAACATGTGTACTTAATCAAGGGCACCACTGCCTGTCCCTTATTAAATAAATGCTTTATTATTTCTATCCCCCTAATTAACTCTTACTAGTCATTCCCTAAATGATTATATGTCATGTATGCTCAATGGTTAATCTTGAGAACAGCTTTTATTATTGCACACAGAATAGAAAATCAATATTTACTGGATGATAGAGTAAATTAATTGATACATAAGTATAAAAATCATTGTACAAAAACCTCAAATTGCTTTTATTACTAAAATGTATATCTTCAGCCTATCCCAGAAAATCATTCACACTCTGACCCCTCTGTAAGCTTAAAAATATGTCTAGCTGTTTGTTAAATGCACCCTTGGCTTTAATGCTTTGCTAGACAGAATCACATTTATAAAGGTTTTAGCTTTTTACTCTTTGTTGCTCTATTTGATGAGTTTTTCAGACAAATCTCCTTCAGTATTAAAGACTAAAGTAACAGTGACTCAAACATGATAAAAACTATTTTTTTTCTGTCATAATCATAAAACATAATAGTTCCAGGGCTGAACTGCAGCCTTTTGAAGTTAGATACTTTCTTCCTTTCTCCATTCTTAAAATTTAACAAGTTCATCTCATGATCCAAGATGGCTTCCGCAGCATCCTAAACACATTCCAACCAGAGGAAAAGAAGAGAATGGAAGTGAAGTGTATATATTTCCTTGATTAAGAAGTGCCGCTTGCTTGCTATTTATCTCATGTCCCATTGACTAAAACATAATCATGTGACCACATACCATTGTCATGAGACAAGAATATCACCACATTACAGGTTTTCAACATTATACTGAGAAATATAATAGTGCCACAAGGTAAATAAGAACATGAGAGAAGTGTGTATAGCACAGTTTCATAGATCTTGTCACTATCAAGAAGACCTGACCTCCTCATTTTTCAAGAAATAAGAAGTCTTGGCAACAAGGACCATTGATTTACTTAATCTGAGTTTAATACAATTTATAAGGTTATTTGGGAGATTTGCTTAATATTTCTGGGACTCTTATAATGTATGCACTTAATTATAGTGATTCTTAATTCATTGGATTGTTGTGAGACTTAAATTAAATAATGTACATAAAGTGTTTGTACACAAACATAAATTGTATAAAGTACATACTGTGCCTTAAGCATAATAAAGAGTTAATAATGTTGAATAATTTTTCCTGCTGATGATGAATGTCTGTTCTCATGTGGCATTAGTTAGTCCATCAATTGTGATACATTCAAAAATATAAAAAAGTCACCCTGGATTGATAGAGAGGAGTAAGCAAGGAGTCAGTCAGCTATAGGAAGTAACTGCCTTGAAAGGCCCCGTAGCTATGAGGGAACTACCAGTCCTAACACTAAATAAAGCTCCACATTTGAGCAGTGATGGTTGTTTGGATTCAAATGTAATGCTTCTGTTGTGTAATTTGTGGTCCTCTTAGATGGAATAACACATCATCAATGGTTTTCCATTTGAGAAATGCACTGAGTCCCGATTCTTTTACAGATACCTTCATTATAAACAGCAATATTATTTGTTGACACTTATAGTGGACTTCTCAGTAAGTTCTGTAAGTAGGACTGCCTATTTGGGTGACAAGGGTACCAGTTATCATTGAATGTAAGACTCAGTGAAATCCAAAGAAGTTGTAGTTAACTGGTTGCTGAAGTATTATAATACGGTGATATAAGTATAAATGCAGATACTTGGAAAAGTGGGAATATATCTAAGAGGTACCCCATATTTTTCTCAGGAGATCCTAGTTAAAGAAGATAAATACATTGATTATGTACTAGAAAAAATTTAATTTAGATGTAAGCTTGGAAGTCCTTAGGAAAATTCAGTGTTAACTGAAATTATTACTAGGGAGATGACACAGTGGTAGTGTGTAAAATTTAAATAAGGGTCATTTCAGGTTTTGATCCCCTGGCACCAGGAATTGCCAAAGCTGAGTAGTGCTCTGGAGAAAGATATGTGCACATACACATATGTTCACACACACACACACACACACACACACACAGAGGATATTTATTATTGCACTTTATGTCTAAATTTTTCAAATATCATATTTTTATTTTATTTATTATTGGATATATACAGAGAGAACTTGACAGGGTGAGGGAGACAGAGGAGGAGAGAAACGGAGAGACACCGGAAGCCCTTCTTCACCACTTACAGAAGAAGCTTTTCCCCTGTAGATGGGGACCAGGAGCTTGAACTTGTCATTGTACACTATAATGTGAGCGCTTAACCAGGTGTGCCACAGCCTGACCCCCTCAAATATCATATTTATTTATGATTTATCTGTGTTTCTCGGAGTAGTCTTAGAAAGTCTCATAGTTTCATAGGGAGATGTTATATTAAATAACTATTTGTTTTTGAAAATCAGTAGTATTTATGGAAATGAGAAGAATATTCTGTCATTGAGGATCTTTTGTTTATAAAAAAACTCAATGTGTTGTATATAATTTTCATTTTTATAAATACTACTTACTAAGTTCAAAAAGACTCTCAGATATGAATATGGTGAGAAAAAAAGAAAATTATTTTGGGCAGAGGGTAGATAGAATAATGGTTATGCAAAGCAGCTCTCATGCCTGAGGGTCCAAAGTCCCAGGGTTCAATCCCTCACATCACCATAAGCCAGAGCTGAGCAGTGCTCTGGTAAGAAAGAAAGAAAGAAAGAAAGAAAGAAAGAAAGAAAGAAAGAAAGAAAGAAAGAAAGAAAGAAAGAAAGAAAGAAGGAAAGAAAGAAAGGAAGAAGGAAAGAAAGACAGAAAGAAAGAAAGAAAGAAAGAAAGAAAGAAGGAAAGAAAGACAGAAAGAAAGAAAGAAAGAAAGAAAGAAAGAAAGAAAGAAAGAAAGAAAGAGTTAGTTATGTAGGTAGGTAGGTAAGTAGGTAGGTAGGAGGGAAGGAAGGAAAGAAAGAAAGGAATTTATTTTTATAAAACTTTTTAAAAACTTTTTTTATTGAGGGGGTTAATGCTTTTCAGTGCAGTCATTGTCTCATGCAAATGATTTCATTATGAACTCAGCCCCCACAGTTCTCATCTACCCCCCCTTTCCCCAGAGTTCCTTGCTTTGATGGAAAACACCATGCTCAATTCATATTTCACTTTATTTTCTCCCTCCCTGTCCCTAATTATTAGTTCCCACTTTGGCTTATCTCACTTAACATGATGTATTCAGTTTCATCCAAGATCCTATAAAGGAGATACCTTGATCATTTTTAACAGTTGAATAGTATTTTAAGGTCATCTGCTTCTTCTTCTTCTTTTTTCTTTTGTGATCCATTAGAATGCAAATGGTTTTAGTTTGTTCTTTTTTTTTATTTTTTTAAATTTTTTATTTAAGAAAGGATTAGTGAACAAAAGCATAAGGTAGGAGGGGTACAACTCCACACAATTCCCACCACCCAATCCCCATAACCCACCCCCTCCCATGGTAGCTTTCCCATTCTCTAGCCCTCTGGGAGCATGGACCCAAGTCGTTGAGGGCTGCAGAAGGTAGAAGGTCTGGCTTCTGTAATTGCTTCCCCGCTGAACATGGGCGTTGACTGGTCGGTCCATACTCCCAGTCTGCCTCTCTCTTTCCCTAATAAGGTGTGTCTCTGGGGAAGCTGAGCTCCAGGACACATTGGTGGGGTCTTCAATCCAGGGAAGCCTAGCCAGCATCCTGGTGGCATCTGGAACCTGGTGATTGAAAACAGAGTTAACATATGAAGCCAAACAATTTGTTGAGCAATCATGGATCCCAAGCTTGGAATAGTGGAGAGGAAGTGTTAGGGAGGTACTCACTGCAAACTCTAGTGTAATCCTGCTTTCAGGTATATATTTTGTAGTAGTTTATGGATACGTGTGCACATAAGCTCTCTCTCACAGAAACTGGTGTATATGTAGGTTATGGGACTTTGTTAGAAAGTGAACTACCTGAGATGAAATTAGAGTGTACTATTAAAGGAAAGGTCTCACCTGAGTAATGAAGCTGAAGGGTTGTCATTACACACGTGAAGTCTCTGGATACAGTCTGAGGTGAAGCATGTTGAGATGGCAATTGTTGCTTTGGTTAGGTTGTGATCGGCGGATGCAATATTATTTGGTTTGGATTGGGAGATGCATACGGGAAAGTGGGCCCTATCCAAGGGTGGCAGGACTGGGGGAAGTAGGGGCTCTATAGTGAAGATGTGAGGTTCCTGCTGTCTTAGGGTTCAAAAAGACAATCAATAGTTAATATTATTATCACATTATTTGTTAATTGGGTTAACTTTGAAAAGTCCCTTTGTTATGGTTTGCTGTACAGTACCCAGTATCTTGTATATAG
Organism: Erinaceus europaeus; assembly: GCF_950295315.1. Classification (NCBI taxonomy): domain Eukaryota; kingdom Metazoa; phylum Chordata; class Mammalia; order Eulipotyphla; family Erinaceidae; genus Erinaceus; species Erinaceus europaeus. Next base: position 23,492,549 of record NC_080179.1, on the reverse strand, counting down.
CTGTGCTATTGGAAGCTTCTAATCTACTTGGTCTAGGCTTTTGAGAGAGTCCGCATATCAAATACGTAGCCTATCTATTAAAAAGATTCAGTTTGTCTTTTGAGAAACATTGAGACATACAATTGATTTCCCCCTCTCATATTAATTAACTACTGATATATATGTCTACATTTTGCTAGGAGTGTACATAAACACCATTCCCACCACCAAAGGGCTGTGACCCATCCCTCCCGCCCACTCCCACCCCCCACTGGCCCAGGAAGCTACATGTCTACCCCTCACCACTGGGTTTTTACTTTGGTGCCCTACTTACAATTTGATCAGGTCCTGCTTTTAGTTTCCCTTTCAGATCTTCTAAGTCAGCTTCTGTTGATGAGTGGGATCATCCCATACTCATCTTTATCTTTCTGACTTAGTTCACTTAACATAATTCTTTCTAGCTCTGTCCAAGATGGGTCAGAGAAGGTGGGTTCATTGTTCTTGATAGCTGCATAGTATTCCATTGTGTATATATACCACAGCTTTCTCAGCCACTCATCTGTTGTTGGGCACCTGGGTTGCTTCCAGGTTTTAGCTATTATGAATTGTGCTGCTATGAACATAGGAGTACACACCTCTTTTTGGTTGGGTGTTATGGAGTCCTTGGGGTATAACCCCAGGAGAGGAATTATTGGGTCATATGGAAGGTCCATGTCTAGCCTTCTGAGAGTTTTCCAGACTGCTCTCCACAGAGGCTGTACCAATTTACATTCCCACCAGCAATGTAAAAGGGTTCCTCTGTCCCCACATCCTCTCCAGCATTTGTTGCTGCTGTCCTTTTTGATGTATGCCATTCTTACAGGAGTGAGGTGGTATCTTAGTGTTATCTTAATTTGCATTTCTCTGACAATCAGTGACCTAGAGCAGTTTTTCATATGTTTGTTAGCCTTTTGGATCTCCTCTGTGGTGAATGTTTTGTTCATTTTCTCTGCCCATTTTTGGATGGGGTCATTTGCTTTTTTGTTGCTAAGTTTGCTGAGCTCTTTATATATTTTGGTGATTAGTTTCTTGTCTGATGTCTGGCATGTGAAGATCTTCTCCCATTCTGTGAGGGGTCTCTCTGTTTGTTTAATAGTTTCTTTGGATGTGCAGAAGCTTTTCAATTTGATGTAGTCCCATTGGTTTGTTTCTGCTTTGGTCTTCCTTGCAATTGGGTTTGATTCATCAAAGATGTCCTTGAGGTGTAGGTGGGAAAGTGTTTTACCAATGTTTTCCTCTAAGTATTTGATTGTTTCTGGTCTGACATCTAGGTCTTTGATCCATTTGGAGTTGATTTTTCTTTCTGGTGAGATAAAGTGGTTCAATTTCATTCTTCTGCATGTTTCAACCCAGTTTTCCCAGCACCATTTATTGAAGAGAGCCTCCTTTTTCCATTTAATACTTTGGGCCCCCTTATCAAAGATTAGATGCCCATAGGTGTTGGGATTTCTTTCTGGGCTTTCAATTCTGTTCCACTGGTCTGTGTGCCTATTTTTGTTCCAGTACCATGCTGTTTTGATGATGATGGCTTTATAATATAGTTTAAGGTCTGGGAGTGTGATGCCTCTATTTCTGTTTCTTTTCCTTAAGATGGTTTTGGCAATTCTAGGTGTTTTCAGGTTCCAGATAAATGATTGTAGTGTTTGTTCTATTCTCTTAAAGAAGCCTGGTGGAACTTTGATGGGTATTGCATTAAATTTGTATATGGCTCTGGGGAGAATATTCATTTTGATGATATTTATTCTTCCAATCCATGAGCATGGGATATCTTTCCATTTCTTGGTATCAGTTTCTATCTCCTTGAGTAGCGACTCATAGTTTTCAGCATACAAGTCTTTCACTTCTTTGGTCAACTTTATTCCTAGGTATTTGATTGATTTTGCTGAAACAGTAAATGGGAGTGATTTCCGGATGTCTTCTTCTTCAGATTTAGTGTTTGAATAAAGAAATGCCACTGATTTTTGTACATTGATTTTGTAGCCTGATACCTTGCTATATTGCCTAACAACTTCCAGTAATTTTCTACTGGATTCTTTAGGTCTTTCTATGTATACTATCATATCATCTGCAAATAGTGCGAGCTTGACTTCTTCCCTTCCAATCTGTATCCCTTTGATTTCTTTCTCTTGCCTGATTGCTATGGCAATAACTTCCAATACTATGTTGAAGAGTAACGGTGACAGTGGACAGCCCTGTCTAGTCCCCGATCTGAGGGGGAATGCTTTCAGCTTCTGTCCATTGAGTATGATGTTGGCTGTAGGTTTGCTATATATAGACTCCACTATCTTGAGTAATTTTCCATCTATTCCCATTTTTTGTAGAGTTTTGAGCATGAATGGGTGTTGGATTTTGTCAAAGGCTTTCTCTGCATCTATTGAGATAATCATGTGGTTTTTGGCTTTGCTTTTATTGATGTGATGAATGACATTGATTGATTTACGGATGTTGAACCAGCCTTGCATTCCTGGGATGAATCCTACTTGGTCATGATGAACAATCTTTTTGATGTGTTGCTGTATCCGGTTGGCCAAGATCTTGTTTAATATTTTGGCATCTATGTTCATCAGAGATATTGGTCTGTAGTTTTCCTTTTTTGTTCTGTCCCTATCAGCTTTTGGTATCAGGGTGATGTTGGCTTCATAAAAGGTGGAAGGGAGTATTCCTGTTTCTTCAATCTTATGGAATAGCTTAAGAAGTATGGGTATTAACTGTTTCCTGAAAGTTTTGTAGAATTCGTTTGTGAAGCCATCTGGTCCAGGACTTTTGTTGATGGGGAGATTCTTAATAACAGTTTCAATTTCTTTGTCTGTGATTGTTGCATTTAGATTTTGTAGTTCTTCTTGGTTCAGTTTTGGAAGTGCATAGGTTTCTAGGAATTGTTCCATTTCTTCCAGATTCTCTAGCTTGGTAGCATATAGTTCTTTATAGAAGTTTCGCAGAATTCTCTGGATTTCTGTGGTGTCAGTTGTGATATCTCCTGTATCGTTTACAATTCTATTAATTTGAGTCTTCTCTCTTTTTTGTTTGGTGAGTCTGTCTAGGGGTTTGTCAATTTTGTTTAATCTTTCAAAGAACCAACATTTGGCTTCATTGATCTTTTGTATGGTTCTTTTATTTTCGATGTTGTTTATTTCTGCTCTAACTTTAGTGATTTCTGTCTTCTGGTTGCTTTAGGGTTCCTTTGTTCCTCTTCCTCTAAGTCCTTGAGGTGTGTAGTAAGGTCGTTCATTTGGGCTTCTTCTTGGTGTTTAATATGTGATTGTATGGCTATAAGTTTCCCTCTCTGTACTGCTTTCGCTGTGTCCCAAATATTTTGATAGGTTGTGTCTTCATTTTCATTAGTTTCCAGGAACATTTGAATTTCCTGTTTGAGTGAGTCTCTGACCCAGTGGTTCTTAAGGAGCATGTTGTTTAGTTTCCAAATTCTATGTCTTTTAATAATTTTCCGTTTGTTGTTAAAAGTTAGTTTTACTCCACTGTGGTCTGAGAAGATACTTGGGATGATTTCAATGCTCTTGAATTTATTGATGCTGTCTTTGTGGCCTAACATGTGGTCTATCTTTGAGTATGTGTTATGTGGATTTGAAAAGAAAGTGTATTCCAGTTTTTGGGGGTGGAGGAGTCTGAAAATGTCCAAGAGGTCTAGTCTGTCAATCTCTTCATTCAGTTCTCTTGTATCTTTGTTGGTTCTCTGCTTTCTTGATCTGTCTAATTGTGAGAGTGGGGTATTGAAGTCTCCCACTATTATTGTATTACTATTGATGTATTTTTGAAATTCTTTCAGTAGATGCTTAATGTATTTAGATGGTCCCTCGTTGGGTGCATAGATGTTAGTAATTGTTAAGTCTTCTTGGCTGATTGATCCTCTAATTATTATGTAATGTCCTTGCCTATCTTTTATTACTTTATTTAATTTGATATCTATCGTGTCTGAGATGAGAGTGGCTGTTCCTGCCCTTTTTGTGGACCGTTAGCCTGTATGATAGTTTTCCATCCTTTCACTTTAAGTCTGTGTTTATCTTGTTGTGACAGATGGGATTCTTGCAAGCAGCATATGGTTGGGTTATGTTTTCTGATCCATCCCCCCACCCTGTGCCTTTTGATGGGTGAGTTTAAACCATTGACATTTATTGATATTATGGATTTAATGTATTGTAGTGCCATTGTTCTAAAAAACAATTTGTTTACTCTGATATATTGCAAGTATTATAGTGATTTTCTTGTTTATAAGAGGTCTTTTAGTACCTCTTTCAGGGCCGGCTTGGTGATAGTTGCCTCCTTTAACTGTTGTTTGTCTAAGAAGGTTTTGATCCCTCCATCTAGCTTGAATGAAAGTCTAGCAGGATATATTATCCTTGGTTGAAACCCTTTTTCATTCAGGGCTCGATAGATATCTTGCCACTGCCTTCTAGCTTTTAGAGTTTGAGTTGAGAAATCTGCAGATAGTCTTATGGGTTTTCCCCTGTTTGTGACTTTTTGTTTCTCTTTTGCAGCCTTTAGGATCCTTTCTTTATTCTTACTTCTTCTCATTGTGACTATGATGTGTCTTGGTGTCTTCAGGTCTGGGTTGATTCTGTTTGGTACTCTCTGGGCCTCTTGAACCTTGATATCCTTTCTGTTATTCAGGTCTGGGAAGTTTTCTTGTATTATTTCCTCTAGAATGTTTTCTTCCCCTTCCTCTCTTTCTTCCTCTGGCAGGCCAATTATACGAATGTTACTTCTTTTGAGATCATCCCATATGTCTCTGTTGTTGTTTTCAGTGTCTCTCAATCTCTTTTTAAGCTCTTTCACCTCTTTCTTAGTTTTCTCTAACTCATCCTCTGTCTGACTAATTCTGTTTTCTGCTTCTGTTAGTCTGCTTTCCCTTGCCTCAGCTTCTTTCTTCATTACAGCTATTTCAGCTTTCAGTTCTCTAATTGTCTCAAGATAATCAGTATTTTCCTTGGGGGTCTCAACTGTTGTTTCCCTAATACTGCCATTCCTTTCCTCCAATGTTGTTTTCATTTCTGTGATTAATAAGTTTATTATTGCTTGCATACTTTTCTTATCTATGGTTACTTCTGACTGATTTGTAGTTTCTTCTGGGCTCTTGTCTTCATTCATTGGGGTAGCAGTTTTATTTGTTTTTAATCTACCCATTTTTTTTATGTGTTTCTCTCTTTTTTTTTATGCTCTGTTGTTCCTCAGTTGTTGTGTTTTGAGCACAAGTAACACTGTACTAAATACCTTTATGACAATTGCACTCACCAACCTCCGGAATAACAGTAGCAACTGAAGTAAGTATTGAAGGAGTTTAATCAGTTAGCCAAACAATTTCTCCAGTCCGTGAAAAAATAGTAACCAAATCCCAGTGAAGAAAGAGAAAAGAAAGGGAGGATAGCAAGAATAGAGAGTTATGCAAATCTACTATCCAGTGTATATTCTAGGGGTAACAAGAGTGTAAAGGGAACTAGAGCAGAGATACACACATAGAGAGTCCACTCTGGGTCAGATTTCTTCCCCAAAGTAATTCACAAATTCAGAAAGGCAAAGAAGAAAGAAGTGTATGACAAGATTAAAAAAAAAAGAGAGAGATTGATAGAGAGAGATAAGAGAGAGAAAAGGGAGCAGATAAAAAGAAGAGTTGTAATTAAAGAGCAGTGCGAGTAACTTCGCAAATGTGTATCAGTGAATTAAAAAAAAAAAAAAACACCCTGTTTGGTGGTATGGGGGCACTGCTTATGGGGGGGGGGCGGGAAGGATGTATGCTTGAAAATTATAAGGAAGAAAAAAGAATTTTTTTCCCCTACTCTAATTCTTAACCCAAATTAAGTTATAGACACTCCCTTGTTGTCATCGCTATGGCCCCTTATTGGCTGGCCTGCTAAAGGCAGAAAATCCTATTGTTTACAAGAGATGTGTCCAGAGCTCCAAGGCTAGCCACTTCTCAGTCCGCCATCTTCCAGGAAACCCCCCCCTCCAGACTTTTTTAAAGGATTTCTCAAAAATGAAAACTAGCTCCAAGTCCTTTGATCCAATGAGAGCTATACTCAAGAAGTCTTTGGATCCACCCTCAGGATCGCGGTGGACCCTGGAGACTCCCAAGAGGAAGCCCCCCGAGCTAAAGTGCTCTCTCCGGGTCCTCTGCCCGCCGCGCTCTGCAACCGGCGGAGGAGCCGCCTTCCTGGGCTGGCGGAGGACAATGCCCGGCGCACTCGCCTTGCCCGGCGCTGCCTGGGAATTCTGGCGCCCCACTAGTCCGTGTCACCTTTACTCTAATTCTTAACCCAAATTAAACTGTAATCACTTCTTTGGTGTCCCCCCTTATTGACTGGCCTGCTAAAGGCAGAAAATCCTACTGTTGCCGATGATGCGATCAGAGCACTCGCTGTTAGCGACTTCTCAGGCCGCCATCTTCACTCCCCCAGTTTGTTCTTTTTTTAAGACAAAGAAAGTAGAGCATTAGAGATTATGTCTCTCTAAATTTTTCATTTTACAAATTATAAAAGAATTTCAAAGTCAGAAGGCCTCTCTAATCTTGACAAAGGCAGAAAGAAGCTGTACCACAGACACCACCAACTTTCAATCTACTTAATTTCTTTTCCATACCAAGGTTTCACTCATAATTAATGAAAAAAGAGAAGAAAAATCTGAGGATGGGTTTTTATTGTTGCTGTTGTTTTACCATTGTCCCTAACTTTAAAAAGTCTGTTAATTAAAACTATGGTTAATCCAAATGTGAGTCATTCTGCTTCTAGGTGAAAAGGTAAATCACATGATTACACACACACACACACACACACACACACACACACACACACACACACACGATAAACAGGAAATGTTTACAAAAATTAAAATTATCACATGTACATATTTGTATATATCAATATGTTACATTTTCACTGGAGTTGGTGTATTGCACCAAAGTGAAAGACTGTGGACTAGGGGGAGAGTTCAGGTCCTGGAAGATGATGGTAGAAGAGATTCTAGTGGGGGTTGAATTGTTATGTGGAAAACAGAAATATTACATTTGTACAAACTATTGTATTTTACTGTTGACTGTAAACCATTAATTCCCCAATAAAGAAAGAAAACAAATGATCTGTTATAACCTAGTCTAAGTATTCTAGATATATCAATAGCATGAAAAAAATAGCTTTCAGTAACTGTAGCATTCTGATTACCAATAAAATATTAGGGAAAATTATATACACTTAACATACAAAGAGAAAATTATAAACCAATAAATTTTAGGGAAAATTCTCATTAGAATTTATAATAGTTATTACTATACCAGATTACATCAAATATAACATTAATCAGTCTATCAATATGGGAAAGCTTGTTTTTTCTTAATCAGTTAGATTTCGTTTTGTTTCTATAGTGTATCACTATTACAGAAACAACCTATAACAATAAATCCTCCTCATACACAAGTAAAGATATTTCCTTATCATTAACAATGAATCAGATATCCCCTTTTGTAATGTCAACTTAACTAATTGGTGTACCTTTAAAAACTGCATATAAAATTTTAAAATATTTATTTATTATTGGATAGATATAAAGAGGGGATAGGGAAATAGAGAGATAAAGAGACAGAGAGAGACCTGCAGCTCTACTTCACCACTCATGAAGCTTTCCCCTGCAGGTGGGAACTGGGGCCTTGAACCTATATCCTTGAGAACTGTGTTGTGTGCACTTATCCAAGTACACCACTGACTAGTCCTGATTATAGGTTTTCTTTATTGTCCATTTTATTTACTTTTATTATTTTTTAAATTTACTTATTTTATTAGTGATTTAATAGTGATTGACAAGATTGTGAGATAAGAGGGGTACAATTCCACACAATTCCCATCACCAGAGCTTCATGTCCCACTCCCTCCATTGGAAGCTTCCCTATTCTTTATCCCTCTGGGAGTGTGAACCAAAGATCTTTATGTAACTACTACTCCATTGGACATGGGTGTTGACTGGTCAATCCATAGCCCCAGCCTGTTTCTATCCTTCCCTTGTAGGGTATGGCTCTTGGGAGGTAGGATATCAGAACTTATTGTTGAGATCATCTGCCCAGGGCAGTCAGGTTGACATCATGGTAGCATCTGCAACTTGGTTTACTTCACTTTAAAATTATATGTATATCATTATGAGATCTGAGACATAGAGGAAGAAATCAAGAGAGTGAGAGAGAAAACAGAGAACTGCTAGCTCTATCTTATGACAGTACAGGGGGTCGATACTGAGACCTCAGAGCCTTGGATATGAAAGTCTTTTTGCATAGCCATTTTGCTATGGTTCCTAAGCCCTAAAGTGTAGGTTTTAATGAGTACTCTTCAAAAATTTATTTGAGTCACAAAATTAATCTATTCGTAGAAAAAGAGGGAGTAAATTAATGTAATGCTTGACACTATTAATCCACATAAGTTTTTAATAAAACTTGAATTCTTAATGCAGAATGAAATGTGACAGTGACCTAGCCTCAGAGTTCACCAGGTAGTGTCAGAGACTTCAGAAAAAAAAAATTCCATCATAATGTGACATTTATAGTCATAGATTATAAAACCATGATTAAATCAATTGTCGTGGGCTGGAGAGCTATCTCACTAGGTAAGGTTCCAGTCTTGACATATTTGCAGCCCAGTTATGAGACCCATCCCATGGGAGATGGTAAAGCACTGAAGGAAGCCCTATGCTATGATGTCTCTACCTCTCTCTGTCTTTCTCTGTCTGAATCAAAAAATATCCCAGAGTGGTGAAATCATGCATGTGTAAAGCCCAGCTATAAACGCGCACGCGCGCACACACACACACAAACAGATGTGATTTCTCTTGTAAATACCTTCATAATGATAGTAATTTCTTGAATAATTGTCGTGTATCATGAAGTGTACCAGGCACAGTAGTTAAATAAATTTAATATTCACAACAACCTTATAAGAGCAAAGATACTGTCTTTATTTTCTAGATGTTAACAAAGAAACAAAATAGGGAACCACTACACAGGACAGGAGAGAACAAGGATTCTAGTCTGAATGGGCCACACTAGTAATATGTGTTTTACAAGATTTGACACTAGCCAGGAGAAAGAAAGTAGAATGTGCTATAGTAATACCAAACCTTACCTTTTTGCTCATGGGAAGTTAGGTTTGTGGCCATCAATGGATTTCATGTGGAATAGTGCTTCTGTACAGCATGCTATGGGCATAGAGACCACAACATTGATGTGTACTACCCAAAACTATTAATGTGTTCTACCTGGAAGAAACCCAGGTGTCCAACAACAGATAAGTGTCTGAGTAAATTATGGTATATATACACAGTGGAATACTACACAGCTATTAAGGATGGTGAATTCACATTCTTCACCTCATCTTGGATGGAGCTGGAAGAAATCATGTTAAGTGAGATAAGGGAAAGATGAATATGAAAAATAAGAACAGAGGGGAAAACACAAAGTAGAACTTGGACTGGGTTTGGTATATTGCACCAAAATGAAAGATTTTGGAGTCAGGGAGAGGTCTCAGGTCCTGGAACATGATGGCAGAAGAGGATGTTGCGAGGGTTGAATTGTTATGTGGAAAACTGAGAAATGTTACACATGTACAAATGATTGTATTTTACTCTCAACTATAAACCATTAATCCCCAATAAAGAAATTTTAAAAAGAGAGAGATAAAAACTCTTAATGTGTTCTCTAAGAAAATTAACAGCTTCTTAGGGAGATACTTATGATGATCATAAAGTTTTCTTTTCCAGGTTCACAGGCAGCATAGTTAATGCTGAGTTTCATAAAATAAAAGTAAGTTATACCTCAGACCTATTTTTTTTCTCACTAAGGGTTGTTAAGTTGAAAAAAATGTTGTAGGGTATTATAAGATCTTTATGGTCCTGTGTCTTTATAGAAACAGATGTTCTTGATAAAAAATTAATTAGCTTCATTATAAACATGGATTTTTTTGATACTGGAAAATACATGCAATATGTAAAGCTTTCTTTTTCTTTGACTAAGTTACAGGCAAGCTTATAATTTGGCATTAAATTCTCCATCCAGGCATTTGAGAACAGATGCTGTTTGGGAGGCATCAACACACTATATCAAGTTCTTTGTGAGAGTTCTGGTGCTTGACTACTGGATTGCATTTGGACCTGTTAACACCTGTGCTAACTCTCATGCATTTCAAATTATGGCCATTAAAACTGGACATTTCAGCTACCTTCCTGAGTTATGGTTGAGTTTTTAAGTAGTTGTAGCTTTTCATAATCTAGTTTAGAAAAAATGTTGCATATTCATGTCATTAAGACCTGCCATTCTTTGAATTGAGCTCCACACAGCACACTAGTTGAAACAGTCTTCTCTTTATCAGAGTCCTCTGTCAGTGACTTCTGGGAAGCTGCCCACTTGCTAGTACAAGATGCTTACACCCCTACATCTTCCTTGGTTATTCACCAGCAAGCCAGTGAAAAAAATAACCATAGCACGGAGCCAGGAAATGGGTACAAGTTGCCATGCCGTAGGATCCAGGTTCGAGCCCAGGTGCCCACCAGAAGAGGGAGGCTTCACAAGTGTTGTAGCAGGACTGTGGGTATTTTTCTTGCTCTGTCTACTCCTTTCTTCCTTTACTTCTCTCTGCCTATATCATAATAAAAATAAATTGAAAAAATTTTTAAATGTTAAATGATAATAGCATACAAGAAAGTGTCAAATTAGTTAACTAGTTAACTAAATCAGATTTGCTAATATATCCATTAAATAGTATATACCTACATTGTACTATTTTTCTCTAAAAATACTCTACTCAAAGAAGCAATAATCTCCTATCTTAATTTTTTTTTAAGTTAGATTAAAATAATGAGTATGTATGTCTAAGGACAGCAAATTGTATTGCATAGTATAAGTGAAATTGTCATTGGCTTGCTTTACATTCTTTTTGTTCTAAGAAGAAAATTTTCATTTACAAAGAATTCAGTGTTCCAGATATTGATTTTAGAGGGATAATAGAAACAATGTGAAAATAAAATATGGTAACATTTTGTGATGATGTGTAATTCATCATAGAGTCTCAGGAAGAACAAAACAAACTATTTCTCTTAATAGGTTTCAGAAAAATCAAGTGTATTCCCTGAAGTACATTATATATAAAAAAAAAACAGTGTTACATGATCTAAAGCCTTCTAATTCTGGTTCTGGTTTTTAAAGTGATTTTCATATCATAAAACAAGAGATTCCTGGTCCTCTTTTTATTCGGTCATGTACATTATCTGTAATGACATAAGGACACCTGAAAAATAAGCATGAGAAAGCAGACATACTTCAAAGTTTGCTTTTGTTTAAATATCATTTTTAAGCATCTTGTTGACATGAACTATTCCTATGAACTAAGTAAGTAAATCTAGTTTATATCCTAGTTCCTCATCAAAATAAAGTACTGTACTTGATCCTATTTATGTTTAGAGAATAAACTCTAGTGGTCTGGGAGGTGGTGCTGTGGATAAAAGCACTGGACTCTCAAGCATAAGGTTCTGAGTTCAATCCCTATCATACATATGTACCAGAGAGGAGTTTGATTCTTTTTCTCTCTCTCTCCTCTTATCTTTCTCATGAGTAAAGAAATAAAATCTTTAAAGAGAGGGAGAGAAAGAGACAGACACAGAGAGAGAATAAGCTATTCCTTTCTCCCCTTTCTCTCTCCCCTTCCTTTCTCCCCATCCTTTCCTCCCTTCTTTTCCTTTCTCCCCTTCATTTCCGTTCTCCCCTTCCTTTCCTTTCTCCCCTTCCTTTCCTTTCTTCCCTGGGGCTTACCTTTATCGGGGCTTACCTTTTCCAGCTTACCTTTGAGTAGAGGCATCCGACTCTAGGGATTCTATCACAAACCTCTAGCTTCATAGCCAGCGACTTAACCTCTTGACCACTTGACCACTGCCATCAGCCATGCTGGGGGAAGGGAAGCTTTCTAATAATCTTAGTTCTGTCCTCAATCATGAAAACCTGCAAGGATCCACTTTCAGGTGTTTTCCCTTCTCCAGCTCTCTCTGGCCCTCTTTCTTTCCTTTCCACACCATATCTCCACAAAGACCAAACTACATACCCCACTTTTTCATCTTTTTCAACTTTAGATCTTGCCTAGGTGTTAGAAAGAAAGCACTCTTGACCACTAAAATGTCAGTCAGTCACTAATCCTTTACTCTCTTCAAATTGTTAGTATTTTCAGAAAAGCACTACTAGGTCATTTTAATGACTTGTGAGGTCTCGCTCAACACCAAATCTTTAATGTTAAGCAGACTAAAATGTAGTTAGAAGAGGCAGTACCATTCCATTTTCCCCTCTTCCTCTTTTCCCCAATTCCTAAAAGTAATCTCATGATCCACAATGGTTAAGAATCTAGAATATATGTTGTATCTGATTTGTATCTTCTTGCCTGCCTGTAGCTGTGAGTCCTTACACACATTAAGCACTTAAAGTTCCAGTTGAATTTATTATAGGTCACAGCCTATTCTTAGTGGTTGAAAGAAAGGGGAAGGCAAACAGGATATGACTAATACTGCTCATTTTCTCCTGAGGGATATATTTTTTTCCCCAGTGCACTGCTCAGCTTTGGCATATGGTAGTGCTGGAGACTGAACCTGGGACCTTTAGTTCTTTAAGCATAAGAGGCTTTTTTCCATTCCAAAAGGGTTTTTAAAACATATTTTTAACTTATAAAAGTAAATCTCCCCAAAGACAAATTAGAAATTAGTGGAAAATATAAATAGCAGAAGACCACTAATGTTCTAAATATTCATGCACTTTTGTTAGTTTTGTTGTTCACTTTCTAATAATGTCTATTTTTTTTATTAAGTGATAGTACAGAGAGCAATGGAGAGAGAAGTTGGAGATAGAAAGGCAGAGAGATACCTGCAGCTCTGCCTCACCACCATTTATGAAGCTTCCCCCTGATGGTGGAAACTGGGGGCTCAAGCCTAGGCTTTTGAGCATGAGAATGTCAGTGTCAGGCTGGGTGCACCACCACCCAGCCCCTTCTTCACTTTTTGAATATTTTTAAAATTAAAATCTTATTTTCTCAGAATTCAAAATGAATTTGTTTAATTCAGAAAAACAACACAATAGAAAATGAAGTGGTAGGGATACCACATGCTAATCAGAATTAAAGTTTTTGTCAGCTTTACTGATAATTCACAGGTAAATTGCATATATTTAAGGTGCACATAATATGCATGCTTAATATGCATATTACTTTTTGTCGAGATATGTTTTGGAAAGGGCAGTAAGAGGGCAAGAGTGAGCTGGAGAAGGGAAAACATCTGAAAGGTGTGATTGGAAGCAAGAAGTGTGTCCTTGCAGGTTTTCTTGATTATGGAAAGAAGTTAAGGTTACTAGAAACCCTTCCCCAGCATGGCTGACAGCAGTGGTTGAGTGGTTAAGTCACTGGATGTGAAGCTAGAGGCCCGTGATTGAGTCCCTTGAGTTGGATGTCTCTACTCAAACTTTTTCAACTTTAGATCTTGCATAGGTGTGAGAAAGAAAGCACTCTTGACCACTAAAATGTCAATCACTAATCCTTTAAAGTTTTTATCAGCTTTACTGATAATTCACAGTTAAATTGCATATATTTAAGGTACACATAATATGCACACATATTATCATTGTGAAATGATTACAGCAATTCATCTCACTCAACAACGTGCGTATTATCTACATCAAATGGTTGTTGTTTCTGGATCAAATATATTTTTTTATTTTCTATTTTTTCGTATTTATTTTATTTATTTATTCCCTTTTGTTGCCCTTGTTGTTTTATTGTTGTTGTTATTATTGTTGTTGTTGTTGGATAGGACAGAGAGAAATGGAGAGAGGAGGGGAAGACAGAGAGGAGGAGAGAAAGATAGACACCTGCAGACCTGCTTCACCGCCTGTGAAGCGACTCCCCTGAAGGTGGGGAGCCGGGGTTCGAACCGGGATCCTTATGCCGGTCCTTGTGCTTTGCGCCACCTGCACTTAACCTGCTGCGCTACAGCCCGACTCCACTAAATATATTTTCTAACATACAGTACACACTAAGTGACTATTACTCTTTGGATCACACTTTATTTTTGTTGTTCTACTTGACTCTGTTAGTGACTGCCTGCCACAAACAGATGTAATTTATTATTTCTAACTTCCTCTATATATCTTCAGACTATTCTAGAACACATTTCAAAATGAAATGCTTCAAGTAAAATTTGGAAAGACCCTACTGCTTGAAAATAAAGTCCAACATGTGCTAGTACATACTTTACAGCACCGTGCGTGGAAATATAGTTCAGATGAGCAGCCTCACTTGATGCTTGGAAGAGGTTTTGTTTGTTTGTTTGTTTTTAATTGAAGCTTTGTACTAATTATTTTTAATGTCATAATGCCTTTCTTGCTATTTACAATGGGAGCACATAAAAAGAAGAAAAATATATAATTTCACAGATTGGTCCAACATTGAGTTCAGGATTTACTACAGTAGGAGTAATAAATCAAAAATTAAAATGAAAGGGAGGAGTTAGGAAATAAAGCTAATTTGAGAAAATAGGCATATTTACTATGAATTCTAATCTGCTGGTCTCTTGGAGGTTAGAACATGAGTATTTCTTCTTACATTTACATTTTGATTAGAATATTATCATGGATTAATTGTAAAATATTCAAACAAATTTTAAAAATACAAAGACTGTGAAACCTTCATAATCACACAGGCTATCCATATACTCTTTTAATATATTCTGCAGCTCTTTATAGAAATATGCATTTGTTGGGGCCACGTGGTGGCGCACCTGGTTAAGTACACATTACAGTGTGCAAGGACCCGGGTTCAAGCCCCTGGTCCCCACCTGCAGGGGGAAAGCTTCACAAATGGTGAAGCAGGGCTGCAGGTGTCTCTCTGTCTCTTTCCCTCACTTTCTTCCCCTCCCCTCTCAGTTTCTCTCTGTCTCTAGCCAACAATAAATAAATAAAAAGTATCTAAAAAAAAATATATATATATATATATTTATATATGCATTTGTCTGGGCAAAAAAGAAAAAAGGCATGCAAAACAATGATGAGGGTTAGGTTTAGGTTTAGGGTTAGGGTTAGGGTTAGGGTTAGAAAGGCATGCAAAATAATGAAAAAGATAATAATGAAAGATAATAGTGAAATGAAATGAAATGAAATAATGAAGTGAAATAATGAAGTGAAAGATAATAATGAAAAAGAAAAAAAGCATGCAAAATAATGGTGAGGGGCCAGGTGGTGGCACACCTGGTTAAGCTCACATATTACATTGTGCAAGGACCCAGGTTCAATTCCCTGGTCCCCATCTGAGGGGGAAAGTTACAACAGCAATAAAAAACAACAAGGGCAACAAAATGGAAAGTAAGCAAGTAAATTTTTTTTAAAAAGTCACAAGGTGTAGGAAATCTAATACCTATCATTTAATCTATTTTACCTATCATTGAACCAAGTTTATAATTATGCATAGGATAGATGCAAATGAGACCACAATCCTTGCAAATTGCCACTAAACTAAAACTATGGCAACCCAAGAGGTGGTGCCGCAGATAAAGTGACAGACTCTCAAGTATGATGTCCTGATTTGGTCCCTGGCAACACGTGTAAGGTGCTCTGCTTCTCTCTCCTCCTCTTTCTCTCTCATGAATATGTAAATATAAAAAAATCTATGTAGAATGATGCTCTAAATTTGTTCAAAGGCTCTATCTTAAGTGTCTTATTGAAAGTCTGTATCTAATACACACACACACACACACACACACACACGTGTGTGTGTGTGTGTGTAAGTACAGCTGACCCTACCTGAACACAAATGGTATTGTGTGGGTCCTCTTAAATATGTTATTTTCCTCAATAAATAGAGTGGCCTACATATCCATGCTTTATAGTTAAATATTTATGAATTCAGCCAACCTAGCATGGATCTGCAGAGTTAGAGCCAGAAGGACTCTAAAGGCAGGCTAGGAAAGGTGTGTGCATCCTTGAACATGTATATTCACTGGGGATTTTGAATCTAACCCCTTATTCAAACTAGAAGATAACTCTCATTATTTCCAGTTTACAAATAAAAAAATTTTTTTTCAAAGGGTAAAAGTTGTGCTCAATTTTTAACTATGCAGGGGTAAAGGTTGTGTGGTTGGTAACACTAATCCTTGTATTATTCAAGGGTCCACTGTACTTCAGAGTTTCATTGTGGTGTTACTGTTTAGATTATGTGCATATAGGAAGGAAAAGCTTTCTTTTTCTTTTACCAGAACACTGCTCAGCTTGGATTATAGCTGTGCAGGAGACTGAACCCCTGATTTCTTTTCTTAGGGCAGGAGACTCTTTTTGCATAACCATTAAGCTATCTACCCCCCCCCCACCCCTGAGAAAGGCTTCTTAAAGAAATAGTGCCCTATTTATTCTTCTTTTTTTAAAAAAAATTATATATATATATATATGGAGAGAGAGAGAGAGAGAGGATTAATGGTTTACAGTCCACAGCAAATACAGTTGTTGGCACATGTATAAAATTTCTCCATTTTCTGCAAGACATTCTAGCCCTGCACCTATGCCCCTTCTCCCTGTCATGCACCAGGGCCTGAAACCCTTCCCCTCCACCCAGAGTCTTTTACTTTGGTGCAGTACACCAAAAATCAGTCCAAGTTCTGCTTTATCTCCCCTTCTGTTCTTATTTCTTAACTTCTGTCTCTGGATGAGATCATCCCATATTCATCCTTTTCTTTCTCACGTAACATGATTCCTTCAACCTCCATCCAAGATGACATGAAGGTGAATTCATTATTCCCAATAGTTGAATAATATGTCATTTACATTCCCACCAGCAATGCAGGAGGATTCCTTTGCCCCTACAGCCTCTCCATCATAAATTGCTGCTATTCTTTTTGATGAAAGGCTTTCTCACAGGAATGAAGTGATAGCTCATTGTTCTCTTTATTTGCATTTTCCCCACAACAAATGACTTGGAGTATTTTTCATATGTCTGTTGGTCTTTGGATCTATTCTTTATGAATATTCTGTTTATATCCTCTTCCCACTTTTTGATGGGGTCATTTGTTTTTCTGTTGCTGAGTTTGGTGAGCTCTTTATAAATTTTGGTTATTAGCCTCTTGTCTAATATATGACATGTAAAGGTCTTCTCCCATTCTGTAGGGAGTGTCTCATTGAGTGGTGGTTTCTTTTGCTGTGCAGAAGCTTTTCAATTTGATGTAGTCCCACTGGTTTATTTTTGTTCTTCTCTTCCTTGCAATTGGATTTCTGTCACTGAAGATGCCTATACAATACAGATGAAAAAGAGTGCTTCTAATATTTCCCTTTAAGTACTTGATAGTTTCAGGTCTAACACCCAAGCCCTTGATCCATTTGTGGTTTACTTTTGTGTGTGGTGAAATGTAGTGGTTCAGTTTCATTCTTCACTCATTTTCCTAGCACCATTTATTGAAAAGACTTCTTTCACCATTTAATAGTTTGGGTCCACTTGCCAAAAATATAGCTGTCCCTAGGTGTGGGGGCATATTTGTGGGTTTTCAATTCTTTTTTTTTAATAGTTAATTTTATTTTTTAAATTTGTAGGTAAATCTACTTTTATTAATGTCAAAGAAATAGTTTTTTAATTTATCTGTTTTCACAGGTAGCTATTCTTTCTCTCTCTCTCTTTCTCTCTCTCTCTCTCTTTCCTCCCCTCTTCTCTCTCTGAGTCCTGATGGAATTGGAGTTTAGAGCTCTCAAGTCATTTCCCCTAACATTTCTCCCCCTCTTAGGTTATGGACCAAAATTATCTATGGAGGTATGGCTTCTGTAATTGCTTCTCTACTGGACATTGGCTTTGGCAGGTTGATCCATAACTTCAGCCTGTTTCTGTCTTTCTCTAGTGTGGTAGGGCTCTGGGGAGATGAGGTTCCAAGACACATTGGTGATGTCATCTGCCCAGGGATTTCAGGATGAAATCATAGTAGCAGCTGCAACTCTGAAATGCAGTAAGAAATAAAGCAGGACAAAATATTTAATGAACAGGAACCATAAAGTAGGAATGGAACAGATGAGAATAGGGATGTTAAAGGGTGGGTAGAAGCTAGAATTATTTTTTATATATGTTGCTAGGAGCCAATGACTGGTAATATTTGCTTAAGCTTGACAGCTAATCTGCAGATGGACTAAAAATAGTGTCTGAGAAGATGGTGTCAGAGTTGAAAATAAGACTAGAAAACTAGATCAGGGCAGAAAGTAGCTCCCAGACATGAAGAAAATATTTAAATATAATTGACCCAGAGCCCATATCTATTCAGCTAAGCCCTCAGTTCTATTCCACTGGTCACTGTGTCTATTTTCTTCCAGTACCAGGCAGTTTTCATTACAGTGGCCCTATAATATAGTTAGATCTGGGAGTGTGATGCCTTCAGTCCTTTACTTTTTTCTCTTTCTTGTTTTTATGTTTTAATTTTTTACTCAATAGAGACATAGAGAAACTGAGAAGAGGGGGAAGATAGAGAGGGAAAGAGTCAGAGAGACACCTGCAGCCCTGCTTCACCACTTGTGAAGCATTTTCCCTGCAGGTGGGGACCCGGGACTGGAACCTGGGTCCTTGTACACTGTGTGCACGTAACCAGATGTGGCACTGCCTAGCCCCCTCCTGTTCTTCTTCTCAAGATAGTTTTGACAATTCTAGGTATTTTCTTGTTACAGATAAATGTTTATAGCTTTTGTTCTATTCTCTTAAAAAAAAAAAGGCAGAATCTTGGTGGGGATTGCATTACATTTTTATATGGTTCTGAGTAGAATATTCATTTTTATGATGTTAATTCTTCCAATCCATTAATATGGAATGTTTTTTTCCACTTCTTGTGTCTTTTTCTATTTCCTTGAATAGTGACTCATAGTTTTTGATATATAAGTCTTTCACTTCTAGGTTCATTCTTGGATATTTTTTTTTTCTGCTATAGTGAATGGGGCTGATTTCTGGATTTCTTCTTCTGACTTAGTGTTTGTTTTTTTAATTATCATTATGTATTTATTGGATAGAGACATGCAGAAATTGAGAGGAAAGAGCGATGATAGAGAAGAAGACAGAGACAGAAAGACACCTGTATCCCTGCTTCACCACTCATGAAGCTTTCCCCTGGAAGTGGGGACCAAGGGCTCAAACCCAGGTCCTTGCACATTGTAACCTGTGCACTCAACCAGGAGCACCACCAACTGGCCCCCTGACTTAGTGTTCGCATAGAGGAATTCCACCAACTTTAGTATGTTAATTTTGTAAGCCAACAGTTTACTATTGAACAGTTTAGTATATTGCTTGATGATCTCCAGGAACATCCTAGTGGATTCTTTAAGCTTTCCTTTCTATACTATAATATCATGTGCAAATAGTGGTAGTTTAACTTCTTTTCTTCCAATCTGTATGCCTTTAATTCCAATGATTACTATGGCAAGAACTTCCAACACTATGTTGAATAGTAATGGTGATAGCGGACAGCCTTTCTAGTACCTGATCTGAGGGGGAATGCTTTGGTGTCTCATCACTAAGTATGATTTTGGTTATAGGTTTGCTATATAGGGACTCCACTAGGTTAAGGAATTTTCTATCTATTCTCATTTATTGGTAGTATTTTAATCCTGAACAAATGTTCAATTTTGTCAAAGGCTTTCTCTGTATCTATTGAGATAATCATGTGGTTTGGGGGGTTTTGTTCATTGATGTGGTGGATTGCATTGATTGATATCCTTGGGGTCAGTCCCACTTGGTCATGATGTATAATCTTTTTAACATACTGCTGTAGCCAGTTGGTTAGGATTTTGTTTAATATTTTAACAATTATGTTTTCAGAGTTATTGGTCTGTAGTTTTCTTTGTGTTTGTCCATGTTCATAGTATTTGCATATTCTTTGCGAGCATAATCCTCAAAGAAGAGGAATGATAATAGCAAATAAGTATGTTTGGGTTGTCAAGACTAATGGTGCAGAGAGAAAAAAAAATCTTTCAATATCCAGATGACACTCAGACACAAGATTTGGAAACACAAGAAAAAGAAGGAAACTGGATGTATCAAGTGATACGCAGAAATTAATTTTAAATGCACAAGGAAACATGCTGAGGCCTTCGAGAAGTACTTTGGGGAGTTAGTCCACAAAGGAAAAATATTGTACTTAAATGAGCATCACACATTGCATCATTTAAAAATGACCTCTATAATACCTCTTGTATCCATATTCTACTGGAAAATTTCCACTCTCTGTCAGTAGGTGAAGCTCTAGCCCTGACCCATACTTGAGCTAACCAATAAAGTATCACTAAGTGAAATGACATTACTTTTGAAGAGAAGTCATAAAAATGTCATGTCTTTCTTCCTTGTTCTGTCCCATTGTTCTTCCGGGATACTTAATCTTGCATTCATCTTGCTTTAAGCTGTGAGGGAATTCAGTCCATGAAAAGATTTATGTGGAAATGGAATGAATTCCTAAGTGCACAGCCCAGCTGATCTCTCAACCAAATTCCCAGCTAACAGTTATAACTAATTCAACCATGCGAATGAGTCATCTTGAGGGAAACTCTCCATCCTCTAGACTGATGTTGTGCAGAACTGAGACAAATTGTTCTATTGAACACTGGCCATATTATAGGCTCACAAGCAAAATAAATTGTTATTCTTTCTGAGATTCATACATTTTCAAGCGTTTTATTATTGGCAATAGATAATTGACACAGATATACTCTTGCTGCCTTAACAGACTTAGTGGCTGAAAGCAATACAAATTCACTGCAGGTTGAAAATCTAACATAAATTTCTCTGCTGAAAATCAAGATATTGGCAGGAGTGAGTTTCTTACTGGAATCTATAAAATAGAATCCACTTCACTGATTTCTTTCTGTTGTCGAGGCGTCCCCAGTTCTTTGACTCATGCTTCCTTTTCTTCAACCTGAACATTAGAAATGAGATGGAGTCATTCTCTCATGGTATCTTCTCACCCTTATTTCTATCTCCTCTTTGGACTCTTCTCATAACCTTGAACCCCACTCAGATAATCTATAATTTTATTTTAAAGTCAGCTGATTAGCAACCTTAATTCTACCTGCAACCTTGAGTCCCCTTTACCACGTAACCAACAACTTGACATCTCCCTGTGATAGTGGTTCCAGGAAATAAGATTCAAATAGGATTCCTGGAGGCATCATAACTCTACTACCACATCAAATAAGGGTAGTGGTCAATGAAATTTGCATTATAGCTTTAAAATACCATTGATGTTGGCTCATGATACCTGGGACAACCCATCCATGGTGATTTAAGTGGAATTGATTCAGATAACTTGTATAGTGGGGGCTTGGCATTCTTTCAAATCATGACAGAAATACTGGGAGAGAAAAGGGTCACTTGCATTGTTCACAGTCAAATCTATTTTTATGAATTTTCTCACGATCCCGTAAGTAGTGTCCCTGTTCTATGCTATATCTCCCTTAGATATAATATCCTTTCTTTTCTTGATTATTACAAAATAGCAAATCACATAAAACTGAATATCGTAAAAGATGAGGAACATGGACTTGATTTTACTAGAAGTATAAGGATAGAAAAGGTGAGCTTCCCAAGAGGAATTTAAAATTGCGTTTTAGTCCTCCTGTCAGATACCAGTTCTACCATCACAGGTCAGCCTCCCCATATTCACATGGCGTAGCTCTCCTCTGGAGCAAAAAAAAAAAAAGGGAAAATGAAATCATCTTGTTGTTTCATGCAGAATGAGGCAACTCTTTCTAGTCTCTGACCCTAAATGTGGCCCCAACCCTTCTGTCTATAAACAAAGCTCCTTGAGACGCCCTGTTTCTCATTTATCCTTCAACTGAGAGAGATTTGTTTCCCTTGTAATATAAATACCACTGCTTCCTTCGACTCCCTCAGAGGGCTGCAAATGTTGTGGTTTTAAAATGTATTTTTCCTTGCTTTCAGTTATGTGAGCATAAAGAAAATACTTATGTAGCACTAATATTTGGGAAATTTGGGAATCTGGGGGTTGATTTGTTTTTCCTGACTACCTCTACCCTGCTGTGTGACCAAGAGACCAAAAAGCAGGCAAAGCAAGCCAACCAAAGAGGCTGCTAATCAACAGGGCAAAGTACCTGGTAACTTGTGCTTGAGAAACAAAAGGAGGCATTCCTGCCAGCAGCTGGCCTCAGCCCAGAGCAGTGTGGTGCCAAAGGCAAGGAGGTAACAGACACAGATATAACCCAGAGTCTGCAGGAACACTTTAGACTTTCCAAAGAAAATTAAAAACTAATAACCAGATAATATATTCTGAGCTTTGTGCCCCTGTGAACTTCTGATGAATTTTGGATAAGGCAAGAAACAGAGGGAAGGGAAAGTGGCTAGGGAAAAGCAAACCTTTCCCCCCAAAGACTGGGGTGTAGCAAAACTGCCTATTCTAACAAGGGCCCCAAGGCACAAGAAGTCACTGGGGTTTTGAATATGCCAAAAGTGTGTTAATATTTGTTTGGGAAGATATATTCAGCTTTGGTACAAAATGTTAGCAGAGCAGAGTTATGGATAATTCCAAACAACAAACAGCAGTGGGCCAGATAGTGGCTCACCTGGTGGCAGGCATATATTACAATGCACAAGAGCCCGGGTTCAAGCCCCCAGATCCCATCTGTAGGGAGAAAGCTTTACAAGTGGTAAGGCAATGCTGCAGGTCTCGGTGTCTGTCTCTCTCTCTCTCTCTGTCTCTCTCTCTCTCTCTCTCTCTCTCTCTTTATCTATCTGTCTATCTATCTTCCCCTTATTTCTCAATTTTCTATATCTCTATAAAATAAATTTTAAAAAATTTTAAAGGTTGCAGTCTCCAATAGCATAAAAGGCACAATGGGATTGTAGATCAGTATACTGCCTTAAATTCAAGCTCTACTATATGCTAAGGTCTATCCATCTCATTTGTGAAATGAAGTAAATTTATTGGTCACTTCTCATTGTGATGATAAAACAGATTCATCATCAGGAAGTGATATACGAGTCTCTGCTAATACTCAGTAATGGCAAATACAGTTACACGTACACATGCGTCACTATGGACAGTACGTATTTTCCATTACAGCGAGTTGATGCAGGAAGGGAAAAATGCTTACTAGAATAAATTAAAATGCCCTAGCAGGGGTTTATGTACTGCTAATGAAAATCATTTTATTAGATGGGAAAAACAAAAAACATCAGTTTAAACTTAATATTCAAGGAAAGGGAGGGTTGTTTACTATCATTTTAGAAGAACTATAAATGTGGAACTAGAATGAACACCTTTTTAAAAACAAAAATTAAATGTATACAAAATATTTCTTTAAAAGTCAGGTGACCCACGAGGTAGTGCAGTAGATAAAGCACTGGACTCTGGAGCACGAGATCCTGAGGTCGGTCTCTGGCTAGTGATGACCTGGCCCTCTCTTCTATTTCATGCAAGTTAAATAAATAAAGCCAGAAATATCTTTATTATTGTAATTGATTTATACTGTATGGCTTATCCACACAAAAGGCTTGAGAGCACAGAATTTTTAAATTAGAAGTAACTTCAGAGAACCATCTAATTTGAAATTTTTGCTTGATAAACAACCTGTGGCTCTTCAGGAGTGAAATCCTTAGCTGTGCTACAAAGTTTCCCATGGGTTATGACACTGCTATGGAAGTTTCTGGTAGCAGCTTCCACTGGCTGCATGCTAGAATTATCTGAGTCATCTATGGTTCCTCCTCAGTGGACGGCAGACCAACTGCCTATGGCACTAATGTCTAAAATGAAATTCATGCAGCTAATGCAAGCCAGATATCACTTCATTGGAATTTCAGTCCCTCCTCTCTCCTTCAGAATAGTTTGGAAATATTTTTATTCATTTTAAAAAGTCTGCTTTACTGTGTTCAAGTTCTCAATCCCTACCTGTAGGCAGTAGCTTCACTAACTGTGGAGTACTGCCACAGGTGTTTCCCCTTCTCTCTGCCTCTCCTTCTCTCTATATCTCTTTGTCTCTTCTTCTATATAAAAGGAAGAAAGAAAAGGGAAAAGAAAGAAAAGAAGGAAGGAAGAAAGAGGAAAGGAATGAATGAATGAAGGAAGGAAGGAAGGAAGGAAGGAAGGAAGGAAGGAAGGAAGGAAGGAAGGAGGGAAAGAAGGAAAATTGGGGTCACCAGGGATGTCATGCAGGCACTGAGCCCTAGCGATAACCTTGGTGGGGAAAAATAAAAAACAATTTTGCATGCTTATCCTTGATTCTTCTCTTCTTTCATTCTCTTCATCTCATGAGATCAACCAACAAACTCCACTGACTGAATTGTTCTTTGAAAGACTGGGAAGGCTACCTCCTTAAGGCTTACCATCTAAATTGAAGACACCATCATCTCTCCAGTGAGTTAAGTTAGTGTCATCTGTTTCTTGCCTTGCTTCCATCTCATTTCCCATGATGACAGTGATCTTGTAAGTGTATTGTAATGGCCCTATGTAAAGTCTTCATGGTTGCCCATTAGCTTTAGGGAAAAATACCAATGTTTTACACTATGTACAAGACTTTATATGATTTAACCCTTGTCTCCTTCTACAGATGCATCTCCTACACATCTTCAACTCAGTTCTGCTGTCCAGAAAATCTTGCCTTTGATTTCTTCCATGAAGGAACCCAACTAATTTTCATCCAGACAGCCCTAGTGCTGGGTCTCATGTAGTTGGAAAGTTGTTTTACCAAACTCCCATATTTAGTTTAATCCCCACACACATATCATCTACTTGAAGCTACTTTACCCCAGCTATCCAGTCTAAATAAGAGTCTGTGATAACAGTCTTGTTTCATTTTTATTGTAGCATTTCATATCTTTATGTTTTATTTACTGGTCTTGTTTATCATTGTATTCCCAGCACCTGCATCAATAACTGACAAAAGCAGATATTGAGCAAATGTTTGTTGAAAAAAAAAGATTATAGATGAATCAATGGTGGTACAAGTAAAAAAACCAAACAAACAAAAAAAAAAGTACATGAAAGTTCTCTTAGTCACTGAAGGAGTTCATAATCTGACAGAGGAGTATGTGAGAGACTTGGGACACTAAATAGAATTCCAATTTAAGAATTCCAATTTTATTTATTCCAAAAATAAACTACTCATTATTATTTTCCTGTGTTCTTCCCTTCAGTGTGTTGATTATCCTAGTTTTTTTTTCTTCTCCATTAAACTATTTTTGTTTAAACAGAGAATTTCTCAGCAATAACTTATGTTGGTGCCCAGATTTGAATTAGCCTCAGGTAGAGATGTCTTTTGCAGAACTGTTATGCTATCTTCCTGGTTCCCTTAATGATTTAGAATCATTTTGTTGATAGCCATATAATAACTTGACAGGATTTTAATCCGGGCCACATTGAATCTATAGACCAAGTTAAAAAGAACTGTTATCTTGACAATACTATATCTTCCAATCTATAAACAAAGCAGAAGGTCATTGTTCCCAGTGGTGAACTCATGCAGGAACCAGCCCTAGCAAAAACTCTGGTGATGATGATGATGATGATGATGATGATGATGATAGAACTGGAAGTGCATGTCTTTAGAAAAAAGTTTTCTATTCCTTCCTTGGTTTATTTCTATAAGATAAACATAAAACTGAAATTATCAAATATATACTTTTCAATATTTTTATAAATTTAGTATATTTTCCCAAGTTATCTAGCAAAGACAAATTAATTCTTTCTCTGGACATGTTAGACAGTTGTAGATTCATATTAATTAAAAAGCACAGGGGCATCTGTTGATCAGTTTCCCTGAATAATACATTTTTAAAAATGTTATTTGAAAGAAGAATTGGGCTGGGTTTGGTGTATTGCACCAAAGTAAAAGACTCTGGGGCAGGAGGGAGGATTCAGGTCCTGGAATATGATGGCAAAAGAGGACTTAATGGGGGTTGAATTGTTATGTGGAAAACTTATAAATGTTATACGTGTTCAAACTACTATATTTTACTGTTGATTATAAACTATTAATCTCCAATAAAGAAAAAAATAAAAATAATATTTAATACCTACTAAAACCAAAATACAATGTACTGAGTTCAATAGTTACCCAGAGGAGTGAACCCTGAAATCAAGAAACTATTAGTGAGCAATGATATATTAGTAAAGATCTGGAAAGAATAATTTATGTATGAGTATGAATTTATTATAAATGTTAGTAATACAAAAATGTATAGCAATGTAATAAAATATTCACTAGCCAAAAAATGTTATTTGATTCATTCTACCATTCCCCTTCTTTTATTTTTTTAAACTAGTGAGATAGTTTTAGCGCACTAAGTAGTAATTGTTATATGTTCTCCTTTTTACATGGCCTAAATAAGTGATTATTCCCAATCTGGAGGAGTTTCTTTCAACAGGAAAGCTAGGCTGGTGGAGGCACAGGTGCATAAATGCCAAGTGCATTGATTATTTGGATTACATGCTGTGCAAGCAGGGAGGACAGAAAGCAAAGATATGCATCAAGCTGAGGCACATCATAGAAGGTCAGTGAAGGAAAACAATTTCCTCAACCAGACTCAAGGATTCCCTTTTCTTGCAAAACTTGTGTCAGATGTGAATTAGCAGTCCTTAAATAGGATTTATGCAAGATGTTTCACAAACAAACCAAAAAAAATATAATAAGTCCCCAATTTTCTCTCTTCTTCATGACTCCTGGGACAAATAAATGTGTTCTTTGTTCTCCAGGAGAAAAAGTGCTTTAAAACTATGTTAATATATTTTTGCATATGGTGACTGTGGTCTTCATCAATATTGTTTTATAATGTCAGTGTTAGTTCTTCCAGCCATGGAAATTTAAATGTAGACTAAGGAGATAAGAATTTTAATTTGCAGGTGACAGTATAAACTAAGCTATGTAACATGTTTGAGTAGTATAATATAATCCCTGTGTTAGACTGTCAACATAAAGAAAAGTTTAGATTGTATCAGTTACAGGAATTACAGTCAAGTAAAATAGTTTCAAAGCAGCTATCAAAACAGCCCTATTCAGAATGAGTTTGAAATTATTCCAGGCTTCATGACTATAATTTAACTTCACTTTCCTCATTTCCTATATGTTATTGTTGCTGTGTATTGATTTTGAGATTTTTTGTTACATATAAATAATAGTTCTTACTATAAACAGTATTATAAAATGATAAACAATAATGTATGGAGATATTTGATGAGTATATCCTCTAGTAATAATAAGAAATATAAGTGCTTGCAGGTACTTTTTGCCCATAAGTTTTCATAATATAATTTAGCATGTATATCCAACCTAGAAAGGTGATACAATCTGTAGAAAATATGATTTAGTTTCACTATTGCTGCTGTTACAACAGAGCCCTAGTCCTTAACTCATATCTCCAGATAAAAAGACAAACACAAGTGCTTTTTTGAAAGCCAGGAGATGGATAACAAAAGAATAGAAGACAGGCTGGGAGGCAGCTTCATTGGTAAGTTGAAGCAGCCACTAGTCTTGAGCAGTGTCTCATTGTCACATCTTGTTCTTTATATTCTCAGCAACAACCAACAAAAACAAATGCATTATTAAACTCATGCCTGATGATTTCACTTATAAATAGGATCTTAAACACATACACACAGCAAATGACAATACAAGGCAAAGATCTCAACGATTGTCTATCATAGCAGAATTGAGGGGGAGGGGGAGACTCAAAAGGGAGGATAAGTGTCAAGGGCATGTTGGGGACCTAACTTCCTATGGTGGAAGAGGAGGACAGCTTAGTTGAGGGAAAATGTACTACATTCTATCTTGGGAAAGTAGAAATGTACCCTTATGACAACAATCTTTGAAATCAAAATCCCCTCAACAAAGTGTTATTGAAGTTTAGAAAAAAAAACAAAAAAAAAGCCTCATACCTAAAAAAAAAAAAAAAAATCAGTGGTTATATCATGTATAAAGTCCTAGTATCCTGTTTTTCTTTTCTAGCCCACACTATAGTTAAACTGTAATTTCTGTAATGTGCTTTCTTGTTTAATGCAGTCTGGAGATAGCAGGGTAGAATATTTTTATGAAAATGATTTTTATTTTAGCTCAATATTTTCTATATAGAGACTGGCTGACTTTTTTTTTTTACAATTTTGCTGGCCCCCAAATTTATTTTTAAATCTTTTAAAAATTTATTTATAAAATAAAACATATTGATAAGACCATGGGGATAAGGGGTACAATTCCATACAATTCCCACTACCAGAGTTTCACATCCCATCCCCTTCATTAGAGGCTTTCCTATTTTTTATCACTCTGGGAGTATGGACCCAGGGTCATTACAGGGAGCAGAAGGTGGGGTTTGTTAAGAAGTGTGCCACCCAACACAAATTTAAGGGTTCTGTGAGCTAGGAAAGGTCTCACCAGAGTAATGAAGCTGGTGGGCTCACATTTTACCCCTGATATCCCTGGATGCAGTCTGAAGTGAAACATGCTGAGGCGGTATTGGTCATGTTGATTAGGTTGAGATCAGCAGGAGCAGTATCAGTTGGTATGAATTGGGAGAAGCATGCAGGAAAGTGAGCTTTTCCCTAGAAATTTCAGGACTCGGAGAAATATGGGATTTATAGAGAAAGGGGAATGTCCCTGCCGTAGCAATAGATAGTTATTGCTATAACCAAATTATTTGGCAATTGGGTTAACTTTGAAAATCCCATTGTTAGGATTTGCTGTAGCATGCAAGATATCTCCATAATTTATGTCCTTTTATGCTATTTACTTATAGCTGTAGCTTATAAAGGAACATCATTTGCTTTTCTTCTCCCTGGTCTAAGCTTTTAGGAGATTTAATATTTCAAAGAACAAGTCATTATTAGAAATGTATTAACCATTTGAGCCCACTGTTAAATTCAATCTGATTACTAATTTGATGTCTTAAGTGCTTAGATTGAAGGAACATATGCTCAGAGCTATGGCCTATGCAATAAAAAGTCTGAGACATTTGATCCATTCTTCCCTTCTTTTATAAATTGAATAGTAATTTGTGAGCCTATAAGTTAATAGGAGTGAATATTAATACCATTCCCACCACCAAAAGTCTATGTCCTAATCCCCACTCCCCCCACACTGAAGCTGAAAATCTTCCCTTACTCTCCACCCAGAGATTTTTACTTTGGTGCCCTACTCCAAGCTTAGTCAGATTCTGCTTTGAGTTTCCCTTTCTGTTCTTTCTTAACTTCTGTTTATGAGTGGGATCATCCTATACTCATCTTTGTCTTTCTGATTTAGCTCACTTAACATAATTCCTTCTAGCTCCCTCCAGGATGGGTCAAGAAGGTGGGTTCATTGTTCTTAATAGCTGCATATTACATTGTGTAAATATACCACAGCTTTCTCAGTCAGTCATCTGTTGTTGGGCCCAACCTGTTTCTATCTTTCTCTAGTGGGGCAGGGCTCTGGAGAGGTGGGGTTCAAGGGTACATTGGTGAGGTAGTCTGCCCAAGAAGTCAGGTTGGTGTCATGGTAGCATCTGTGACTTAGTGTCTGAAAAAAGTATTAAGATATAAAGCAGAAAAGTTGTTTAATAATCAGGAACCTAAAGGCATATAAGAAATGAGATTTGAAGTCTCCATTTTGGAAAAAGTTCATAGGTCTATTTTAGGTATATTCCAAGGGGCCCATGACTCTACTAATTTTTTGCCTGAGCCTGACAGCTAACATGCAAGTGGACCAAAGGTATTATCTGTGGAGATCGTGTCAGAGTTGGAAATAGGACTAGAAAGCTGGATCAGGGCAGAGAATAGCTCCCAAATATGGGGAAAGTATATAAATACCATTAACTGTACACCCTATTGATTTGATCTGGAGCCCATATTCAGTGCAGGAGCCTGTGTAACCTCTGCATCATTGTAGGTCTGAGCTCACATTCTGTGGTCATAGCTAGGAACATTCTAGGCTGCATTCACTGCTGGACCCATCTTCCTCAAGTAGTAGTGTAGGTTGACCCAGTCTCCCTTCTGAGAATAGGGCAGTCCCTACCATTGTTGATCCATATTGAGTGCAAGGTCCTATAGTGGTCCACTAAGGGGTCCATTATGTTGTTTCTGATGGAGATGACTAGGGACATCTGTTAAAGGTATCTATTAAAGGTCTAGTGGGGCAGACTTTCTAAAGTAAAGCTGGTCTTTTGTCTACTTCTTTATTTTTGTGACCATATATTATTTGTTTATTAATTTACATACTCACTTGTTCTTTGCTGATAAGTGATATGGTATAGAGACTTGTTAAAACATCAGGTTTGGAGTTAAATATTCAGTTATCTGAATATTTCACATATATAAACATCTGAGGACTGGACATTTTTATTTGGAAAATTAAAATGATGCCTAACTGAATTACTGTTTAAAAAAAAACCACTGGTATTAAAATACTGGGGTCATTCAATGTACAGTTCATCTATGAAGCAAATCTTGTTGGGAGTTTAAAAAAAAAAGAAAAAATGATTCAGTTAAACAGCGGCAGTGTCGGGGATAAGGTATGAAATTCTTAGAGACTTCGTCTCTCCATTCACTCAGTAAATATACTCAATGTTATTGAAACTAGACTTAGGTTTTAGAAAGGCTATATTTTGAGTTGCATTACTTAAAATTCTTTTTTTATATTTATATATTTATTTATTTATTTATTCCCTTTTGTTGCCCTTGTTGTAGTTATTGGTGTTATTGATGTCATTGTTGTTGGATAGGACAGCGAGAAATGGAGAGAGGAGGGGAAGACAGAGAGGGGGAGAGAAAGATAGACACCTGCAGACCTGCTTCACCAATTGTGAAGTGACTCCCCTGCAGGTGGGGAGCCGGGGGCTCAATCCGGGATCCTTACTTAAAATTCTTCTAGAGAAAAATCCCTCTTCCTTTACCCTCCTAATTATAATTCTTAAGCTTTTCATTCTGTTAATTTTTAACTGAATATATTACTTAGGGATTTCTGAATGACAAGTCTCTTCCCTTTATAAACCAAGAATAAATAGACTATTCTAAATTTCCCAAGGGAGAAGGAGCAAATAATGTATCATCCTCTGAAGGGATATATTGAGGTCTTCATCTATAGAACGAATTTTTTAATTTTGTTCCTGTCTCTCTCTCTCTCTTTCTCTTTCTCCCTTCCTCCCTCCCTCCCTCCCCCCTCCTTCCCTCTCTTTTGTTGCTGCCAGAAAATGCTGTTCAGGTTATATTCATCATTGAAAATATGTTCTGTTACAGGCAATTTAGTTTATGTGCTAGAGCAAATACACACAGTTACAGACAATTTGTTTAATGCATCCAGGAAGTTTTGGTAGCTGATCATAGGTTAGTTGGAACAAGAGGAGCTGAGGACAAAGGAAAACATTTAGTAGGTTTATATGTAGCTAAGACAGAGGAAAGGGAAACAATTTGTCAGCAGCTGAAGCAATGCAGAACAGGGAGTTTGTATACCTCACTGCCTGTACTGCCTTTGATCATCCTCTGTTATGGATATTCCTCTGGTAGACAGACAAGAGCAGAAGCAGAAAATAACAGCATAAATGAGATTGCTTTCCCCTGTCAGAGAACAACTGGTGCATCATAAGAGAAGCACACACAAAAATGTGTCCTTTTTCATATTTTTAAAAGATTTATATTTTACTGAACTAATATGTAATCATGCCAGTAAAAGCAACAAATTTAGAAAATAAAATTTGTCTTCAACATTGGGAAAAGTGACAAACTGATACTTTTTATTACCTTAACTTTTAAAAAACTTATTTAGACATTTTATTCATTAGATATTAAACTGAATATTTTTTATTGGGGGATTTATGGCTAACAATAAATACAGTTGTTGATCCATTTATAAAATTTCTCAGTTTTCTGCAAAACACTCACCTTCAGCCTGGGTCCTCCTCCACTATCATGCACCAGGACCTGAAAGTCCCTTCTCCCTCACCCCTACTCTTCACAGAGCCCTTTACTTTGGTGCAGTACCAAACCCAGTCCAAGTTCTGCTTTGTGTTTCTCCCTTCTGTTCTTATTTCTCAACTTTTGCCCATAAGTGAGATCGTCCTGTATTCAATCTTCTCTTGGATGAGCATCCTAAGGGAAAATAATCCAGAAGGCATTTAAGACTTGGTATGACAACAGTTAGGCCTTAAAATTGGAAGGAGAATAGACTTAAAAAATTTTTTTTAAGTCTGGTATGTCCAGCCTCAAGTCAGCATTTCAAAAAAAGAAAGAAAGAAAGAAAAAGAGAAGAAAGTACCTACATAACGTAAATCAATACCTTCAGCCTGTTTCTGTGTTTCTCCAGTGGGATAGGGCTCTGGGGAGGTGGGGTTCCAGGATATATTAGTAAAATTGTCTGCCCAGGGAAATCAAGTTGGCCTCATGGTAGCATCTGAAAAGCAGAACAAATTATTTAATAATCAGGCAACAATAGGTAAGAATAAAGCAGATGGAACTAAGGGTCTCGGTGTAGGAAGAAGCTAGAAAGTCTATTCTAGTTATATTCCAAGGGGCCCATAACTTTACCAATTTCTGCCTGAGTGTGAAGGCCAACATGTAGGTGGGCTAAAAGTATGGTCTAGGAAGATGGTGTCAGAGTTGAGACTAGGGTTAGAAAGCTGGATCAGGATAGAGGGTAGCTCCCAAATATGGTAAAAGTATATAAATACCATTCACTGTAAACCCCATCGATCTGACCTACGGCCCATATCTATTCATATTTACTACAGGAGCCTGTGTAACCTCTGCATCACTGTCAGTCCTAGCTCACATTCCATGGTCACAGCAAGTAACATTCTAGGCTGCACTCATTTCAGGATCAGTCTTCCTCAAGTGGCAGAGTAGTTTCGCCCAGACTCCCCTCGGAGAGTGGAACAGTCCCTACCATTGCTGTTCTACATTGAAGACAAGGTCCCGTTGAGGCTCACAGGAGGGTTTATGATATTTTTTTGCAACTTATTTTATTATCTTTATAGATGCTAGCTCTGTATATATTCTATGTTGCTTTTGTTGAGAAAGCAATCTAGTTTGTGTAAAGAGCACAAAGGTTTCAACTAATTACTCAAATTCAGTTATAGCACCAGTGCTTGTTAATCTGTGTATAATAATCATGGACTTTGGAATAGGCAACAGTATTAATGCCCTATGTTGGTAGCATATATTCCATTAGAGAGTTCCTTGTATGGATACTTTAAAGTTAATGAATCTGTTCATTGAATTACAGATTGAGTATTCCTCCGTTCTTTTTTTTTTCTTTTTCATTGTTTTTATTTACAAAGCAAAATATTTGTTTGTTGAAAAGGTATGTGTCCTAGATTTAAAAATGCTTAATTCTCCCATGATCTTATTATACCAATATACCAAATATAAGTTAAAATTTTAACATATAATCTCTATGTTGTGTTAGAGCTTTTCTTTAAGAACTAGACCTTCTGTCTCCTCTCAAACCATCCAGAGGCTGAAATTACCCCAGGAGAAAGACCTTAATGTCTTTGACCAGATAGAGACCATGTTTTTCAACTTTCTAGATATAGTGAATAGGTAGAATATATTGGATATTTGAAAATACTCATTCCTTTTAATTAACTTTCTGTGTCTTTTAATGAGGATTCAAGTATTTTATCATCATACAGAGTTCATGACTTTTGCATATCCTTAGTAATACTGAAGCCAGAATTTTACTTAAGAATTGGTTCACTGTAGTGCAATAATATGGTAGAGGAGCTCTAGACTGACAACTTTAAATTAGTAAATGTTCTTTAAT
This sequence comes from Erinaceus europaeus, assembly GCF_950295315.1. Lineage (NCBI taxonomy): Eukaryota > Metazoa > Chordata > Mammalia > Eulipotyphla > Erinaceidae > Erinaceus > Erinaceus europaeus. The sequence goes on along the minus strand of NC_080179.1, from coordinate 23,458,801 downwards.
ACATTTTTTTTTGTTTTGTTTTGTCTTTATTGCCATGGTCATGTACTTTTGAAAAGAGTTATTTAGAATTGGGCTAAATCCAGAAACCATCAAAACTGAATTTCTTCAGTCAAGTAACACAAATTTCAATAGGGCATAGAAAGAATAATTGAATTGTTTGTTCTCCCTTTCACTTCTAGCTCTACTCCACCCCACCACTCCTAAAATAATCCAGCAAAATAAGTAAAAGATATGTAACTATCGCAGATCAAGAGAATAACAAAGTGTTTTGTTACAGAAATCTAAACTTTTGAGGCTAAAATACTAGTCTTGCCCAAAATACTGGATTTTTTTAACATAGTTTTGACATTTACAACATGTCTCTGAACTGATGTCATCTTCCTTATTTTTTGGTGGTCAATAAAACTTTATTATGGATTTTATAATATAAATGAAAATATGATGATTATAGCATTTATAATTTTGTGGGATAACAAAATACAGTCAAATCTGTGTTTATGCCTTACATGTGAGTGAATGTTAAAGCAGATGATTCTTCTAATTAAAATAAGGCAAATAATAGATGTAGCTATTTTATTCTATTATGTAGAACTGAAATTCTGTATTCTGTAATCTAGAAGTCTTGACATTTGAAAGACAGATGCCAGTTCAAAACCATAAAATAAAGCCTAGAATTCTACCAATTTCTACTATAGAGTATCTGAGAATTCATCCATGCTTGTCCCAACATCAAGACCTGCTGGTACTTAGTGGTCAACTGTATTACCATTCTGTTGTCCCTTGCTGATGACACCATGTTTTTTGTTTGTTCATTTATGGCACAGGAAGAAGTATTTCTTCTTTCTCTTCAGGTGTGTATATTGCATCTCTGATGTCCCTGATTTAATATTTTTTAAACCTAGTACTCCAAATTATTCCTTTTTAAAGAAAATTTCCTTTTTTTGCATTTCAAGTTTATCAGAGACCAATATTCATAAAATACTATTAAATAAGATAACTAGAAAGATGACTTCTTTTGGAAAGCAGAAAAGTCAACAGCAGTAACATCACAGTTCCAAAAATGTCATAACAATGTCAAATTATTTGAAATTTTCATTTCTTTTCTTTTTCATCCCTCTCCTTCTCCTCCTTCACTTCCTCCTCTTACTCCTCCCCCTTCACTTCCTCAGCCTTTTCTAGCTTCTTCTTTTGTCCAGCATGAATATCACTGAGATTCAATACCTGCATGACTCCACCATTTCTTGAGGTTATCTTTGTCCCTTCATTTTATTTTATTTTACTTATTAGTGATTTAATAATCATTAATAAGCTTGTAGGATATAAGGGGTATAATTCTGTATGATTCTGCCAGAGTTCTGCATCCCATCACCTCCACTGGAAGGTTCCCTATTCTTTATCCCTCTAAGGATATAGACCAAAATTCCTCATGAGGGGCATAAAGTGGAAGGTCTGGCTTCTATAATTGCTTCTCTGCTAAACATGGAGTTGGCAGGCCAATCCATACCTCCAACCTGTCTCTATTTTTTTCTAGTGGTATAGAGTTCTGGGGAGGTGAGGTTCCAGGACATATTGGTGAAGTTGTCTGTCCATGGAAGTCAGGTTGGCCTCATAGTAGCATCTGCAATTTGGTGGCTAAAAAGCTATAAAATATAATTTCAACTATGATATCATCTTCCCAGACAACTGTCTTAGCCTACCTACATGTTATCTATTGGGATCAGGCAAAAAAAAAAAAAAAAAAGACTAAAGCCATGGGCTCCTTGGAAAATACCTAAAATGGACTACCTAGCTTCTTCCCACACTAAGACCCTCAGTTCCATATACTCTACTCTGAGAGTTTCCTTTCTTAAATAAGGAAGCTTCTTATTGTCCCCTAATGTTAAAAAGGTTAAATCCTTTATATTTCAGATGAGAAAGCAAAGCCAAAAAGAAGAAATAGGGAAAACAAAAGGCAAGAAAAGTCAAATGACTTTCCTGAGGGCACACAGAAAGTAGAACAGAATTTATAGCCCCCAATTTATGTACATTTTGCAATGTGCTACACTGTCCGATGAACTGATATAGTATAAATGATGCTAGAATTAAAACTCTTGGATACTTCTCCCATGACTCTACATATCTGAAACATTCTACAGTTAACCCACCATGAGTCCTAAATTCAAATATGATATTAAGATGGAGGGCTTTAGGGTTCTTCCTGATGGGACCATGAACTAATTCAAGATACCTAATAATGTAGAGCAAGCACCAAAATAAATAAATGAAATTACAGTATATTGCTTTTTCTCCATAAGAATTAGTTCTGAACACTTCTGTTTATATGTTATGCCAATGTTCACCTATATTTTAAAATACTGAATAGATATTTTTCCTTCTGGCACTGGGTATCAAAATGCCGTAATACATTGTGGTTTTAAAGCAAAGAAATGCTGGTTTCACCATACAATTTGGTCCCATAATCTGGAGTCACCACCTTTTCAGATAGGAAGAAATGGCTTCCTTTAAACTGCCCGTGGTACTCATTACGAGGCTTTATTTTTCAGCCTGCTGTGCTTTGTTCCCAAGTACTTCTCAAACACCAAACTTAGTAACTTTTGCTATGATTGTTTTTTATTTAACATTGTGGGTTTTTTTTTTTTCATGCCTAGAGAATTTACACTGCAAGCTAATATTATCAGTCTTACCCCATATTTTCCTTTTTTTTTTTTTTTTGCCACCAGGATTATCGCTGGGGCTTGGTGCCTGCACTACAAATCTGTTGCTCCTGGTGGCCATTTTTCTTTCATTTTACTGGCTAGGAATGAGAGAAGGGGGAAAGGGAAAGGGAGAGGGGGAGGGGGAGGAGAGGGAGAGAAACCTGCAGACCTGCTTCACCACTTGTGAAATGACCTCCCTGCAGGCAGAGAACCAGAGGCTCCAGCCCTTGAGTTTTTGTACTATATGCACTTAACCCAGTGTGCCACTGCCCGACCTCCTCCCATATTTTGTGATAATTTCATCCTTGCCATGAATTTTTACATCTGCCTAGCACATTGTCCTGACTGAGGTAAAGTAGAAGCCAAAATGTAGATAAATGATACATAGTGTTTTTAAATGACAGAAAAACCTGTCCTGGCTCAAAACATCACTTTTCCTTTCCTTTCCTTTCTTTTCTTCTTTTTTTCTTTATTTCTTTCTCTCTTTCTTTTTTTTTTTTTTTTGCCTTGCAATGTGAAAAAATTCCCACTGGAAATATAACATCAAAGAGCAATACTGATTACATTTACATCAGGCACATATTTAAAGTACTTTGTCTAATTAACATTTACAACATTCCCATGACATTATTTCCCTAAAATTCATAGTCAAGAAAAGTCGACTGAAATTAACAACATGCTCAGCCTAGCACAACTTAATGTGTGGTTGGGACAGTTTTCATGCTTATGTCTATGTAACTACATCAATGCATTCTGTCTTATAGAAAAGACTCTCAGAAAATATCAGGCATTCTTAAATTCATGGGTAGGCAACATCTTACACTTGAACTTCAGTATCTCTGTGATTAGACACTTTACAATATACAACACGTGTTGCATGTTAATTCACCCTTGACCAAGAAGATTCTCACTGGGCTTCAGTACTAGGTAGGAATCCATTGCCCCTGGCGGCCGCCTCCTCCTCTTCTCCTCCTCCTCCTTCTTCTTCTTCTTTTCTTCCCCCCTTTTTTTTCCTTATATTTTATTGATAAGACAAAGAGAAAATGAGAGGAGAGATGGAGAGAAAGAAAGGTAGATACCTGCAGGCCTACTTCTCTGCTCATGAAGTGTCCTCCTGCATGTGGGGAGCAGGGGCTCAAACTAAGGTCCTTGTGTATGGTAATATGGGCACTTAAGTAGGTACATCACTGCCTGGCCCCTGGAAAAATATATATTTTACAAAATAATTGATTCAGTACAGGATTAAAGCTATGTCATCATAAAGACCTAACATTTTATTATTATTATTATTATCTTTATTTATTGAATAGAAACAGCCAGAAACTGAGAGGGAAGGAGGAGACAGAGAGATACCTGTAGCCCTGCTTCACCACTCGCAAAGCTTTCCCCCTGCAGGTGGGGGTCAGGGACTTGAACCTGGGTCCTCTCGCACTGTAACATGTCACTCATCCTGGTGCACCACCACCCGGCCCCAACACCTAACCCTTTTACCAATGTCATGTGGTCCAGGAGGTGGCACAGTAGGTAAAGCATTGGACTCTCAAGCATGAGGTCCTGTGTTCAGTCCCTGGCAGCACATGTACCAGAGTGATGTCTGGTTCTTTCTCTCCTCTTCTCTTTCTCATAAATAAATAAATAAAATCTTTTTTTAAAAAAAAAACAATGTCAGATAATAATTAAGTCAGAATGATTTATGATTTATTCCAGTACTTAAGCTCACTGACCAGCATGATACGTCTGTCTTTTTTTTTTTAAGTTAAAAGATATCATTAACATCAGAAAACCCTGTAGACAGAGTGAAGGCAAGCTTTGCAAGTGATAGATTAAAGTTTTTTACTTGGAAGTTAGATGTGATTATTTATAACAGCTTTGTTCATACTTTTAGTGCTCATGTTCTGGTTTTCCTTAATCTTTATTTAGCTATTTCTATTTCAAAGTTCCAAGGCCCAAAAAACTAGTTTTGGACTCAGCACTTACTTGACCAGCTAGTTATTTTTATTTATTTATGTATTTATTCCCTTTTGTTGCCCTTGTTGTTTTATTGTTGTAGTCGTTTTTATTATTGTTGTCGTCATTGTTGGATAGGACAGAGAGAAATGGAGAGAGGAGGGGAAGACAGAGAGGGGGAGAGAAAGATAGACACCTGCAGACCTGTTTCACCACTTGTGAAATGACTCCCCTGAAGGTGGGGAGCTGGGGGCTCGAACCGGGATCCTTACACCCATCCTCGAGCTTTATGCCATGTGCGCTGAACCTGCTGCGTTACCTCCCGACTGCAGACCAGCTAGTTATTTAGTCAATTATATAACACCACTGATGAAGAATTTTCCTCAGACTTCTTATAAATTATTCAATCAGTGGATTTTGATGGATAGGTAGATTTTTTTAACCTCATTTTATATGATTGGGATTTTCATTCTGGATTCCTTTCCTTATTTTTAAAGCATTCCATATCAATTATAAAAACTAGGAAAGATGGCATCTTCTTCCTGTATTCCAAGTTGAGAACTTTATATTGCCTTTTAAGTACAGTATATGTTCTTTTTGTTTGTTTGTTTGTTTAGCATGTTTTTTTATTTCTTTATTGGGGGATTAATGTCTTACATTTGACAGTAAATACAATAGTTTGTACATGCATAACATTTCTCAGTTTTCCACATAACAATACAACCCCCCACTAGGTCCTTTGTCATCCTTTTTGGACCTGTAATGTCCCCCTCACCCACCTGTACTGTCCCCCACCATAAGTATAATATATGTTCTTACCACATTCACAGAACCCAAAGATATTTGTTTTTAAGTCCCTAGAGGAGTTCTAGGATCTCTGCCTGGTGGTATGTCAGGGATTTTGGTATCTTCTGGGCAAGGTTCTCACTCCTTTAACAAAGTATCATCCAACTACCAGGTAGCCTGAGTTGAGCCCTCATCTAAAATGTCCCTTGGGCTCTAAAACAGTGCTTCATTTTGTAAATAATGGTCATGCCTTTAGCCCACTTGGTCAGCACTGTGCCCTGGGAAGTGCCCACTGACCCTGCTAGCGTTTCTCCTGCCTTTATTCATGGCCTTGAACTAATCTTCTGCTCATGCCTGAGACACCGAGGTCCCAGATTTAATCCACAGGACCATCATAAGCCAGAGCTGAGCAATGTTCTCTCTGTATCCATATCATTAAAAACAAACAAATAAAATTAAAAAATAGAAGATTAGGCAGTGGCACACCCAGTCAAGTGTACAGGTTACCAATAAGCACAGAACTGAGTTCATAGCTTTGGTCCCCACCTACAGGAGGGAAGCTTCATGAGTGGTGAGGCGGTACTGCTAGTGTCTGTCTCTCTCTCTCTCTACTTGCCCTTTCTTTCTCAATTTCTCTGTCTCTTTTCAAAGTTAATAAATAAATAACTTAAAAAGGTATCCAAACTATGTTAATACTACAGTTGACATCATTACTAACAGAAAGTAGTGCTATCCCTTCTCAAGGTCAGGGAGATCGTATGTGATTTGTTTTTAAGAGTGAGAAGTTTTCACATGAAAAGGAAAGAAGCCAGAGCTCTATTCTGGTACATGCGGCACCAAGATAGATCCAGGCAATTTGGTCTTCCAAGTCCTGAACTCTATATACTTGAGCAATTTCCCAGGCCAAAAGAGCAAAGAGGTCTTTACTCCAAAGAGCAATCTGTACTCCTTATAAAGTAAGAGAAATGTCTGTCTTCTTCACTGGAGATAATTGTATGTCTCACTGTGAATGAGTCAGATCAATTCACGGAGGAATTCTTTTGATTTCAACATTGATATTTGCTATACGTATTCCACTAAGTACATATCAAAAAGGATGTTTAAATACTGCACTCGCTTTTCAGAAACATTATGTTACTTGTTATCTTGGACTGAATGTTTGAATTCTCCCAACATTCCAATATATTGAAGCTCAAACATTCAAAGTGATAGTGCTCGAAGGTAGAGTTTTTGTGAGGCTTATATGTGATCATGGAGGTAAGATCTGCACAGCGGGGTTAGTAACTATAAGGAGAAAGGAATTAGACTGCTCTTTCAATTCAGAGTGAGACTAGGAGCCATGGAGAGAATGCTCACCACATTTCTCACATTTCTTTTTTTTTTAAATTTTTTATTTATAAAAAGGAAACATTGACAAAACCATAGGATAAGAGGGGTACAGCTTCACACAGTTCCCACCACCAGACCTCTGTATACCAACCCCTCCCCTGATAGCTTTCCTATTCTTTAACCCTCTGGGAGTATGGACCCAAGATCATTGTGGGATGCAGAAGGTTGAAGGTCTGACTTCTGTAATTGCTTCCCCGCTGAACATGGCTGTCCTGTCCATTGTGAGAGGAACTTGTCTCATTCTACCTCTTCCATCCACTCTCCCCTTTTTTTCTCCTCCTAGCTAATTCAAAAAAAAAAAAAAAAAAAAACCTCTTTCTTTTCACTGCTCACCACATTTCAACCATGCTGTCACCCTCCTCTCAGAGTTTCAGTTTCTAAAACTCTTGAGTCAAAAATTCTGTTACCCAAGCACCTATTCTATAGTATTTTGTGGTGACAGTCCAAGCAAAGTAAGGCTTATCTTCCATCCATTTTTAAATTCATTTATGTATTTTACTTACTACATTTTAAATTGAAGTAGCACTGCAGTCACAGGAGGTGGCACAGTAGTGAATGCACTGGACTTATGAATGTGACTCTCCAACTTGAATACCTAACACTGCATGTACCAGGCTAGTGCCCTGCTGTTTTCTCTCTCTCTCTCATTAAATTACTTAACTACTTAATTAATGTTAACATTAAAATAACATAGTAACACAATGTGTTTCGAACATTATCTGATCTAAGTAGAACGTATTTGATTAAGTACTTTATGTTGTCTTTTTTGGGTCTTTCTACTTGCTGGCTACACTTAAGTCACTGCAAACTATTGCACCCTTTTACTTTAAGGTATATATTTTCCCTCAACTTATGGATACACTTGTCCATGTGCCCTGTCTCACGGGCCTTGGTCTCTGTCTAGGTTCTGTAGCAGATGAGTGCTAGTGCACTGCCTGAAATGGAACTAAGGACTCCTGTGAGCTAGGAAAGGTCTCACCAGAGGATGTAATATTTTAGCCTGTCAAATTTCACTCTCTGGTCCCCAAGGATTCACATCCTCCCCCATAAAAAAAAAATCCTATCCAGGATTCCACCAGATTCCAATCCATTGCAAAACCAACTCAAACCCTGTATCTCTCCTAAATACTGCTTCTTCAGAAGTCTCAAACATCATAAAATAAATTCTCTAAATATAGTATGAGACTGAGAATGTTCAACCCTGGGGAAAATTTTCTCTATGCATAGACCTGTGAATTCTAGAAAATAAGTTATCTGCTTCTGAAATATAGTGGTGAGACAAGCATAAGATATCAGTGATAACAGAAATTCCAGTTACAAAGGGGAGAAATGAAAGTATTATAGTCTGAGACTTTTATAGTTAGTAAGTTTTCCTTGCAAAACCAACAGTTCTGTACTGCTGCCTAGTAACATGTCCCTTATAAAATAGAATACCTAACGTCACCTCCCTTTCCCTTCCAGGATTGATAGTAAAACTTTGAGGCAAATCAGAGCCCCAAAAGCCTCAGAAGATTTGTGGAAAGATGGAGAAAATCTGATTTTGTTTCTGTTTAAGCATATTGTAAATAGGTACAGCTTAATTAGTTTCACATTAAAGTCAGACAGCAGCTTTTGATACATTGGTACCTGAGTGAGAGCACTTCATAATGTACAAATCAGTCATACTGGCTTTTCTGGCTTTGCAAATCCTGTTGCTAGAGCTGTGGCTAGTTCCAGTGCATTTAATTGCTCTGTCTGTCATGCAACAGGCAATTCTCTGCATGCCAGTGGTTCTCTTGTCATAACCATGCCAGTGTTCGCTTTATTACCTCAATTTTTTAAAAAAGTTTTATTAGTGATTTGATATTGCTTTACAAAATTACATGTCAACAAGGGTATAATTCCATACCATTCCCACTACCAATCCCTCCACTACAGGCCACAGCAGCTCTCCCAAGGTTGCACACATGGGTTAACTATCATCTCTACAACTATCTCTCTACATTTGTATGTAATTGCTCCCTTTTTTCTTCCAGGTCCAGTCCTCTCTTCCCCTCTAAGCTCCTCATAACCCCATTACTACATCCAAATGTTCCTCCCTTTATCTTCTTCTCTCTCTGGGTCCAGATAGAGATGGAGTTCAGAGCCCTCTTATCCTCTTCCTCCTGCCACTTCTTCCCCACTGGGAATTTGGATCAAAATTGTTTTGGAGGTGCAGAAGGTAGGAGTTCTGGCTTCTGTAATTGCTTCTCTGCTGGACATGGGCATTGGAAGGTTGATCCACACCCCCAGCCTGTTTTTGTCTTTCCCTCTAGAGAAGTGAGGTTGCAGGACACACTGTTGAGGTCATCTGCCCAGAGAAGTCAGTTACCTAAGATTTTAATAGTAAAACCCAAGTAACTCACCTGTGGTGACACACAGATAAACACATTTTTCCTTTATCCACAGTTACTTTTGCATACATAGACAAAATGTTGCTGCACAATTTACTCATTTACTTAGTAAGTTTGAATTGTTTTGCAATAGGTTATAAGTGCCTCCCAATTTCACAGATGTTAAAAAGCAAATCATGTGTATCTTAGACTTAAGGTAATATGGTATTTAATATTTTATTAAATGAATAAATGTTGTTAGACTCTACTGAACTTTGTGTTCAATATTTCATTCATTGGTGTTTTCAGTAGAAACTCTTATATTGAGTTCGAGCCCCCAGCTCCTCACCTGCAGGGAGGTCACTTCACAGTGAAGCAGATCTGCAGGTCTCTGTCTTTCTCTTCCCCTCCCTGTCTCCCCTCCTCTCTTGATTTCTCTCTGTCCTATCCAACAACAACAGCAATGGCAACAATAATGACAACAACAAGGGCAACAACAAGGGCAACAAAATGGGGAAAATGACCTCCAGGAGCAGTGGATTCATGGTGCAGGCACCGAGCCCCAACAATAACCCTGGAGGTGAAAAAAAAAGAAAGAAAGAAAGAAAGAAAGAAAGAAAGAAAGAAAGAAAGAAAGAAAGAAAGAAAGAAAGGGAGAAAAGAAAAGAAGAAAGAAACTCTTACACAGAAAAGGAACTCAGATATTTAACTATTATTATTTTTTTAGAATCTGAGGCCTATGTGCACTAATTCCCAGTCAACTATTTTTTTTTTATTCAGATAGAGGTAAAGAGGGAAAATACTACAACAGCAGAACACCCACCAGTGCCGTGGCATCTCCATGTGATGCCAGGCTCAAACCTGGACATGGCAAGGCACATGTACCACACATGCTTACCATTTCCTCCAGAAAGTATCTTAATGGGAATTAAGCTACTCTAGGTTAATATGCAAATGAAAATAGTTTAAAAATCTCAGTTTATCTGCTTTACCCTATTTTATTTGTGATCCTATTCTTTGAATAAACTGGCAGGGTAACCCATGAAATCATTTTTAGACATTAACGCTTTATCAAAATATTGGCTTGTTAAATGAGTTTCAATGTACTAGAAAGACCTGAGGAATAGGACTTGGTGTGGTGACTGTGGGAGATGATGGAACAAAGGAAAAGAGCTTGACCTTGTGAAAATGATCGAGAAAGTCACTGGAGGATGCCTGAGAATCAGTAGGAGGTGAGTTTGTTGAAAGGGCAGATAATGACAGGTGCTAGCAAGAATGAGAGAGAGAGTGGTGGAAGATTACCTTTGCCTGTTTATGAATATGCCCTAGGAATTCAATCACCCCCTAGGATTCGGTTGACTAGCTTTGATCATCTAACACCCTCACCAGTCACTACCCTTTCTTTGCTATAAAATGGAAAGTGCAAATGATGAACACAGAAATTATGCCCGGGACTTACAAAGAGAGCGGTGGGTAAACATAAGGAGCGTGCAGGCTCTGGAAGCACTGCCTGATGGTATTCATAAGTATGGGGGAGTTGGCTGTGACAACTTGAACTTATGTACATGGACATACTTTGCTTAAACCACTAGTGAAGTCTTTTGCTGCCTTTTCCTTTAAATCTTTAGCTGTCTTGCGAAATGCTGTGATTTTTATCTATCAATCATCATATCTCTCTGTCCTTTCCAATGCATTGTCAGTTATCTCCCCTCTTCTATTTGCTTTCTATATACTGTGAACAGATTCAAACAGATGCAAAGGAGACATGTGCAGAGGTAAAGTGGGAAAATTCCCATTGCTAAGGGTATAAAAAGAGCTACAGAGCCATTCATTGACCTGCAGAGAGGTGAGTTGGTGACCAGGCTCCTCAGGTCTTCCTACTCAAATAGAGCCATTTTTCCATTACAGATAGAACCCTAGGATATGGGGAAGCAATTACAGAAGCCAGACCTTCCACCTTCTTCAACCCACAACAACCCTGGGTCCATGCTTCCAGAGGGATAGAGAATGGGAAAGCTATCAGGGGAGGGGATGGGATATGGAGATTGGGTGGTGGGAATTGTGTGGAGTTGTACCCCTCCTACCCTATGGTTTTGTTTATTTTTCCTTACTGAGGGAGAGGGAGAGCGAGAGAGAGGGAGAGAAAGAAAGAGGATGTGTGTGCATGTGTTTTCCTGGATGTATAGTTGGCCTCTGATTCACAGAAGGGTGCTCCAGCATTGTCCAGCCTCCAAAGAGGAAAACAGAGCCCGTTATCTCTTGAGGAAAAAAAAAAAAGGCTTAAAATAGAACTGCCCTTTTAAATGCCGTGTGACATTGTAAAGACACAAACCTATTTTCTAGCTTACTGTAACCGCCGGTCACTCATCCGTGGTGTTGCTCTCTAGGTTTCTCTGAATGTATTTCAGAATCCTGTCTTCATTTCTATCAAGTATTTTTTTTTTATCGTGGCTGAATCACATTTCATTTTTTTGTTTGTTTTAGACTAAAGTTAGTACAGTGTGTCTCAGTTCTTAATGGTGTTTGCAGCAGTTCCCAAATTAGCTCTTCAAACTTCACTAGCAATGTGTTATTTTCTTGCTTTTTTTTTTCAAACTAGCTCACTGTGTTAACTAATATTTATACAATGCCTTACAGTTTACAAAATAATTTCAAAACCATCATTTCCCAAGAGGGGGTATTAAGATTTCGTTTTCCAAGTCAGAGCCTGAAGATTGAAGATATAACTGGCTTGTCAAAGGCTACTACACATCCATTAGCAGAGTTAAGATTGGAGCTGATCTTATGGCCCCAAACTTCATTCCCTTTATATTACATGGTGCCTCCTTCCTAATATGTGCCCATGTGTTTCCACATAGATGTAATAGATTGCAAATGTAAGTCTTATTACTAAGTAAGGAATGAATGCTAGTGTCTATAAATACTTTCTGGCCATGATTTTGGTGAGATATGCAAGTGTGTGTGTGTGTGTGTGTGTGTGTGTGTGTGTGTATGTCCCTGGTAATATGAAAACAGTACACAGTATAAGTAGATAATACTTTTATAGATTTCACTAGCTAATATTGATTATTTGCAGTGTGCCATTTTCTATGGTTAGTGATATTAAAATTCTAATTAAATTAATCCTCCTTAAAAATATTTGAAAAAAAAAGTCCTTGTGTGATATAGTCCAGGCTGCTATACAATGTACTAGAGACTGAATGGTTAAACACTAGAAATATTTTTCTCATTGTTCTAGAGACCAGAAATTATAAGCCAATTCAACTTGTGTTGAAGATGAGACAATTAATCCAAAAGATATTAAGTGGGTGACTCTGATTTGTAAATGGAGGGCAGGGTCCTGAACCCAGAAAAATATTATTTTAGTGTGCGTATGCTTAACTACAGCTATTGAGATTCTCAGTTCCGTTTGATCTTTTTCTTCATAGTTCTGGAGAATGGATGTCATAAATCAGTGGGTCCTTCTAAGATAGCTACTTACTGTAGTCTCAGAGAGTACTCCTAGGAAAGTGAGCTGTTCTAGTCCCTTCTTTTAAAGGCAATGATCAAAAATAGGGAATCCACCCCAATAACATTATCTAAATTGAAGTACTTCCCGCAGGTCCTACTTTCAAAAATGCCAGCATGTTGGGCACTGGAATTAGCTTATGAATTTAGAAATGAACATGAACAATTGAGGACAAACAGTATCACCCCCATTTTTTAGGTGAAACGATTAATCTGAAAGAGATCATTAGTCACTCCAGTTTGTAAGTAGCAAGCAGGGACTTAATCCAGGAAGAAATTGTTCCAGTGTACATGTTTAACTATTGAAATACAGGGGTTGAGATACTCACTTTTGTAGTCAACCTCAGGTTCCAGCTTCATCCAGTGACTAGCTTCATTAAATTGGATGACTATGTGATCTCTCCAGAGCTCAGACAGCCTATCTATAAAGCTAAACTGATAGAAGATACTAAAAACTAGCACCAAATTGGTATCCAGCAAATGTTATCTAGTTTTGTTCTGCTGATACTATATGCTGCTTAATTTGTTTATTTCTCAAATGTACATTGAAACCCTGCTATATGCACCAGACTTTTCTTTCTCCACACTCTCAATTTTTAGAGATTCCATTTCCTTTGTACCTCCAAATCACCAAAGTGCAAAACTACTCAGGAAGCTGTTGTTTTTTCCTGCATTTAAATAATTCTCTCAGCACACGGAATCAAGGATATTCACGCTTACCCTGGTAGTGTTGCTGTTGTTTCAAATGAGGTTGTGTTTCCAGCCTCTCATTTTGCAGCATTTTGCTATTCCATCTCCTCTTAAAATCTCCTTCAAAATGCTGGCATTCAGTTGACTATTTTCTTTTTTAAAATTTTTTTAATTATCTTTATTTATAAATAAATAGAAACAGCTAGACATTGAGAGGGAAGGGGGTGGCAGAGAGGGAGAGAGACAAAGAGACACCTGCAGCACTACTTCACCACTTGTGAAGTTTTCTCCCTACAGGTGGGGGCCAGGGGCTTGAACCTGGGTCCCTGTGCATTGTAGCATGTGCACTCAACCAGATGTGCCACCACCCAAACCCACAGTTGACAACTTTTCTAGGGCTATTTGAGTGCACCTTCTCTTGTGCATGAAGGAAACCCGTTGCTCGTGCCAGATATCTTCTATTTAGGCCACATAAGTTAAGGTTAAAGATTTCTATCTTAATATTCTTTTTTGTGTCCAACCTTTTCTACTAATAGTCTGGATCATGAACTAATACCTCAGCTTCAGAAGGATGGTGCTTAATGCTTAATGTAAGTGGATATTTTCCTGAGTCCTTCGCCCTGACTCTCAAATATCTTTCCCCAAGATTTTGTTTTCCCCATTCCTTGGCACTTAAAATTTACTTGACAAACATCTGTTTTGCTTTTGACCTACAATGAGTTAGTAAAACATTTTTGTCAGACCTTGCTACAGTCACTTTGGAGGGCAGTTTCACAGACAGTATATCAACTTAATGTATTTCTATATGAATGTGGCCAAGAAGAAAGTCTTAAACTCAAAGTCAAACCCAATGTCACTGTGATAAAAAAACAAATACAAAATGACTGTAATTGCAACAGACGTTTTATGATCTGTGTATTTCTGTAAACTTAGTCCACACAGCCAACATAGTCAAAATTGGAATACATTAAGAGGCATAAAATTATAAAATTGGACATGTGGATAAGCTTTATTGATACTGTAAAATATTATTGTAAGACTGTCAAATCTCCATATTTTGGTATATCACATTAAAAAACAAACAGTTGTAAGTAGTATGGACATAATTAGAAGTTAAACCTATTTGGATTCTCAACACTCACTCCAGACAATTACAGTTCTAAACTTTCAGCAGATGGTCAGAATTAAGTCTTTGTGAGCTTTCTCCACAGTCGTGGAGCTGACATGCTGTAAGATCTACCATAGGCAAGAATTTCACTCCACCTGGAAATAAGGAAGTAGATAGAAGCTGCTAAGTCCAATAGTATTGTGGCTGTAACCCTTCTAAGGCCAGTCCTTGCTGTCTCTGCATGGTCTACCGGGACACCTATAATTTAAAGAATGTGGAAGAGAAAGTAGAAAAGGGAGGCAAATGAATCAATTGAATTGGCTTGTTATTCTATATAAAAAACATTACTTACGGGAAGGTATTGCATTCATGCACATAGGTATTCCACTACTAAATGATATTACACAATGTAGGTCAGTATTTATACTGACCTACATTGAAAACAGTTAAATAGAAGGAAAAAAAACATAGGGAACAAAGAGTGGTTTTCTAGCAGACACGTGAACATTATAGTGTAGTCTGTTGGTGAAAACTGAACAGTTACTATGGAAAACAATGTGGACCTTCTTCAAAATGTTAAAAAGAGACATCTCATATATACTGGCAACTTCTTTCCTAGGTAGCTTGTTGAAGGAAGCTAAAATATTCATCTAAAGTTAAAGGGCCCAGTGGTGGTACACCTGGTTAAGAGCATGTATTACCATGCACAAGGACCTGGGTTCAAGCCCTTAGACTTCATCTGCAGGGGGAGAGCCTCACAAGTGGTAAAGCAGTGCTGCAGGTGTCTCTCTGTCTTTCTCTCCCTTCCTCTCTCTCCCTTCTCTTGCACTTATGCCCAAGCAGGTCATTTAATTAATTAGTTTATTGACATCTGAAAGTAATTTGTATGTATCTAAAATAAATACTTGTTTGTTTATGCAAAGGTTCAGAAGCCTGAGTCCAGAGAATACTCTGCAGAAGGACTTTCTTTGTTATATATTTTTAGAGCTAATCACTTAAGAAATAAATATATGTTGGCGCAGCCATTATTTGCCAAAGCCAAGATATAAAGGGAAACACAGTAGCAGTGGTCTTTGATCACATTTCCAATCAGCTTATAAATTTGTGAGCTTATGACTGCTCTTGTAACATCAAGCTAAAGCAATTTCCAGGCTATTATCGCTTTGATACAATGGGGAGTTTTTAGTTGCCTACATGGCCTAAATGTATGAGGAAACTTCAGAGGTACTGTAGAATTCAGGATAAAGAAATTGTATGATTGAGTGTTCTATGTACCATGTGAGGCCATGGCCAGGAAATCAACAATATGATCTATTTGTTCCTGAGGCATTCTAAGTTGTGTGGACAGTGCTAACAGCCACAGTGGTCACTCTTAAAAAGTACACAAATATTGATCTTGGGGAACTGGAAATGAATTATTGAAGGCTTTCTGGTAAAACTACTTTTCTTCTAACAACCCAGCCATTCAAGTATAATTCCTGGGTTTCTTTTATATTCAATCAAATAGTTAAGATAAAGAGGAAACAAACATATATTCAAAGCCAGTTGACTTATTTTCATCGTATTATTTTTGAATGTTTTATTTTTCTGATTTTACATTTATTCTTCTTTGCTTACATTTGAGGTTCTGCACTAATTTTTGCCATTTTATACCCCTTGTCATTTTAATATCTTTAGTATGTTATTTCCCCTTAACTTTGTTGCCACCATTTCCAAGAAACTGAGTTTGTGCTTGTTTCTATGGTTTTCAAACAATACTTCCAACAATATTCTAAATATCTCTAGAGAGAAGTACACAGTCTGAAATATAAATCAGCATAAAGCAAGTGAAAGCATGTTCAAGCAAGGAATTAAATCCCCTACCACCACCTCCACCTTCCAAAACCACACTGAGAAATAGCTTGAGTCAGCTAGAGAGGATGTGGCAAAGGTGAAAAATAATAGTGTGAAGAGCCTCTGGTTATATCAAATTTTGCTTTTTTTATTACTTTGGACTTGCCAATAAATTTTGGGAGCCATGCCTTTTTAATATATTTCCTTGATCTCTGCTAACTCCAGCATTTGTCAGATGAAATTCCAGTAGACTATCTACAGACCTCTTGCCTCTACAGAAGCTAAACATCTCCATGGGCCAACCTCTGGGTCAGAGTAATGAGAATGTGATAATGGCTACTGATTTACTGTCTTATCAGGAACTACTTATACTTAATAATATGTATCAGAACAGCTGATAAACTTTTTCACTGCATCAAAACTAGTTGTGCAAAAGGCAAACAAATACATCATATTTATACAGAGAGAGAGAGAGAGTGAGAAAGAAAGATCAATTAAGAGGGGGGAAATGGTTTTAAAATACAAAAAGAAGGAAATCCCGTATGTGATGATTCACTGAGCCCCACTTTTGTCCCAAGTGCACATAGTCTGTCATTTCCTTTTGACAATTATTCTATGAAGTACTTATACCTTTTAAAATAGGGTAAAAAGGAGGTATGGGGTGGTTAAGAAACTTATGAGTGGAATTTGAAAAACAGTAAAGTTATCCACACTTCTTGTTAATGAAGAAGATGATGAAGATAAATGAAAAATAGACAGAAAACTATTAACATTTATTAACCTAGGTGCTCATTTCACAACAGCTCTGGAAGACAGGTAAAATTTTATTAATGAGACAAAAGGAGTAGCATAAATAAAATAAGCAGTCCAATTCACAAAGTTAATGGGTAGCAGGATCTGAACCACTGTCAGCCAGCTGCGTACCCCACACTGTCATTACCCTGTCTACATTTTTAAGTTAGATTACCCTGTCTCTTGAGATAGCTGAAATAGAATTTCAGCACCAATACCTATGTATATTAAAGCTTCAGTTAAAAAAACAACAACAAAGTCCTGTCTTATCTGAGGCATGACTAGTTTATTAATATAGTGAAAAGGTCATGGTCATGCTAAAAGATGACTTGGGAGCTGGCAAAATAGCTTATTTGGATAGTGTACTTGCTTCGTCATGATTTGCAGATTCAAGCCCACCTTCCACTTCACTGAAGGAAGCTTTGTACTAGGGTGTCTTTCTATCTGAAAAAGTCAGCATGAAGTAGCAAAGCTCTAGCAATGACAATAAAATAGAATTAAAAAGTAAAATAGAATAGAATAATTCAAATAAAGAAAACTCAGCATGCCTAGACAATGTCCACGACATCTTGTCACCATTGCAATACGTAGCATCCCTTTTTCAATTACACTGGGGATTCATGATAGTAATTTCTAAAAGGGAAAGGTGGTCCTCAAACTACAAGGTTAAAATAGCTGGTTAACTCACTTTTAAAGAGCAAGCTATTTGCTACTGAACTGGATAATAAATGCAAAGCACTGCATGAACTCAGCTAGCACAAATTCCATATTAATTCCAATGTGAATAAAGCCCATTTCTCCTTCTAATAAATCTCTTTTCCAGGGTTAAAATAATTGATGATGTTCATTATTTCCCTTGATAAAACTATTCCTTTTTAAATATTTTTTAATATTTTCCCTTTTGTTGCCCTTGTTGTTTTTTATTATTGTTGTAGTTATTGTTGTTATTGATGGTGTTGTGGTTAGATAGAACAAAGAGAAATGGAGAGAGGAAGGGAAGACAGAGAGGAGGAGAGAAAGATAGACACCTGCAGACCTGCTTTACTGCCTGTGAAGTGACTCCTCTGCAGGTGGGGAGCCGGGGGCTCAAACCGGGATCCTTATGCCCGTCCTTGCACTTCGCGCCACATGCGCTTAATCCGCTGCGCTATCGCCTGACTCGCTGATAAAACTATTCTTAAAAGCATATGTGTATATATATATACAATTTCTCCCTTACCTCTTTAGATATCCTTGTCTCTCACAGTACCAAGCTTGAGTAAGTGAAAAAGTGTGACTTAGAGGATCTCATATTCATTGAGTAGTTACTATATGTCAGGCATTGTACTAAGTACTCACATTCTGTTCTGTGAAGAGGATGCTGTGGAATATGTGCCAGTAAATAAGGAAACAATGAATTAATGAGAATAAATTTCCTCTACCACATAATTAAAAAAGAATTTGACTTCAAACACGGAACTTTTAAACTACATAGCCTGAGCTTCTACTAAGTATTCATCAAATTCAAAACTGATCAGATGGGTATAGTCAAAAGGTATGGATTAGTAGACAATAATCTACTAACGGAAAGGCTATGTATTGTTCAGTTCTGGACCTGAGAGTTTAAAAGTAATTTAGATCAATTAGAACACACTCAGAGAAAAGCAATTTGAAGGGCAGTGGGCCCACAAACACTTAAGTTGAAAAATCTTAGGAGCCATATTTAACCAAGAGAAAGGAACACCATGTTCCTGATATTTGAAAAAGAAACAAACAAACAAAACACTGGGAGAAGTTAAATGAACCTGTGAATAGAAGGACCTTGGAAGAGACAATTTCCACAGTTTTCTGGCATTATGTGATTCAATGTTACTTTCATGACAGTATTTTTGAGTAAGTAAGATAGTTATAAAAAGATGCTGTAGATTAGATGGCTTTACAAACAATTATTTCTTTCCTAAAGCCCTAAAGCCTGGAAAATTCCAGGACTAAGGCATTAACATCATGGGTATAAAGTGAGAGTGAGAACACTCTTTTTTTTTTTTTTTTAATTTTAAAAAGGAGACATTAACAAAACCATAGGATAGGAGGGGTACAAATCCACACAATTTCCACCACCAAATCTCTATATCCCACCCCCTCCCCAGATAGCTTTCCCATTCTTTATCCCTCTGGGAGTATGGACCCAACGTCATTGTGGGTTGCAGAAGATGGAAGGTCTGGCTTCTGTGATTGCTTCCCTGCTAAACATGGGCGTTGACTGGTCGATCGATAATCCCAGTCTGCCTCTCTCTTTCTCTAGTAGGGTGGGGCTCTGGGGAAGCAGAGCTCCAGGACATATTGGTGGGGTTGTCAGTCCAGAGAAGTCTGGTTGGCATCCTGCTGACATCTGGAACCTGGTGGCTTCAAAGAGAGTTAACATACAAAGCCAAACAAATTGTTGAACAATTAGACCTAAAGGCTGGAATAGGGCAGATGAAGTGTTGGGGGATACTCACTGCAGACTATTGTGTACTTCTGTTTTCAGGTATATATTTTGCCCTAGTTTATGGTTATGTGTGAACATATGGTCTATCTCAGGGGACCTGGTCTATATCTAGGTTTTGGGACTTTGTTAGGAAGTGAACCACCTGGAATGGAATTAGAGAACACTATGAAAGGAAAAGTCTCACCTGAGTAATGAAGCTGAAGGGTTGTCATTCCACACCTGAAGTCTCTGGACACAGTCTAAAGTGAAGCATGCTGAGGTGGTATTCATTGCATTTATTAGGTTGGGATCAGCGGATGCAATATTATTTGATATGAATTGAGAGAAGCCTGCAGGAAAGTGCGCCCCAAGGTTCCAGGACTGGGGGAAATATAGGCTTTATAGTGGAAATGTGAGGTTCCTGCTGTCTTAGGGTTCAAGAAGACAATGGATAGTTACTGTTATCATCACATTATTTGGTAATTGGGTTAACTTTGAAAGGTCCCTTTGTTAGGACACTCTTTTTTAACTTACTATTGAACATCACTTTATATTTCTACAAAAATATTGGAAGAATCTCTTCAGTGGTGAAAAACAGAGTACTAGCTTTCTTCTTATATGAATACTAATCTTTTTGTGAACAGCCTACCGTCAGAAATTAAACACTTACCTTCAAAGACCATATCATTAAGATTTTACTCTTTTAGAGTGGCATATTCAGTCTATAGGAAAATAGAACCAGTAGAAGTCTCATGTCAGCTGTGGTGGAAGAATAATCCTCTGTGAGAACAATTAGTGTTGGGTGGAGGGTAGTTAGCATAATGGTTATGCACACAGACTCTCATTCCTGAAGTTCCAATGTCCCAGTTTCAATCCCCCTCACCACCATCAGCCAGCTCTCAGTAGTACTCCAGTAAAAAAAAAAAAAAAAATAGTGCTAGTGGTTACATCTCAAACTTAACCTAGTACTATTGTTTCTGTCATATATTGGGAATAAAATCAGTGGCAGGAGATTTTGGAAAGCAGTTTTAAATGCAGAGTGATTGATTAAATGTCTTTCCTAAATTAGACTGTGAAGTCTAAGAATTGACATATAAAGCCTTCATGAGTAAAATTTAAAAATGTGCTAAGAAACTTCAGAGACTGAGATTTCGTATTTTTCTTTGTCCAACTCAAGAATAGCCAACAGAGAGGGAGAACCAAAGGGAAGAATTTATAATGACAGCAGAATCACCTCTGAGCGCTTGCACATGAGTTCTTCATAAACAGGATTCAAAAGATACTTAGAATCCCCCCTTCAGAGGGATAGTTAGCCTCAATTCAAACCTCTGAAAAGATATTTCAAACACCACTTTGACAACTCTTTCTTAGCCTTTGAGAATAACAGGTAATTTCAGGCGGGGGGGAAGCAGTCAAATTCTCCCTTCTGATTATCTTGATGCAGAGGAAGGAGGACTTATTTTCATTGTAGAGCCCTCTTTGGTCTGTATTTGACACCAAGAAGCAATTGTCTCTAACCTCCATGTATCCTTGACATTTTCTATTATCTACCTTCCACTATTATTCCAAGTTTCCCTTGATGGTTCTTGGATTAAAATGTATAAATATTAAGACAATATTATAAGCAGGCATTCCATTATGGTACGGCATGAAACAATTTGTCTCCTGGTTCCAGTAGAACACAAGACTTGATATACCATAAGGCTTTGGGCTAGAATCCTAGCACTATGTGGGAACACCATGGATAGCAGCAGGATAGTCCCGTGAATGGTGAGGCAGTGCTGTGGTGTCTGTCTTCTTTGTTCTTCTTCTGACTCCTTCTTTTTCTCAAATAAAGATTTTTTAAAATTTTATTTATTTATTTATTTGTTATTGGATAGAGACAGGGAGAAACTGAGAGAGAAGGGGAAGGTAGAGACGAAGAGAGACAAAAAGAGACGCCTGCAGACCTGCTTCACTGCCTGCTTCACAAACCGGGATTCTAACCCAGTCCTTGTGCTTTGTGCCACGTGCGCTTAACCCGCTGCACTACTGCCCAACTCCCTCAAATAAAGATTTTTTTTCAAATTGCTGGAGTAGTACGTTGAATGTGTGAGAGCCCCACATCACCTTTTTTTTTGGATATATACTCTGTTTTCATAAAATCAGCTACCCTATTTTTTTGCTTGTTTGTTTATTTCATGATGCTTAATCCCAGTCCAGAATACATTTCCCTGACCCTTTTTTCTCTGGGTTAGATAGATTTCTTTTCTACTGCTAATCTTTCATAGTAGGTGCTGTGTGATGAAAGATAAATTAACTTTCTTTTTAAATTTTTTATTATCTGTATTTATTTATTGGATAGGGACAACCAGAAATTAAGAGTGATGGGGATAATAGAGAGGAGGAGAGACAGAGAAGCAACTGCAGCCCTGCTTCACCACTTGCAAGGCTTTCCCCCTGTAAGGTGGGAAAAGGTCCTTCTGCACTATAATGTGTGTGCTACATCAGGTGTGCCACCACCCAGCCCCGATAAAATACCTTTCAATCTAAATTTCACCCTATCCAATGAGAAAGATTATTGAATGGAAATTGTTCTAAACAAATAAATGTTCATTTGTAATGCATGTAGTTTTGATATACCAATACCTTATAGTATATCTTGGCATAGTGATGAAAAATGTAAATAATCCCTAAGGTAAAAGATCAAGGAAATAACCCATAAACTGTAACAACTTCCTTATTCCAAAGAAGAAAAGTGTGGAAGGAGATGGCGCCTAATGAAATCAGGAAACATTTGCTCATAGCACTCAGGCAAGGAATATGCAGTAGGCTGCTGTCAGAAAGATCTTTATCCAAATGACCTGATTTCGTATATTTAAAAAAGTTTGGTAAAGGGGTCTGTGTTTTCTTCAGTCACATATTTTCCAAATGCTTAGCAATTTTCCTCATTTCTTTTTTAAATTTTATTTATTTATTTTCCCTTTTGTTGCCCTTGTTTTTATTGTTGTTGTATTTATTACTGTTGCCATCATTGTTAGATAGGACAGAGAGAAATGGAGAGAGGAGGGGAAGACAGAGAGGGGGAGAGAAAGATAGACATCTACAGACTTGCTTCACCACCTGTGAAGCAACTCCCCTGCAGGTGGGGATCTGGGGGCTTGAACCATGATACTTATGCTGGTCCTTGCGCTTTGTGCCACTTGCACTTAACACACTGCGCTACCGCCCAACTCCCAATTTTCCTCATTTCTTTCTAATTGGAACCCGCCTCAGTTTTTCCAGAACGCATTCCTTCCCCCTAACATACAACATATACATTTGTTTGTTGTATTCATTTACTTGTTTTTGCAGCACTTGGGCCTAGGACATGCGCAATTTCACCATTCCAAGGCAGACTTTTTCATCCACTTTAGAGAAAGAGAGAAGCAGAGACAAAGATACCACAACATCAGACTTTCCCCTCACTGCATGGTAATCTCATGTTGTGCTGGTGCTTGGACTTGAATCACTTGCATGGTAAGAAATGCACTCAACTCTATAAGCTACTTCTCAGTTCCTTGTGTGAATGTGTTTATCATAAGTCTCTATGTTATTTGACTATAGTTATGATCAAGGATCCAGGTTTAAGCTCCCAGTCCCCATCTGCAGGGGGAAGCTTTACAAGTGGTGAAGCAATGTCTGTCCTCTATCTCTCCTTCCATTCTCAGTTTCTCTCTGTCTATATACAAAATAATTAAGTTTAAATATATATTTGAAAAAATGAATACTCTAAAAGTTAAAAAATTAACAACTAAATATATGAATAATAAAAAATAAATCCAAGAAGTTTTCATATATATGTAGTTTGATCTTTGCCTAATATCACAAACTCCTTCTTATGCAAAACCCTGATTTTATTTTATCTTTTATTATTGATTTAATAATGATCAATGACTCTAGGATAAGAGTGGTACAATTCCACACAATTCCTACCATCAGAGTTCCACATCCCATTTCTTTCCATGGAAGCTTTCCTTTTTTTTTAATCCCTTTGGGAGCACGGACCCAGGATCATTCTGGGATGCAGAAGGTGGAATGTCTGGCTTCTGTAATTGCTTCCCCACTGAACATAGGCGTTGACAGGTCGATCTATACTCTCCACCTGCCTCTCTCTTTCCCTAGTGAGGCAGGGCTCTAGTGGGGTTTGATTCTAGGACACATCGGTGAGGTTCTCTGTCCAGGGAAGTCAGGTTGGTGTCATGGTAGCATCTGCAACTTGGTGGCTGAAAAGCATTACTATATAAAAGAGAAAAAAATGTTTAATAATCAAGAACCTAAAGTCAAGAAGATAACAGATGAGAATTGTGGTTTTCATGTTGGAAGGATCTAGGAAATCTATTTTAGATATATTCCAAGGGGCCCACGACTTTACTAATTTTTGTCTGAGCCCCACAACTAACTTGCATTTAGGCTAAAGGTACTGTCTGAAGAGATGGTGTCAGAGTTGGAGATAGAACTAGAAATCTGGGTCAAGGAAGACAGTAGCTCCCAAATATGGGAAAAGTATATAATACCATTTAACTGTAGGTCCCATCGATCTGATCTGGGGGCCATATTCAGCACAGGAGGCTATATAACCACTGTATCTCTGTAGGTCTGAGCTCACATTCTGTGGTTACAGCTAAGAACATTTTTTGATGCATATACTCCAGTTCTGAGTATGTATTCCTTCAATCTAAGCACTTAAAGTTTCAAATTGGTGACCTGATTGAATTTTAAGTGAGTTTAAATTGTTAATAAATTTCTAATAATGACCTTTTTTTAAAAATACTAAATCACCTATAATCTTAGACCAGGGAGACCATAAGCTAATGTTCTTGTCAGTATATGATATAGTTACTTGTAAATAGCATGAAATGAAATAAATCTTGGTAATATCTTGTATAGCACAATAAATCATAATCAAATTCCCACATAACTTGATTATAACAGTGACACACCAGGTTATGCACACATGGCAAGAAGCTCAAGGGTCCTGGTTCGAGCCCCCAGTTCTCCACCTGCAGGGCAGTCGCTTCACAAGCAGTGAAGCAGGTCTACAGATGTCTATCTTCCCCGCCCCCATCTTTCCTTCTTCTCTTGATTTCCCTTTGTCTTAGCCAACAACAAAAATAATAAAACAACAGTAACAACAGCAATGAAAACATCAAAATGGAAAAAATGGCCTCCAGAAGCAATGAATTCATAGTGCAGGTACCAAGCCCCAGCAATAACCCTGGAGAAAAAAAAAAAACTTTCTATTGGCTTCTTAGACTCTAAGACAGGAGGAACCTTCCCCATGCTCTATAAAACCCATATTTTTCCCAGCTCTGGGACCTCTGGGGTGTGGCTTGTTCTCCTTCATGCTTCTCTCTATCTATCTGATTTGATACTGCATCCGCTGATCCCAACCAAATCAATGCAACTAGTACCACCTCAACATGTTTCACTTCGGACTGTATCCAGAGACATCAGGTGTGGGATGTCAAACTTCCAGCTCTAGTACTCTGGTGAGACCTTTTCTAGATCATAGGACTCCTTAATTCCATTTTGGGTGGCACACTTCCTGATAAAACCTCAGAACCTAGATATAGACCAGGGCCCCAGAGATAGAGCCTATTTGCACATGTATCCCTAAGTTAGGGGGAAATATATACCTTAAAGTAAAAGTACACAATAGTTTGCAGTGACTCAATAAGTACAACATGCAAGTAGGAAAAAAAAAAAAAAAAGACACCTAAGGTACTTAATCAAATTGTTTCTACTTAGTCCTAGATACCCTCCTCACCTACCCTCTATTATCCTAAGGCTCACCTTGTCAGACAAAGTAAGGACTGCAAAATTGGGATAAGGGCAAGAGACTGGCAGACTTTAATCATGGCTCTTTTGGTCACTACCAGGCCACCCCATCACCCAGGGCCCTAGTCATGGAATCCTGGGATTTCCACATAGATATAATGGGCCTAGATCTCTTGTGGTCTAGATCTCCACCATCACTGGTCATCTCCATCAGGAAAAGCATTGTGGACACTTTTGTTGTCCTCTACAGGACCTTGCCCTCAAGGTGAAACAACAATGGTAAGGACTGCCTACTCTCCTAAGGGAAGCTAGGTCAACATACTCTGCTACTTGAGGAAGACTTGTCCTAAATTTGGTGCAGCCTAGAATGTTCCTAGCTGTAAACCCTGATTTTTAGATACCACTCTGCAACCAATTCTACTTTATTCCTTTGGTGGGTACTGTTGGACTAGTATCTCAACTAGTACATATTCATTCCACTTGATTGTGTCCCAATTTTCTTTCTAATCTCTGGAAGGAGCTCCCTTGTTTCCTAACTCACATACTGTTGACTCAAATGGAGCACATAAAAGCACCCCTTAGGCAGGAAAGTGAGAATAGAGAACCTGATTTGGAAATGAAGTGTCCTTGCACTTATGAAGAGGTGTCTTGAATTGCTTTTCTATATTCCTTTATGTTATTGGTAGGAGCTTCATCTATAGCCTTTTGGGTTGTCGGCAGCCAGTTTATATCTACATAGGTCATTTGACACCTACAAAGAACATCAGGTAACGTTGTTCAGTGAACCAAATTTCTCTCATGACTAGTTGCTTATCTGCTTCATTGTTAATATCAGTGTACACTGAATGTTTATTTATTACCAACACATGCTAACAAAAAGAATTCCCTTCTTCAGCAAGCATTTAGTCAAAATCGACTTACTTCTAGAGTTGGGGATTCAAAAATAATTAAGGCCTTTTTCATGCCTTCAAGGATATTACATAGTCTGGTAGGAGAGGCAGAAATGTATATTCCAGGAAGTGATGGAGACACTGTGAGTGTGGTCCATCACAATGCAAGCACTAATGTCACATTGTTGGAACCAGAGCTGCAGGATGCACAAAGGATTTCTCCAAAAAACAAGTTCTTAATCTGACTGAGAGCCCAGGAGTAATGTAATAAAAATTCTGGAATATAAGTCAAAAGTAACCAAAGAATGAGACCTGAGGCCACATGGAGGGCAGGGAGTTACATTTATACATACATACATACATACATACATACATACATATATACATACATACATACATACATACATACATACATACATACATATATTCCCATTTGTTGCCTTTGTTATTTTTCATTGTTGTTGCTATTGATGCCATCATTATTGAATAGGGCAGAAAGAAATAGAGAGAGGAGGGGAAGACAGAAAGGGGGAGAGAAAGATAAACACCTGCAGACCTGCTTCACTGCCTGTGAAGCGACTCCCCTGCAGGTGGGGAGTCAGGGGGCTCTAACTGGCATCCTTAGGCTGGTCCTTGTGCTTAACCCACTGCGCGACCAACCGACACCAGAGAGTTACTTTTATTTTGCATTATCAGACCGATTCCTGCCAGACCTGCACATGCTTGTACTGCAGCACCCAGCTTTTAGTAGTTTCAAACTGGGCAGGGCACATGGTGATTGGTTACAAATCAAGGCGCTGACAATAAAAGTGAGAGCAGGTTGTCTACAATCAGGGCCTGCCACTTGGGATACTGGAATGCAGAAGTGGGGGTCCAGCAGCAACCAATAGATTTTTCATTTCAGTGACTTTCCCTGAAAACACCCCACTCTAGGAGTTGACATGACCAAACAAAAGCCCTTTCTTTAGGGCTCAGGGTACTTAGACAAAACACCAGAAATTCCATACACAAAGAGGTAGGTTTAGGCAGGAGGCAGAACAAACAATAGGTAAATGATCAGATGACTTAAAGAAGGTAGAGTGAATCTAAGGGTAATAGATCTAAACTCAACATTTGAATGACTGCTGCATATCAGTAAATTATTAACATACTTTTCCCATATCGAAGGTTAAGAATTGTGTGTCCATGTCCAGAGGCTATTGCTACACACAGACTGTCGACCATTAATCTAGCTATGTGTGAGGAATATACAGAGAGATTACTAAAAGCAGATTCTATCAGGTACTGAGTAAGCCTAAAGTTATGGACACCTACTATGAATGTTCCCCAACGCAACATTGTTTTAAGAGAATTTTTAAAGAATAGTAGCTTATAATCTTTTAAATATTTTCTACATGTACTGCCGATTCTAGATATAGTCAGAGCAGTAATAAAACTCCTCTGTCTGCAAGGATAGACCATTCCCACTGCCTTCTGGCTTCTAAATTTTGCTCACCATTGTTAAATAGCTACCTACGAATCACACTGAATCTTCTTTTTTTTTTTTCTTTTTTATTTAAGAAAGGATTAATTAACAAAACCATAGGGTAGGAGGGGTACAATTCCACACAATTCCCACCACCCAATCTCCATATCCCACCCCCTTCCCTGATAGCTTTCCCATTCTCTATCCCTCTGGGAGTATGGACCCAGGATCATTGTGGGTTGCAGAAGGTGGAAGGTCTGGCTTCTGCAATTGCTTCCCCACTGAACATGGGCGTTGACTGGTCGGTCCATACTCCCAGTCTGCCTCTCTCTTTCCCTAGTAGGGTGGGTCTCTGGGGAAGCTGAGCTCCAGGACACATTGGTGGGGTCTTCAGTCCAGGGAAGCCTGGCCTGCATCCTGATGACATCTGGAACCTGGTGACTGAAAAGAGAGTTAACATATGAAGCCAAACAAATTGTTGAGCAATCATGGACCCAAAGCTTGGAATAGTGGAGAGGAAGTGTTAGGGGGGTACTCACTGCAAACTCTAGTGTACTTCTGCTTTCAGTTATATATTTTGCAGTAGTTTACAGATACGTGTGAACATATGCTCTCTCTCACCGAAACTGGTGTATATCTAGGTTTTGGGACTTTGTTAGAAAGTGAACCACCTGAGATGGAATTAGAGTATACTATGAAAGGAAAGGTCTCACCCGAGTAATCTTCTTTGTAGTTTGAAGCTCACCCTTACAGAAGCAAAACTACTGAACCAAAATTTAATTAGAATAATGATATTGGCAATGGGGAGTATTTAATTCAGTGCTGTGTGAAAGCAACGTAGGACTTTATTAAGACAATGTGAAGGCCCATAATGGGCTAAAGAAAATTATGTGCTACAAAGATATCAGTTCTACAAAGTGAGGAACTGATATATGTCTCCAATTTTTTTCTTACTGAGGAACTACTAACATCTTTCAGACAGATGCTGCTATGAAAAGAGACTCTGTAATGACTCCATATGGAATCTAGAAATTTCTGCTAAAGTAATTTAATCTACTGATTGCTGTTCTGTGCATTTCCCCCATTCTAACTACAATGTAGTCTTTGTTAGAAGGTCACTTTACTAAATTGGTGCTTTGTCCTCTCATTTTCTTTTTACAAAACAAATCTGTATTGATTTTTTACCACTGACTTACAGTACTATATAAATTTCTAAAGTACAATGTCATACCTCAATATGTTTATACACCTCACTGCATTTATCACCAAAATTCTAGTGCCATTTATATTATCTATTTGATCCTTTCTACCTTTTCTTCCCAGCCCCTTTTCTATCACACCCTGGTAACTATTTTTCAAAGTTTAAGCATTATTTGGTGCAATTTTTTAAATTCACATGCTTTAGTTGTTTGTATTCTATGCAAGAAAGAAACCCTCTGGTAGTTGTCTTTGACATTCTGAATTATTTTGCTTAGCATAACCTTAAGCACCATGTGACCACAAAATTCATAATGTCTTCTTTTAAAATAACTGGGTAATAAGTCATTGACTATTATAATATGTCTTTATTTGGTAAACTCTCTTTTTATGATGAAATGCTTTTTATAGTTGCTTTAATTGTAGTATTTAGACATTGTAGTATGAAAGACAGTTGCTTTATCATTATGGCTTGGTTATTTCCAAAATGTTCAATGGATGTTGCACTACAGTGTAGGTACAAGTAGTATGGAGTGGGAGAACTGACACTGATGATGAAGACCTTCTTTGCTTGGGAGAAAAGATTGAACTGGGTCCTGGAAGATGATAAAGATGTTTATAAGCAGAAATATAAGGTAAAATCATGAAAATCTGAGGGAAAAGTTTTAAAAAGAACCATATGGCCTAAGAAGAGGAAAAGCTAGTGAAGTGTGGTGTGCTGATACCTATCATGGGGAGATAGGCAGCTGTGCTCTTGTGCCAGCAGTCTTATAGATCAACATTTATCCAATAAAGTAATAAAAAAAAGCACAAGAACATTAAAATGTATACCTAGCAAAAAAAGAGCAAAGTAGCACAATTAAACTGTGAGCATGTGGTGGCATTTGTGAGGCAAAGACAATTATCTAAAATTGCAGAAACAGGACTTAACACAGCAGAAAATTACATTTAAAATATTATCATAATAACTCAGAAGCTTCTTTGAAAGATAGTAAGCCTAAAAAACTGTGACCACAGAAAACCCACAGAAAAAAAACCCACAGAAGATCACCTGGAAACTCAATAAAGCACAATGAGGATTTCTTCAAAAACTTCCTAAGCCATAGTAATTCAATAGACACAAGTCAATCCAGGCAAGTATGATCAGCACATTAAAAATAAGTAAAGTAAAGACCGTTCAGGCTCAAGAAACCATGCTCAGCATAGAAGGGGACCAAAGTACTGTTTCAGTCATTATTTCTCTCTTCAATATAAACACAAGCGACCCTATCTCTCCTCTTCCAAAGGCAATAGTGTTACCATTAGAATGATAGCTCCACCCACTGCTGAGACACACCAAATGTTATTGGCTTCAGTGGTCCAGAAATCAACAGAGCAGAGGCCATGTCACAACACATAAACAGCAACATCAAGAAACCAAATTTCAAAAGACACCAAATATAATGCTCTAATCAAAAGGAAACATTGAATAAATGACCAGGACAGAAGCCCGTAACAAAATTTCGACAAGTCAGAAGCAAGTGAGAA
This sequence comes from Erinaceus europaeus, assembly GCF_950295315.1. Classification (NCBI taxonomy): domain Eukaryota; kingdom Metazoa; phylum Chordata; class Mammalia; order Eulipotyphla; family Erinaceidae; genus Erinaceus; species Erinaceus europaeus. Next base: position 23,428,378 of record NC_080179.1, on the reverse strand, counting down.
TGAAGAAAACATTGAAGCACTAATTGATGTAAAAAAAAAAAAAATCACAGGAATGAAGAATGCTTTCAAGTGAAATATTATCAGAAAAAGGGAAACAACAAATGAGACTCTGAAATAAAACAGGAACTATCTCCAGGTAGAGAGCTAAAAGCTGAAGTAGCTGAGTTAAGAGCCCATCTAACTGAACAAGTTAAGATAGCAAATGAGAAGAGTAACAAAAATGGTTGAACTAAAGAAAACAGCTGAGGGAAGTGAGAGAAGAATAACTGAGTCAGAAATCAAGGGTGAACTAGAGAAAACTAAGAAGGAAGAGACCTAAAAAGAGAGATTAAGAGACACTGAAAACAACAACAGAGAAATAACAGGACAACCTCAAAAGAAATAATGTACACATCATTGAACTGCCAGAGGAAGAGAAGAAGGGAAAGAAAGCAAACTACAGGAGATAGTAGGAGAAAACTTCCCCACTATAAACAATAGAAAGGACATAATAATTAAGGAATCCTAGAGACTCTAAAAAAAATGTGACCATAGACATAATAAAATCCTGTTATATTACATTATATAATATTATAGCATACACAAAATATACTTGATGGCTGAGAAGATAGTTCACATATAAGACATGCATGTGTGAGGACCAATCATAGACACATTCATATGCCATAGTTTAGTGATACTCTGACCTCTCATCCTGTTTCCTTTTTTAATAATTTTTTTTATTTTATAGAACAGAGAGGGATTGAGAGGGGAGAGAAAAATAGTGAGAGAGAAAGAGAGGACACATATGAAACTTCTATGCTGCTCTTGGAGTTTCACCCCTGCAGGTGGGAACTAGGGACTTGAATTCAAGAATTCAGGTCCTTGCCTATGGTCACATGTGTGGCCAAAAAGGATCATCCAGTCCCTCATCCTCTGATTTTGTTAAATAGACAAAACAAATATAAATATAATAAAATATATTTGAAATACTTAAGTTAAGAATAATGTTATAAATAATATCTGAAATGATAAGGTGAAGAACTAACATATTTCTAACACCATTGCGTGCGTACTTTGCTTCTACTCTAACATACTTTTTCTATCATGTTCAGTTATCTACAATAACAAATTTTATTTTATCATTCCTGTACTATTTTAAAAAGAAAATGATATGGATATATATATCCCTAGTCAATGTATTAGTTTTCCTTAGCTGTGAACTTTATAAACCAGTTCATGCTGTAAGCCATACTACATATAATGTTCACAGTTGGCTTCACCTGTGATATAATGTTTATGATGTGTCAATATATGGTTACTGTTTTAGTTATAGTTCATTTATTCCCATCATTGATTAGTCAATAATTATAATTTACATTTTTTTCATCTGTGAGGATTTCTCACCATGGCTCCACTTTTTCTGATAGAAAGAGACAGAGATAGGAGGAGAAATAGATACCATAGTACCAAGCTTCCTCCAATGTCATTTTGCTGGGGACTTAAATTTGGGTCTCATGCAAGGCAACACAGACATGGTGCCAGGTGAGTAGCATTTTAGCTAAAATAAGCCACTCTACATATCTACTTCCACTAGTTAGCACAACAGACCTTTTGTTATTATGAACAATGTATTCTGGTGTGCATAAATTAGAGTTGCTTACATATTGAGGAGAGGAATTGCTGGAAAGTATGCTTATGAGGGGGTTCAAGTTTTTTTTTATTTATTGGGGAATTAATGTTTTACATTCAACAGTAAATACAATAGTTTGTACATGCATAACATTCCCCAGTTTCTCATTTAACAATACAACCCCCACTATGTCATTTATGATCCTTCATGGACCTGTATTTTTACTTTGGTGCAATACGCCAATTCCAGTTCAGGTTCTACTTGTGTTTTCTTTTCTGATCTTGTTTTTCAACTTCTGCCTGAGAGTGAGATCATCCCATATTCATCCTTCTGATTCTGACTTATTTCACTCAACATGATTTTTTCAAGGTCCATCCAAGATCAGCTGAAAATGGTGAAGTCGCCATTTTTTATAGCTGAGTAGTATTCCATTGTGTATATATACCACAACTTGCTCAGCCACTCATCTGTTGTTGGACACCTGGGTTGCTCCAGGTTTTGGCTATTACAAATTGTGCTGCCAAGAACATATGTGTACACAGATCTTTTTGGATGGATTTGTTGGGTTCCTTAGGATATATCCCCAGGAGAGGTATTGCAGGGTCATAGGGTAGGTCCACTTCTAGCCTTCTAAGAGTTCTCCAGACTGTTCTCCACAGAGGTTGGACCAATTTACATTCCCACCAGCAGTGCAGGAGGGTTCCTTTGACCCCACACCCTCTCCAGCATTTGCTGCTGTTACCTTTTCTGATGTATGACATTCTCACAGGAGTGAAGTGATATCTCATTGTTGTCTTGATTTGCATTTCTCTGACAGAGACTTGGAGCATTTTTTCATGTGTTTCTTGGCCTTTTGGATCTCTTCTGTGGTGAATATTCTGTCCAAGTCCTCCCCCCATTTTTGGATGGGGTTATTTGTTGTCTTGTTGTTGAGTTTGGCAAGCTCTTTATATATGTTGGTTGTTAAACTCTTGTCTGATGTATGGCATGTAAAGATCTTCTCCCATTCTGTGAGGGGTCTCTTGGTTTGGTTAGTGGTTTCTTTTGCTGTGAAGAAGCTTTTTAATTTGATGTAGTCCCATTGGTTTATACTTGCCTTAGTCTTCTTTGTAATTGGATTCGTTTCATCGAAAATGTCTTTAAAATTTATGCGGTAAAGAGTTCTGCCAATATTTTCCTCTAAGTATTTGATAGTTTGTGGTCTAACATCCAAGTCCTTGATCCACTTGGAATTTACTTTTGAATTTGGTGAAATACAGTGATTCAGTTTCATTCTTCTGCATGTTTCAACCCATTGTTTCCAACACCATTTGTTGAAGAGACTCTGTTTTCCCCATGTAATAGTCTGGGCCCCTTTGTCAAAGATTAGATGTCCATACGTGTGGGGCCTCATTTCTGGGCTCTCAATTCTATTCCACTGGTCAGTGTGTCTATTCATGTTCCAGTACCAAGCAGTTTTGATGACAGTGGCCCTGTAATACAGTTTGAGATCTGGGAGTGTGCGATGCCTCCGGTTCTGTTCTTTTTTCTCAAGATTGTTTTGGCAATCTAGGTCTTTTCTGGTTCCAGATAAACATTTGTAGCATTTTTTCTATTCTCCTAAAAAATGTGCTTGGGATTTTGATGGGGATAGCATTAAATTTGTAGATGGCTCTGGGTAATATATTCATTTTGATGATGTTAATTCTTCCAACCCATGAACATGGAATATCTTTCCACTTCTTTGTGTCTTTTTCAATTTCTTTGAGTAGTGACTCATAATTTTCAGTATACAAGTCTTTCACTTCCTTGGTTAGATTTACTCCTAGTCAAGTTTTGTTTTTTAAATATTGTCACTTGTTTTCTAAAGTAGTTAAAATAACTTAAACACTGGCCAGCATCAAACAATTCCATTAACAGCAGCATTTAGTATAGTTAAACCTATTGTCTTTCTACCTAATAAGGAAAAAAAAGTTTATCATTCAATATATATTGTGTGATTATGTCTCTTATAAGATACATCAGTTCTTATATTTGAACCCATGTTTTTGTGTATTGTAATATTTGTGTTCAACCAGGTGCACCACTGCTCAGCGCCATATGTATCATTTATTTAAAATATTGTACTAACATTTGTCATTAATAGGAAATTTCTCTTTGCAGTTCTAGCACAGAAGCATTAACTACTATAACTGTGTTATATATTTTCTCTATACTTTATATGACTGTTGTTTTATTAGGAGAGTATGAGTATACAATCATGATTTTAGTTTCTAAATAAATGTATACTTTTTTCTCTCGCGTTCTCTGTCTTCCCCTCCTCTCTCCATTTCTCTCTGTCCTATCCAATAGCAATGACATCAACAACTACAACAATAAAACAACAAGGGCAACAAATGGGAATAAACAAATAAATATTTAAAAAAATAATAATAAATTTATAGTTTTATTATTTTAGTTTTTTCCCTTAAAAATATTTTTCATTCTCCAACTTTTTCCTGGTTAATATGTATCTGATAGTTCTTTCCCATTCTTTTTGCTTCCTTCAGCTATTCTGGTTTCTGTTTGTTTGTTTTGGTTTTGTCTCCAGGGTAATCACTGGGGTTCAGTTTTTGCTTTAGGAATTCACTACTCCTGAGGGGTCGTGTTTTTTTTTCAATTTTTATTTTATTTATTTACTTATTTTTGATAGCATAGAGAAAAATTGAGAGGCAAGAGAAAGAGAGGGCGAAAGATGGACACACAGGCCTGCTTCATCAGTGTGAAGCCACTCGCCTGCAGGTAGGGAGCTAGGGGCTGGAACAGGGGTCCTTCAACTGGTCCTTAAAGCTTTATACTATGTGCTCTTAACCCAGTGCTCCACCGCCCAGCCCCCACTATTCTGTTTTCTTATAAATGTGTCTTCTATGCACAGTACAACCCTGGTTTTATTTCTATATTCAATATAATAATTTCTGAGATTTAGCTGAAAATGTAAGATCATTCACATTCATTATGATTACTAGCTTACTTGGACTTGCTATAATATTTTCTATGACTCCATTTTCTATTTATTGATTTACTTAAAACAGAAATACATGATCCTAGAGGCAAAATCCTGAGACTTGTACATAAGAAGCATTTTACTTCGTGAACCAACTCCATAGCATACTAACCCTTTATATTTGGGATTGACAAAATCTCTTTTCTCTTTGCATCTTTCTTTTTTATTTATTATCTTGTAATTACCCTCAGAGTTATTATTGCTGTGGCTCTGTTCCTACATGATGAATTCACTGCTCTGGGAGGCCATCCCCCCAACTTTTTTTCATTTTGATAGCTACAGAGAGAAATTGAGAGAGAGTAGGCGATAGAGGAGAGAGAAAGAGAGATACCTGCAAGGTTACTTCTCTCCTTGCACATGATAATGTGTTCACTCTACCAGGTATGCCACTATACAACCCTAGAGGATTTTTTTTCCTACCTCCATTATTTAACATCTACTTGTTTGAAAGTTGTTTTATGTAAATTATTTTAGCAGTTACTCTAGAAATTTTACCATGTATAGTTAATAAATTCTTTTTTAATTTTTTTTATTTACTTAAAAGGAGACATTAAAAAAACCATAGGGTAAGAGGGGTACAACTCCACACAATTCCCACCATCAGATGTACGTATCCCATCCCTTCCTCTGATAGCTTTCCTATTCTTTATCCCTCTGGGAGTATGGACCCAGGGTCATTGCGGGATGCAGAAGGTGGAAGGTCTGACTTCTGTAATTGCTTCCCTGCTGAACATGGGCATTGACTGGTTGATCCATACTCCCAAGCCTGCCTCTCTCTTTCCCTAGTAGGGTGGGGCTCTGGGGAAGTCTGTTGGCTTTGGTAGGGTCATCTGTCCAGGGTGGGGTCGTCTGTCCAGGGAAGTCTGGTCGGCATCATGCTAGCATCTGAAACCTTGTGGCTGAAAAGAGAGTTAACATACAAAGCCAAACAAATTATTCAACAATCATGGACCTAAATTCTGGAATAGTGCAGATGAAATGTTGGGGGTACTCACTGCAGACTATTGTGTACTTCTGCTTTCAGGTATATATTTTGCCCTAGTTTATGGATACGTGTGAACATATGCTCTATCTTGCGAGACCTAGTCTATATCTAGGTTTTGGGACTTTCTTAGGAAGTGAACCACCTGGAATGGAATTAGAGAATACTATGAAAGGAAAGGTCTCACCTGAGTAATGAAGTTGAAGTGTTGTCATTCCACACCTGAAGTCTCTGGACACAGTCTGAAGTGAAACTTGCTGAGGTGGCACTCGTTGCGTTGATAAGGTTGGGATTGGCAGATACAATACTAATACCAATTTAGACTGCCCACACTGAAAGAGTACAAAAATATTGGAACATTTAGCACTGATCTTGTTTATTCTGTCTTCTTTTTATGTGTTTGTCCACTTATTTATTTATGAAAGATAAAACTAGAGCATCCCTCTAGCACTTGTGCTGGCCAGGGTTGAAATAAGGACCTTGTGCCTGAAAGTCCAACACTTTATCCACTGTTTCATCTCCCAGGTCACTGCTTACCCTCTCTTCTAAGTTAAAATTATGATCTAATTTAACTTTGATTATCAAAGTTATACATTCAACAAACGCAGCTAAATTCTGGTATCATTGAACGAATCCATTTCTCATTGACTTTCTTCATAAATACGTAGCTGCAAACATGTTTTCCCATTATTCTTAGCAGTGATAATTTCTTCATACTCCTGATGTCCAGTAGAGAAGCAGTTACAGAAGCCAGAACTCCTACCTTCTGCACTCCAAAAACCACGTTGATCCATACTCCCTGTGGGAGAAAAGTGATAGAAGAAGGTAAGAGGGCTCTGAAGTCTAGCTTCATCAGCACCCAGAGAGAGAGAGAGGAGGGAAAAGAGAGGGACATAGAGAGGTAGTAATGTTATCCTGAGTGGCTTGCAGGGGAAGAAAGGATTGGATCAGGAAGACAAATGGGGAAATCATGTATAAATGCAGACAGATAGTTGTAGAGATGATGGCTGGCCCATGTGGTAGCTTGCAGTGGGACAACTGAAGATTCAGAACCCTAGTGGTGGGAATAGGGTGGCTTTATACCCCTGTTGAAATGTAATTTTATAAATCAATATTTAACCACTAATAAAATTTAAAAAGAAAATAAAATGATAATGATTTTGTCTTACAGTTCAATTAATAATAGTTTGGTAAAATATTCCTGAGGCACCTGTCAAAACTAGTATTCCTGATTATACACTAATTCAAGATACAGAACTCCAGTTGTATAATTTTTTTTTAATGTTAACACTTTTCTTTAAATAACCCTTAGACTTCTGTCTCTTAACCCCCTCCCTCCCATATCGTAAATTAATCATGCTTTATTTTTTTAAGTTGTATTTTTATCTTATAAGAATGTTTCTCAAGCATGGTAGTAAGGGCTGGGAGATAGTTAATCAGGTATAAGATGTACTTTCCTATGAATGAGACCCTGGGTTTGTGCCTCAACACTACATATGAACATCATGGACAGTATCTGGGGAATTCCATGGGTGGTAGAATGGTGCCATAGTGTCTCTCTTCCTCTCTCTCTTTCTAAATAATAAATAAAAATAAAAAGTAGGCCCAGAACCCTGCTAAGTAGTATTGCATTCAAGAGATTCTGAGCTTGTTCCTTGAAAATGCATTTTATCAAAATAATGGTATTAAAGGCAAATCTTCACACATCTATTATAATAACATTCAGATTACAGAGATAATTCTTCCTTTCTCTGTGTAGACAGTCCTTCTCCATCCCTATTATTCTCCTCTGCCCTTACTACTTTCCTGCTTCCTCCCTTTTTTCCCATCAAGTCCAGGAAATTATTTGGAGCCATTGTGTTGACATTTCCCCAGTTCATAATGAGTTCACCACTTGCCAGTGTCCCCATTGGGGCTTATACAGAAAAATAACTTCTTGATTATGCATGCTGATAAAGAGGGACTTCAGTTCTCTGTACTGTTAGAGCTGACAGCCAAAATGATGGGGTTGGAGGATTTTATGACCCTTGATGCCATCCCAGAAGACTTAAATTCTGCCATTAGCAATTTGATCCCGTGGGTTAAGACATTGCCCCTTATCAAAATGCAAAACTCTCTAGGCCAAAAATTACTTACTTTGCTGTCATTCATTAACATCACATGACTATTTCATGTATTGGACTCTTTCCAGCAGAACTAGGCTGAGAGCATATTTTGTCAGAAGTACTAGGAAAATTCAGGACCAGATGAGGTCACAGAACCCCAGACTTCAGGAGGAGACCACTGCAGGCCGGGAGGAAGGAACTCAGAAAAATTCAGCTAATTCCCATTCATCATTACTTTTAGGTGTTAAGGTTTTTCTTTCTTTTTGTAAATAAATTTTTAAGAATCTACATGAACACCCTACACACCTAGACTTAGGATATCATTCCCTGAATAATTTTATCTATAATCACACTAGGGAAAAGTCATGGAAAGTAGAAGCATCAATAAAAACTTGTATGTGATGAAAGCAACGCTAAAGGTTATTTATTACATGGATACTTATAGAAAACATGTGATTCTGACAATGACTGTTACAACTAGACACACAAAAAGTCAGTCTCACTCTAATGCAATCATTAAATGTTTTTTGCACCACTAGAACTGGATATGCTAGCATATGCTCTTTTTTCCTCTTCTTACACCTAGTAAGCACTTCTAGTGTCCTTGTTTGTACAAACTTCATTTCCAATGTTCTGGAAAACATAATGAATAATAAAACAAAGGAATGCACTTCAAGCAGCTACCAGCTGCAGAATGAAATGAAGTAATAACTATAATGTATCTATAAAGGTACACTATGATGTCAGTTTTCTGGAAATCATAGGCACAGTGTAGCTTACTAAGACCCCTAAACGATGCCCAACACTTTACTTCGTTATAAATATCCCATTCTATCATTTCTTTAAATGTTGGTTTGTTTTTTTGTTTTTTTTTCCTTTCCTTTTTTTTTAAATTTTTTATTTAAGAAAGGATTAGTGAACAAAAACATAAGGTAGGAGGGGTACAACTCCACACAATTCCCACCACCCAATCCCCATAACCCACCCCCTCCCATGGTAGCTTTCCCATTCTCTGTCCCTCTGGGAGCATGGACCCAGGGTCATTGAGGGTTGCAGAAGGTGGAAGGTCTGGCTTCTGTAATTGCTTCCCCGCTGAACATGGGCGTTGACTGGTCGGTCCATACTCCCAGTCTGCCTCTCTCTTTCCCTAGTAGGGTGGGTCTCTGGGGAAGCTGAGCTCCAGGACACATTGGTGGGGTCTTCAATCCAGGGAAGCCTGGCCAGCATCCTGGTGGCATCTGGAACCTGGTGATTGAAAAGAGAGTTAATTTGTTGAGCAATCATGGATCCCAAGCTTGGAATAGTGGAGAGGAAGTGTTAGGGAGGTACTCACTGCAAACTCTAGTGTACTTCTGCTTTCAGGTATATATTTTGCAGTAGTTTATGGATACGTGTGCACATAAGCTCTCTCTCACAGAAACTGGTGTATATCTAGGTTATGGGACTTTGTTAGAAAGTGAACTACCTGAGATGAAATTAGAGTGTACTGTAAAAGGAAAGGTCTCACCCGAGTAATGAAGTTGAAGGGTTGTCATTCCACACGTGAAGTCTCTGGATACAGTCTGAGGTGAAGCATGTTGAGAAGGCAATCGTTGCTTTGGTTAGGTTGTGATCGGCGGATGCAATATTATTTGGTTTGGATTAGGAGATGCATACGGGAAAGTGGGCCCTATCCAAGGGTTCCAGGACTGAGGGAAGTAGGGGCTCTATAGTGAAGATGGTGAGGTTCCTGCTGTCTTAGGGTTCAAAAAGACAATCGATAGTTAATATTATCATCACATTATTTGTTAATTGGGTTAACTTTGAAAAGTCCCTTTGTTATGGTTTGCTGTACAGTATCCAGTATCTTGTATATAGCTGTGCTATTGGATGCTTCTAATCTACTTGGTCTAGGCTTTTGAGAGAATCCGCATATCAAATACATAGCCTATATATTAAAAAGATTCAGTTTGTCTTTTGAGAAACTTTGAGACATACAATTGATTTCCCCCTCTCATATTAATTAACTACTGATTTATATGTCTACATTTTGCTAGGGAAGTTGCAAGTAACAATCACTTTCAGGACACTGAAGTCAAGTCATCACTGTCCATTGAAATGAGAGTTAACCTGAAAATCCTGGGAATGCTTCATTGATAAAGTCCCTGTCCCCATGTTTGCTAAAGCTTTCCACAAATCTATAAAACTTCAGAGAAAGAGACAGGCCTTAAAAGATTTCTTGGTATATTTTCTGAGATTATCGCTTCCAATACAGGATCCATGGTGATCATAGTAGAGTAAGGCTGGGGATTTGGAGATGTCAGAGTGATAGAACTACAAGAAGTGGAATTTAAGCTGAACTAGCAGAAGGCATCAATACTAATGGACGGTTCAAAAGAGACAGCCATATGGAGGTGCATTATCTGGTACTTATGAAAGAAAAACATAACCATCCACTCATAAATAAGAGACATTAAATCAGGATGTGCAGCTAAAATTCTAAAAGTTAGTCACAGTGAACACAAAATGCTTGTGATGTGACTTTATGACTTTATTTTTTTTTTTAGAGAATGGTATAAAGTTAAATAATGATCTAAGTACTGACTGAATATTATCAACCACACCTGGTCTTCTTTTCGCCATTCAACCTCTCTGTCTTTATGTCCTCACACTGCTTGACAGTAAGCCATGGAACTCATTCTTACTGTCAGTCACATCACATGTAGTTACTAAAGAACTTGGTTGTAGACTCTGTGTACGTGGAGAATCAAGTTCCCCATCTACAGGGGCAAAGCTTCACGAATGGTAAAGCAGGGCTGCAGGTGTATCTCTCCCTTCCTATACCCCTCCCCTCTAAACCTCTCTGTCTCTATCCAATAATAACAATTAAAATGTAAAAAAGAGGATCAAGTGAAAGTGAGTGATTGTTAGTCAAAAAACATGTAAAACAAATCATTCATGGCTAAATGACATGCATTTTTTTGAGACTGGTCTCAGAAGATCATCAGTTATTTTTAAGAGCATGTGTAGTTTCTTCACACTTGAGCTGATATTTTCATTCAGATACAGAGAGGGGAAGAGGAGGGTGAAGGAAAGAGACACCACCCCAGAGTTTGTCCCAGTGTTGTGACACTCCCATGTGGTATAATGGCTAGAACCTGTTTCATGCTTCTGACACCCTCCTTGGTGAAATATCTTTCCAACTCTAAGCTTAACTTTTTAATAATCATGACAACTAAGTTTCCTACAAATTCATGTAAGTTTCTGATAACAGTCCTTTGATCTATAACTTCTTCATTCATTTATTTTTATTATTGTAACATGAGCACTCAACTAGGTGTGCCACCACTCAGATCCTTTATTTTTATTGTTATCTGGTATAAAAAGCTGGCCTTGAGGATTAGTAAGCATAAAATAGACTCTTTTTAGGTAACACTTAGGAGAGAACTTTCAAACTGTCCTATCAGTTCTTTTGCACCTACAATTCCTATCTTTCTGCCCATCTGTTCCTTTCACTCAAAGCCCTAGAATCCTATACCATGGGCTGGATTTTCACTTCTCAATATAGAACCATCTCCTTACCTCATGGTTCAACTGACTTCCTGAGAATAAGTCACTGTCTTTATATTTCATAAGAGACCAAACATTGATTTTGTTGTCAACATGTGTGAGCCTCTGTTCATTCCAGGTACTATACTTTTTAATCACCAATAAATGTCCTAAAAGTTCAGATTATATGATCTGGAAAGATCAACTATTAATCAGTTACTAATTATAGTTTGAGGGACCCTGTGTCTTGAATAAATGCAACATGATGTATCTTAGGGTAAGTAACTATTATTCCATTGAAGTTGTTTTAATTGCATTAGCCTAAGTTTCTCTAAGAGTGGTATCAGAATTGTGACATTTTATTCAAGTTTTACAGCAAAAAGGATATTTTGGCAATGTGCTGAAAGGTAACATGAGTTCACTCCAAGTCTTTGATTATGTTTAATAGCTTTGCTGTCAGACAGTGAGTCATGATCTTTCTTTTCTACTTTACAGTTTGTATTTACACCTCCTTGCATTTGATAAAAGCAATATAACAGGCTCTGCCTATTGACAGTGATAACTCCTTTATTTTAATTGGTGTAAAGGGAAAAATAAAACTTGGCATAATAATGTGTAAAGCCAATTAAGCCATTTAAAATTTTAGTAGTAATACATGTACCTCTTGTAGAATAAATGCCTTGTGAAGCTAAAATGTCAGCATTTCCAGTCATGTGATTTGTGCAAGAAATTTCACTTTTTTTCTATCAAGTTCAATTTAGCAAATAAGATTAAGGATATGAATATATATATATATATTTATATATATATATATTCTTGTCTATTTCCAAGTCTTGGCAATGAGATTATTTATAAACATGCCATTGTAACAATTAGTTTAATGGAAGAAGATCAGTGCTTTTTTGCCCTCTAAAATCCAGTGAGAATCTAATTTATACAGCAGCAAGGTGTGTCCAATAAGGAGTGGGACTAAAATCTCTGAATCCCTGTTGGACCAGAATGTTCATTAATAATCTCTTTCAAGTTTTCCTCACTTACAATAATTTCTTCCAGAATTCCTTGAGCTAAGTTTCACTCCCCCACCCCTACTAGCTTATGTTTCTAGTCTTATGTGACTACTTTGAAAATAGATTTCGTCCTGTTTGGTGAACTTAATGTGGTCTTCAATAAAGTTGGTATCAGAGTACCTGTGTATACTAAACCCTCAAGTAAGACTATTTAGGATTCAGCCAGAGAGATGTGATAATGAACAAGATTAAATGGAGAATAGTAAACTTTCTCTACAGAGTCAGATAATATTTTTGCATTTGAACCATGTGGTCTCTGTCAGAACTATTCAAAACTACTGGTGTAATTCAAAAAGCAGGTGTATACAACATTTAAATACATGAGCAATTATCATGGGTGTGTTCAAATAAAATGATAAATTTTCTGTACAAGTCCATGCAAGGGCAATATTGAAGTTGTTTTGGATAGTGAGTTATATAAAAGATATCCTTGATCAACCTGCAAGGTCCTAGGCAACTTGTGCTTGAAAAAAAGACCAGATGAAGGAAAGAGATAACGAAGAGTCAAACAGATATGGCATGTTTTCTGGTGCATTAACAATATATGTTGAAGGGCAACTAAAATGGAAGTAGCTGAGAGAGTCTGACTATTCTTGGCAGTATGTTCATTCTGAATAGGAAGTCTTTCAAGGCCTTCATGAATCAGAGTTACCATGACAATCAGATCTTAGTCTAGTAGATAGTTCAGAAGAGAGTCAATAGTATTAAGGCTATTGGATGACAATCACTTTGGACTGATTACCAATCTGTAGTAGGAGAGTGTATAAAGGTTAAAGCATAAAAGAAGCAACAAGGAACAGTTTTAAGAGAATTAAAAAAAAAGTGTAAAAGTAGTGGTATTCCACAGCTAACTTAAACACCCAAGTTTTTCTCAAGAAGCTTAATTCTTGGAGTATTGAGAGATTTTATTAAGGTACCATTGGAATGTGTGATCATGTTTCTAGCCAACAAATCAGAAAAACGCCTGCAAAAGGCACTGCAGAGGATGGGGAGTGAATAATCAAGAGCCAGTATCTAGGGTGTTAACTGACTAAACTAGGATTGTTGATCTTATGCTCATATAGGCCAAAAGTTAAGAAAGCTAGAACGGAGCTCTTTCTGCATAATATGTAATTTGACCTCCACAGGAAGTGCAGACATTATGCCTAACACTGCATTCTCCCTAAAGAGTGTTAACTACTGAAAGTCATATTATCTACCTTTATTTTTTGACACATCAGGATTTTTTACATTGTAAAATGAGTTTAAAAGATGTAGTGAGACTTTAACTTAGAAATGAGAGCATTTTCAGGATGAAAAGTGGCAACAAAGAGCAGTATAATAGGTATTATGTTCAGTAGACATTTTGAGTTGGATGAACTGTAGAAAGAAATTTTTAACAGAGAGAACAATAATTTTACACTCAGTGTATATTTAAGCACTCATAAAACATTTCTATATTTTATGACAAGAACTTCAATTCTACTTAAAAATGAAAGTAAAGAGGAAATATGGCATTAATTGTATAAAGACAATGTAAATGCAAAGTACACTGCTTTTATATCCATGAGGAAAACCCTCTGACTTTCTGTGTAGACTTGCATTATGTTGACATTTATGTAGACTTATAGTAAATTTTCCAAAAAGAGAAATTATGTTGGTTCTTTAAGAAATTGCACACTTTGTTCTCTGTTGAAAATAACAGCCATTCTTTCACTTCACAATTAGTGGTTTCTCTGGGTAATATTTTCCTGAGATGAAAGGTACATTCTTACTCTTAGAAATTAATGCTGCCTACAGGGAGAAAGAAAGAGGGAGACAGAGGTAGAGACAGAGAGGCTGGAAAAAAATGCATCTTATCAAACTTAAGACTTCAAATTTTAGTTCCAGAACTACATGAGATGAGAACACCACAGCACCAGAGGAAGTTTCATGGGTGGTAGATCAGTTGCTGTATTACACACACACACACACACACACACACACACACACACACACACATTTTATATCTAAAACATTTTTAGAAAAACTCAATCCAGTAGCAGTGGAATTGCACATGTACAAGGCCCAGCATAACTCAACTTAGAACTTCACAGCAGTTGGAAACAATAGCACCAACACCTGAATTGCATGAGTCTGAGCTAATGTTTGAAAAAGTAGAGGACCTCAATTTAAGATAAATTGAACTAAGATATTTCTTAAGTGAACCAGTAGGAGAAAAGTTGATACAAGCAATACCTGGGTCCCTCAAGATCTAGGGTGAATCGCATGTATATTATGGGATCTGGGTAAAAACCTTGTCAAAATGCTTACCTATCTGTAGGCCTAAGTGTGATTCTGGAAAAGGGGGGGGGGAATGGTGGCACCTGGTTAAATGCACATAGCAATAAGTGTAAGGCTCTGTGTTGGAACCCCAGTTTCCCACTTGCAGGGGGGTCACTTCAGAAGCAGTGAACCAGGTCTGAAGGTGTCTATCTTGCTCTCTCCCTCTCCCTCTCCCTCTCTCTCCCTTTTCTCTCAAATTCTCTCTATCCTATCCAGTAAAATGAGGTTGGGAGGGATGGCTGCCTGGAGCAGTGGATTCATAGTGCTAATATCAAGCCCCAGCAATAACCTTGGAAGCAAAAATAAAATAAAATGAAAGAAAGAACAGTATACCAGGCAACCCACCAGCATGTCGAAGGTCCTGCTAGAGGTGAGCAATAGGAGTAAGGGGAAATACTATGAAAACTAAGGAAGCAAGTCAACTACACATCTGAGTTTGAAATTTAGAAATAGGATTATTAATCATTTTATAAAGAAAAAAGTAAAAACAAAGGTAATAGCAAAGGACGCTCACACTTGATTAGTCTATAAAAATTCCGTGGAGGGCGGGGGGCAGAGTCAAGATAGAGACCTGAAAGCAGCAAGGAGACAGACTCTCCCAAAAAGCTTACTGAAACCCTGGGAATTCTAAGTGGAAACAGGATTTTCAGGCTCACAGGAGATAAAATATAAAGGGGGGGGTGTCTAAAAAGGAATCACAGTGGAAAATTATAACTCATCTATAAACCAGAAAATGGAGCTTAAAGGACAAAGGAAACAAAAATGTGAGCTGCCCAACCCCCAACACCCAGCAGGGGCAGAGGTGGCTGGTTTGGAGAGCTGAATAACAGAAGCAGAAAACATAATCAGCTAGACCAAAGAAAGAAGTAAATGAGCAAAAAAAAGAGGTTGAGAGACACTGAAAACAACAGAGCCATATGGAGTGACCTCAAGAGAAGTAATATTCGTATAATTGGCCTACCAGGGGAAGAAAGAGAGGAAGAGGAAGAAATAATAGAAGAAAACTTTCCCACCCTAAACAACAGAAAGGGCATTAAGATTCAAGAATTTCAGAGAGTTCAAAACAGAATCAACCCAGACCTGAAGACACATCATAGTTACAATGCAAAGAAATAAGGATAAAGAAAAGATCTTGCGGGGCAGGGGATGGGCCATAGTGCAATGGGTTAAGCACACATGGTGCAAAGCACAAGGACAGATTTCTGTTTGAGCTCCCAGCTCCCCCCCTGCAGGGGTGGGGGGGTTGCTTCACAAGCGGTGAAGCAGGTCTGCAGGTGTCTGTCTCTTCTCCCCCCTCTGTCTTCCCCTCCTCTCTCCATTTCTCTCTGTCCTATCCAACAATGACAACAATAATAACTACAACAATAAAACAACAAGGGCAACAAAAGGGAATAAATAAATAAATAAATATTTTTAAAAAATTAAAAAGAAATCACAGAGCCAGACCTCTCTGTGGAAACTTCTTACCCCCGCCCCTCAGTCTGTTCTGGATACTAATCTAAAGAAATATGAAATTCTGGTTTTGGGAATTCTGTGGAATTGTAACCCTCATATCCCACAATCTTGTTGGTCATTATTAAATCACTAAAAAAAATTTTAAACTATAAAGGAAAGTTTCCTGACCTATGAATAAAGCCATGTTGGGTTTGGTTCTGTGGTTCTAAATCCTTTAGCCACTTATATATCCTCCTGTTTCCCATACAGAGAATTGTGTTCAGACACTCAAAACACTCTTGTGATTTTTCTTTCTCCCATTTGCAGGAGTGCTTGTGTCTCTACTGAGATGGTATTCTAATAAGGTCCTGAAATGCATCCTGTCCCTACAGTCTCCACAGTACTCCCCTCCCCCTCCTTGGTAATATGTGTGTGTTGGGCGTGGGGGATATTGTCTTAATGCTTGGTTACTTACCAGGTGGTTTGTCTCGTGAAACCAAGCAGGTCACTTGGTAGTTGGTTTATTTGCAATAAATTTGTTTATCAGTAATTTTGGAAAAGTATAGTTCCTTAATGCAAACCTCTTCAGGCAAATCATTTCCCCACAGAATTATTATGGAGAATCTTTTTTAAAAAGGTGATTTACTAGTGGTTTATAAGATTATGAGAGTAATTCCAACTATACCCCTTCAACAATAAATACAAATGTTCTTTCATAATTGTAGAAACAATTCAGCTACCTCTTTCTTCCTTTCCTTCCTTTTTCTCTTTCTTTCTTTCTTTCTTCCTCTGTATTTCTCTTTCTTTCTCTCCCTCTTTCTTCCTTCCTTCCTTTCTTTCTTCCCCCTTTCTTTCTTTCTTTCGTTCTTCTGTAAGTTCATGTGTTTCATTTTCTTTGTTCTATGTATTAGTGAAATCATCCAGTAGTTGTCTTTCATCTCCTTACTTCAGTAAGCATAATCACCTCCTATTCTATCATTTTTGTCCAGTGGACACAATGTCATCTTTCTTTACTGCAGAGTAGTATTCCATTGAGTCTATATTCTATAACTCTTTTATCCTGTCATCTCTTTTTTAATTTCTTTATTGGGGAATTAATGTTTTACGTTCAACAGTAAATGCAATAGTTTGTACATATATAACATTTCCCAGTTTTCCATATAACAATACAACCCCCACTAGGTCCTCTGTCATCCTTCTTGGACCTGTATTCTCCTCATCCACCCACCCCAGAGTCTTACTTTGGTGCAATATGCCAATTCCAGTTCAGGTTCTACTTGTGTTTTCTTTTCTAATCTTGTTTTTCAACTTCTTCCTGAGAGTGAGATCACCCCATATTCATCCTTCTGTTTCTGACTTATTTCACTTAACATGAATTTTTGAATTTTTCAAGGTCCACCCAATATCGCCTGAAAATGGTGAAGTCACCATTTTTTACAGCTGAGTAGTATTCCATTTTATATATATATAACACAACTTGCTCAGCCACTCATCTGTTATTGGACACCTGGGTTGTTTCCAGGTTTTGGCTATTAGAAATTGTGCTGCCAAGAACATATGTGTACACAGATCTTTTTGGATGGGTGTGTTGGGTGCCTTAGGATATATCCCTAGGAGAGGAATTGCAGGATCATAGGGTAGGTCCATTTCTAGCCTACTGAGAGTTCTCCAGACTGTTCTGCACAGATGTTAGACCAATTTACATTCTCATCAGCACTGCAGGAGGGTTCCTTTGACCCCACAACCTCTCCAGCATTTTCTGCTGTTAACTTTTCTGATGTATGACATTCTCACAGGAGTGAAGTGATATTTCATTGTTGTCTTTATTTGCATTTCTCTGACAATCAGAGACTTGGAGCATTTTTTATGTGTTTCTCTGTCTTTTGAATCTCTTCTGTGGTGAACATTCTGTCCCTGTCTACTCCCCATTTTTGGATGGGGTTATTTGTTTTCTTGTTGTTGAGTTTGGTAAGTTCTTTATATATTCTGGTTATTAGCCTCTTGTCTGATGTATGGCATGTAAAGATCTTCACCCATTCTGTGAGGGGTCTCTTGGTTTGGGTAGTAGTTTCTTTTTTTTTTTAATTATTTATTTATTTTTAAAAGGTTTAAATTATTTATTTATTTATTTATTTATTTTAATTTATTTTTTATTTAAGAAAGGATAAATTAACAAAACCATAGGGTAGGAGGGGTACAACTCCATACAATTCCCACCACCCAATCTCCATATCCCATCCCCTTCCCTGATAGCTTTCCCATTCTCTATCCCTCTGGGAGCATGGAGCCAGGGTCATTGTGGGTGGCAGAGGGTGGAAGGTCTGGCTTCTGTAATTGCTTCCCCACTGAACATGGACATTGACTGGTCGGTTCATACTCCCAGTCTGCCTCTCTCTTTCCCTAGTAGGGTGGGTCTCCGGGGAAGCGGAGCTCCAGGACACATTGCCAGGGTCTTCCTGTCTAGGGAAGCCTGGCCAGCATATCCTGATGACATCTGGAACCTGGTGGCTGAAAAGAGAGTTAACATACAAAGCCAAACAAATTGCTGAGCAATCATGGACCCAAAGGTTGGAATAGTGGAGAGAAGGTGTTAGGGGGGTACTCACTGCAAACTCTAGTGTACTTTTGCTTTCAGGTATATAGTTTGCACTAGTTTATGGATACGTGTGAACATATGCTCTCTCTCACTGAACCTGGTCTGTATCTAGGTTTGGGGACTTTGTTAGAAAGTGAACCACCTGAGATGGAATTAGAGAATACTATGAAAGGAAAGGTCTCACCCGAGTAATGAAGCTGAAGGGTTGTCATTCCACACGTGAAGTCTCTGGACACAGTCTGAAGTGAAGCGTGTTGAGGTGGAAATCGTTGCGTTGATTAGGTTGCAGTCGGCAGATGCAATATTATTTGATATGGATTGGGAAAGGCCTGCAGGAAAGTGGGCCCTAACCTAAGGTTCCAGGACTGGGGTAAATATAGGCTGTCCAGTGGAGATGTGAGGTTCCTGCTGTCTTAGGGTTCTAAAAGACAATGGATAGTTAATGTTATCATCACATTATTTGGTAATTGGGTTAACTTTGAAAAGTCCTTTTGTTAGGGTTTGCTGTATAGTACCCAGTATCTTGTATGTAGCTGTGCCATTGCTTGCTTCTGATCTACTTGGTCTAGGCTTTTGAGAGAGTCCACATATCAAATACACAGCCTATATATTAAAAAGACTCAGTCTGTGTTTTAAAAACTTCGAGACATACAATTAATTTTCCCCCTCTCATATTAATTAACTAGTGATTTGTATGACTACACTTTACTAGGAGTGTACATAAACACCATTCCCACCACCAAAAGACCGTGTCCCATCCCACCCACCAACCCCCACCCCACACTGTCCCAGGAAGCCGCATGTCCACCCTCCCCCTCACCACAGGGTTTTTACTTTGGTGCCCTACTTTCAATTTAGTCAGATCCTGCTTTTAGTTTCCCTTTCAGATCTTCTTTCTCAACTTCTGTTGATGAGTGGGATCATCCCATACTCATCTTTATCTTTCTGACTTAGCTCACTTAACATAATTCCTTCTAGCTCTGTCCAAGATGGGTCAGAGAAGGTGGGTTCATTGTTCTTGATAGCTGCATAGTATTCCATTGTGTGTATATATACCACAGCTTTCTCAGCCACTCATCTGTTGTTGGGCACCTGGGTTGCTTCCAGGTTTTAGCTATTATGAATTGTGCTGCTATGAACATAGGAGTACACACCTCTTTTTGGTTGGGTGTTATGGAGTCCTTGGGGGATAACCCCAGGAGAGGAATTACTGGATCATATGGAAGGTCCATGTCTAGCCTTCTGAGAGTTTTCCAGACTGCTCTCCACAGAGGCTAGACCAATTTACATTCCCACCAGCAATGTAAAAGGGTTCCTCTTCCCCCACAACCTCTCCAGCATTTGTTGCTGCTGTCCTTTTTGATGTATGCCATTCTTACAGGAGTGAGGTGGTATCTTAGTGTTGTCTTAATTTGCATTTCTCTGACAATCAGTGACCTAGAGCAGTTTTTCATATGTTTGTTAGCCTTTTGGATCTCCTCTGAGGTGAATGTTTTGTTCATATCCTCTGCCCAGTTTTGGATGGGGTCATTTGCTTTTTTGTTGCTAAGTTTGCTGAGCTCTTTATATATTTTGGTGATTAGTTTCTTGTCTGATGTATGGCATGTGAAGACTTAAATTATTTTAAATTTAAATTATTTATTTATTTTAAAAATATTATATTGTTATATGGGAAACTGGGGAATGTTATGCATGTACAAACTATTGTACTTACTGTTGAATGTAAAACATTAATTCCCAATAAAAAAAAAGGAGACATTAACAAAACCGTAGGATAGGAGGGGTACAAATCCATACAATTCCCACCACCAGATCTCTATATCCCATCCCATCCCCAGATAGCTTTCCCATTCTCTATCCCTCTGAGAGTATGGACCCAAAGTCATTGTGGGTTGCAGAAGGTGGAAGGTGTGGCTTCTGTAATTGTTTCCCCTCTGATCCATACTCCCAGTCTGCCTCTCTCTTTCCTTAGTAGGGTGGGGCTCTGGGGAAGCAGAGCTCCAGGACATATTGGTGGGGTCGTCTGTCCAGGGAAGTCTGGTCGGCATCCTGCTGGCATCTGGAACCTGGTGGCTGAAAAGAGAGTTAACATACAAAGCCAAACAAATTGTTCAACCATTATAGACCTAAAGGCTAGAATAGTGCAGATGAAGTGTTGGGGGATACTCACTGCAGACTATTGTGTACTTCTGCTTTCAGGTATATATTTTGCCCTAGTTTGTGGATACGTGTGAACATATGCTCTATCTTGCGAGACCTAGTCTCTGGACATAGTCTGTAGTGAGGCCTCTTTTGTGCTTTTTCTTCCCTGTAGGCTATGGGAGCCTGAGGGCTTTTAAACTGTAAATAGGTTTCTTAGCTTAATCACTGACTCCTGACCAAGAGATAAAGCAAGGTGTGGCAGAGATAATCCAGTGGTTATGCAAAGAGACTTTCACAACCCCACCACTATGCCACCTAGGTATTGATCTTCTCCTGAGTTTCCTGGTTAGTTCTGTGTCCCCTGGTGTTAGCACAGGGCCTCCAGATACTGGAGCAGTAGCAATGGAGACTCAGTTGCACTTGGTGAGTCTCAGGGGAGTCCTCTCCTCCCTTCAGCTGTCCCCTTGTTGGTGAAACAGACTATAGGTAGTGTCTCAACTTATAAACTGCCAGACTGTTACCAGTCACTTAAACTCTCCCTAGGTTCCTCTCTGTCCACCAGCCACTCATGTTTGCACTCACCGGTAACTTTGGGTTCCTGAAGTTGTTCTAGTCCTGTCTTGTTTTGGTCCCAGGTGGTCTCCTTTGGTATTCCTAGTTGATCCGGGGGAGGAGAGGAGAGGAGAGGAGAGGAGAGGAGAGGAGAGGAGAGGAGAGGAGAGGAGAGGAGAGGAGAGGAGAGGAGAGGAGAGGAGAGGAGAGGAGAGGAGAGAAGAGAAAATCACATCTTCTCTGCTCGTAGCTCCTATTCTGTCATCTCTTGATGATTGTTTAGGTTGCTTTCATTTCTTAGCTATTATGAGTAATGAAATTATGAACATAGGATTACATATGTGCCTTCAAATTAGTGTTTCATGTCATTTAGATATATGCTGAGGAATGGTATTGGCAGATCACAAAGTATTTTCATTTGTATTTAAGGACCCTCCATATTTTTTTTTTCTGTGGGAGCTGCAACATTTTTCATTCTCACCAACAGCACAGTGGAGAGTTTCATTTTTTCCACATCTCACCAACACTTGTCATCTTCTGTTCTGTTAATGTAGGTCATCTTTGCCAGTATAAGGTTGCTTGCTCAATGTGGTTTTAATTTGCATTTCTCTAATGGTGAGTGAAGTCAAACATTTCTTTATGTGTCTATGGGCTCTTATGTATTTTCCTTAGAAAGCTCAGTTCATATCATTTACTCACTGTATGGGAGGATCTTATAGAAGAGGAAGACTTCTAGTTGTTATCCCTAGGAATAAGCCACCAAATTTCATCCACTTAAGATCTCTAATTTATGCAGTGTTAAATTATATTTGCTGGTATTGTGCCTGCCTTATGAAATAATGCTAATGAAGATAAAATGAATAGTTCAGAACAAAGGCAGAAAGTATTATGGTGACTCAGAAAGAAATGATTTATTCTGAACACCAGTTACTTAGAGGCAAGCTTTCTGTAAAAATCAAATAGTAAATGATCACCATATTGGCAGTGTAAATATTCTCTGATCGATCTTCTATGGAAATCAGATTTCAGATAGAAAAATGTCTGGCATACATATGAATGGATTCTAGAGCAAACATCTATGACAAATCATTATCAGGTTCCTAACTTACTTATGTTACATTTTCATAATCACCCAGGTACTTAGATCTGTCACGTTCCTTGGGTAACTTTAATTTCTAGATTTCTTACATTAATAAGATTTCAGAGTGAAAGTTTCTTAAGTCAGATCAGAACAAGATTGTGATGCAGCAGTTCTCTTAAGACAGCACTAAGTTTACCATGGATTTATTTAAAAGATAGATTCCCAGTCCTTATCCTGCAGAAATTTTAAGATGAAGGGTGTAGAAGGGCCTTGGAATTAGCATTTACACATAATATATCATGGATTTATTTTTTAATGTCCTGAAGGAGACATGATATTTTTATTCAGCATTGAAGCAGTAGATTCAATAGTAAAATACATATTTTTAAGATAAATATCTTTTTTTATTTATAAAAAGGAAACACTGGCAAAACCATCGGATAAGAGGGGTAAAACTCCATACAGTTCCTACCACCAGAACTCCGTATCCCATCCCCTCCCCTGATAGCTTTCCTATTCTTTATCCCTCTGAGAGTATGGACCCAGGGCCATTGTGGGATGCAGAAGGTGGAAGGTCTGACTTCTGTAATTGCTCCCCGCTGAACATGGGCATTGACAGGCTGATCCGTACTCCCAGCCTGCCTCTCTCTTTCCTTAGTGGGGCGAGGTTCTGGGGAATAGGGGCTCCAGGACACATTGGTGGTTTTGTCTGTCCAGGGAAGTCTGGTTGGCATCATGGTAGCATCTGAAACCTGGTGGCTCGAAAGAGAGTTATCATATCAAGCCAAGCAAATTATTGAATAATCATGAACCTAAAGGCTAGAATAGTGCAGATGAAGAGTTGCGGGGGGTCTTCATTTTGTAGATAGCTAGTAGGCATATTTTAGTTATATCCCAAAGGGCCTGTGGCTATGCAATTTTTTTTTTTATCCCCTGAGCCTGATATCTGATATACAAGTGGATCCAAGTTATTGTCTGGGGAGATGATGTCATGGCTGGAAAAGATTTTTGAAAATGCTAGTTTAAAGTAGACTGTAGAGTTATGGAAAATCAAGGCACAAAGAAGAATCCAGAAGGGCCCCCAGTCTCACCTAGAACTCACAGCAGAGGCCTGCTCTTCATAGCAGTGACATGTGGCAGGCAGGAAAGCAGTGGTGATGTCAAGCCAGGAGAGTTAGAACTTGTTGGCTCAAAAGACCAAAACACACTTAGGCATACAGAAAAAGTCAGGCAAATAGAAGGCTAGCTAGCTCAGGCTGGAGACTTGAGAGAGAGAACAGAGCACAGACAGGTAATCTTGGAAGGGTGACCATCCACATCCTGAAGGCCATAGTGCCAAGTGAGGTCACAGGATGACAGCACACAGGCTCAGGATGTTGGGTTCTGTTACCACAACCCCCAAACTTTTGCCACTCATTTCTGTAGTCTCTGCAGATGGAAAATCTTCTTTAAACTTCTTAATCAGGTTATTGTCAGTGTTGTCTTCCTTCATTTCATGTCCTTTTTCAGTGGTAGGTCTGTCTGCATCAGCCCTGGCCACATAGCTAACTCCATATCATTGCAGCTCCAGCACCTTGATCATATTTTGAGAAAAGCTGCAATAGAGTACATCCTGCTTTTGAATCAGTGTTCACAGGATACAGGGAAGAAAGATAACTGAAAGTTAAGTGGCTTAAAATAGCATAAATCAGAGTTGTTCAAACCTTTGGTTCACAGTTGAGTGAGAAAAAAGTCAAAAAGAACAAAAAGAATTATATATAGTTAGGTCACTCACCTTGGTCCCCTTTTCCTGATCTACACTGAGTCCACATCCTACAAGAGAGTCCAGAGCTAATCCTCTGCAGTCTCTCATGCACACTCTAGCTCAACAACCCTGCTCTCTGGGAATAAAGGAAGATTTTAGTAAGCAACACTGTAATTTCAAAGAGTAGAGCTTCACAGTGCAAAAAGAAATAATGATTTTAAAAAGTAAGGTGAACATGTCAATCACACAAGCATAACATCTGCATAAGATACTTAGTCTGTAGTTCATGCAGATGTTTTAGCCTTGCTCACAGAGCCAGTCATGCAGTGTATTCAAGTTTTTTCTTTTTGTGTGTTTTCATGCTTGAACACTCAGTATCTGATGAGTATGTTGTGGGTGTATGGTAAATGTATAACCTACAGCTATATATAGAATTCCCAATTTCAGTCTGTCCCCAGCTTTGGTTTGTAACTTTGATGATTAGCATTCAGAGCCTAAATCCTACTAGAAACTATGTTAACCCCTATTTAATTCTCTCCAGACAATTCACATAAGGCCCTTTAATTCATAATATAGATGGTGAGGGTTTCGATTGAATCACCACCACCCTTGAGTTATTAAAGCTGCCACACACTTTTAAAGTTCTCTGAAAGAGGAGGAGGAGTGGGAGAATTTTTTTTTCTCTTTCTAGATTCAAGTATGACTCTGAGCAGAAATTTGAATAGAGCAAGATTGGATATCACATTATTCACTGTCAATTTCCTGGCCTTCCTATGCTATTCTTTCCCAGAACTGACATGAACTTCCTTTCTAGAAGACCACATGCTACAAAACTTGCTGTCCCCTACCACAACCCAACCAAAACTCACATTTCTAAACTCCATTACAATGAACCTAATGTAATGACAAGAAATTTGGATAAGATAGATAGATAGATAGATAGATAGATAGATATCATACAGGAGGGTTTTATATGAAAAAGAAGAAAGAAGAGCGAGAAGGCAGAGCAAAACTCCAGTACATGAATATATGTAAAATCTAGGGTTGAACTAGGAATCTTGGGCATGCAAATTCTGTACTCTGCCAGCTGAGATTTTTTCCCCCATTAGAAATGTTTGTCTTTTAAAAGAAGTAGCTTTTTAAAACGTGATGATAATGAATCCTCCAGCCCTTTAGATGGCAAAAGCTATATGATAATATTTGGACCTCAGAAACATGAAATTTCTCCTACTATCACCCAAGATGCTATGCCAACAATTTCTGTTTTTCAGCACTGTTCAAATATTTAGATTATTGAGGTTACACATTATATTGTATAGTTGTCAATATGAAAGCATACAAGACACCACTGTGTGTGGAGGGCAGGGACTGATTAGTGGCAAAATGGAGAGGTGCTTGAACATGTGATATATATATATTGGAGTCTTGTCATTTTTATATTTTTCTTTTTTATTTTAGTAGTGACTTAATAATGATAGATAAGATTGTGGGATAAGAGGGGTACAATTCCACACAATTCCCACCACCCTGAAGGTTTGGCTTCTGTAATTGCTTCTCCGACGAACATGGGTACCCCCAGCCTATTTCTATCTTTCACAGGTGGGTCAGGGATCTGGGGAAGTGGGGTTCCAGGGTACACTGGTGAGGTCATATGCCCAGGGAAATCAGGTTGATATCATGGTAGCATCTACAACTTGTTGGCTGAAAAGCCTTGATATATAAAGCAGATTTTTTTTTTTGAATAATCAGGAACCTAAAGGCAAGAATAGAACATATGAGATTTGGGGTCTTCATGAACATATAAAATGTTTTAAAGTATAGACAGGAAGGAGAGATACCATAAAATCATTCTTACATCCAACCTTCCACTACTTATTGGGTTCTCTCATTGTCATTTATGGTGCTCCCATTGGCTGTTGTGACTTGAACTCCAGTCCACATTCTTGGTGAGGCATGAACTTTACTGGCTGAGTTACCCTCCAAACACTGAGCACTAAACCCTGAGCATATTAATCTATTCTGAGGTTAGGCCTGCCACTACTGAAAAATGTGTTCTAACCTTATGTATCTAAATACACTTAGCGTTGGTGGCAAATCATGTTAATTAACACAGACCAACACTTCTTGGTGATATGCTACGATGAATACTGTTCTACTATGATATTCATCTCAAATTAATTTTGGCTCAGCAGCCTAAAACCAGACTGTAGCTACTCAGAGAATGAAATTTAAATATACCTTCCTTTACTTGCACACTAATCTAGTGAAGGGCTTAGCTTTGAGGCATGGAAGAAATTATTTTACACTGATGCTTCCTGCTGCTGTGTTTCAACCAGAAAACCTTTGCAGAGAACAAAAAATAGAGAAAATACTCTGCATAGGAATTTCAGAGATCGAAAGAGAAGAAAACAAGGTGAATATCCAAGAGGATCTTAGGGCTTCAGTAGAAATTATCCAGAAATACTGGTCAGTTTACTAGAATTTACTACATAGGCAGAACACACATCAGTTTTACTCCATTCTCTCTTTTTTATTTAATTTTATTTTTAAATATTTTATTTACCATATGAACAGAGAGAAAGAGACACAGAGAGACAGAGACTAGAGCACTGCTCAGCTCTGGCTTACAGTGGGGCTGGAGATTAAACCTCGGACCTCAGAGCCTCAGAAAACTCCATTCTCTTTATAAAGGAGTGAAATATCTCTTTCTAATGTCAGAAAACAGTGTATTTACAGCAATGTATGTTCTTCCCAAATCCAAATGAGTGAATTCAAATTCTACCTCTTCAACATTAATTGAAAATATTGTTTCGGGCTAGTTAGTTAATTTCTGAAGTGTCCATCTCCCTATCTGTAATACGAGACTAATAATGATATTATTATCCTCAACCTCAGAATGGAAAAGAAGACCTGCCTTCAAAGGGCCTGGCTCCATAAGCTTTCACAAAATGTAAGCTTTTATTAGATGGAAGGACACAGCTTGCTTTAGTGGCCATTCAATTTAGTGTAGTGATGGGCTATGTGGAATAATATTGTCCCAGTCTTCCCATCAAGACAAACCCGAAAAGCCAACTCTATAATTCGTGACTCTGGGAGTCTAGAATAACAAGACAATTTCTCAAAGTTACCTCAAGTATCTGATGTGTATAGATAACTTAGACTTGGGTTAGAAATAAATGAGCAGTTGTTTCTAAAAGAGCATAGTTTTCAGGGAGTTGGGCAGTAGCGCAGCAGGTTAAGCACACGTGGTGCAAAGCGTAAGGACCGGTGTAAAGATCCTGGTTCGAGCCCCCGGCCCCCCACTTGCAGGAGAGTCACTTCACAGGCAGTGAAGCAGGTCTGCAGGTGTCTGTCTTTCTCTCCCCCTCTCTGTCTTCCCCTCCTCTCTCCATTTCTCTTTGTCCTACCCAACAACGATGACATTAATAACATCAATAATAACTACAACAATAAAACAACAAGGGCAACAAAAGGGAATAAATAAATAAATACTTTTAAAAGAACATAGTTTTCTTTTTTAATTTTTATTCAGTAAATTTTATTAGTGACAATATTGATTTACAAAGTTATAAGAAATGTATATAATTCAACACCATTCCCACCACCAGAGTTCTGTATCTCCATTCCCAACATTGAGAGCTACAGTAGTTCTCCCAATACCTACATCTGAATGCTCCTCCTTTTTCCTCTTCTCTCTCTGAAATCTGATGGATGGATTTCAGAACTCTCTGGTCATCTTCCTCCTATCATTTCTTCCTCTCTGGGAGTATAGACAAAAAATTTTATAGGGTTCAGAAGGTGGGAGTTCTAGTTTATATAATTGCTTCTCTACTGGACATGGATGGTCAATGTAGACCCCCAGACTGTTTCTATCTTTCCCTAGTGGGGTAGGACTCTGGAGAGGTGAGGTTCCTGGACACATTAGTGAGGTCATCTGCCCAGGGAATTCAGGATGCAATCTTGATGCCATCTGCAACTTTGTAGCTGAAAGGCAGTAAGATATGAAGGAAGACAAAATGGTTAGTTTATAGGAACCAAAAAGTAGGAATAGAACAGATGAGAATAGGGATCTTAGGATGGAAGGAAGAGAGGAAGTCTATTTTACATATATTGCTAAGGGCTTATGACTTTTATAGTTTTTGCTGAGTTTAGTATCTAACATGGAGGTAGACAAATATATTGCCTTGGATTATGGTTTCAGAGTTGAGAATAGGGCTAGAAAGTTGGATTAGGGCTAAAAGTAACTCCCAAACTTGAAGAAAACCTATGAATGTAATTAACTATTTACCCCATCAACCTGACCCAGAGGCCAAATCTATTCATATTTAGCACAGGAACCTTTATAACCTCTAAATACCTGTCTAAGATCAAAGTTAACAGTCACAGGTGGGGACATTCTAAGCTGCACTCATTCCAAAACCAGTCTTCCTTGAGTGATAGGGTACGCTAACCCAGCCTCCCTTTGGAGAGTTGGGCAGTCCCTACCACTGCTACTTTATAGTGGAGGGTGAGCTCCTAGAGTGGCCCACAAGAGAGCTTATGATGATTGTCTGGATGTAAGTGACCAGTGAAGATAGAGAGAGGCATCTATTAGAGATCTGTGTCTATTATATCTGTGTGGGAATCTAAGTACTCCCTAACTAGGGCCCCAGGTAATGGGGTGGTTTGGTATTGACCAGAAAGGCCATTACTAAGTGAGTCAGCCTTTTGCCCTTATCCAGCTTTTGTAGCCTTTTCTTTCTCTGATACTTAGACTTTCTCCCAGTTGTGAAAGCTTTGAGTGTCATTTGTTGTGTCCAAACTGATATTGGCTTTATGGGGTCTGCCTTCATTGGGCCTTTCTACTAGATTGCCAAGCTTATTGTGTCTAAGTCTAATCAGTTACAGAATATATGATGCCTTCTTTAGGCCCCTCTACTGTGATCTCAAACTTATTAGGTCTAAGTGTAATCCTGGAGGGCTATTAAGCACTTTTACTTCGAGGTATATAATTTTCCCTAGCTTGTGGATACATGTACACCTATACCCAGTAAGTACCGTAGGCCCTAGCCTGCATCTAAAATATGTAACTTTAGATAACATATACCATATATGAATAGATAACATACCATCTGAAATGGAACTAGGTAGTCATATGTGTTAGGAAAGATCTCACCAGATGAGTGGAGTTGAGTAGGTTGTCATCTTAGGCTTGGTGTTTCTGGGGACAATCCACAGTAACAAGTCAGTAGCAAGCATAATGTGGCGTGGAAGCACTGGTAATATTGATATAGTTGAGGTCAACAGAGGCAGTATGAAGGTAAGGAATCATAGAGAAGGAACATCAAGAAACATGGAGCATAGTCCTAAGGAGTAAGAGAAATAAGGATCGTAAAGAGAATGGAAAGGATTCCTTGCAGTCTTAGAAAGAGTTTAAAATAGCAGTAGTTAATTACTATTATAATTGAGTTGATTAGGAGTTTGTTTTTCTATGAAAATTCAATGGTTAGGACCTACTGTACTATATTTGACCTCACAGTGCTTTGTGCCCTTTTAAGGGCATCTACTAATCACTGTATCTTGGGCATTGACAGGGCCAAATGGTTTTGATCTATCTGGCCTAAGGCTGTAGGTAACTTAGATATTTAAAAAATCTATGTGTACAAATATATTTTTAGAGCTCTTTTAAGCCAGTGTCAGAATTTAATTATCTTACAAATATCTGAAACTTTAAATACTTAGGCTAAAGGAAATATGTTTACTCATAGCTTTGGTCTAGACAGTTAGAGGACTTGAAATATTAAATCAATTCCCCTTACCTGTTAAATGAACAGAGATTTATAAGATTATAATTTAATAAGATTACAATATCATACCTTTCCCACCACCAAAGTTTTGTACTCCCCCCCCCACCTCTTTAGATAACCACTATACTTTGCGACAGTCTTGATATGTGTCCATTTTTTATTTTCAAGTTCTAGTCTCTAAATTCTACATGAATGAAATCATCCTATACTTGTCCTTTAGACCTTACTTACTTCATTAAGCACAATATTCTCCATTTCCATGTCTTTTATCTCAAAGGACATAATATCTTTATTTTATTTTGTTTTATTTTATTTTTGCTGAGTAGTACTCTACTGAGTATATGTCCTGTAACTTTTTATCCAGTCATCTGTTGAAGGGTGTTTTGGTTGTTTCCATATTTTGGCAATTGTTAATAATGTACCTAGCTATGCACATGGGAATGCATAGCTCCCTTGAATTAGTGTTGTTATCTCTTTTTGGATAAATGCCTAGCAGTGGGACTAGATTATAATGTATTTCCATATCTATTTAATTAAGGATTGTCCAGACTGTTCTTCATAATTGTTGCACCAGTTTGCATTCCCACCAGCAGTGAAGCACATAGTTTTCTCCATCATAATCCTGGGATCTATGAGTGGGAAAAGGAAAGCAAAAATCCTCCTTTTTTTATTCAGCTCTTGTGGTCAACAGTGGTCAACCCATGGCTGTTTTTGATTTGATTTGATTTACTATTTGCTTTACAGATGTGGGTCAGGTCCAGCACTAGGACATTCAAGGTGAAAATAAGCAAGCCAAACTATAAGTCAAGGTCTGATTTTACTTCCCCCAGCTGATGAGCCCCACTCAGAAATTACTGAGTCGTCCCAAGTTCCCTCTTCATTATGTAGTGCTATAATTCATTTGCTATTTGTCCCTCACTCTAATGAGCACCAAACTCACTCGAAATACACTAGGAGACAGTTTTTATTAAACATGATATTAAGAAAAAGGTTAGCTTCTTTTTTAGCGCTGCAGGCAATTACTAAAATATATGAATTCAAATGGAAACAGAATTATAATAAGGTCTAAATTTTCGGTCTTCCCAGATTCCATCCTTTCCCTTCCTCTTTATTCCTTCCTTCTATTCCTGTCTCTATCAAATAGCCTGTAATGAAAACACATAAAAATGTCCTAGATGCCACTTTTAGAAAATACTCTGATGTATAAGGCAGTCCATTCAAGCATATTTCGGGCTTGGGTTACAGTCATCTATCAACATCTTAATTTACATCATTAAATTATAGCTTCTTAAATATTGGGATCATGGGCTTTTATTGTTTTCTTTAAACCCTGGCCATAACTCATTTATTTTGCAACTGACTCTAAGCGTCATAACATAAACGCAGTGAGGAGAACACGAAAGAAGAATGAAAGCCCAGGAAGTGGGCTCAGTGACTAGTGTAGCCTTTTGCTACCTGGAAAACTGAGTCTTCCCATGAAATATTCCAGAAAATCTGAACCAAACAGGGACTCCAATTTCCTCTCTGACTTGCTGCCTCTGCTCCTGCACACCCCCACCCCAACTGCTCTGCTATCTGTCCAAATCCCAACTCCCTCATGTTGTCTCTTGTCTACCAACTTCTGTATAACACTTTCCACCACCACCCATTTGAATAGCTTAAGTACTACAGAGTTTACACAACAAGTTATCCCATGGGCCACAAGCTCCTCTAAGACTATCTGCTTTCACATTTCTCATCCAATCTGCTGTTCACTGGAGTAACAATGTTAACTGGTTTAAAAAAAACAAACAAACAAAAAAACCACTCACATAGCACTGATGAGTACTTTATAGAGAGTAGCTGTAGATATGGTAGTTCTCTCAGCCATGTAACATCTTTCCTTCAGCAAAGATGGGTAAACCTTACAAAATGTTTTCTGAGTAACCAACAAATTATGTGGACTTTAAGAATAGGAAAATCATTAATTGTTTTAACAAGTATGCTACAGAGAACCATGGTAAGTGAAATAAATCAGAAGGGGGAAAACAAATAACACTGATTTCATTCATAAGTGGGATTTAAGAGACAAAGCAAGGGGATAGACAGAGTAGAACATTAATAAAATCGTGATCTGTTTCAGCAGGTCTGAACTTACTAAAGGAGGAATTGTGGGAGGGAATTAAAAAGGGGCTAAGAATACAGTGCCCAGCTGTAGAAGCATACCTTGGTGTAAGTGAGTCCGTGTGCTGTTACATACTTGGGAGAAATGTTAAATTCTATCCCAAAGATAGCAGTAGTCTTGCAAAACAACATTTCCATGATAAATACAAAATAAAAGAAAAAGAGTGAGAGAAAAAAAAAAAAAACAGAAAGATAGTTCACTGGGTAGGGCATGTGCTTCTCTGTATCTGAAAGGAAAACATGACCCAGAGTGATGAAATCAGCCTCTTCTCCCTTTCATGAGAAAGTATCCTGGATTGAAGGGCTAGGCAGTGGTACATTTGCTTTAGCAGACATGTTACTGTGTTCAAAGACCTGTGTTCAAGTTCCTAGCCCCCACTTGTAGGACATAAGCTTTACAATCAGTGAATCAAGTGCTGCAAGTCTCCATCTCTCTCTCTCCTACTCTACTTCTCCTTCCCCCTCTAAACTTGTCTTTATCTTATCAAATTAAACAAAAAAAGACTACCAGAGTAATGGCTTTATCATGCAGGTACCAAATTCCAGCAATAACCCTGATGGCAATAATATATATATATATATTGCCCTGGCTTGCTAAAATCATGCATTCAGAAGGCCCTAGCTACACACAAGCCCAAATATAGGTTCTAAACTCCTAAACTGATACAAAGGCAAAAAAATTATTGCTGAAAAGCTGTCCTCATTTTCAAGGTGTCCACAGAGAAGTAACATTCATAACTGAAAATATGAGCTAAATGCCCTTTCAAATAATGAGTTTTCTATTACCTTGTTGAGCAACCTTAGTGTTCCCAGGCCTCCATTTTATTATTGTTTAAAAATGTACTGGTTCCACACAGAGAAGGGAAATAGGCTCAGCAGCCACACAGCCTGGTGATTTCTGGAGACCAGGAGCACGGAGATAGTAATTTCTTACCTGCTTGGAGCTATGATATATAGACTTGTCCATGACTTATTTGGCACTGTGTCTGGCACACAGAAAGATCTTACCAAAGATCTCTACATTTCAATGCAACCTACATATTAAAATTAAAGGACCCATAATATTCCATATCCGTAATATGAAATATCCATAATATGAAAAAAAAAGAAGAGAAACTAGTGGTTCAAGATGCCCCCATTGACAGATAGTTGTTCTAAGCAAGTTCCCAGAGTCCAGGCTGAAATGCAGGAGAACCATGGCAGGTTTTTCCACTGATCTACTGCAGCTTTTTCTTTCCTTCTTGATGATAGAGACAACCAAGCAGGGTAAAACTAACGCATGCCAGTGAGCTCGGGGACAACAGAACCAAATCTGGAATGATCTACTCATTGCAAAATACCTATCCTGTTATATGGAAGAGCTCAGAATTTCGATATATTTGCATTTATTTTGTGTTCATCTGGTCCTGTTAGGGTGCTGTTAGAGTTGAAACACCATTTCAAGGGTTTGTTTACTTAAGTTTAACTGCTCCTGGGGAAAGTGTACTATGAAAAATACATGACTGGACTTTTAGATTTATTTAGCTGAAGTCTTTCTACCAACACTGGAACTTTAACCCAAGAGACTACTTTGAAAGTCTAATTAATAGCCAGAAAGGTCATTAGTAAAGGACTTGAAAGTTCATTTGAGGATATAGCTATACTTACTTTATTTCACATGAAAAATTAAACACAAAAGTCATAAAGATTTGTTCTTATGGCTGTGTAATTGTTTTAGGCCAGAGGGAGAAAACAAAAACTTGCTTAAGTTTCCTATTACAATAAAAGATTTTCTTGTTAAGCGCAGGTGGCGCAAAGCACAAGGACCAGCATAAGGATCCCGGTTCGAACCCCGGCTCCCCACCTGCAGGCGAGTCGCTTCACAGGCGGTGAAGCAGGTCTGCAGGTGTCTGTTTTTCTCTCCCCCTCTCTGTCTTCCCCTCCTCTCTCCATTTCTCTCTGTCCTATCCAACAACGACAACAACAATAATAACTACAACAATAAAACAACAAGGGCAACAAAAAGGGAATAAATAAATAAAAATAAATATTTTTTAAAAAAAGATTTTCTTTCACAACAAATGAAGAAAACTAATTTTTGAGTAGAGGTCATAATATGTGATGTCAATATACTCAGTAATATGACCATGACGATTTTGTGAATCACTGAAATTACAAAATGCCAAAGTATAGGGAAGCAGAAAGTTTTGATAAATGAAGCAAGTTGGGTATCACAGAAGCAATTGCCCTCTCTAATAATAGGGCCAACCTACCACTTACAATATGCTGAGTAAGCCAGTAATCAGGGACAATGCAATGCATTAAAATGACATGAAGGACTTGCTAAAAATCAGGCCCAAACATCAGTCACACTTTTTTTCCTTTTTTTTTTTTGAGACAAAATAAAGTGCTGGACTTTTCTTTTATGTTCTTATTATCTGTCATTCAAACTTTCTTTCTATTAGAAGATTAATGTTACTTTACAAATTTATTAGGTCTTAGTTTTATATAAAGAACAGCAGTTGATACTTCCATGACTTGTCTTCTCAATAATTTCTTACTATCTAGTTAATAAGTATAACTCTTTTAAAAAATATTTATTCATTTATTTAATCTATGATAGAAACAAGAAAAATTGAGGGTAAAGAGTGTAGATAGAAAATGAAAGAGAGAGAGACCTGCAATATTGTTTCATCACTGTTGAAGCTTCCCACGCCCTCCAACCCCTGTTAGCAAGGGTCCTTGCTCACTCTAATATGTGCACTCAGCCAGGTACACCACTGCTTGACCTCTCTAACTAATTTCTTATCATCTCCATGTTGGGAGGCTTAATGAATATCCTGTGTTAAGAATTTAATTTTCTATAAAAGGAAGAAAAATAGGATAAAGATGTCATCCGTGTTTTTGACATTCTACTAAAATATTTATGAAATGTTCACTATATACATCATTGAATGCCCTGGAGACAGAATTTAAACTACATTATATTTGATACTGGAGTGTCAAGTTCAATATTATGTGATCCTATTTAACCTTAAATTCCCTGTGAATAGCTTCTCCTTGCTGGTGCATTCCTTGGCAATACTACAAGCACTAGACAACTTTTTCCAAGGGAGAAGGTAGTAGAAATAGTTGGAACACTCTGATAATTTAGCCTGTTATCAACACACTCTTTGTAATAATAAGGCCAACTTTGAGAACCAGCAAAACAGTTAATTTTGGGCAGTGCCCTGTTTTGCCATGTGTATGACCCGGATTTGAGTCTGATCCCCACCATCTAGAAGGAAATTTTAATGCTCTTATTTCTATATCTCCACCTCTCCCTCTCTCTCTCTCTTTCCCTCTCCCTCTCTCTCTCCCTCCCCTCCTCTTTTTCTCTCATCTCTATTTCTGTCTCATTCTTTCTTTCTGAAACAGCTAGCATGGAGTAAGTAGTAAAGCCCAGGAGGCAAGCAAAAAACTTTTTTTTTTCCTTTGAATTTGAGTGACGTTTTCTTCTGCACCAAAATGTAAATTTTCAAATGATGATGGGGAACTCTGTTTCCCTCAGAACATTGCTACTATCAGTATTGACTCCGGCCTCTGTTGAAATGACATACATGAAAAAGACTGAGAAATACATCTGAATATTATAGAAATAACAGTTGTTAGAAATATCAATACAAGAATATCTTCTACACATATACCAGCAAGAATGGATTACATGTTGGATTCTCACTTTTCTTAATTTATCCACTGACCATTTAAGAAACGGAAGCACATGGGAGCTGGGTGGTAGTGCAGCAGGTTAAGCGCACATGGCACAAAGCGCAAGGACCAGCGGAAGATCCCAGTTCGAGCCCCCGGCTCCCCACTTGTAGGGAAGTCACTTCACAAACAGTGAAGCAGGTCTGCAGGTGTCTTTCTCTCCCCCACTCTATCTTCCCCTCCTCTCTTCATTTCTCTCTGCCCTATCCAAGAATAACATAAATAACAACAATAATAACTACAACAATAAAACAAGGGCAACAAAAGGAAATAAATAAATATTTTTTAAAGTGGAAGCACAAGAAGAGGGGAGATGGTTTGAAAGAACTCCTGCATGCTAGACAAAGGCAATAACCAGAATTCACAGATTTGAAATGAGCTGGGACAAGTGAAATTTCTGTAATTTTCTAAGCTCCCTCTATATCTCTTATGAGAATTTCAGGTCTTTCCAAAGAAATGCCATTCAACATCTGGAAATAGAAATAAGAAATTGACTCACTCCTACCTTTGATATCTCCACAGATTTTTAAAGTCTGACTCCTATAGAAATGTCTAACCAAGGCATTTAATATGCACATAGTCGAGAACACCGTCTAATCGCATAGGTTCTCTATTAAGAAAGTGAATACCAGGAGTCGGGTGGTGGCACAGCGGATTAAGCGCCAGTGGCGCAAAGCGCAAGGACCGGCCTAAGGATGAATCCTGGTTGGAGCCCCCAGCTCACCACCTGCAGGGGAGCCACTTCACAAGCGGTGAAGCAGGTCTGCAGGTGTCTATCTTTCTCTCCCCCTTTCTGTCTTCCCCTCCTCTCTCCATTTCTCTCTGTCCTATCCAACAACAACGCCATCAATAACCACAACAATGTTAAACAACAAGGGCAACAAAAGGGAAAATAAATATTAAAAAAAAACAAAAAGTGAATACCTCTCTAAACAACACTAAAAGTTTTCAATCTCTTTGTTTTACCTCACCTTATATTTTTTTCAGCACAAGGATGTGTCACTTGATATTTATCAAGAGTAAAAGTAAGATTTTAAAATCATTTCTTATAAATCCACTACATTAGCAATACTTAACAGTGCATGAAATTCAGACTATTAGACCAAAAATATGGTATTTTGAAAGAGAACTATTTCTCCTACTCTGATTCCATTGCAGTTGCTATTATCTTTTGAGAGGAAAATGTATTATCTCCATGATAATGCTAAGATTATTAACTGCAGAAATTTCCTCACAATGAAAGTGAATCCTCTTACTCTGAAACAAGTCACTACTCTTGTCATTCAGGGCACCCAAATGCCCTCTGCAGTCACAAGACATTTATTAAAAAATATATGTTATTTGAGAACCAAGGACATAGTATAGTGGCTTTGCAAAATGACTTTCATGACTGAGACTCCAAAGTAAAGATTTAATCCTCACCAGAGCTGAGTGGAGGTCTGCAAAACAAGAAAACAAACAAAGCAAACAAAAAGAAAAGGGTGTTTGAATGCAAAGGAGATCTGCCAGAAAGCACTGACAAACTAAAAAGATAAATTTTAGATGATATCTATTTCTTACCTAATAACTTATTTACGTGCTGATTGAGTTGACAGCCCTTCACACTTACATTTTGGCATGTGCCCAACCTTTTTTTGTGAAGAAAGAACACCACCAAATTCTTCTGAGAGATCAGAGAGAAATTTAGTTTGCACATTTTATGTGAAGGATTTCAGGAGGGGTTCCATTTAGCTAAATTAACGTTGAAATAGCGAGAAAACTAATGAGACCCTAAAGGCCAAATTTTAATCTTTTGCTAAAAATGTTGTAGATCACAAAAAGAACTCTGCTAAATGTTATGATTGAGACAACTGCTAGCATTCTTGCCTACATGATGAATAAACTATAAACGAACATTCATTTAATAAAAGTATACGTTAAGAAAATGCATTTTTCCATCAAAGAAAATACAAATAAGTAATATACTAGTGATCTCTAGATTTCATGATAATTAAGTTGCATACATAAGTTGGATAAATTCAGTGATTATCATGAAAATGCCAAAACGAAATAACTCTCAAACTCTGTCTTAAAATGTAGAGTAAATGTTAAAAATACTCATGCATAAGCATTACTGAAAGTAATATTTTCTTTCAGCTGTTAGCTTTTCTACTCTGAACAATCCAAAGAGCATAAACTAATAATTTTAATCTTAAGATCTTATCAATGAAAAGGTCAATTTTTTAATTATGTACATTCCAAAAAGCACTTTGAAATTTACATGACAACTACATGTTTTAAAACAATTCTCGACTACATGGTGTGTATGGTAACTCAGGAAGTGACAACTATGATCTCTTTCATCCTTCTGAGTTGCCTATTCTATGCGCAACAGAGTAACTATGAAAACACTATTGAACTACTCCAGTGTGAAAATAGAATGTAATCTATTTGTGTTAAAGAAAAAAATATTTTTGATCATTGGATTCTTCTCTACTCTCTAAAGAAAAGTATAAAATAAATGTAAGAAGAACAAAACAAACAAACAAAAAATGTAAGAAGAAAAAAGACACGTAAGCTAGAACCAATTTCTTGAAAACAAAGAGAAGTTTTCATAGAAAGAGGAGAGATTTTGGATAAACTGTGACTGTTATTAACATGAAAGTATTGAAGATGGTTTTGAAAAATGAAATCACTGTGGTGTGCTTGAACAACATGAAATTTAAAATGGAATTAATTTTTAGTAATTCAGAGAAAGCTACCCTGCAATACCCTCAGTTGCTTTAGTTTTCAACAGCAGCATTTTATTTCATGGAAACAGTCCTTTTTCTAGCCAGAAGAGCTCTAAATCGCACTTCAGTTCATGTGAAACATCAGGTGATCCCCTTCCTTCACACCCACTGTAGTATAGACAAGTCATTGCATTCCAGATAATTACCCTCCCAAACATACCATCATTAGCACCGATTGTCACATTGCGCCTATTGTCACATTCATAAATTACTAACAATTAGATTGCAGCCCTTTGAAGTCAAGTCCTGGCTTTTCCCTTTCAACCAGGTAGGATAGTCCATACCTTTCTCTAGAATTACTAAGAGAGAGCCTTGGGGAATATTTGCAAAGCTGAGGAGGGGCAGCCTCTCAGGTGTGAATATGAGATGCACACTAAATCTCAAAGACATGATTGCATTAGTCCCAGAAATAGTCTTGTTATTGTTTTACGAAAGTCTAAATTAAGTTGACAGCAATACAAAAGAGCATTCATTTTTATTTATGCATCTTGAATACACTTTTGTAAATATGTAAAATGAACACATTTTGAGAGTTTAATGAGTTTTATAATTCTGTTTGTAGATAAATACACATTTGGGGGGGAAATAATTATTTCTTGATTTATTCCAAATTAACTAAAGGGCTCAAAATATAACAGAGCAAATAATGAATGCAAATGAGGGAAGGCTGCTTATTGCTTTCCGTTAGCCCAAGATTTATTAGAACATGAAGATATGAATGTAAGTAATGGTATTATTCTTTGCTGGGTCTTAATCCATGCTGTTAGACTGTATGCTTGGGTAGGAGCCAGAGAAGCCTTGGTAGTCAGTGCTTTAGAAAGGCCCCAAAAGGTAATTGGAGCTTGAGCTATGCAAGCTCTTTTGGGGGCTATTACTGGTTCGCCCTGCTTTTAAGTAACACCTCACCAGACAATGTGGAGAGACTAATCTTGACCCACTTCAGAGTTTTTGCTGTCATTTGAAAAGGATCCGGAATCCAGCCCAGTTCAGAGATCGCTAGCCTTGACTTAATATTATCCTTTGATCACTGTGTCCCTGTGAAGTGACTTAACTAAAAAGGAGGCCTGGAGACCCAGCCCAGTTTGAGGGCTCTTCCTGCCTGTGATTGAACTGCCTGCCTCACAACTGGTGAATCTTATGGATCTGATTGTAATCATTGCTGTTTTCTATGTATGTGTGGAAGATGAAGGGTTACACTGATGGGAAACAAGCCAGTGTGGAAAGTTGAATAAGAAGCTTGTCTCCTCTTGTTCCACTTGGAGATGTGGCAAATTCCTGAGTTCAAAAGGAAATAGGAGTCCCTCAGGTGTAAGCTCTTTCAAGGTTGGTTGGTGTAAATGACAGGTTGCTAGTGGAAAAGTAGAAATGGTCAATAAATTGCTTGTTCACAATCCAAAATAATTCAGAACAGACTTTATTTCCAAACAATTAAGTTTATAACCAGAATTTAGCTATTGACTAAATGAACAGTCTTCCTTTTTTATTTCAGTTGCCTCTGTCTCATCAAGTAGAAAAGTCATTAGTATTTTCAAATGCCTTTTCATGGCAAAGCAAATTTGACTTAGACAGTCTTTATATACACAAGTGAAAATGTTTTAAATCCCAAGTTTAAATTTAGAAAATACATCTTAGAAAGCACCTTCTCTTCATCCAATGAAGAGAGACCTAACATATCTAAAATGTATTGTTAACTGACAAACCTTGTAGTGCTATAAATTTAGACTTTCCTGAAAAAGTTAATCTTGCAAAAGCTGTTATGGAAACATTCAGACTTTCATGCCATCTAATAAGTATTACTTGAGAAACAAATAACCCCTTTGTGGCCAAGTAAAATCACATTTTCTTCACCATTCTACCAGTTAGTTTGCTATCTTCCTTTGACTCACTGCTTACACAGTATTGTAAGTAACCTCTCAGATTTCTGGCAAGTGTTGGATATAAAGTGGTTTGGCCCCTGAGGCCATTACAGAAGCTTTTAAGAAAGATCTTTGTATCTACTTGGTATTGTACCCAAAGAAAGGATATGCACATAACTTAGTCTGACAAACTTATCCAATGGGTAATCAAAGTTGGAACTAGTATCAAAGGAGGAATTTGCTTTTGGCAAAATGATTATTTAAATTTCAGTCCTATGGGTTCAAGAAAGATACCTGAGTCTCCTGGCATTTTTTTTGTTTGTTACTCCTAGCAAATAAGATAAAAAATAAGGGAAATAAACCTTTCTGTAGAAACCTTAACCATGTAGCAAAAATCTATGTAAATATTAACTTCTCAGAGAGGTGAGCAATGTAGTTAAATTTAGACTTAATTAAGTTGATGTCATTATAAAGTATCTTTTCAAAAGACGATTGTATGGAGAAAAAAGCTTATAAATTATAGAGGTCTGACTAGGAAGGCATTAGAAGAATGTTCTAAACACTGCTAATATATTCACTGCATGCTTTTCAGCAACAAAAAGCTTTCTCAGAAAAGTTGAACAGTTTATTTACATTTGACTGAAGGTTGCTTACTTGCTTGCTTTTTTTAATTTTTTTTTTTTTTTTTTTTTTTTTTTTTACTATAGCACTATACAGCTCTGGCTTATGCTAGTTCAGGGGGTTGAACTTGTAACTTGGAAGCCTCAGGAATGGAATTCTTTTTGCATAACTATTATGTTATCTCCGGGCCCTTCTTTTTTTCTTAAAGAAAATCATGGTCTAAAAAATAGTAAACAAAAAGACTCTTACCCTTACCCCAGGATTTCTGACATTAGTTTTATTATTATTTGTATGGGAGGGGGTGTCACACATGTTCTATTTTACTTCCCTTTATTGACTCTTTTTCTTTTCATTTTTGCCTCCAGGGTTATTTTTTTATTTTTTATTTATAAAAAAGAAACATTGACAAAACCATAGGATAAGAAGGTTACAATTTAGCACAATTCCCACCACCAGACCTCCATATCCCATCCCCTCCCTTGATAGCTTTCCTATTCTTTAAGCCTCTGGGAACCTCCAGGGTTATTGCTGGGGCTCAGTGCCTGCACTAGGAATTCACTGCTCCTAGAGACCGTTTTTCCCATTTTGTTGCCATTGTTGTTGTTATTGTTTCCACTGCTGTTGTTATTGTTGAATAGGGCAGAGAGAAATCATGAGAGGAGAGGAAGAGAAGACAGAGAGGGGAGGGAATGACACCTACAGACCTGCTTCATTGCTGGTGAAGTGGACCCCCCTGCAGTTGGGGAGCCAGGGCTCAAACAAGGATCCTTAAGCTGGTCCTTGCACTTCACATGTTGTACACTTAATCCGCGGCTCTACCACCTGCCTTCCTGTTGACGTTTTAAAAAATTATTATTAGTGATTTAATATTGATTCACAAAATTATAAGCTAACAGGAGCATAACCCCCACCTTTCCCACCACCAGAGTTCCATGTTCCCATTCCCTCTATTGGAAACTGTGTTAGTTCTCCCAAGATCACAGCTATGGGCTGACTATTACTTCTATGTTTATGTAGATATGTTTGCCCATTTTCTCTATGATCCTGCTTTCTCTTCCTTTCTAAAGTACACCTAAACCTCTTACTACTTTGGAGAGTCCTGCCTTTTTCTCCTCTTCTCTCTCAAGTTCCTGATGAAATTGCAGTTCAGAAACCTCTAGTTATTTTCCCCTAACATTTCTTCCGCTCTGGGAATATGGACCAAAATTCTATTTGGGGTAAAGAAGGTGGGGTTCTGGCTTCTGTAATTATTTCTCTGCTGTACATGGATGTTGACAGGTTGATACATACCCCCAGCCTGTTTCTATCTTCCCCTAGTTGAATTGGGCACTGAAGAGGTGAGGTCCCAGGGCACATCTGCAGAGGGAAGTCAGGATAGAGTCACAGTAGCATCTACAACTTGGTGGCTGAAAGGCAGTGAGATATAAAGTAGGACAAAATATTTAATAAAAAGGAACCAAAAATTAAGAGTAGAGCAGATGAGAATAGAGATCTGAGGGTGGAAAGAAGCTAAGAAGTCTATTTTAGCTATGTTTCTAGGGGCCCATGACCTTAGTAATTTTTGCTGGAGTTTTATACCTAATGTAGAGATGGACTGAAAATATTGTGTAGGAAGTTGGTGTCAAAGTTGAGAATGGCCCTAGAAGGCTGGATCAGGGCAAGAGTAACTCCCAGACTTAAAGAAAATAGACAAATACAATGAACTATTTACAGCTAGGAACATTCTAGGCTGCACTCATTTCAAGACCAGTCTTTTTTGAGTGGCAGAGTAGGATGATGACCCAGCTTCCCTTCAGAAAGTGAGACAGTTCTTAATAATGCTAATTTATAGTGAGGGGAAAGTCCTAGAGAGGCCCACAAAAGGGCTTATGAAGACATTTCATTCAGTTAGAGACATACTGACAAAGTGGAAGAGAGAGCACACAAATGACACTTCTGTCAGTGCCGTCATAGTGTCCTCATGTGGTGTGTCCTCATGTGGTGTGCTATAACTCAAACCCAGGCCATGCATAGAGCAAGGCAGGAACCCTGTCTGATGAGCTATTATTCCACTCCTCTGACATTACCTTTTGATGAAAGTCTGGTAGTTTATGTGGCATATCTACTTTAGGTTAGAGAATGTAGAATTACCGATTCCACTCATAGTTGAGGTGATTATTTTAATGACCGGAACACATTTATTCTAAAGACTCCAACATATAAATTAAAATCTGAGATGCTTAAACTGACATCTGGAAAAATAAAGGTTATTCCCAGTGTGAAAAGGAAATATTTTCTCTGTCAGGTTCACAATAGACATTTTCTTGGTGTTGGCACTAGCCAAGCAATCCACTCAGATAACCTAAAAATCTCCTACTTTAAATATACATTTGGGGGGCTGGGTGGTGGCGCATCTGGTTGAGCGCACAGATTACAATGTTCAAGGACCCAGGTTCGAGCCCCCAGTCCCCACCTACAGGGGGAAATCTTCGCAAGTGGTGAAGCAGTGCTACAGGTGTCTCTCTGTCTCTTTCCCTCTCTATCACCCCCTTCCCTCTTGATTTCTGGCTGCCTCTATTCAATAAATAAATAAAGATTATATATATATATATATATAAATGTATATATATATATATATATATATATATATATATATATACACACACACACACATTTTGAGGGGCCAGGTGATGGTGCAGCTTGTTGAGTGCACACATTACCACGCACAGGGACCCAGATTAGAGAGCCCCACCCACTCCACCTGCAGCGGGGAAGCTTCATGACTAGTGAAACAAGTCTTCAGGTGTCTTTCTCCCTCTCTATCTCCTCAACCTCTCTCAATTTCTTTCTGCTCTATCAAATAAAACAGAAAGAAAATGCTGTTTGATCGCAAAGAAAAAGATTGAAGTTGGGGTAAAAGTATTTTGCAGACATCTACCAGAGGGACATGAAAAATAATACCCATGGATCAATACTGTACTGTCAACCATAAATAAAATGATTTTAAAAATGTATTTATATACTTTTTCCACATTCAGGAGCTACTCTTTCTAGTCCTGTTCTCAACTTCAGCGCCATCTTTCCAAACAATATTCTTAGCCCACTTTGTTGGTAGCTATCAGGCTCAGGTAAAAATTACTAATCATGGGACCCATGGAATATACTTAAAAGAGACTTCCTAACTTCTTCCAACATGAAGACCCCACAACTCATCTGCTATATTCTTACTTTTAGATTCCTGGTTATTAAACAATTTGTTCTGCTTTATATCTTAATGCTTTTCAGCCACCAAAGTGACAGGTGATACCATGATACCAACCTGATTTCCTTGAGGGAAAAAGAATAGGGAATCTTTCAAAGAATGGGATAGGATATTAAACTCTGGTGGTAAGGATTGTATGAAATTGTACCCCTCTTATCACACAATCTTGTTGATCATTATTAAATTAATAATATAAGATAAAAATAAATAAAAATTTAAAATAAAAAATATAGTTAAGGTTGGGTGAAGCATATCAATGGCATTTGAGAATCACAAGGTTTACCTGCTCTTGAAGGATGATTTTAACA
Source organism: Erinaceus europaeus (assembly GCF_950295315.1). NCBI lineage: Eukaryota > Metazoa > Chordata > Mammalia > Eulipotyphla > Erinaceidae > Erinaceus > Erinaceus europaeus. The sequence continues at coordinate 23,383,737 of NC_080179.1, read as the reverse complement.
ATAGCTTTGAATCCTATTTCTTTTTTTAAAATTTTTTATTTGTAAAAAAGGAAATATTGACAAAACCATAGGATAAGAGGGGTACAGCTTTGCACAATTCCCACCACCAGACCTCCGTATACCAACCCCTCCACTGATAGCTTTCCTGCTCTTTATCCCTCTGGGAATATGGACCCAAGATCATTGTGGGATGCAGAAGGTTGAAGGTCTAGCTTCTATAATTGCTTCCCCACTGAACATGGGTGTTGACATACTCCCATCCTGTCTCTCTCTTTCCCTAGTGGGGAAGGGCTCTGGGGAAGCAGAGCTCCAAGGCACATTGGTGGGGTTGTCTGTCCAGGGAAGTCTGATCGAATCCTGCTAGCATCTGGAACCTGGTGGCTGAAAAGAGTGTTAATATACAAAGCCAAACAAACTGTTGGACAGTTATGGACCTAGAGGCTGGAATAGTGCAGGGGAAGCGTTGGGGGTCCTCCATTTTGTAGATAGCTAGTAGGCATATTTTAGTTATATTTCAAAGGGCCTGTAGCTATACTAGTGTTTTTGTTTGTTTGTTTGTTTGTTTGTTTCCTGAGCCTAAAATCTGATATGCAGGTGAATCCTAATTATTGTCTGGGGAGATGATGTCATGGCTGGGAAAAGGACCAGAAAGCTGCATCAGGGAAGAGAGTACCTCCCTAATATGGGAAAAGGGTATAAATATTACTGTAAACCCCAACAATTTGATGTGATCTGGGGCCCATAATTAGTTTAGGAGCCTGTGTGACCTCTACATCCTTCTAGATCTGAGCTCACATTCTGTAGTTATGAGTAGGAACATTCCATGCTGCCCTAGTATCAACCCATCTTCCTCAGGTGTATCATAGAGGATGTTGTCCTTCCTTTGAAGGGAGGATGGAATATTCTCTACCACTGTTGATCCAAGTTGAGAGCAAGGTCCTATGGGGGTCCCCAAAGGGGTCTATTTTGTTGTTCCTGATAGAGATGACCAGAAACAATGGAGAGAGGGATTTATTTGAGGTCTAGGCCCATCAAGTCTGTTTGGGAAACTCAGGAAGCCCCGATTATGGCCCCAGCTGGTGGAATGGTCTGATAGTAACTAAACAGTCATCATTAAAGTATGCCAGTCTCTTGCCCTTATTCAGCTTTTGCAGTCCTTGCTTTGCTAAGGTTAGCTTTGGAGTGAGTGAGAGTACTGTAATAGGAAGTAGGTGAGGAGGGTATCTAAGTCTAAGTGGACACTTATTTCATTATGAACTTGATACTCACTAAAGACTATTGTGTGTTTTTGCTTTCAGGTATATATATTTGCCCTAATTTATAGATACATGTGAACATATGCTCTATCTTATGGGACCTGGCCTATATCTACGTTTGGAACTTTGTTAGGAAATAACCTCCTGGAATGGAATTAGAGACTACCATGAAAAGAAAGGTCTCACCTGAGTGATGAGGGTGAAGGGTTGGCAATCTATGCCTGATGTCTCTATACACAGTCTGAAGTGAAGCATGCTGAGATGGTACTTGTTGCATTGATTAGGTTGGAATCAGCAGATGCAATATTATTTGGCCTGACTTGAGAGAAGCATGCAGGGAAGTGAGCCCCACCCCAGAGGTTCCAGGATTGGGAGAAACATAGGTTCTATAGATTAAGCGGGAGATTCCTGTTGTCTTAGGGTTTAAGAAAACAATAGATAGTTATAGCAATAATCACATTGTTTGACAATTGGGTTAACTTTGAAGAATCCCTTTGTTAGGATTTGCTGTATCATACACACACTCACCATTTCATGTCCTTTGACATTATTTGTATATAGCTATGCCACCAGTTGCTTTTGTTCTCCCTGGACTAAGCTTTTAAGAGAGTCAACATATCAAAGACTCAGCCTATGTATTAAAAAACCCAGTCTGTGCTTTAAAAAGTTTGAGATATTCAATCAATTTTCCCCTCTCATATTAATTAAATAGTGATTTATATGACTGCAAATTGACAGGAGTGTACATGAACACCATTCCCACCACCAAAAGACTGTGTCCCATCCCCTCCCCCCTCCACTCCCCCCTCCCCCCCCCACCCCATGAAGCTGAACATTCACCCTTACCCTCAACCCAGGGTTTTTTCTTTGGTGCCCTACTCCAAATTCAGTCAACTCCTGCTTTAAATTTCCCTTTCTCTTCTTCTTTCTCAGCTTCTGTTTATGAGTGGGATCATTCCATACTCGTCTTTATCTTTCTGACTTAGCTCACTTAACATAATTTCTTCTAGCTCCATCCACAATGGGTCAGAGAAGGTGGGTTCATTGTTCTTAATAGCTGCTTAGTATTCCATTGTGCATATATACCACAGCTTTCTCAGCCACTCATCTGTTGTTGGGCATCTGGGTTGCTTTCCAGGTTTTAGCTATTAAGAATTGTGCTGCTCTGAATATAGGTGTGCACATATCTTTTTAGTTGGGTGTTAGGGAGTCTTTGAGGTATATCCCCAGGAAAGGAATTACTGCGTCATATGGAATGTCCATGTCTAGCTTTGTGAGAGTTCTGAAGACTGCTCTCAAGAGAGGATGGACCAATTTTCATTCCCACCAGCAGTGCAAAAGAGTTCCTCTGTCCCCACAGCCTCTCCAGCATTTGTTGCTGCTGTCCATTTTGATGTATGCCATTCTCACAGGAGTGGGGTGGTATCTAAATGTTGTCTAAATTTGCATTTCTCTGACAATCAACGACCTGGAGCAATTTTTCGTATGTTTTTTTTTTATCTCCTCTGTATGAATGTTTTCTTCATATCCTCTGCCCATTTTTGAATGGGTTTATTTGCTTTTTTGTTGCTAAGTTTGCTGAGCTCTTTGTATATTTTGGTGATTAGTCTCTTGTCTGATGTATGGCATGTGAAGATCTTCTCCCATTCTGTGAGGGGTCTCTCTGTTTGTTTAATAGTTTCTTTGGCTGTGCAGAAGCTTTTTGATTTGATGTAGTCCTATTGGTTTGTTTCTGCTTTAGTCTTCCTTGCAGTTGGGTTTGTTTCATCAAAGATTTCCTTGAGGTTTTGGAGGGAAAGTGTTCCATCAATGTTTTCCTCTAAGTATTTGATAGTTTCTGGTCTAACATCCAGGGGTTTGATCCATTTGGAGTTCATTTTTGTTTCTGGTGAGATAAGGTGGTGCAGTTTCATTCTTCTGCATGTTTCAACCCAGTTTTCCCAGAACCATTTATTGAAGAGAGCCTCCTTCCTCCATTTCATATTTTGGGCCCCCTTATCAAAGATTAGATGTCCGTAGGTGTGGGGACTTAGTTCTGGGCTTTCAATTCTGTTCCACTGGTCTGTGTGCCTATTTTTTGTTCCAGTACCAGGCTGCTTTGATGATGATAGCCTTATAATATAGTTTTAGATCTGGGAGTGTGATGCCTCCATTTCTGTTTCTTTTCCTCAAGATTATTTTGGCAATTCTAGGTGTTTTCTGGTTCCAGATAAATGATTTTAGCTTTTGTTCTATTCTCTTAAAGAAGCTTGGTGGAACTTTGATGGGTATCACATTAAATTCGTATATGGCTCTGGGGAGAATATTCATTTTGATGATATTTATTCTTCCAATCCTTGAGCATGGGATGTCTTTCCATTTCTTGGTATAAGTTTCTATTTCCTTGAATAGTGACTCAGAGTTTTCAGTATGCAAGTCTTTCACTTCTTTGGTCAACTTTATTCCTAGGTATTTGATTGATTTTGCTGCAACAGTGAATGGGAGTGATTTCTGGATGTTTTCTTCCTCAGATTTAGTGTTTGCACAGAGAAATGCCACTGATTTTTGTATATTGATTTTTGTAGCCTGACACCTTGCTATATTGCCTCATAACTTCCAGTAGTTTTCTGTTGGATTCTTTGATTTTTCTATGTATACTATCATATCATCTGCAAATAGTGAGAGCTTGACTTCTTCCCTTCCAATCTGTATTCCATTGATTTCATTCTCTTGACTGATTGCTATGACAAGAATTTCCAATACTATGTTGAAGAGTAATGGTGATAGTAGACAGCCCTGTCTAGTCCCCAGTCTGAGGGGGGATGCTTTCAGCTTCTGTCCATTGAGTATGATGTTGGCTATATGTTTGCTATATATGGATTCCACTATCTAGAGGAATTTCCCATCTATTCCCATTTTTTGTATTGTTTTGAGCATGAATGTGTGCTGGATTTTGTCAAAGGCTTTCTCTGCATCTATTGAGATAATCATGTGGGTTTTGGTTTTGCTTTTATTGATGAACTGAATGACATTTATTGACGTATGTGTGTTAAACCAGCCTTGCATTCCTGGGATAAATCCCACTTGGACGTGATGAACAATCTCTTTGATATACTTCTGTATCCCATTGGCCAGGATCTTGTTAAGGATTTTGGCATCTATGTTCGGCAGAGATATTGGTCTATAGTTTTCCTTTTTTGTTGTGTCCCTATCTGCTTTTGGTATCAGGGTGATGTTGGCTTCATGGAAAGTGGAAGGGACTATTCCTGTTTCTTCAATCTTGTGGAAGAGCTTTAGAAGTATAGGTATTAACTGTTTCCTGAAGGTTTTGCAGAATTCATTTGTGAAGCCATCTGGTCCAGGACTTTTGTTGTTGGGGAGATTCTTAATAAATGTTTTGATTTCTTTGTCTCTGGGTTTATTTAGGTTTTATAGTTTTCTTTATTCAGTTTTATAAGGGAATATTCTAGGAATTCTTCCGTTTCTTCCAGATTCTCTAGCTTGGTGACATATAGTTCTTCATAGAAGTTCCGCATGATTTTCTGGATTTCTGTGGTGTCCGTTGTGATATCTCCTTTGTAGTTTACAATTCTATTTATTTGAGTCTTCTTCCCTTTTTTTATTGAGTTTGGCTAGGGGTTTGTCAATCTTGTTTAATTTTTCAAAGAACCAACATTTGGCTTCATTGATCTTTGCTATGTTTATTTTTGATGTTGTTTATTTCTGCTCTAATTTTAGTGATTTCTGTCCTTCTGGTTGCTTTAGGGTTCCTTTGTTCCTTTTCCTCTAACTTCTTAAGGTGTGCAGTAAGGTTGTTTATTTGAGCGTTTTCTTGTTCTCTAATATGTGGTTGTATGGCGATGAATTTCCCTCTCAATACTGCTTTAGCTATGTCCCAAATATTTTGATAGCTTATGTCTTCATTTTCATTTTTTTCCAGGAATCTATGAATTTCTTGCTTGAGTGTCTCTCTGACCCAGTGGTTCTTAAGCAGTCTGTTGTTGAATTTCCAAATTCTTTGACTTCTAGTAATTTTCTGTTTGTTGTTAAAGGTTAGCTTTACTCCACTGTGGTCTGAGAAGATACTTGGGATGATTTCAATGCTATTGAATTTGTTGACTGTCTTTCTGGCCTAACATGTAGTCTGTCCTTGAGGATGTGCTGTGTGGATTTGAAAAAATGTGTATTCCAGTTTTTTGGGGTGAAGAACTCTGAAAATGTCCAGAAGGTCTAGTCTGTCCATCTCTTCATTTAATTATCTTGTTTCTTTGTTGATTCTCTGCTTCGTTGATCTGTCTAAGTGTGAGAGTGGGGTGTTACGATCTCCCACTATTATTGTATTACTGTTAATGTATTTTTGTAGTTCTTTCAGTAGGTGTTTGATGTATTTAGATGGTCCCTCATTGGGTGCATAGATGTTAATAATTGTTAAATCCTCTTGGTTGATTGATCCTCTAATCATTATGTAATGGCCTTGCCTATTTTTTACTGCTTTATTTAATTTAAAGCCTATGGTGTCAGAGGTTAGAATGGCTGTTCTTGCCTTTTTTTGTGGTCCATTAGCCTGTAAGACAAGAACAAGAAAAAAAAGAGCTGTGGAAAGAGAGTTTTTTTTTTCTTTTTCTTTTCTTTTTTTTTTTTTTAATTAGCTAGGAGGAGGGAAAAAGGAGAGTGAAGGCAAGAGGTAGATAGAAACAAGTTCCTCTCACAATGGATAGGACACCCAGTCACCTAGCAGTGGAAAAAACAATAGTTAATTTTGGTCAACATGAAGAAGGAGGAGGAAAAGGACACACATATTTAATAATAATAATAATAACAATAATAATAAATAATAGAATAGATTAAAAAACCCTAACAGTCAGTCTGCAGCTTGGCCCACTCTGAATTTGCTGCAGGCTGCCTAAGCAAAAACAGCCAATTATAAGAATTATCCAAACAAACAAAAAAAATACCCTCCAGGTAGTCTTTCCCAGGCAGGGGTGAGGCTCTGATTGGTCAGGTGTCTTTTCACTCAAATAGAACTCCAGCCACTTAAAAAAAAAAAAAAAAGAGGAGGAAAATAAAAAGGAAAAGTCTTGGAATAACACTCCTGGAAAGCCAGGAATCTTGGTAGAGACAATAGCTGAACAGGAAGCCTGCTAGGAGCAGCTGTGCAGCCCCTGGGGTCTAGTTCTGGCATGGGAGGGAGGGGTGAGCTTCAGAAATAATGAAAGATATTGCTTTCTTCCCCCCCCCCCAGACTCCATTTTCTAACCCAAGAGTGAGCTATAGGACTTCTCCTTGGTGTCACCCTTAAGGACCCCTTTTGCACCTTCCTGCTGATGGCCCAGTTTCCTACCCTATCCAGAGAATCCCAGGTCACAAGCTGCTGCTTCCAAGTGGCCATCTTCAGTAATAAGTATTCTTTTGTACACCTGTAGTTTGCATATCCACATCTGCAAGACGTCTGTTCAAATCTTTTGTTTACTTTTTTCAATTGTGCTCACTATTGTTGAGCTTTGAAAGTCCTTTAGAAATTCTGGATACAAGTCATTTTTCCAGACATATTATTTGAAGAAATTTTCTGCCAGATCGTGACTTGTCATTTCATTTTTTTAGCAGTGGCTTTCTCAGAGCAAAAGTTTTATCTTGATAAAGTTCAATTTATCAATGTTTCCTTACATGCATTGTTCCAGTGGCACTTAACCTAAGAAATCTTTTCCTGACCCAAGCTCGCCATGATTTTCCTCTAAAAGGCTTATCTTTTTTTTTTTTAAATCTGTGCTCCCTTTTAATGAGGTCACTAAGTATTCTGTGGATTGTGAATAGTACAAATCAATATGGAAATTTTTAAATGTCAGAGAAAGTTTTAAATTTCCAATTAGATTTTCGGTTTCTTGAAGTCAAGAGGCCACAGCTCACAGTGACATTGTTGGACCTTCCCTAGTCCCCCATCCTCATAAGCAACTTGTGGTTCAATAAACACTTATTATGAATTTAGGAGCCAGATTGTGTCTCACTCTGTAGAGTGTACATATTATCATGCATCATGATCTGGACTTGAGCTCCCATTCCCCACCTACTAGGGAAAAGCTTCACAAGTGGTGGAGTAGTGATGCAAGTGGCTTGTTGTATGCTTTACATTGGGTAGTTCTCCCCCGCCAAGAGAACTGGATCAGTCCAGTTAGTTTCGCAGGCCTGCTTGGCCCCGCCCTGAAGGAACCCCGCCAGAGTTCCAGGGTTCCTGAGTTAGAGAGTTGGAGAGTTGCAGAGTAAGAGAGAGTGATTGCACCGCCGCAAAGAGACAGCAGAGTTCTGTTTGGTGATTAGTTTGGTTTAGTTTATGAATCGTTGTTCCTGAATAAAGAAATACAGCTTCCCTGCCCAGCCGTTGTCTCCACGTCTCTGTTACCCGCCCGTGAAGCAAGCCCGGCAAGAGCCTTACGAATTTAAACAACAGTGGCTCTTCTCTTTGACTCCCTCATCCTCTCTCTACCTATCACCCTTTATCCATAATAATAATAACAACAACAATAATAATAATAACAATACAACCAACAATAGTGAAGTTGTGATAAGCCCCAGATAGATTTGGTGAAAAAAAGACTATGTCTTGAAGAAATTAATTTATTATTTCAGCACTGTGTAGTACTGACTTGATAACCTATTCAGTCTGCTTTAGCTTCAGGTTATAGCTCCATAGTTGGTTGGTTCTCTGGCTTCAGGAAGGCATTTACTTAACTTCTTTGGGAAGACTTTCCTGACATTAAAAATATGATATAATATTGCATTCTTATATTAGTAAGAACTAAGTGTGGTAAATATGAAAGTGCCTTCATAGTGCTTAGCATATATTAACAACTATATCAAAAGATATTTTCTTCCTTTTTTTCTCTCCGGTCATTCCTAAATATGTATTTTTTTCACAGTCCAATAAACCTGGATCTGAATAGCTGAAACTTTTACTGTGCTATAAACTAATATAGTTTTCTCTGCTATTTGAATATTTTCATCATGGAGCCATAATTTTTTAAGCAAACAGAACTGAAATGGCTCCATGTGACCATTTTCAACATATTGTCTTCTTAGAACTATTCTTTAATGTACACAAAGAAAGGTAATAAAAAAGCAGGCAACCGGATTCCCTAGAATGTGAGAATGAGTGAAGTCACCAAGTAGCTGTCTTTCACTTCCTTACTTATTTCCCTTAATCATAATTACCTCCAGTTCTTTACAAAATCATCCCAAAAGGCATGATTTCATTTTCACTTTTTTGCTGTCATCTCTCATTCATTTTTACTTTTATTTATGAAGTAGAAATACAGACAAGACCATAGGATAAGAGGGGTACAATTCCACACAATTCCCACTATCTGAACTCCATAACCCATCCCCTGTCTTGAAAGATTTCCTATTCTTTGTCCCTCTGGGAATATGGACCCAGGATCATTATGGGGTGCAGAAGGTGGAAGGTCTGGCTTCTGTAATTGCTTTCCCACTGAACATGGGCATTGGAAGATTGATCCATACTGCTAGTCTGTTTCTCTCTTTCCCTAGTGGGGCAGGGGACTGGGGGGGGTAGGGCCCCAGGATACATTGGTGGGGTCGTCTGCCCAGGGAAGTCAGGTTGGCATCATAGTAGCATCCGGAATAATGGCAGAATATTATTCCTTTGAGTATCTGCTCAGTATAATGTACTTTCACTTTCATGGAAAGCCTGTTCTCCAGCCATTCCTTACTATATATTTGTTCCTTACCCTGTGTGGCGTAAAAGTTATAGAAAATGTTTTCTAAAACTTGCAGTTTCAATCTCAGAAAGTCAGTGAATCCTTAATACTCCTAACTTTTAGATATGCAGCTCAGGGTCTTTTGATTAGGTGCATATGTATTTTATTTTGCAAATACAAAATTAAAGGTGACTCTAGCTTTATATTTCTTCTTAATCTCCTAAACATTTTAACACCTCCAAATGCATAACATAGCAACTACGTTACTCTTCTGAAGTTCATATAAGTATATTCAGTGATACTGATTAAATTTTATTGACACCTGTCAAGAGGTAATTATCATTTAGTAGAGTTGTCCAAATGTTTTCTAATTTTTTAATGCATAATTTCCCCAGCCAAAGAAATCATTCCCTTAACTCCTTATGGGTAGAAAAAACTTTAAAGCCACCAATTTCACTTTTGTCAAAAGTTTCTAGAAGTTTTTTTGTTTTGTTTTTTTTTTTAGAGAAAAGTGAAGTAGCCTATTTAACATGGCACAATCCTCTAGTTGAATAAGGATAAATGAATAAGTTTGTAGGCAAATGTTACTCAATAGAATGGTCAGAGTCTATAGAATGACCTTTTCTTTTGTTGTCATGACCTGACAGTCCACCAGGTTGGGCTGAATTTTTCAGATAGAAAGTGATAGAGAGAAAGACTCCACAGCACTCAGTTTTTCCTTCAACACAATAGGGGCGGTGCTAGAACCTAAGCCATATGCTAGCTAAAGTTGGTACACTGTATAAGTGAGGTTTTCAGCCCTAGCATGGACATACTATTTAACAAGTCTGTCTGTTTGTAAACTTTAATTCATAGAGCAATAGATTTTCCATTTACATATAAGTGTGCACATGCAAGTATTTAAGAAAAGTACAATTATAAAGTTTGCTTTGTCTTAAATTACTTCGTATTTTTGTTATTGAATTTGTAGTTAATGTATGTGTCTCTGTGGTTTCATGACTAGCACTGTAAAAAATGAATATAGTTTTAGGGAATGAATCTAAGGGCTCACCCATATAGGCTACTTCTGAGTCATTTACCTGAGGCCCACTTTTTATACCATATTTACAGGCAGGAAAAGACCAAAGCCCTACTCCCTGATCATTAGAGTACCCTTGATACTGTCCATGCTACTCCCATTTGGTGCCAAGAGTGAAACCCAGGACTTGGCACATGGTGAGCCCTATTTAACCTGCCAAGCTATCTCCAGGAACTCATGACTGGAACGTTTGATCAAATTGTAATAAACTACATCACCTCAGAAAAAAATAAATAAAGGGTAGGAAACAATCAGAATCACAAATAGCAAATATAGTAGGCCAAAACTATAAGTTAAAAATATTAGGGAGAAATTAACTACAGAGGAGCAGGGAGGAATATATTGACTATGTAACAATGGTCAGACCCTTCATTCTATCTGACCTTCCCCAAGTTAAAATTACAAAATTAAATGAGCACATAATTCCACACTTTTTCTTTCTTTTCTTTTCTATTTTTTTTTGGGGGGGAGAGGCATGGGAGTTAACTTAATGGTTTACAGTGGAGTTGTGTGATGAGTGTCTCCAAATCATTCTCACCCACACACAACTTAGGGCCCCAAATCCCCCACCTACAGGTTTTTTTTTTTTTTTGCATTCTTCCCTATGCCTTTTTTGCATTCAGTATATGCCTTGGTACAATGCACCACCCTCAGTTCAAGTTTAACTTTGTTTGCCCTTCCTGTCTTTGTTGCCCAACTTCCACCTGTGAGTTGAGTGAAGTCATCCAGTATTCATTCCTCTCTTCCTGATTCATCCCACCAAGTACTATTCCTTTAAGTTCCATCCAAGATGAAGCAAAGATGATGAATGTCTTTAGAATTACTGGTTTAATTCCATGTCTTTGATCCATTTTTATCTGATTTTGGCACATGGTGTTAAGTGGGAGCCAAGTATTACTTTTCTACATGTGGTTGTCCAATTTTCTCAGCACAATTTGTTAGGGAAAATTTCTTTTCACCATTGAATGGCTCTGACCCTTTATAACATATTAGGTTACTGTGTGAGGGATCATATCTGTGCTCTTGATTCTACTCCACTGATCCAAGTGTCTATTTTTATCATAGTATCATGTTATTTTAGTTACTATTGCTTTGTAGTATAAATTGAAGTTAGGGAGTGTAATACCTTCAATTATTTCCTTTATTCTCAGAAGCGCTCTGGCAGTTTGTGGTTCTTTTATGGTTCCACACAATATTTTGTGCAAGTTGTTCAATCTTTCTTTAAGCATGTCATGGGTTACTATGAGCATTGGGTGGAACTTAACATTTCAATGACTCTCTTTTTTAAATTGGCTTTCATTCTACAACGTTGGTCATATTTTGTCCATTTATTTCCTCCTTGTCTTTTTTTTTCCTTTTTGTCTTTCTTTTCCTTTTTGTCTTTTTTTTTCTCTTCCTGTTTTTGTTACTTGGTTTCTGGTTCTGTTCTGCAAAAAAAAAAGGAAAAAAAAAAGAAAATAGCTAATTGGGGGCCCTGCATTGGCACACCAGGTTAAGTGTATGTAGTATGAAGCAGAAGGACTCATGCAAGGACCCTGGTTTACACCTCTGATTCCCCACCTTCAGGAAACATGCTTCACAAGCAGTGAAGTAGGTCTGTAGGTGTCTTTCTCCCTATCTCCCCTGCCCCTCTCAATTTCTCTCTGTCCTATCCAATGGCTAAAATGGCTGCCAGGAGCAGTGGATTCGTGGTGCTGGCACCAAATCCTAGTGATAACCCTGGAGGAAAAAAGAAGAAGAGAAAAGGAAAAGAAAGGGAAGGGAAAGGGAGGTGAGGGGAGGGGAGGGGAGGGAAGGACTAATTTAATTCAAGAAAAACAAAGCTTTATATTAAGGAATGACAGAATATGTTGTCAAACTATGATGTTAATAGATATCCAAATTCAAAGAATTTGGCAATTAAATTTTTTTTGAAACATGCTGATTCTATAATTTCTTTAAAAGCTTACTAGGGTCAACAAAACAGCTCATTTGAATAATGCAGTGCTTTACCATGTGAACCACCTATTTTGTGTCCAGCCCCCACCATACTGAAGGAAGCTTTGGTGATAATGGTCTCGGTCCCTCCCTCTCTCTCTCTCTTTCTCTCTCTCTCTCTCTCTCTCTCTCTCTCTCTCCTTCTATCTGAAAAACTCAGCCCAGAGTAACAATAAATAAACAAGTAAATAAATAGGTTCCTCTCCTATCCTATAATTTCTAGCTCTGGTAACAGCAAAGTTTAAGGGGATTTTTAAAACAGACTTTATGTATTTACTTATTTTTTATTTTTTTTTAATTTTTTTTTAATTTTTTATTTAAGAAAGGATTAGTGAACAAAAGCATAAGGTAGGAGGGGTACAACTCCACACAGTTCCCAACACCCAATCCCCATAACCCACCCCCTCCCATGGTAGCTTTCCCATTCTCTATCCCTCTGGGAGCATGGACCCAGGGTCGTTGAGGGTTGCAGAAGGTAGAAGGTCTGGCTTCTGTAGTTGCTTCCCCGTATTTACTTATTTTTTAATGAGAGATATTCCAGAGCACTGCTCAGCTCTGAGTTAGAGTGGTGCTGGAGCTTGAAACTTGGACCTCAGAGTCTCAGACATGAAAATCTTTTGCATAACCATTATGCTATCTCCCCAGAGCTAAGGTCTGGTGGTGGGAATTGTGTGAAGCTGTACCCCTCTTATTCTATGGTTTTGTCAATGTTTCCTCTTTATAAATAAAATTTTTTTAAAAACCTTAAAAAAAAGGCTTTAAAATAGCATAACTTGAGCATTTCCCTAGTTCCCTCCTATTGATGCTGCTATTAATACCTCTACCACTGGGATCTTGGGAAATTTCAACAGAAACATGAAGAAATATTATCTATCACACATATTGCCAACTTTTACACAACTGATGATAGCCAGCAATACCTTTATTTAAATCAGACAGTAATAAATGGGCTTTTGTTACATACCCAGCTTTGTTCTAGCACTGTCAAAGACCTGAAACAGAGAGTAAGAATCCTTACCCTCTGGGGCTTCTAATTAAGTGCAAAATACCTGAGGGCATGCAAAAAAAATCAGAAAATGTGTTAGACAGATGATTATATAACTCTGCACACACACAATTATAGCTACTTAAAGTGAGTTCTCCTCTGACCTCAGTCCACCCTCAATACCCTCATTCTTCAGTGTTATGTTATTTACATGATTTGGATATGGTTATGAAAAGTGAGGGATTCTGGAAAAGTAAACTATGTGAAAGAGTGTTTTAAAATTATATTTAATACTTTTAAAATATAGGATGTTAGAAGCGTGCCTGTGTGTATTGTGTTCGTATGCGTGTAAAAGTGTGCACTTTTTCACAATGAATATTATTCCATGAAAAGGAACATCATATAGGAGAAAAGCCCTGACCTTAGTTTGCAATGACCTCCTTTCACATTCGAGGCTGTCACTCAGGGAGTTTCTTGAACGTGGGAGAATTACTTTGCCTTACTAAACCTTTCTCTTCTTCTCTAAAGTATAAATGACAGAACTGATGACACAAGGCTTTCCGGGCAGTAAATTAGAGAACACAGGTGAAAGAGCTGGATATAGCACTGACCCCCTGAAGGCAGTTGATACGCTCCCTTGAAATTAGATTCGGACCCCGGATGTGGGCTAACCAGCAGTGTATAGCAGGCCAGGAACTCCATTCTCATTGCTTCTCTGTGGCTGACATAATCTTTGACAAACATGTCACAGGAGCTTATTGTCATTACGCACCCCTCCTCACCACCCGTTGTTTTTCTAGTTTGTGGATTGACAATATTCTATACTTTTTAGAAATCTAAGAGACCATAATAGTAAATACGGTTAACTTATAAGAGAACTGGGAGTAATATTAAGGGAAAACTTAGTATTGGTGGTGGTGTGCCAAGTAGAGCTCACCTGTCACAGTGTTTAGGGACCTGGGTTCAAAGGCCTCATCCCCACCTGCAGAGGGGAAGGAAGCTTCACGGTGAAATAACATTACAGGCAGCTGGCTTTCTTCCTCTCTACCACTCCCTTCCCTTTTAATATCTGTCTTATCCAAAAATAAAATAAATAGTTAAATAAAATATGTTGGTATTATTTGTCAATAATACCAAAAGCAAGGTATACAACTGCAAAATGATTCATAAAGTTTTGCTTTTTAAAATATTTTATTTAACTATTAAGTTTTCCCTTAATATTACTCCCAGTTCTCTTATGAGCTAACCATATTTACCATTAAGGTCTCTCAGATTTCTAAAAAGTATAGAGTATTGTCAATTCACCAACTAGAAAAACAACGGGTGATTCACCACCTGCCACCTCCACTTTATAATGTTTTCATATAGCTATTTAGTTGGTAGATATGATGAGTTCTAACATTCATTTGTAGCTAAGACATTAATAAATCTTACTGAGTGCCATACCCATATTTGTGTATCTTGTCTACTTGCTATTTTTCTATATTTCTATTATAAAATTTATATTATAAACCCAGTTTTCTCCAAACTGTTTTAAACAGGTGGACTGTATACTTTTAGTTACTAGTTAAATCTGGTATGTTCTTGATACTTTGAGACGTTGAATTTGATCTTGTCTCATATTTTCCTTCAAAAGCCATTGGGAAGTGACTGCTAGCTGTTTTCACTCTGTGTTAGTAGACCACTTGACTTTAAAAGGCAACCCAAATAAAACTGAAAGCAAAGAAAAGCCTTAGTGCATACACAGAGAAGCTTTCCATATAAATGGAGACTAAAGTCTAGTCGGGGTTTTATTAAAAAAAAAAAAAAATCTCTATATTGTCCATACTCCCAGCAGTAGAAAAAAAAAAATAAGGGAAGATGACCAGAGAGCTCTGAACTCCAACTCCACTAGGTCCCAGAGAGATATGAAGAAAACAGGAGGGATAGTTGGAAGTAGTAGGTGTAGGTATGACTTAGAAGGGAAAAAATGGCAAGACCATAAAAAAATGGGGAAATATATACAAATATATTCATATAGTTATAGAAACAATAGTCAACCCATATCTGCAATCTTGGAAGAACTACTGTAGCTTCCAATGAAGGGAATGGGGATACAGAACTCTGTTGGTGGGAATGGTATGGAATTATATCCCTGTTATCTTACAATTTTGTAAATCAATATTAAGTCACTAGTAAAATTTTTTAAAGGAAATAAATAAATAAACTGTGTGGAAATATAGAACTATTTACAACAAGAGTTATTAAGCTTCTTCATCAGCATATAAAGTAGGCACCCAACAGTCTTCAGTATTCTACCTGTCCTCCACATGAGGGTTTTTAGAAAAACTTGTAATCTACATGTAATCTATATCTCTTGAATAAATACAAGCTTGGCTTTTCTTTTAGACCACAACCTGTTTTCTCTAATCCAATTCATGGTGCTAAGCCAAGGAGACCTGGCCCAAGAAATTCTTTAATACCTCCTTCCGAGATCAGATGAATCAGGCGTGTTCAAGGTGGTATAACCATCAACAGCTTTAGCACCTCATTGTAAAAGGCAGGGGTATGTGGCATTTTATTTTGTTCTTCTTTGCTTTGCTTTTTCCACTTTATTGGGGAAAGTTAGTGGGTAACAACATAGCTGTTGACACATAGGTACAATTTCTCATCTCCCCATGATAGGTATATGGAAAACATTCTCTCCCCCCAAAAGATTATTACACAGGTTTTATATATCTCTTCTTCTCTTGAGAGGGTGATAAGATTTTGATTGATTTCACTATTAATTAACAATGACATCAGACACAAAGATTTTCATTACAGAATGGGGAAAATTCTAGATCTGTGCAAATGTACTACTTCATGAAAAGTTGAAATATTTATTAAGAAAGGTTTACCAAGTAGAAATGCATCTTCTTTTCATTGATTCATCCACTTTTTATCCACCTGTTCCTGGCATAAATGAAGTATTTCCAGTCTCATGTCCAGCGTATTTTTTTTTATCTCTTCACACATTTTTTTCATGCTTTTTAAATAAGCCTCATAGCAGAAGAAAGACATTTGGAACCACCCGAAATGGCTTGCCATGTGCAGATAATTTGAATTTAATGATCTGCATGATGAGAAGGGAATGGCAGACTCATCAGGAAGGTAGTGGGAATGTTTCAGCCTGGTAAATATTTTAAGTACGACTGATTTAAGTTACCTGACAACGATAGCTGCATTTTCTGTCTATTGTGGAAAGGTTTTGGCTTGCAGAAAACATTTCCAAAGTCACTTCCTATTTTTCTGATGCAGTTAGCCCCAATCAATAAGCTTTTATTTTTCATTGTTTCATACTTATTGATCACTGCTACTACACTGCAAATGACTTCAGAGACAGAAGCCTCATGGTCGGCAAGCTCTGAGGAACTATTAGTGCCTCTCACTAATTTGTTTGTATTGGTCAATTTCATGTGGCCAGGGATTCTGTGGTTCAGTACCTAATAGACAGGGCCAAGTTTAAGTGTCTGTTTATGAAGACAACCATCAAAAAGAACAGTAAGAACTGGAGCACTGCATTTTGTATTGTTCTCACAGTGCTACTCAGTCCCGTAACTGTTATTAATTTCAGAGTAATCAGTTCTATCCATCTGCTCAGAGAACTGCAGAAACACTATTAAAATATTTCTCACACATGTTGTCCTTTGATTTAATATCATATATTCCAAAAACAGTCAACTTGTTAGAATTTATATCAAAATGTTAATGTGAATGTTAGAAAAATTATTTGACTAACTGCCAATGCCTCTCTCACTACATGGAGGCAAGTTTCAAAGAGAATCAAAAAAGCCTAATACAAGAGTTGTTTTTAACATAGCTCTATAACCTCTATATTCAAGACAGTTCCTCGAAAGAATGAATCAAGACTTCAAAGCAGTTTTTACAAGCACAGACTTTCCATGACTGAGAGAATTGTGAATGGTAAATATGGGCAGTACTGTACTACATGCAACACTCTATTGGGTAGATGTGTCTCTTGTGCTGGTGTGCTGAGATATTGAACTCTTGAGTCTTAAGGTGTGGTTCATGGGTCTTGGAGTTCGGAACACATGATCCAGTCACCTCCAGATGTGACCACCTTATCCACTGATTTAACCAAGTAAACCATAATGTTTTTCAAACCGTTTTAGGCAGTAACTCCTCCTAGAAGACACTGTGGCATTCTCTCATCCCTTACAAAATCTAGCTGACATTTTTTACAAGCTCTTTTCAGAGGTGGGGGTTTTGTCTCCTGTTTCAATTTAAAATTAAAGATATCCCAAAGGACTACAACACTACATTTAGTCAGGCACATTGTCAGTCCTCTGAAATTTATAACTGTATAAAGCTTAGGAACCAAAGAGAAAGGTGAAGATGCAAACCATTATTTTGGCTCAAACTATAATGTTAATTTGTTTCCAAATGATGTTTTCAGCTGACTCCTTTTCCCTTCTCAGGTAGGGAGTGTACCATGGTTCATGACTTCCCATCCAGACACCATGGGTCATGGGAAACACCAGCTACCTTCTGACCATGGTTATGATGGGGCAACCCAGAGATAAGAGACCAGAAGCTGTGACTCTGACAGAGAACTGAAGGCTAAAACTTAAATCACAAATCTCATACAAACTCTGGGATATATGGTCAGGATGAACTGTATGAACCAAGATCCCAGGGATGGGAAAGTAGTGGCTAAGCAGTCAAATTTGGGGGACCTGAGGGAATTCTGAAGTAGAATGATGATGATTCTGGTGATTTAAATATTTAAATCATGGGGGTGAGTGGATGATCAGGACTTGCCACTAAAGGTGGGGACCTGTTGGTATGCTTCTAGTTCTGCTTCTGGAACCCCTTCTGTTACATTTCTTGACGTTGTGGTCTATTTACATGATCATTCTGTTACATTGGTTTGGTCTCACTCCCCCTGCCTCCAGGAGATTGTGGTTTAGTCTTTGCCTTTTCATGCTTCTCCCTTCTCCCCACCCCCTATCCTACATACTTCCTTGGTTCTGGACACGGCAGCAGGAGGAGAGAGATGGAGGAGCCCACTGTGTGGTGATTAAGTTGTTGGACTGCTTGCCCGCTCATAAATAAAGATTAAACTGCGTTCTCAGCTCAGCCACGAGTTTCTCGCCTATGTTACCCGCCCGTGAAGCCAGCCCGGAGAAAACAACAGGGACCTGGGATTGAATCTGGGTCCTTGAGCATGGTAATGTGTATGTTCAACAGAGTGCACCACCGCCCAGCCCCTTCAACTCTAGTCTTTGAAATGCAACAACAGAACACAAGCATTTGCTCTTCCAAATGAATATGTTTATCTCAGTTATGCCATCAGTAAGAGTTTCCCTTCCTAACTGTTGTGAGGATAGTTATTTTAACTGAGCATGAAAAGGGCATCTAAAGAGTTCACTTCAGTCGTGTTCTGTGTTGCCTTCGGAGCAACCCATTTCCAAAAAGGTGTTCACTGCTTTGAAGGATGCTTCAGTGCTGTGGTTTCTTCCCCTGCTGCTTTTTCACTTTCAATCTCTCTTTGCCTCTGTCTCACTCTTTCTTTTTGAAAAGGTCAGCCTGTAGCCATGAAGCAATGGGAAAAAAAAAAGTATTTTTCAAAAATAATCTCTAAAAACTTAGAGTCATGTATGAAATCTTCCTAATTTTTTACTCAAATTTAATTATCTAAAAGCTTTCGAAAGCCATATTTAGAAGGTCATGAAACTGTTTTGTGTAAAGAAAGAGTAATAAGACTGCATTAAAGAAATAAAGATTTACATCTATGGCCATACCAATCTGAACACACCTGATCACTTCAGACCTCAGAAGAAATAAAGATTTAGGATTAAATACTAGACTTAATGTCTGATTAGTTTGACTTCTGGAGAACTCTCCCAAATGGATAGACAGTAGGGTGCTTAACTTATGGTAGATTGGTGTATAACAAGAAAACAGACTGCCTGGTGCAATGTTGCAACATTTAAGAATAAGGCAGATAATTTTTTTAATTTACTTATGAAAGAAAAAATATTGACAGGGTCATAAGATAATAGGGGTACAATTCCACACGATTCCCAGAGTTCCATAACCCACCCCCATCCCCTTGAAAGCGTTCCTATTCTTTATCTCTCTGGGAGCATAGATCAAGGGTCATTATGGGGTTCAAAATGTGGAAGGTCTGGCTTCTGTAATTGCTTCTCCACAATCCCAACCTATTTCTATCTTTCCCTAGTATGGCAGGGCTCAGGAGAGGTGTGTTTCCCGGGTACATTGGAGAGGTCATCTGCCCAGGGAAGTCAGGTTGGCATCATGGTAGCATCTGCAAGTTGGTATCTGAAAAAGTATTAAGATATAAAGCAGAACAAATTGAGTAATCATGAACCTAACAGCAAGAATATAGCAGACGCGATTTGGTGTCTCAATTTTGGAAAAAGTTAGTAGGTCTATTTTAGGTATACTGCAAGGGGTCCATGACTCTACTAATTGTTGCCTGAGCCTGATAGCTAACGTGCAGGTGGATCAAAGGTATTATCTGGGGAGATGGTGTCAGAGTTGGAAATAGGACTAGAAAGCTGGATCAAGGCAGAAAGTAGCTCCCTGATATGGGAAAAATATATAAATACTATTAACTGTAAACCCCATTGATTTGCTCTGGAGCCTATGTTCTGTGGAGGAGCCTGTGCAACTTCTGCATCCCTGTAGGTCTGAACTTGCATTCTGTGGTCATAGCTAGAAACATTCTAGTCTGCACCCATTGCCAGACCCATCTTCCTGGAGTAGTAGAGTATTTTGGCCCAACCTCCCTTCAGAGAATGGGGCAGTCCCTATCATTGTTGATCTGCACTGAGGGCAAGGTCCTGTATGAGCCTACCATCAGGTCCATTATGTTGTTCCTGATGGAAATGACCAGTGACAGTGGAGAAAGTGATCTGTAAGAGGTCTAGGCCCATCATGTCTATATTGGATCCCAGGATTCCCTGACTAGGGTCCAGGTAGATGAGGTGGCCTGGTAGTAAGCAAAAGAGCCATCATTAAAGTATGCCAGTCTCTTCCCCTTATCCAGCTTTTGTAGTCCTTACTTTGTCTGACAAGGTTAGCCTTGGAGTGATAGAAAGAAGTGAAATAGGAAGCAGGTGAGGAGGGTGTCTAGGTCTAAGTAGAAGCACTTTATGTAGTCTTTTTAAGGCCTTTCTACTTGCTTGCTGCACTTATTGGGTCACTGCAATCTATTATGTACTTTTTTTTTAAGGTATATATTTTCACCTCTCTTATGGATACATGTGTACATGTACACTGTCTCTTGGGCCCTGGTCCATATCTAGCTGTTGAGACTTTGTTAGGAAGTGAACCGTCTGAAAATGGAATTAAGAAGTCCTATGAACTAGGAATGGTCTCACCAGAGTACTGGAGCTGGAGGGTTGACATTGTAGGCCTGTCATCTGTAGACACAGTCCAGGGTGAAATATGCTGGGGTGGTACTGGTTGCACTGATTAGGCTGAGATCAGCAGATGCAGTATTAATTGGTATGGGTCGAGAGAAGCCTGCTGGATGATGAGCCCTGCTGCTGAGTTTCCAGGACTGGGAAAAATATGAGTTTTATAGAGAATGGGGAGGGTTCCTGCTGTTTTAGAGTTTAAGAAGGCAACAGATAGTCATTGTTATGACAAAGTTATTTGGAAATTTGGTTGACTTTAAAAATCCATAGTTAGGATTTTCTGTACCATACAAGACCTCACCATGATTTATGTCCTTTAATGCTATTTATATATAACTGTATCTAATATAGTGATACAGCCAATTTCGTCTGGTCTCTGTGGCCTAAGATTATAGGTGATTTAATATTTCAAAGAAAAAGTCATTATTAAAAATATATTAATAAGTTAAGCTCACTGTTAAAATGCAATCAAGTGTCAGGAGAGAAAACACTAAGCAGAACTTGGAATGAAGTTGGTGTATTGCACTAAAGTGAAATACTGTGGGGTGGGTGGGGTGGGGGAGGGTTCACGTTCTGGAACATGATGGCAGAAGATGTAGTGGGGGTTGTTTTGTCATATGGAAAACTGGGAAATTTTATGCATGTACAAACTATTGCATTCACTGTCAACTATAAACATTCATCCCCTAATAAAGAAAAAATAATTCAATCAAGTTACCTATTTGAAATTGTAAGTGCTTATATTAAGGAATATATACTCATAACTGGGGTCTATGCATCAAAAAGTTTGAGACATTCAATCTATTTTTCCCTCTCATATTGATTAAATAGTGATTTATAAGATTATAATGGAAGAGTATATTAGCACCATTCCTACCACCAAAGATCTAAGTCCCTACCCCCAACCCCCTATAGTGAAACTGAAAAATCTACCCAGAGTTTTTTGCTTTAGTGGAATACTCCAAACTCAGTCAAATTCTGCTTTGTGTTCCCTTATACTTTTTTCTCAACCTTTGTTTATGAGTGGGATCATCCCATACTCATCTTTGTCTTTCTATCTTGTTCCACGTAACATAATTCCTTCTAGCTCCATCCAAGATGGGTCAGAAAGTGGGTTCATTATTCCATGGTGTATATATACCACAACTTTCTCAGCCATTCATCTGTTGCTGGGAACCTGGGCTGCTTCCACATTTTGATTATTACAAATTGTGCTGCTATGAACGTAGATGTACACATATTTTTCTGGATTGGTGTGATTGAGTCTTTAGGATATATCTCTAGGAGAGGAATTACTGAGCAATAAGGTAGGGCCATTTCTAGCCTTGTGAGGTGTTCTTCAGACTGTTCTCCACAGGGGTTGGACGAATTTACATTCCTACCAGCAGAGCAGGAGGGTTCTTTTGTCCCCACAACCTCTCTAGCATTTGTTGCTGTTGTTTTTGATGTATGACATTCTCACAGAGGTGATGTGGCATCTCATTATTGTCTAGGCAGAGAATTTTTAATTTCTCACTCCTGCCTTCTTTTATGCACACAGTCTCATATCAGAAAACATTATGTCTGAAATTAAAGGAAAGTTGACTAGAAAGTAACAAGAGAGTACAAAAAAAATGAAAAAAAAAAAAACCTCTTTCAATGAGGCTTAATCACTGAACTTAACAGGAATATGTGGAGCGAAATTTTTCAAAACATTTGCAGTCCACCAGGGGATATTTTTTTATTTATCATCATGTCATCTCCAAGTGACGATGGTGAGGAGAGAAGGTGGTTAAAGTTGAGGGTCCATGCAATTATTATTTCCTTGAGCCAAGTGAGGTGTAAGCTCCATTATAGTCCTTTCCCACCTCCAGCTAACGCCTGACTCTGAGTCAGTGTGTGATGCTTCCACCTAGAGTGGGAGTTATTTTTCTTAAATCTGAAAGAAGTAAAAAAAAAGTATAGCCATTTTCTTCACTTTTTTTTTCTTTACCATGACACTAGTTGGAAATTTATTTTCTTCTCTCCAACAGAGCTGATGGCTTTAACAGCAAAAAATAAAGGAAAGTGAGATGGCTTCTAAGTCTGGGGTGTAGGAAAGGAAGAAGAAGCTATGATCTTGTCCATACAGTCAAGCAGTGACTGTGGCCAGGACAGGGAGAGAGGGCAAAAAGACAATGCACTATTTTAGATGATTTTTATTTCAAATTCAGAGTCATGCAGTTCAGTGTAATGGGATCCAACAGAGTTACTGTGACCATTAAGTTCCTCTGTCTCAAAGACAACACCCATGTCATCAGATTTAAAAGGAGGTTTTTTCCAGGCCAGTAAACTTTGGTAGAAGTCGGAGTTGATGACCATGTAGAACAGAATACATAAGCAGTGGCAACAATAAGAAGTTCAGAAGAGGAATCAGCAATGGTAGGCTGTGAATAGATCTAACAGATTGCACAAGGAATCTGTAGCCTGGAATATTAGAAAACTAAGCCACCACATCTATTCTGCTTTGCAAACTTCAAAACAAATACTCCCTTATTTTGTCCCCCATAGCGCTGTAATGCCAGCAAGTCAGTTATAAGTGCACTACGGGCATGTGACACTTGTCAACTGGTCCTGAAGATTGTTGACTGACCGCAAGGAGATGAGTGCCTCTGAGGAGTACTGAAGGCACTCGTGGCTGCAGAAAATGTTGTTCACAACCTATACTTTGTGTAGAGACCTGAAGTCATATCATTTTACACACAAAGGTTAAAAAAAAATGGCTAGAGATGACCTGGTGCCTGCTATCATCGACAATGACACTCTAATATGTTTTTAGAGAGCATTCTGACACTACAAAAGCTAAGTAAAATAATAATTTTAAGGAACTCTATTAACAATCCAGGTGACTGAAGCTGAGGTGGGTGGAGAAAGAAAGGAGCCTTTGATTTAAGTGCAGTCCAGAAGCTCAGATCATAACTGAAACAACCCAAATATTCAACAGAGACAGACTAAAGCAAGTGTTATGACTTTAATATACTGATAAAATCTGGCAATAAAGTGATTATTATCTTTACTATTTAAACATCTAAAATGCCTATGTAAAAGAGCAAATTAAGAAGGAAGGCACATAGCACTATCAAATATTCCCATCACAAGTTTAAAACCTGTATCTGAACACTGATGAGAGTAGAGGCCACTGCCTTACATGTAATTAGTGCTTAGAGTGAATGAGGACTTTTTATTTTATCATAGTTTGAGGTAATTTTTAACATAAGATTTCAAAGATATCTTGAGGGGCTGAGTGGTGGCACGCCGGGCTGAGCACACATTATAATGTGCAAGGACCCGAGTTTGAGCTCCCAGTTCACACCTGCGGGAGGAAAGCTTTGTGAGTGGTAAGGCAGTACTGCAGGTGTCTTTCTCTGTCTCCCCCTCTAGCTCCCCCTTCCATCTTGACTTCTGGCTATCTCTATCAAATAAATAAAGATATTTTTTTTTAAATTAAAAAAACCCCAAAGTTGTCTTGAAATAAAATATTTAGGAAGCTGGCAGTGGCACAACCAGTTGAGAGCACATGTTACCATGTGTGAGGACCCAGGTTCGAGCCCCTTACTCCCTGCTATAAAGGAAAGGCTTCTTCACAAGTGTTGAAACAGTTTTCAAGATTCTCTCTCTCTCTCTTTTTCTTTCTCCCCTTTCTCCCTTAATTTTTCTCTGCCCTATCAAGTAAAAGAAAGCAGAAAAAAAGTAAAAAATGCCCACCAGAAGCAGTGTAGGCACAAAACCCTGGCAATAACCACAATGGCAATAAAGTCAATTAAAATTTTAAGTAAATAAATCAAATATGTAAAGGTATCATTGAGTACATAATAAATGTAGCATTTACTACAGCAGTGATAAAAACACTGAAACCATCCACATATTCATCTGTCCATTCACTTGATGAGTACTTTTGACTTTACAAGATCAATACAAATTGGTGACCTTGGATGTTGGTATTCTTCGTGTTGGTTTGGTCCTCCTCCCTCTACCTCTGAGAGATTTGGTTTGGCCCCTGCTAGTTTACGCCCCTCTTTCTTCCTGCCCCCTATGCTAAGGAGGTCCAGAGTTCCAGCAGCAGCTGCTGAAGGAGAATGATGGGGAAGCACATGGTGTGGTGATTTGCCCGCTTGTGAATAAAGATTAAACTGCAGCTTCTCTGCCCAGCTGTGTGTCCTCGATTCTCTGTCTCTGTCTACCACCGCAAAGCTAGCCCGGCCTGCTGGCGCCCCCGAATTTTAACGACACTTGGAGACATCTGTTCATTAAAATCATAAGCTTTACCTAAATGTGAGTGATTTTGCTTTCAGTGATGGTCATATTTTAAGTCAAGAACTAAGTCAAAGTCAAGACTTTTCTAGTTAAATAAGTCATAGGGAAGCTAGAGACAGACAAGACTTGAATTAGAAGCACAGAAGAGGAATCTACAGAGACGTAAAGGTTAGGATCATGGTGGCTTAAACAGAGGATGAACAGCTGGACCCACAGGCTAGAATGGAGACTCATCTGTGAAATGGATCCAAAAAAGAGCCTTGTATGCCAGTTTATATCCCCAGCACACCTTTAATTCCCCTGGTCCTTATCAGATTTGGGATGGTTGTGACACAACTACCCTCTGAACAAGAACTGTCTTACGTTTCTACCAAGAGTTCATGGCCAATATCAATATGCTTATATTGAAGTTAAGAAGTTATATGAATGCGGAGTTTTAAGTAAACAGATAATGTTTGACACTGGACACCACAATACACTAGGCTGTCATTATTAGCCATATTTTATTTCCTGTTTCTGGAATAAATCAAATAGCTGATTGGAATAAAATCCTTGAGTATCATGTTTCACTGAACATTTAATAGGAGTTAAATGTTAGCACTGATTTAGAACTAGAATTAGTTAGGTAAGCTATTCCTTATAAATTTAACTGTTGGGGGGCATAGTATGTGGTTACAGAGATAGTATGATGGCTATACAAAATACTTTCATGTCTGAGAAGCACCACCAGAAACCAGAGCTGAGAAGTGCTCTGGTTTAAAAAGAAACAATAAATTTAGCTGCTATAGTCCAGATTCCCTCTTGCTATAGTGTTAGTATTTGGGGAATGACATTCAGTTTTCACTCTGCTCACTGTTCATGTGGTCAAATAAGAAAAGGTTGTAAAGGTTGACAAAGCTCTGTTCAGCCTTAAGGCTTTTCTACAGCTTCCCCCCACCCCAATTTCCTATCAGTAAATGCTTTCCAATTGTTCAGATCAGCAAGAACCATTGATTTATTCATGGGTGCTACACTGAAAGCAATTTCTACTGCTCGTTTCCAGTCATTCATTAGTCAGCTTTTCTGAATCACTCTAGCTATAAAGTCAACACAAATGCAGATAACAGGTTTGCCTCTTACTCAGAATTTATATCAGTTTTGACATCATGAAAAATCTGTTGAATCTAGATCATTCATGTTACTGTGATGCGGTGGAAAGAGGACAGTGTTCATCCAAGAATCCAGGGATGTAGTTCCACCTTGACTGAGTCATTCACTTACCTAAGTCGGGAACTTAGATCCTTACTTTCTACACAGGAGTAATAGTATCACTTTTCTTCCAGGGACAGTTATTATCAAGATCAAGTAAAATAAGTAAATAAAGGGAAATCAAATGCAAACTTTATATCATCATTCGACATAAAGGAATGGTGTTTTGGCTATTGGTGTGTTCATTTTCTGTTTCATTGTTACTACTCTTATTCAGAATATATTTAATAATGTGACTTTGTGTTTATTCCAGAAAAATACCCCATCTGTTGTGGCCTTTTCTCTATTATGTCAATATGTTGAATGGTAACAGAAAGTAAATTAATGGGCATAGATTAGTTAAATGTTTCTTCATACTTTTACCATATGTATTAGTGCAAATGGCATTTAGAAATGCAATGCTTTTTATATTGACTTTTCTACTGTTACATTTTTAAATTATTTATAAAATAAAAAATATCAACAAGGCCATAGGATAAGAGGGGTACAATTCCACACAATTCCCACTAGCAGAGTTTCTTATGTCATCCCCTCCCTTGAAAGCTTTCCTATTCTTTATCCCTCTTGGAGCATGGACCCAGGATCATTCTGGGGTGCAGAAGGTCAAATGTCTGGCTTCTAAAATTGCTTCTCCATTGAACATGGGCATTGGCAGGTTGATCCATACTCCCAACCTATTTCTATCTTTCCCTAGTGGGGCAGGGTTCCAGGGAGGTGGGGTTCAAGGATACATTGGTGAGGTCATCAGAAATGCCAGGTGAGATCTAAGCAGGGAAACAAATTTAAACAAATTACTTTCAGTTATGATGGAGGAAGACATGCTCATCTTTAAGGGAAATATGTATTTAGGAACAGGAATATATCTGCTTTGCGGCGGGAACCTGCTTTTGTATAAAAATTCAAAATTAAAACAAGATTATATCTTTTAAAAAATTGAAGAGAGGGCCTCAGAGATAGCACAGCGGGTTAAAGGCACATGGTTCAAGCACAAGGACCAACTTAAGGATCTGGGTTGGAGCCTCCGGCTCCCCACCTGCAGGGGTGTCACTTCACAAGCAGTGAAGCAGGTCAACAGGTGTCTTTCTCTTCTCATCTCTGTCTTCTTCTTCTTTCTCGATTTCTCTCTGCCTTATCCCACAGCAGCAATAACAATAACAACATGAGTCACTTATAAATAGGATGCAACTAATGCTTGCAACATAATTATTTCGCTGAGCTTGGCCTCCTTTCTCTGTTTTTAATACATTTAAAAATATTAGATTCTAATTAGATATGTTAAACTTTAAAGACTAAGATGTTTTCTGATTTATTTCTTTGATGAGCTCTTTGTTTATGTGGTTATGTACTTCCCTTTGATAACCTAGGTACTTGTGACTCAGTCTGTGGTATGAATACTCTTAACAACTAGATATTTATAAACATTAAATATAAGTTGAATGCCCCCTCTTCCCCCTCACGTTCGGGCTTACCTTAGAGTAGAGACATCTGACTCCAGGGATTCGATCACAGGCCTCTAGCTTTCCTTTTTAAAAGTGTGGTGCTAGAGATTGAATTTACTGTCTCCCAAACTTGCTGAACCTCCTCTTTCTCCCAACCGATTTTAGTTTTTTGTTTGTTTTCACATGAGAGACAGAGAGATCAAAACTGCAACTCTATCATCATGGAATTTAAACTTTTTTTGTCTTTGTTGCTCTCATAAGATGCTGGGGCTAGAGTGATGCACACTCTACTACTGAAATACCTTCCTGGCCTCCTCTCTCTTTCTCTTTCTTGAGAAAGAAGAAGGAAATACTTTATGATACAAACCTTGCTTTGTATGCCTACCTTAAAGCCATGGTTGCCAAAAATGGTAATTTTCCTGTCATCAAGTAATGGTAATCCACAATATGATTTTAATGGGAACATAATTGATTCATTTCTATGGAAATGTCAGAAATCCATAATATATTAAGTGTATTGGATTTATATGTTTATTACAACAAATAATGTATCACCAGTCTTTACTTTCATTCTTTTGATCCAATGTACTTTAAAACAAATTATGATAAGAATATAAGGATAGCACTATTTTCACCCATTATTTCTCCTTTGGTATTCAATAGTAACAGCATTAATTTCTCATGGTTGTGAAAGTTATAAAAGGAGGTAGGGAGTTTATCTACAGAAATCTGCAAAGGTAAAAAAAATGGTAATGTGTTTAGCTACCACAAAATGATGTTTAAGTCATTTCCTTCTATATGTGAAATTAATTAAACAAGAAAGATTAAAATTTGACACACTGAGATTTTTATTCCTTTTGTCTAATGTAGCTTAACTGATAAAAAAGAATACTCATAATTTTCCTTTATTTTCTTCTCTTATACTAAGAGTTTGGCTACAGAAGAAGGGCAAACGCTAGAAGAAGAAGAAGAAGTTAATGATATCTAGTGTTTTGCACAAATATTCTTATCTTAACGATGTGTTTGTATACAGATCAGATATTGTAACACATCATATGAAACTCAGTCTGTGACAACTAAAGTGGAAAATTTTTTCCATAATAAAAAATCTTGTATGCAGTTTACATTTTTGCAGACAGACACAATAAAATTTAATTTACTTATAAGACATAAAGAGCTTTCTCAGAAACCTTGAATGTGCTATTGAATCAGAGAAAACTAAAATCTTCATAACAGGGTTGCTCATATTTATACTGGGAAAAATAATTTATATCATTATTTTATGACACTTTATTAGGATAAACACAGTTGGAGTGGGATACTACAGCTAATTATGCAATTTGAAGGAAATAATTTGCTTATTGTAAAAATAGTTCATCTGGTTAGACATTGTTTCATAAAAAATAAAGGATTTATGTGTGGAGCTATGTGTAAGCTTGATAGAGCTTAGGGAGAACTCCCCCCATCCTTGGATGGAGGTCTGAGAAGATACCCTCTTGTTAGTCTCTCTCAACCGAGGTGAGCAAAGGGGAAAAACTGTCTCTCTGACTAAGTTCTTCCCTTCTTGACTCTCAAGCCCACAGAAACCTCAATACCACTTTTCATTAACTGCAGGCCATGTGGCTGCCTACTTTAAGATTCATTCACTCAAAGTTCACACATTCCACTTCACCTTTTGATCATAAAGGAAGAGCACATCCTGTCACACACTCCTAACACCGGACAAGTGAAAAACCCCCAAATACCTTATTTCCTGTAGCCCTTTTGATGTCTTTTAAGCCTTGTTCTTCCTTCTCTATCTCACTTTACTGATTCAACCCCTATTCTTCTCTCAAGTGCCTTTAGATAATTAAATGCCTGCATCAGGAGACTAATTGTATTGATCTTTATGTATCAACTCTTGTCATACCAGCCCCCTACCATAGGGGCAAGCTGACCCTTAAGAAACCTGTAATTTCTGACAATGCCCTTTGTTTGGTTTTCTATTTAAACTCTTGCCTACCTGCTAATAAATGAGATCTGAGCACACTTCAGTCTCCCTGGTGTCTTTACTTTGTTATTTGTCCCTTGAGCAAGCGAGAAAGAACCGGTAGGTTGCCTTTCTTCTGGAGATCACCCAGCCAGAAAGCCGACATTTATGCTAATAAAATTAGTCGTTGAGAGTATTTTATTTATTTATTTATTTATTACTTATTTATAAAAAGGAAACACTGACAAAACCATAGGATAAGAGGGGTACAACTCCACACAATTCCCACCACCAGAACTCCATATTTCATTCCCTCCCCTGATAGCCTTGCCTAGGAGTATGGACTCAAGGTCATTGTGGGATGCAGAAGGTTGAAGGTCTGACTTCTGCAATTGCTTCACTGCTGAACATGGGTGTTGGCAGGTGGATCCATACTCCCAGCCTGTCTCTCTCTTTCCCTAATGGGGTGGGGTTCTGGGGAATCGCAGCTCCAGGACACATTAGTGGGGTCGTTTATACAGGGAAGTCTGGTTGACATCATGAACCTGGTGGCTGAAAAGAGAGTTAACATATAAAGCCAAACAAATTGTTGATTAATCATGAACCTAAAGGCTGGAGTCACTGGGGCTCAGTGCCTGCACTATGAATCCACTCTTCCTGAAGGCCATTTTCCCCATTTTGTTGCCCTTGTTGTGACACTTGTAGTTGTTATTGTTATTGTTTCCATAGCTGTTGTTGTTGTTAGATAGGACAGAGAGAAATCAAGAGAGGAGGGGAGACAGAGAAGGGGAGAGAAAGATAGGCACCTGCAGACCTGCTTCACCACTTGTGAGGCGACTCCTTTGCAGGTGGGGAACTGGGGGCTCTAACTGGGATCCTTACACAGGTCATTGTGCTTTGTGCCACGTGCGCTTAACCTGCAGAGCTACCACCCGGCCCCAGGACTTTATATTTTTTTAGCCGTAATAAAGATGCACTTCTAACAAGACATGCTGCCATACAGTTTTTCATCCCTCTCCACTGCTTTTCATCTCCTACTTCTCCTAAGTCCACCATGGATCAACAGTCTATGTGCAGTATTTGCAATGTAGAAAAGTACAGATACAGATCCCTTGGGGCAATGTCACCAACCCTGCAATAAGGCAAAGCAAAGGGTGAATTGGGGGCAGGTTAATTTCTCCTTTGTTTGATACCAGTGTGCCAGAACTCTCTGGGGGGAGAAGCAACAACAAAAAATACAAGTGCAGCAGAGATTTCTTTAAGCTCTGTGCTTCAAACAACTATCCTTTAGAACAATAAAAGCCGAGCACTAAGAAATATATATATGTGTATTTTTTTTCCACTTACTACTGCTCCCTTGAAGACACACTCAAGTTCTCAGTCCTGTTCTGCTGGACAGCAAGTTCCCCCACCACTCCTTTTACAGTTCTGTGTTTCAACTCATCTGTTGAGAAATATGGTTCTACCATGTGAGTTGGTCTTAACCAAGGTTTGAGATTCTTTTTCTGAATTTTTCCACAAGGCTGAGTTGTTCAACCAAGAGTAGCTCATCCCTCGAGAAACTGGAGTGGATTTGATTATTCTATGTGCATTGACATGACTAACCCAGTGAAGGGTACCGAGTCGGGTTCCATTTGAAATACTTCCACTTGGGTAAACTGTAGCCAGCTTGCCCTATTCTTCTGGAACTCTTAACAGATACCTAATTGTTGCACCATTTAAATCCACCCCTCCCCCACCTATGCAACCACATACTCCATACAGAGGTGAGGTTTTGCTACCGATACAGAAAATGAAAGACTTTTCTCCAGCTGAAAGATTCCATTTCTCTGATTTACTCCCAGAATAAAATTAGTGTCTTTGG
Source organism: Erinaceus europaeus (assembly GCF_950295315.1). NCBI lineage: Eukaryota > Metazoa > Chordata > Mammalia > Eulipotyphla > Erinaceidae > Erinaceus > Erinaceus europaeus. The sequence continues at coordinate 23,352,531 of NC_080179.1, read as the reverse complement.
TTCCACACAAAGATGGCTTAGTTCCTTCTATCAACACCCTGTTCCTAACATTTTTGTCTAATGATTCTAAGTTTTGTCCTTTCAGGAAAAATTTTGATAGCAATTTATCTACCTCTTAGTAGCTGTGCTCTTATCTGCAAAGAAAAATAAGACCCCCAGTCAAAACGTTGTGATTACGATTTGTATTTGGCCTAATTAAGTTTTTAGGCAACGTGCTTTCCTTCACTTCCAGTTTCATTATTACATTATTTTCTTCCCGTTGTCCTTTTTTGTAGACATGGCACAAATGCAAAGTTCTCCAGTTTAGATTTTTATTTGCTGGAACTGTGTCACGAAATGAATATAAATTACTGTTTACCTACCAAACACTTACTTAGCACTTCTAGGTGCCAGGCACTGTTCTAAGTGTTTTACAAACATTAGCACGTTTAATCCTCATGACAACCCTATAGATAGGCATTATTATCACCCCCAGTTACACGTGAGAAAATGAAAGCACGGAAATGTTAAGTAACTGAAACAAGGTCACACAGCTAAGCAATGGGATTCCTAGCTTTACTTTGGGGGGTCATGCTTTAATCCAAAGGCAATCCTGCCTGGTTGCATCTTTTGGTCACTTTCTCATTCTTTATGTCACTAGGAAAAAATACTGATATATTGAAAAACCAAGGCATGACCAGGTAATAGTTCAGATGGTAGAGTTCAACTGGAAATTTTTTTTTCTAATTTTAAGCATTTAGGGGTTTATTCTTTTTTTTTCTTTTTTATAAAAAGGAGACATTGACAAAACCATAGGATAAAAGGGGTACAACTCCACACAATTCCCACCACCAGCTCTCCATATCCCATACCATCCTTGATAGCTTTCCTATTCTTTATCCCTCTGGGAGTATGGACCCAAGGTCATTGTGGGATGCAGAAGGTGGAATGTCTGGCTTCTGTAATTGCTTCCCTACTGAACATGGGCATTGACAGATCGATCCATATTCCCAGCCTGCCTCTCTCTCTCCGTAATGCTGCGAGGTTCTGGGGAATTGGAGCTCCGGGACACTTAGGAGGGGTTGTCTGTCCAGGGAAGTCTGGTTGGCATAATGGTAGCATCTGGAACATGGTGGCTGAAAAGAGAGTTAACATATCAAGCCAAGCAAATTATTGACTAATTATGAACCTAAAGGCTGGAGTAGTGCAGATGAAGAGTTGGGGGGTCTCCATTTTGTAGATAGCTAGTAGGCATATTTTAGTTATACTCCAAAGGACCTGTAGCTATACTAGGTTTTTTGTTTGTTTGTTTGTTTTGTTTTTCTTTTTTCCCTGAGCCTGAAATCTGATATGCAGGTGTATCCTAGATATTGTCTGGGGAGATGATGTCATGACTGGAAATAGTACCAGAAAGCTATATCAGGGAAGAGAGTAGCTCCCAAATATGGGAAAGTGTATAAATATTGTTGATTATAAACTCCATCGATTTGATGTGATCTGGGGCCCATTTTCAGCTTAGGAGCTTATGTGACCTCTACATCCCTGTAGAGCTGAGCTCACATTCTGTGGTCATGAGTAGAAACATTCCAAGCTGCCCCAATATCAGGACCCATCTTCCTCAGGTATAGCATAGAGTATGTTGTCCAGCTTCCCTTCGGAGGACGGAACATTCTCTACCATTGTTGATCCAAGTTGAAGGCAAGGTCCTGTGGGGGCCCACAAAGGAGTCTGTTTTGTTGTTCCTGATAGAGATGACTGGTTAACAATGGAGAGAGGGATTTATTTGAGGTCTAGGCCCATCATGTCTGTTTGGGATTCTCAGGACTCCCTGAATAACGCCCTAGCTCAACTGGTAATTTTATCCTAATTTTTAGGCATGGAAAGAAATGGGACTGTAGATGACTGAGCAGTTTCTCCTAATCATATATGGCCATATATCAAAATCAAAGTAGCCTTTTAAATCCAGAATCTGGCTACAGTGTACTACCTTCTGCTTGTCTGCATCTGTTCAAGCAGCCTTGAAGGATGAATGTGAAAGGGGTTTTACTATATAGAGTTTTATTTCATCACTTGACTTTGATGTCAGTATAATCATTTGATCAGGTCACTAATGCAGAACACATGTGCCCAGAGGGTGTTTTAAATGAATCCATTTTGTAAATTGCAGAGGAAGCTATAAACTATTTCCACATAAAGTGAGCATAGATCTAGCTTGTCACATTTCTGTGGACATTGTGACACACTCATAACCAAAACTGTATTTTTCCCTTACATATGAGGAATATGTTATTTCGACATTTGGATCTTTGTTTCATATATTTCTCCATGAATTCACAAAGTTTGACAGTCATTTAAAAATGCTCTTAGAAAGGAAAAATATAAAAAAGCAAAGACATTGAACATGCAGTAGGTAATGAGGCAAATAATTCTTTGTGGATTAAACTATTGGTAGTTCTGACTTTGATCATATTTAGTGCAATTTATTGTTTCTGAGAGGATATTTATCAATAGTCCCTGAATTATTGTCCAAAACAAATGCAAATCAAAAACAATAGTTTACTGTCTGTTGTCTCTTTGATCAAATCCAATTATTATAGAATTGGTCTCCACTGTATCATAATACAGGCATTATTATGTCAAGATAAAGATAAAAAGATGTCATATACATTTCTCAGAGTGTAACTTAATAATTATTGAGCTAAAATCTTCCACTTTTGCACTGGAGACCTTTCTCTAAAATCAGTCATTACATACTTTTTAATACCTAGGATGGTCAATTTACTACACTGAGTATTAGGAATTCACAAATTAATAAGACAAGACCACTGACTTCAAGAACTTTTTATTTATTTATTTATTTATTTATTTGCCTCCAGGGTTATCACTGGGGCTCAGTGCCAGAACTAGGAATCCACTGCTCCTAGAAGCTAGTTTTTCCATTTTGTTGCCCTTATTGTTTATCATTGTCCTGTTGTTGGATAGGACAGAGAGAAATCAAGAGAGGAGGGAAAGACAGAGAGGGGGAGAGAAAGACACCTGCAGACCTGCTTCACTGCCTGTGAAGCAGACTGCTTCACTCCCCCTTGCTGGTGGGGAGTGGGGGCTCAAACCAGGATCCTTAAGCTGGTATCATCAGAGTGATAAGACTGACCACAGTGAATCATCGATCATTCAGAAGGGAATTGCCCAGCCTACCCCCCCCATCCCCTCAAAGAAAAAGAAGTGAAAAGAGAAGAAGAGAAGTGAAGTGAAGGGAGGGGAGGGGAGGGGAGGGGAGGAGAAGAGAGGAGAGGAGAGGAGAGGAGAGGAGAAGAGAGGAGAGGAGAGGAGAGGAGAGGAGAGGAGAGGAGAGGAGAGGAGAGGAGAGGAGAAACAGGCTGGGGCTATGGATCGACCTATCAATGTCCATGTTTATCAGAAAAGCAATTACAGACCCCAGATCTTCCACCTTATGCACCCCAGTAATAATTCGGTCCATACTTCTAGAGGGATAAAGAATAGGGAAACTTCAGTGGAGATGAGATACAGAACTCTGGTGGTAGGAATTGCATGGAATTGTACCCATCCTTTCTTATAATCTTCTTAGTCATTATTAAATCACTAATAACAATAACCTTTAAAAAAGATATAGATCTTGAAGGCTGAATAGGATCCAGTTGAACAATGGCTAAATAGATTACATTTAGGAGAGAAATTTCAATTAGAAAAAGACAATAGCATGCCTTGTAAATATCTAAACAATTTGAGTTTCTATTCACATTTCTACTATGCGAGACACTGTTAGCAAAAATTTAAGTGGAAGAATGATATAATTGAGTATGTCTTCTAGAAATCACAGGATGATTGTTATCTGCTGACAGACAGAAAGATCAGGGTGTGGCAGTGGAACACCTGGTTGAGTGCATACATCACCACGCACAAGGACTGTGATTCAACCCCCACTTCCCCATCAAAAGAGGAAATGCTTCACAGGCAGTGATGCAGGTCATTTGCAAGTGCCTCCCTATCTCTTTCCCCCTCTATCTCCTCTCTCAATGTATCTCTGTCCTATCTAGTAAAATAGAAAGAGAAAAAAAAGCAATAAAAAATGGTCACTGGGAATGGTGGATTTGAAGTGCCAGCATCAAGTCCCAAAGGTGACCCTGGTGACAAAATAATGATAATGATAATACTACTACTAATAATAAATGAAGTTCAAGGCATATCCAGGAGGATAGCTCAGTTGGTAGAGCACAGGACATGCATACCTGAAGCTTCTGGTTTTATACTCAGTGCCACATATACCAGAGTGGTGCCATGACTGCTTTTTCTCTTAGGAACTCACACACACACACACACACTTTTTAAAAATTTATTGGGGAATTAATGTTTCACATTCAATAGTAAATACAATAGTTTGTACATGCATAACATTTCCCAGTTTTCCATATAACAGTACAGCCCCCACTAGGTTCTCTGCCATCTTTTTTGGACCTGTATTCTCCGCACCCACCCACCCACCCCAGAGTCTTTTACTTTGGTGCAATCTGCCAATTCCAGTTCAGGTTCTACTTGTGTTTTCTCTTCTGATCTTGTTTTTCAACTTCTGCCTGAGAGTGAGGTCATCCTATTTTCATCCTTCTGTTTCTGACTTATTTCACTTAACATGAATTTTTCAAGGTCCATCCAAGATCGGCTGAAAATGGTGAAGTCACCATTTTAAATAGCTGAGTAGTATTCCATACACACACACACACACACACACACGCACACGCACACACACACACACTATTTATTCTAAATAAATCTTTAAAAAGAAAAGAAAGAGAAAAAAAAGCAGAGAAAAAGCTTTCTTGGGAAATGTGCTGCTTTACCATGCAAGTGATCCAGCTTCAGTGCTATGGTCTCTTTCACTGTCTCTGCCTCTCTGTCTCTATATAAAAAGAGAGAAATAAAGTATAAGGGGAAAAAAGAAGAAGAGGAGGAGGAAAATAAGAATATAGAAGACAAAAAGTTCCCAGGTTCAGACCCCACCTGCAGGGAGGAAGGTTCACAGGCAGTGAATCAGTGCTGCAAATATCTCTCTCCAGCTCTCTACTGTCCCTTATCTCTCAATTTCTCTCTGTCTACACGTAAAATAAATAAAATATTGAAAGAGATAAATTAGAAAGAAGGAAAAAGGAGAGAGAGAGAAATACAGGGCTACATGACAGGAAAATCAGAAATTATTCTAATGGTTCAAGTGGAAGATATTTAGAAAAAATCATGATGGGGATTGGGGGAAGAACAGGAAATGAAAAAAGGAAAGCAAAAGACAGTGGCTAATTAACTACTCACTTGTGTAGTTGAGGGAATGTTGTCACTCTCTGAGATATAGGAGAGAAATTTATCAGCTAAAATAATTTCAGTAATAAATAATAGAACACAATAAGATTAATGTAAACCAAAAGGAAATGTATTATCTGAGGTAGCCACAAATATGGAACTCTGGTGAAGCACAGAATTGGCCAATTTATCCATATGCATCCAAATTCAGGTTCAAGTTCCTTCCATCTCTCCACGGTCTTCAATGCACAGAGGTACAATATAGTGCTTGCTCCCAGGTGCAAGCATTACATAGGGATGAGCCAGAATGTGGCGACATAGAAATGGAGACACATTTTCTGAGTGAAGGCAGTTGTCACCAGAAGCCCCCAGCAGAACTCCCAAGTCTCCAGATCAGAACTGAGGGAAATATCCCACCTAACCCAGTCACAAGCATCAAAAAATAAGGCCAGTGTGGAGCAGCACAGATCAGCTTGACTCAGCTGCAGTGTGTGCATGGGGTGTGTGTGTGTGGGGGGGGAGGTACTTACAGAACAGATTCCTGTTTTAAAGGAAAAGACTGCAAAGAAAAAGGGAGAAGACACCAGGGAACAACTAATCTAGTCTATTAGATTACAGAGTTAGTGATTGGTTTGGATTTTTTTTTTTTTTAAGTCTAGTTGTAGTGTCATGGCATATGAGGCAAAGACAAACTAAAAAAGCAAGTGGGCTAATAAATGTTCCCAAGAATAAATAACACAAATGAACGATGTTTTGGAGATTCGGAGGGTGACACCAACATCGTCCATCATTTTTATATTTTTAGAAATGAAAAATTCAGACCCTAGTCTGATGTTTGACCTGAATGGCATCTAGCCCAAAATACACAGTCTGAGTGATGAGCATTTAGGATCTTTACAGGCACACATTGCATCTCACTTTAAATTCCCTACATTCTCTTTCTCTTCGAAACACAATTGCTTCACTCTCTTCCCACAGAGAGAAACAGAAATCAAATGTGGGGACTTAATCTCTCAGCTGATTGTTTGTTTTTTTTTACTTCAAAACCAATTCGTGTTTCAAATGAAGCTTTCCAAAATGGAGGAATTTTTATTCTCTACCACTAGATATTTTCAAAGAAAAAACAAAACAAAAAAAAGGATGTTTTGTGTTCATATTATGAACTATTTGCTTCTGAAAGCCACTGCCCTCTGAGTTCTTATATTCTGGGTGGTCTTTTCCTAAATTAGAAAGATTTGTACTTTTTCTCGAAATTTGTCTTTGTCCTTCTGGGATTAGCACTATTACAGTTCATTCTTTAGTTTTAGTATCACTGAACAAACTAAAACTTACAGTGAACCTACTGAATTTATGTGTGATTCAAACAAGTCTGGTTGGTTTTTATGTGGTAAGTAAACACTCTGAATATGCTGGCTTAGTTCATAAACTTGAAAAATAATTTTTTCCTGTCGATTCACCATCTCATAGAAAAAAATGTAATTGGATTGCTAGTCAGCTCCCATGTTGTACTTTGTATAACACCAGCCTGAGCATTTAGTAAGCCAAATACATGTTGAAAAACCCTTCATCTAGCAGGCAGGCACCAGTATAATTGATGGTTTAAGATTTTCACCCTTCTCTAGATGAGACTCAGAACAACAACAACACACACACATACACAAAACAGAAATCTTTGCTATCTGTCTTCTATTTACCTCAGTCTTGAAATTTATCCACAAGGCACTTAGTGAAGTCTCTTTGATGTAAAGAGAGGTCAACTTCATTGTTACTGTTTCTCTAACAACCTATTCACTGAGCATAATGTTTTTATTTTCCTCTTTAAAAAGTTTAAGTATGAATGCACTGATGTGATAAACGGTTGCTTTTTCATGCTGGTCACCCCATTCCACAAAGTCAAATAAATGATCAAAGACTCAGGAGTTCTTCACCTTGCTTTCATCTTACTGCTTCCTTGGACGATGGAAGGTAAATAGTCCTAGGGAATTTCAATTACCAACATCAAGATATAAAAAAGAAGTGGCTACTGGGAGTATGGATCGACCAGTCAACGCCCATGTTCAGCAGGAAAGCAATTACAGAAGCCAGAGACCTTCCACCCTCTGCAACCCACAACAACCCTGGATCCATACTCCCAGAGAGAGAGAAAATGGGAAGGCTATCAGGGGAGGGGGTGGGATATGGAGATCGGGTTATGGGAATTGTACCCCTCTTATTCTATGGTTTTGTTAATGTCTCTTTTCTTAAAAAAAAAAAAAAAAAGTGGCTTTCCTCTCCCACCTTTGACATCTCATATGGACTGATGTAAAATAAATTTCAGACCTGCAAGTACTCACCTGTTTTATTACTGGAAATAATGGATTTTGAATAAAAACAAATGAGGAGATAAAAACTATGAGCAGATACATGGTTAAGAGAATTTAGAAAATATCAAAAGCAATTGGAAATCGTAGTATATAGTAGAACCAATTTGATATTAATTGCATTGCTCCAGAAAAGAAAACCAAGAGGAGGAATATTCTAGAACCCGTTGACACCAATACACCATTTTGAAATATTTGATTTATTTTAAAGGTTCCAAATAACTCTCTTTTGCATAGATATTGGATTTGGGGTGTGTGTGCATGTTCTGGTGACAGTTACCATTGGTATTTTTGTTGTTGATATTTGGTGGGGTGAGGACAAGGTTGCCCTTTATTTGTTTGAACTAACCAAAATAAATGGCTTTTTATAGCTGCCTAAAAATAACTCCCCCATAAATTCAAGAAAGTTGTTCGGGGCTTAGAGTGAATCTGGTGGTGTAATCAAGAGATTTCTGAATCCTTTAGCTCATCTGTGTGCTAAAATCAAGTGTCCACTGCCTTCAGGAGAACAAGTTGTTATGGGATTGTTTCTTTGTCTTTGACTGTAAACTGACCATTTTACCACCATCTGGGTTAAATTTTCAGTAATTTATAGACATTATACATTCATTCCACCGCCAATTAGCTCTACAAAGAAAAAAAAAATGTCCATGTCTTTTTTTCCAGATGGTTAACCTTGACTTGTCAGAGATGGAGCTATTTCTAATTCTAGATTAGTGATTTAAGAGAAAATGAAAGGTAAATAAGTTACACGTATATCTAGATCCTGAACCATATGTTCATGTAATAAAGATCTGATTTCTAGAACTTCCCTCACTAAATTATACTTTAATGTCTGTTATTGACTTTTATTGGTTTCTGTAATACCTGCTTAAAGGAAATGTGCTTTGTCATTTGGATAGTGTCCCATATATAAGTTAATCTCCCCTCCACATATAAAAACTGTTCCAGAATTTAATGACAAAAGTAATTTGTCTCCCCTGAAAAACTGGTACTTTTTTTCCTTTCATATTAAAAAAAATGTAGCTAACTAATCATATTGCTTAAATCTGGCTCCCAGGTAGCTCAAATGATTCCAGCTATTGGTATTAGTCACATTTTTAACTATTTTTAATCACAGAAATAATGACTTGTAGAACTATTGTTGTCAACTGAGTGCAATTTTTTTAATTAAATTTATTTATTTTTCTATTTTTTTTAACTATCTCTATTTATTTGATAGAGACAGCCAGAAACTGAGAGGGAAGGGGGAGATAAAGAGGGAGAGAAAAAGAGAGACACCTGCAGACCTGCTTCACCACTCAGAGTTTTCCCTCTGAAGATGGGGACTGGGGATTTGAACCTGGATCCTTGCACACTGTAACATGTGTGCTCAACCAGGTGTGCCACCACCTCATTTCACCTGGATACAATTTCTTATCTTTCCATAAGTATGTGCATACCATTGTGCACTGTGTCCTGAACACCTTCTCAGCTCCTTCTACCTCATCTCTTCATTCTTGGCCTTGCTGAAATAGACCACACCTAGGTCAAGTTTCACCCCATGTGTTGCCTTTCTGTTTCTTGGGTTGCACTTATAAATGAAATCACCTGATACTCATCCTTCTACTAGCTTATCTCACTTAGCATAATGCTATTCCGTTGTGTATTTTTACCACACGTTTTTAACCAGTCATCTGTCATTGGGCATCTGGGTTGCTTCCGTTTTGGGGGTTACTACAACTACAGGGATCTTTTTGAGTGTGTATTTTTGTTTTCATTGGATAAAGCCCTAGGATAGACATTTCCAGGTCATGGGGTATATCCATTTCTAATATTCTGAGAAATCTCCAAAGTGATAACAATCACCCTTATGGGTAACTTACCTGATTGTTTTATAACCTGATTATATTTTCTTTTGTTTTTTAGAGATTTTATTTATGTGTTAGTGAGAAAGATAGGAGGAGAGAGAGAGAAGGAACCAGACATCACTCCGGTACATGTGCTGCTGGGGATTGAACTCAGGACCTCATGCTTGAGAGTCCAGTGCTTTATTCACTGCACCACCTCCCAGACCATGCACTTGATTCTATTTTCCTTTTGTGTGTGTGTGTGTGTGTGTGTGTGTGTGTGTGTGTGTTTGTCTTATGGTCATATCTTCTGCTTTATAATGCTGAAATCTTTATTAAAAAGAGATGTTATGTAAGTAATTTCAAGAATTAAACTATTCTTAATTTTGGTTTTATTGTTTTCTGCCTTTACAACATGTAAAGAGTTTTATAAATAAACTATAACCAGATATTTTATCTTTATCTCTAGAAGCAGGGTACAGAAATGAACATGAATGATTGCACTAAATATTAAATAACATTTATAACAATGAAGGCATTTCCTTAGTGAAATAGGTTGCAAGAGACTTTCTGTGAGCCCATGAAAATAAATAAAATTTTTGCCTTTTACCATGTCATCATAAATATGCCATCAGGATAATATTGAATTTTAGATTAATTGCCCTATTTCTGACCCCTCCTACTGCTTCTTAGCATCCAGAGGATGTGATTCATTATTTAGCTACTCTCAGTATTCAGCACAATGTCTGACCCATAGTAGGGCTTCAGGAACTATTTTTGAATTTCAATTCAATTTTCATCTATTCACAGACATTCCTATGCAAAGAAATATTTCAAAATGCTTTCTATTCCTGTGATTTTGATGAATGAACTCATTTAAGTTGTCATAAATACCTTTTTTTTTTTAGTATGGCAGTTGATGCAGTCTCTTATTTTGGTAATCATTTCATCTGTTAATGAGACATTATCAGATTAAAAGGAGCCTATGTCCAAGCAAGTGTCTTGCTGTTGATGAAATGTACCAATATCAATACTCAAAAACAAAATTTCAAAAACCAAAATGAATACACTGTATTCCAAAGGATATTGTTTTGACTGGTAACAGTACTGATTAGCATGGATCAGTAAAAACTCAATAGACAAGGTTAAAAGAGATGAAAGTATATTTATTAGAGTTAGTGGGAATGTTCAAGAAAGAGATTCAACCATGCAGAGGATATCAGAACAGGATATCAGAACTGGGGAGTTACAAGGGAGGTGATTGCCTGCCAAAGGTTTAGCAGAAGCTCATAGAATATATTTTCAATGAAGTCTTTTAAGTAAGCAGAACAATTTTAATGGAATGGGGAGAAAATACCTTACCTACCACCCCTCCTTCCCTAGAAAGTGTTCAGTGTGGTGTGTTCCTTAGACAGACAAAAATAAAGTTATTGATAGCATGAGGTGGGGGAATCAATATAAAACCATTGTAGTTCCCATCCTCATTGTCTATTGATCTATCCATATTTGCATGGTACTTTGTGATCTGAACAGGTGAAGGCAGGTGTCACTGCATCTGATCACTGGTCACAGTGTTCTTAACCAGAGGTTTTTGGAAGGAAATGTCTTCATTTTAAAGAGACCTGCCATTAATACTATCTGACAAAAGGTTGCCCAATCATCCTATCTTGTAATTCTCCAGCAAAGTCATCAACTAGATAAAAGCTATTCAGTTATTAATTTTATACTACAGCAAAAACAGTTTTTCTTTTAATTTTACTAACTTTTTGCTAAAAACTGAATGTCCAGCAAATGGAGGGCGGTGAATGAGGGAGGAGTGAGGGAGAGAGAACTTGAACAGTTGTTTCAAACCAAATCATTCAATCTGGTCTTAAGCTTTGAGAAATCAGGCTTTCTAGAATATTCTAAAGGGCTCTTCTGTGATTTTATTGCTTGTGTCTGATGTCTGATCTTCTTGACAAGCTTGGAAAAGATTGTAAAATCATTAGGAGATAAGGAGGAAAGTTTAAGGCAAATGTTAAAGGTCAATCTAATTACCTTGTAAAACTGGAAATGTGTTCATGACCTACAGATAATGCTCTTAGTTCTAACAAAATTTCTGCCTGACTTCAATAGGATTGCTGTTAGGGGCTGGCAAAATAGCTCATCTGGACAGTGTGCTTTTGTCATGCTCATGATTAAAGGTCCAAAGTGACCCCCATGGCATTGCAAATAGTGTCTTTTCCTCTGTTTCTGTCTCTGTCTCTTTCTTTCTGAAAAAGTCAGCCTAGAGTTATAAGGCCTCATTGAAGGGGTGGGGGAAGGTGCTATTAGGCCATTACATACATATATAAGATATATTTATATATTTTTTCTCAGCATAGAACATAAACTCCACTACAGCCAGTTTATCTGTTCTGTGCACTGATGAATTTCCAAGTGCCTTGAACAGTGCCCAACACAGATGTATTTTCCTTAGACATTTGCTGAACATAAAAAGTTCATGCTGAGGAAATGATAGCATTTCATTATTAGCTCTACTTCAATCCACTGAATTTTTCCTCATCATTTTATTGCATGGACATGAAAAAATTGTTAAGTTAGGAAACCGAAAAGGAAAAACATGGGACATGGTAGCGACTCACAAGATAACTGGACCTTGTGTGATGCATTCTAAAATTGAAAAATCTCAAGATTATTATTATTCCCAAGATCAAACAGCCTCTGGAGTCTTTCCTTACCCTTAAATCAAGTATTTAGGGAAAGAAACTACCACCATGCTTCATCCTCCCTCACAACCTATTATTCACCTCTCCTATTCACAATATTCCTCCTGGGTCCTCCTCTTCAACAGAGGAAACAATCAAAACAGAACATAAAGGCATGCAAACACAAGTCCCAACCTAAAATGAAAGTAGCCAATACACTAAAAGTAGTAACTACAATTCAGGTCCTCTTCCTCACCCTAGGTCTTTGAGACATTGGAGCTAGTTATCCCTTAGGACTGAAAACCTCCCTGGAACTAGCTTGGTCCCTCATTCTACTAAACTCTTTTCCCCTTCACGAAAGGTTTTTTTCTGAGGAAATAAAAAAGTGTCTATTGACACTTTCCTTTGTCTGGCCCTGGGGATAGGTGTCTGAATAGAACCTGTCTTTATCTTTAATTAATCTTAAGAGACCACAAAAATGTAGATGCATAGACTTTTTAAAAAATGTTATCATTCACTTATTTGTAATCTTTTACAGGAACACAAATGCACAGCTTTTGTGCTCTAGGGGCAGGCCCCCAGCTTACTTAGTTTTGACCTTATCTTTGACCAGTAAGGACCTAGAAAAAGCATTAACAAAAATAAGAGAGAGAGAGAGATGTTCTGGACCTGCATTTAGAACCATATGTGAAAACTATTTCAAATGAGCCACACACTGATAGCATCCCCTTGAGGGTTGTTTCTATGTAACAGAAAGCATTAGGGTGAAATAGGATCAATAAAATGTATGAACAATAAGCTAATGCTTATTGATAATGCATGCTCTTAGCTAGATAGTGTAATCATACCAAGAGTTAGAGAGATGGAAAGATCATCTTTAACATTCTACTACAAATATCAGACTCTGAATGGGCAATAATGTAAATAAAGCCACTTGGTGTGCGTTGATCCCAAACCAAAAAACTCATCAGTCAGGAAAATCATCCCATCTCGTTTGTTCTTCCTTCGAATAAATAAGGAAAACCCTTTGATATATGGAAGGCAGAAGAGAAAATGTGCCCTTATGTAATTGTTTTCCTTAGACTATAATATACTTGAGTATATTATAAGGATCTAGTTTATACATAAAACTTTAAAACTGAACTCTTATTTGTGGTGTTTGTCCACTTTACATATGCATTATTAAAATTGAACTAAATGTCTTAGAAAAAATCATCATGCCTGCGTTCCCCATGAAGCCTCCCTAAAGGAACACCAGGTATTCACTATAATGAGCTACCCGCACATCATGCCATAATACAGAGTGACTACACTCAGCCTGCAGTAATTCAACATGGCAGCATGGGGGGAGCAGAATTTGAAGTATTTTTCATTAATTTACCATATTATCATTTGTTGCTTGGGATTGGCCTTATCTTTTTCAGTCTAAGTGCAGTAAATAGCATCCCTAGTATCATAGACCAGTTCTCATAGAAATATTATGGGAAGAAGATGCCGTGAATCAACCAGTTATTATCTCTTCCTGGTGTAGGACAGATAACAAGAGGAGAGAATCATTCTTTTTCTCTGCATCCATAGGAAGCTCTGCCATAAGACACAGTTGATTAGGAAAATACTATAATCTTGAAATACCTAAACACAGAGACATTTTGATGTGAAAATTTCTGTCTTCCTCATGAGTTCAGATTTTCTGTGAAGTGTGCTGTCCAGTGTCCCCATCAGAGGGATTTATCAAAGTGATGGTTGAAGTGGAAATAGACTTCAAAGTGGTAGGGAGTGAGAAGGAATTCACAGCTTCTTCATGCCAGCATCTCACCTGGCTCCATAGAGACTAGTAATCTTGCCTTATTTTGGCTGTTGTTATTTTAAGTATTTAAAAATATATATGAGCAATGTTTGAATCCATAGTTATTGTAAAGTACTCCAACAATATGAAGTTTTAGAGAGTCGAAAGAAATTTCTTTGCACATGCTGCTTATTTGGTTCTGCTCCTATACTCAGAGGTAACAGCTGTATTTGTTTGTTTTTAATAAATGATTATTTGCTGTTAATAGTTTTTTTACAAGATTATAAGGCTACATATATATTTACATCGTTCCACACCTACCCACCTTCCCAATGCTCAAAGATAACCACCATAGTTCTCACAAGTCATAGAAGAAGTTTGCTTGCTTCTGTTTTTTATTTTCTCTGAAAATTCATATGAATTAGGTCTCTAGATTCTACATATGAGTGAAACCATCTGATAGCTGTCTTTCATCTCTACTTATTTCACTAAGCATAAGCACCTCCAGTGCCATCTATTTTGTCAGAAAGGACAGAATATCATCTTTTTTGATTGTAGAGTGATACTCCATGGAGTATATATACCCCGTAACTGCTTTTAAGATGCTTCCACTCTTTGGCTATGGTGAATTATGCAGCTATGAACATAGGGTGACATATGTCTCTTCTAATTAGTATTTGAGTTTCCACTGGATAAATGCCAAAGAATAGTATTGCTTGCATATATATAATTTTTTATCTTTTAATTTGTTTACCTATAACAGTGACCTGGAGAGTTGCAGTACTGTTATGCTACCAGAAGGTTACATTGTATTGCATCTGACTTGATCTTCAGTGTTCGTCCTTTGTTAGCTTCTCTAGGAGCTGAAATTGTATATAAGTGTTTCTTGTATCAGTGGGTGGAGAATATGGGACCCAGCTGCAAATGAGAAGATGCTGGAGATGGAGTTGTAGGGACTGAGAGGTAGAAAATACTGGCTTATGTTTGTGGCACTGTGTATATCACTCCTCTCTGTGAACCTGATCTGAAACTTGGAAATCTGTCCACTATTGGACCTTCAGAATACCTTAGCCCTGCACACTGGGCCAGGGTATTATCTAGAGTGTTTTCTCTTTTGCCCTCCATACCTGAGTCTGGCCTGTGAGGAGCAACCCAGCTCCTCAAAATAGGCTTCACTTTTTTCAAAGGCATGTGGCTGAGGCAGGGGTAGATAGTATAATGGTTATGCAAAGAGACTTTTATGCCTGAGGCCCCGAAGTCCCAGGTTCAGTCCCCAGCACCACCATGAACCAGAGCTGATCAGTGTTGTGGTATTAAGGAAAAAAAAAAAAAAAAACTCAAAGGCATGTAGCTCTGTGCTGCTTTTGTTCTTCCTCACTTTGGGCCCTCAGCTTGGCTGGCTGCCCTATAGTCTGTGGCCCCAGGTGTAGACCAGTGCTTCCAAACATTTATCTCCCATCCCCACTCCTCTATCCAATGAAGAAGTCTTCTCTGTGTCCTCTTTAATGTGGTATTTGAGGTTTCTGAAATGCAGAGAAAGCTTAAGTGTCTCACCCCAACTTGCAGAACTCAATGTCCAGGTTCTTCTATTTAATTACTTGTCTCTCTTGAGAATGAAGCAATTTTGTGCATCTTAATCACAGAAGTCCTTTCAGATGTTGTGGCTTCTTATAGTTAATTGCTGTGGTTTTATAATCTATAAATTGAAAGTAGTTTTATGGTTTAGTTTTTATGGTTTAGTGGTTTTATAATCTATAAATTGAAAGTAGTAATAATTGTTAAAATTGTTAAAATTTCGTAGGCTCTAGCTGGGCTGGCTAGCTTCACGGGCGGGTAACAGAGACGCAGAGACAACGGCTGGGCAGGGAAGATGTATTTCTTTATTCAAAAACAACGATTCATAAACTAAACCAAACAAATCACCAAACAGAACTCTGCTGTCTCTTTGCGGCGGCGCAAGCACTCTCTCTTACTCTGCACTCAGGAACCCTCGAACTCTGCAACTCTTCAACTCTGGAACTCTCGAACTCTCCCACTTTGGAACCCTCTCTCGGGGTTCCTCGGGGCGGGGCCAAGCGGGCCAAGAAAACTAACTGGACTGATCCAATTCTCTTGGCGGGGGAGAACTAGAACCCAATGTAAAGCATACAACAAAATACCTACCATGAAGTTAATGATACTTTAAATAAATTAATGTTTTCCTTATCACAGGGGCTCATGTACACGTTAAAAATTAATATTATCTAGGAAGCCAGGCATTGGTTAAATGCATGTGTTATAATCTGCAAGGACCTGGGTTTAAAGCCCCAACCCCCATCTGCAGGGGGATAGTTTCACAAGTGATGAATCATTGCTGCAAGTATCTTCCTGTTTCTTTCTCCCTCTCTATCCCTCTTCTCTCTTAACTTCTCTCTGACCTGTCAAATGAAACAAATAAAATGTAAAATAATAATAGTGCCTGCATGGACACATCATTAATTTTTAGGCTATAAATAATAACTGGTGTGCTGATGGGTTGTCAAGTCAGAATACTTAAAAAAAAATCATCCATCACAGCTGATCATCTTTACCTGCCCCCCCCCCAAATCATACACACACACACACACACACACACAGTCACTATCAAACTAATAAAACTTTTGATCAAGCAGGAGTTTACTTAAGGTAAATCTTCTAAAAATTGCGCTGAAGCAATACTGTCCTAAATGGGTCATCTTTTAATATTTGGATATTTGTGTGTTTTGAAGAGCAAATAGGCTTTCTATTCCAAAGGGGCTCAATTATGTTTTGATTGCAGTGTCATATTTTCTTAGGATCTTGGATCTCAGAGACTGTAATCATTTGTACGTAAGTTGATAATTGCTTTACAAAAATAAAAGCGTTGCTGTGGTGGTAGTAGGGTGTGGGCTTATGTGATGTTTTCTGTCGTGTTAGAGAGTTTACAGTGTGCTGAGCTTGGTTGCTTCTGAAAAAATATGTTGTTTGATTCTTCATGATGTTAGGTAACTGCAGTGTGTGGAAGATGTGGCCAGGAGGGACTTGCAGAAGCAGCCTGTCCTTTTGACCAAAGCCAAATGCTTTGGTTCTGCTATTTGGTTTTATTGGCATTCTAAACCAGACCTTAGAAATGAAAGAATAGTCAGTCCCAAATTCTTCCAAAGAATATATTTTATAAGCGAGGGGTAGATAGCATAATGGTTATGCAAACATACCTGAGGCTCAGAAGTCTCAGATTCACTCCCCCGCACCACCATGAGCCAGAGCTGCTCAGTGCTCTGGTAAATTTATATATAAGCCAGATAGAAGACAGAGCTGATCAGCTCTGGTAAAATATATTGGGCCAGTAAGACAGCCCACTTGTCTTGTCCTGCACACAATCCAGGCTTGAGCCTGACCCTCAACACACTGCAGAAAGTTGTGGCTCTTTCCCTCTCTCCTTTTGTCTTTGCTTCTTTCTATCCAGAATAAATAAATAAATTAATTAATTAAACTCATGATAGTAAAATCTCAATGACAAAAAAAAGAAAGAAGAAAAGAATATATATTTTTTTCTCAGTCAAAGGAGAGACCCATTTGTGTTCTCATGATGGACTCAGGGCCAAGATCATGCTTCAGTATCGCTCCATCTGCTCTCCCCCAGCAACAGGCATAGCTCTGGACTCAGTCATCTCTGTCCCGGGATGTTCTCCCCTGCCCCTTTCCATGTGTCTATTTGCGTGCACCTAACCCTCTGCAAGTTTCCACAAAATGTTCTGCTTGTTCTGGGGGCTCTTTCTTTCTTCCTTTTTCTTTTTAAAACTATTTTATCTGGTTTCTTCTGGATGCAATCATTCATTCCTTATTACTCCATGGCCATGCTGAACCGGGTAATTTTTTAAACATTTTATTTATTTAAATATTATTTATTTATTTATTTATTTATTTATTATTAGCTAGAGACAGAGGGAAATTGAGAGGGGAGGGGAAGTAAACAGATACCTGCAGCCCTGCTTCACCATTCATGAAGCTTTCTCCCTGCAGGTGGGGACCAAGGATTTGAACCTAGGTACTTGCGTGCTGTAATGTGAGCGCTTTACCAGGTGTGCCACTGCCTATGAACCAGGTTATTATTAATATAGCTTTCAACTGTAAAATTAATCAGTTTAGGGGCCGGGTGGTGGCTCACCTGATTAGCACACATATTAAAGTGCACAAGGACCTGGGTTCGAGCCCCTTGTCCCCACCTGCATAGGAGAAGTTTTACAAGTGGTGAAGCAGGTCTGCAGGTGTCTTTCTGTCTCTCCCTCTCTGTCTCCTCCTCCCCTCTTGATTTCTAGCTGTCTCTATCCAATAAAGAAAATACAAAAATTAAAAAAAAAAACTTTTAAAATTAATCAGTCTATCCATCTGGGGTACATCTTCATTTACTGCCTATAGTTTAAGTAACACCCAACTATGCTTGGTAAGTCCTACTTCTCACCAAACACACAAAGAAAACATAGACCTAAAGACAGCTTATCAGATAATTTTTTAATAGAATTCCAGAAAACTGTACATATTGCCCAGAATCGTCGATTGTTATCTTAGGAGAAAAATGGTTTCTCTTGCTCATGTCTGTCTGGTTAAAATATAAAGCTTCCTCCTAGGAAGAAATCGAGCAACAACAATAAATCAAGAGGAACATGAAGATGTAGTTATTGACCTTGTTCTTGGGCAGTCAGAGAGGACTGCCTAGATATCAAAGAAGAGCAAAGCAAGAGGAATGGCAAACAGCCTAGGAGATGCTGTTATAGAGGAAGTGAAGTAAAGGTGGCTTATGAGATTCTTACTAAGAGAATCTAGATCTCCAAATAAGGAGAGGAGTTATTCACCACAGCGTGAGGTTATAAGCATAGCACTGCAATCATATTGTATAGTTGTAGTGGAAACAGTAAACCTCTTATTATGAACTATTTCTTTCTTGAACTTGATGTTCTAGCTTAGTCCTCCTATGAAATCACTAGTCTACATGCTTCATTTCTCTCTTTTTGCCAAATAAAATGGCTAATGGCTTTAAACATGAGGTCTAAACATTTCCCTGTTTACTCATGACAATTCTAAACTGCTTACTCTCACAACTTAGCTATGGTGTGAAAAAAACATTTCCATTTAACTCCACTTTGCTTATGAATGCTTCCTGAGGAATATGTGTCTAATTCAGAGGTAATGAGTATGCATTTTCCCTTTCGCTGATGGGTATAAGTGTCCATCAGTGAAAACCTAGGGAAAGAGGAGAACTTCTTGTCTCAGAAGAAATACACTGAGACCACATTGAGCCTTTTGCTTGTTTTGCAACAACTTCAGCAAGTCTAGTTGATCTTAGATGGATGAAATTCGGTATTTTCCTTTTAGACCAGTCACCATCTCTCATCCTTGGCAAGAGCTGCTGCAGGTGCTTTTGTGTGAGTATGTTTGTGTTGCCGGAGTATAATGCATGTGTGACTCCATCACTACCAGGGCAACTTTTTCATTCTGTTTAATTCAAACAGCAAGAAAAAGGAAAGAGACATCTCTGAACTGCTCCATCATCTATGAAGCTTCTCCCAGTGCCCTTGTGTTGCCATGTGGTACCTAGACTTAAACCTGGGGACTCATACGTGGTAAAGCCCATGCTCTACTGGCACCGCTGTAGGTTCTTTGCCATGCCTCTCTCTGGTTAGTACTGCTACCATAAGACATGTGCCTGTGCATAGTGAGAATTATTTTTCAGGCACGGAAGAAGTCACGATAAACCATCTCAATTAAGACATACTGTTGCTGCTTCAGCTGTCTCTAAGAGTACAAACACAAGCTGTTGGTTTTGTTTTGATATTTTTAATATAGTTTATTTATTTATTTATTAGATAGAGACAGAGAGAAATTTAGAGAGGAGGGGGAGATAGATATGGAGGGAAAGAGATAGAAGCACACCTGAAGCCATCCTTCATCACTTCTGAAGCTTTCCCCCTGCATATAGGGACCAGGGGCTTGAACCTGGGTCCTTGAGCACTGTATGTAGTGTGTGCCACTGCCTGGCCCCCCTATTTTGATATGTTTTAATACTGATGATATGTTTGTAAGACACTGACCTATTCTATCATCCAGTATTTCTGTTTAGAGGTGCTATATCCACTTCTTAAAATATTCATCTATAATAAGATGATAATTAGAGGAAATATGCAAAGCATATGGCATACATGTGGGTCAAATCAATTTTATTGGAGCAAATTTACAGAAGTTTATGTCTAAAATCACAAGTTATGTTCAAGTTATGTTCAAATGCCATGGATTTACATGGCATGATTTACTATAATACTGTTTACAAGATATGCGGAGCATGGCCTAGAAAATCCAGCTAAGCAGAGGTTGAGTTGTTCAATATATAAGCTTTGCAAAATTCCTTTGCACATATACCCTGGGATGGTCTTAATTTTCAGAACCAGTTTATACCAACTATAATGAAAGAGATCTAAACTATGACAAGAAAAATCTCATAACCAAACAAAAACAGAATCTGCTCTATTTTTCTGTATTTGTTTTAAAGGAAAATGTATGTTCTATCAAAATCATTTCCAGAACAGCTCATTTATATGGACAGGAATTTTATATTTAAGCTGTGACATTAGTGTTAACATTAGTAAAAAATAGTATTACTTTTAAAAATCATAAACTTTTTTTGTTGTTATTCTTTTTTCTTTTTTATTTAAGAAAGGATTAATTAACAAAACCATAGTGTAGGAGGGGTACAACTCCACACAATTCCCACCACCCAATCTCCATATCCCACCCCCTCCCCTGACAGCTTTCCCATTCTCTATCCCTCTGGGAGCATGGACTCAGGGTCATTATGGGTTGCAGAAGGTATAAGGTCTGGCTTCTATAATTGCTTCCCCGCCGAACATGGGCGTTGACTGGTCAGTCCATATTCCCAGTCTGCCTCTCTCTTTCCCTAGTAGGGTGGGTCTCTGGGGAAGCGGAGCTCCAGGACACATTGGTGGGATCTTCAGTCCAGGGAAGCCTGGCCGGCATCCAGATGACATCTGGAACCTGATGACTGAAAAGAGAGTTAACATACGAAGCCAAACAAATTGTTGAGCAATCATAGACCCAAAGCTTGGAATAGTGGAGAGGAAGTGTTGGGGGGGTACTCACTGCAAACTCTAGTGTACTTTGCTTTCAGGTATATATTTTGCATTAGTTTACGGATACGGGTGAACATATGCTCTCTCTCACAGAAACTGGTGTATATCTAGGTTTGGGGACTTTGTTAGAAAGTGAACCACCTGAGATGGAATTAGAGTATACTGTGAAAGGAAAGGTCTCACCTGAGTAATGAAGTTGAAGGGTTGTCATTCCACACATGAAGTCTCTGGAACAGTCTGAAGTGAAGCATGTTGAGGTGGCAATCGCTGCGTTGGTTAGGTTGTGATCGGCAGATGCAATATTATTTGATATGGATTGGGAGAGGCATACGGGAAAGTGGGCCCTATCCAAAGGTTCCAGGACTGGGGGAAGTAGAGGCTCTATGGTGGAGATGTGAGGTTCCTGCTGTCTTAGGGTTCAAAAAGACAATCAATAGTTAATGTTATCATCACATTATTTGGTAATTGGGTTAACTTTGAAAAGTCCTTTTGTTAGGGTTTGCTGTACAGTACCCAGTATCTTGTATATAGCTGTGCTATTGGTTGCTTCTGATCTACTTGGTCTAGGCTTTTGAGAGAGTCTGAATATCAATTACACAGCCTATATATTAAAAAGACTCAGTCTGTGTTTTGAAAACTTCGAGACATACAATTAATTTTTCCCCTCTCGTATTAATTAACTAGTAATTTATATGACTACATTTTACCATTTTACTAGGAGTGTACATAAACACCATTTCCACCACCAAAAGACTGTGACCCATCTCTCCCACCCACTCCCACCCCCCACTGGCCCAGGAAGCTGCATGTTTACCCCTCACCACAGGGTTTTTACTTTGGTGCCCTACTTACAATTTGGTCAGGACCTGCTTTTAGTTTCCCTTTCAGATCTTCTTACTCAACTTCTGTTGATGAGTGGGATCATCCCATACTCATCTTTATCTTTCTGACTTAGTTCACTTAACATAATTCCTTCTAGTTCTGTCCAAGATGGGTCAGAGAAGGTGGGTTCATTGTTCTTGATAGCTGCATAGTATTCCATTGTGTATATATACCACAGCTTTCTCAGCCACTCATCTGTTGTTGGGCACCTGGGTTGCTTCCAGGTTTTAGCTATTATGAACTGTGCTGCTATGAACATAGGAATACACACCTCTTTTTGGTTGGGTGTTATGGAGTCCTTGGGGTATAACCCCAGGAGAGGAATTACTGGATCATATGGAAGGTCCATGTCTAGCCTTCTGAGAGTTTTCCAGACTGCTCTCCACAGAAGCTGTACCAATTTACATTCCTGTCCCCACAACCTCTCCAGCATTTGTTGCTGCTGTCCTTTTTGATGTATGCCATTCTTACAGGAGTGAGGTGGTATCTTAGTGTTGTCTTAATTTGCATTTCTCTGACAATCAGTGACCTAGAGCAGTTTTTCATACGTTTGTTAGCCTTTTGGATCTCCTCTGAGGTGAATGTTTTGTTCATATCCTCTGCCCATTTTTGGATGGGGTCATTTGTTTTTTGTTGCTAAGTTTGCTGAGCTCCTTATATATTTTGATGGTTAGTTTCTTGTCTGATGTAAGGCATGTGAAGATCTTCTCCCATTCTGTGAGGGGTCTTTTTCTTTGTTTAATAGATTCTTTGGTTGTGCAGAAGCTTTTCAATTTGATGTAGTCCCATTGGTTTGTTTCTTCTTTAGTCTTCCTTGCAATTGGGTTTGATTCATCAAAGATGTCCTTAAGGTGTAGGTGGGAAACTGTTTTACCAATGTTTTCCTCTAAGTATTTGATTGTTTCTGGTCTGACATCTAGGTCTTTGATCCATTTGGAGTTGATTTTTGTTTCTGGTGAGATACAGTGGTTGAATTTCATTCTTCTGCATGTTACAACCCAGTTTTCCCAGCATCATTTATTGAAGAGAGCCTGCTTCTTCCATTTAATCCTTTGGGCCCCCTTATCAAAGATTAGATGTCCATAGGTGTGGGGATGTATTTCTGGGCTTTCAATTCTGTTCCACTTTCAATTCTGTTCCACTGGTCAGTGTGCCTATTTTTGTTCCAGTACCATGCTGTTTTGATGATGATGGCTTTATAATATAGTTTAAGGTCTGGGAGTGTGATGCCTCCATTTCTGTTTCTTTTCCTCAAGATGGTTTTGGCAATTCTAGGTGTTTTCATGTTGCAGATAAATGATTGTAGTGTTTGTTCTATTCTCTTAAAGAAGCTTGGTGGAACTTTGATGGGTATTGCATTTAATTTGTATATGGCTCTGGGGAGAATATTCATTTTGATGATATTTATTCTTCCAATCCATGAGCATGGGATATCTTTCCATTTCTTGGTATCAGTTTCTATTTCCTTTAGTAGTGACTCATAGTTTTATAAGTATATAAGTCTTTCACTTCTTTGGTCAACTTTATTCCTAGGTATTTGATTGATTTTGGTGAAACAGTAAATGGGAGTGATTTCTGGATGTCTTCTTCTTCAGATTTAGTGTTTGCATAAAGAAATGCCACTGATTTTTGTACATTGATTTTGTAGCCTGATACCTTGCTATATTGCCTAATAACTTCCAGTAATTTTCTGCTGGATTCTTTAGGTTTTTCTATGTATACTATCATATCATCTGCAAATAGGGAGAGCTTGACTTCTTCCCTTCCAATCTGTATTCCTTTGATTCCTTTCTCTTGCCTGATTGTTATGGCAATAACTTCCAATACTATGTTGAAGAATAATGGTGACAGTGGACAGCCCTGTCTAGTCCCCGATCTGAGAGGGAATGCTTTCAGCTTCTGTCCATTGAGTATGACGTTGGCTGTAGGTCTGCTATATGTAGACTCCACTATCTTGAGGAATTTCCCATCTATTCCCATTTTTTGTAGAGTTTTGTGCATGAACGGGTGTTGGATTTTGTCAAAGGCTTTCTCTCCATCTATTGAGATTATCATGTGGTTTTTTCCTTTGCTTTTATTGATGTAGTGAATGACATTGATTGACTTACGGGTGTTGAACCAGCCTTGCATTCCTGGGATGAATCCCACTTGGTCGTGATGAACAATCTTTTTGTTATGTTGCTGTATCCGGTTGCTAAGATCTTGTTTAATATTTTGGCATCTATGTTCATTAGAGATATTGGTCTGTAGTTTTCCTTTTTTGTTCTGTCCCTATCAGCTTTTGGTATCAGGGTGATGTTGGCTTCATAGCAGGTGGAAGGGAGTATTCCTGTTTCTTCAATCTTATGGAAAAGCTTAAGAAGTATGGGTACTAACTGTTTCCTGAAAGTTTTGTAGAATTCATTTGTGAAGCCATCTGGTCCAGGACTTTTGTTGTTGGGGCGGTTCTTAATAACGGTTTCGATTTCTTTGTCTGTGATTGTTGCATTTAGATTTTGTAGTTCTTCTTGGTTCAGTTTTGGAAGGGCATATGCTTCTAGGAATTGTTCCATTTCTTCCAAATTCTCTAGCTTGGTGGCGTATAGTTCTTTATAGAAGTTTCGCATGATTCTCTGGATTTCTGTGGTGTCAGTTGTGATATCTCCTCCATCGTTTACAATTCTATTAATTTGAGTCTTCTCTCTTTTTTGTTTGGTGAGTCTGGCTAGGGGTTTGCCAGTTTTGTTTAATCTTTCAAAGAACCAACATTTGGCTTCATTGATCTTTTGTATGGTTTTATTTTTTTATGTTGTTTATTTCTGCTCTAACTTTAGTGATTTCTGTCCTTCTGGTTGCTTTAGGGTTCCTTTGTTCCTCTTCCTCTAAGTCCTTGAGGTGTGCAGTAAGGTCGTTCATTTGAGCTTCTTCTTAGTGTTTAATATGTGATTGTATGGCTATAAGTTTCCCTTTCAGTACTGCTTTAGTTGTGTCCCAAATATTTTGATAGGTTGTGTCTTCATTTTCATTTGTTTACAGGAATATTTTGAATTTCCTGCTTGAGTGAATCTCTGACCCAGTGGTTCTTAAGGAGTATGTTGTTTAGTTTCCAAATTCTGTGACTTTTAATAATTGTCTGTTTGTTGTTAAAAGTTAGTTTTACTCCACTGTGGTCTGAGAAGATACTTGGGATGATTTCAATGCTCTTGAATTTATTGATGCTGTCTTTGTGGCCTAACATGTGGTCTATCCTTGAGTATGTGTCATGTGGATTTGAAAAGATGGTGTATTACAGTCTTTTGGGGTGAAGGACTCTGAAAATGTCCAAGAGGTCTAGTCTGTCAATCTCTTCATTCAATTCTCTTGTATCTTTGTTGGTTCTCTGCTTTGTTGATCTGTCTAAGTGTGAGAGTGGGGTATTCAAGTCTCCCACTATTATTGTATTACTGTTGATGTATTTTTGAAATTCTTTCAGTAAGTACTTGACATATTTAGATGGTCCCTCATTTGGGTGCATAGATGTTAATAATTGTTAAGTCTTCTTGGCTGATTGATCCTCTGATCATTATGTAATGTCCTTGCCTATCTTTTATTACTTTATTTAATTTAAAATCTATTGTGTCTGAGATGAGAATGGCTGTTCCTGCCCTTTTTTGTTGTCCGTTAGCCTGTATGATAGTTTTCCATCCTTTCACTTTAAGTCTGTGTTTATCTTGTTGTGACAGATGGGATTCTTACAAGCAGCATATGGTTGGATTATGTTTTCTGATCCATCCCTCCACCCTGTGCCTTTTGATGGGTGAGTTTAAGCCATTGACACTTATTGATATTATGGATTTAATGTACCATTGTTCAAAATTTTTTTGAAATGGCACATTGTTTAATGTGCCATTGTTCAAAAAAATTTTTTTGTTTGCTCTGATATATTGCAAGTATTATAGTGATGTTCTTGTTTATAAGAGGTCTTTTAGAACCTCTTTCAGGGCCAGTTTCATGATGGTTGCCTCCTTTAATTGTTGTTATACAAATGTTACTTCTTTTGAGATCATCCCATATGTCTCTGTTGTTGTTTTCAGTGTCTCTCAATCTCTTTTTGAGCTCTTTCACCTCTTTCTTCGTTTTCTCTAACTCATCCTCTGTCTGACTAATTCTGTTTTCTCCTTCTGTTAGTCTGCTTTCCCTTGCCTCAGCTTCTTTCTTCATTACAGCTATTTCAGCTTTCAGTTCTCTAATTGCCTCAAGATAATCAGTATTTTCCTTGGGGGTCTCAACTGTTGTTTCCCTAATACTGCCATTCCTTTCATCCAATGTTGTTTTCATTTCTGTGATTAATAAGTTTATTATTGCTTGCTTACTTTTCTTATCTATGGTTACTTCTGGCTGATTTATAGTTTCTTCTGGGCTCTTGTCTTCATTCATTGGAGTAGCAGTTTTATTTGTTTTTGATCTACCCATTTTTTTTTATTTATGTGTTTCTTTTTTTTATGCTCTGTTGTTCCTCAGTTGTTTTGTCTTGAGTACAAGTAACCCTGTACTAAATACCTTTATGACAATTGCACTCACCAACCTCAGGAATTACAGTAGCAACTGAAGCAAGTATTGAAGTAGTTTTATCATTACCAGTTAGCCAAACAATTTCTCCAGTCCGTGAAAAAATAGTAACCAAATCCCAGTGAAGAAGAAAGAGAAAAGAAAGAAGGGATAGCAAGAATAGACAGTTATGCAAATCTACTATCCACTGTATATTCTAGGGGTAAGAAGAGGGGAAAGGGAACTAGAGCAGAGATACACACATAGACAGTCCACTCTGAGTCAGATTTCTTCCCCAAAATAATTCCTAAATTCAGAAAGGCAAAGAAGAAGGAAGAAGTGTATGACAAGATAAAAAAAAAGGAAAAAAAGAAAAAAGAGACAAGAGAGAGAAAAGAGAAAAGATAAGAAAAAGAGCTGTAATTAAAGAGCAGTGAAAGGAAAGGTTTTTTTTGATTACTTTTTTTTAATTTGATTTAATTTAATTTTTTTAATTAGCTAGAAGGAGGAGGGAGGGGAGAGTCTGTAGAGGAGGTAGGAGTAACGAGACAAGTTCCTCCTACAATAAATAAGATGCCCACTACCCTAGCAATGAAAGATACACTAAGAGTTAATTCTGATCAACCTAAAGGGGGGGGAAGATATATGCCTTTATATAATAGTAATAATAAAATAGAGCAGGGTAAAAAAAAAACCCTGTCCCAGATTACCTCAAACCTCATGATCAGCGGCAGCTGATTGTTAAGAAAGAGAAAAAAAAACAAAACAAAAAGAAACCTAGGGCTAGACAAGGTAGCTGAAATAGACAGTTATGCAAATCTACTATCCACTGTATATTCTAGGGGTAGCTAAAGGAGGAAGGGAAGTTGAGCAGAGATACTCGCAGTGAGAGTCCACTCTGAGTCAGAATTCTTCCCCAAAATAATTCCCAAATGTGTATCAGTGAATTCAAAAAAGCACACTGTTTGGTGGTGTGCAGGATGGGGCCTGTGGCTTTGGAAGCTGTAGGATTAAGGAAGAAAGGATGACAAGAATGAGAAAAAGAAAAAAAAAAGAAAGGGAGAAAAAAGAAAAAGATAAGAAAAAGAACTGTCATAAAAGAGCGATAAAAGGAAAGAGTTTTTTTATTTATTTATTTTTAGTTATTTAATTAGCTATGCAGGGTGAGGTGGGGGGGGTTGGCTACTTAGAAAGAAAAAAGGCCAGAGGTTTCAGAAGGGTATAGACTTAGAATGAATGATACTCCCTGGTGGGACAGGACTCTTGGTAAAGAAAGAAGCTCAGCAGGGGAGCCTGCTAGGAGCTGGTCCCCAGGGACTGGTTATGGGGGGGGCGAGAGGAGGTGTGCTTAATAATTTTAAAAGAAAAAATATTTTTCCCTTTTTTTCTACTCTATTTTTTAACCCAAATTAAGTTATAGTCACCTCCTTCGTGTGACCGCTAGGACCCCTTATTGACTGGCCTACTAAAGGCAGAGAATCCTACCGTTTCCAGAAGATGTGGTCATAGCTCAAGCCGCTAGCAGCTTCTCAGTCCGCCATCTTTCAGGAACCCCCCAAAAATCATAAACTTTTTAAAGATACACAGAATAAGACATTTTAACTTCTTGTTTATTAATACTTTGAAAATAGCTTGAGCTTTCTTTCATTGTTTCTCTTTAAATCTTCAGGGTCTTACATGTGAATTGCAGATAGAAGGAAAATACAATTAGTGTTGAACTTTTGAAAGCTAAAGCCTTAATACATCTCAGTACATAAACAATGGGTTGGTGGATAGGGAAGTCAAGGAAGTAATCCCAATTCCAATTACACAAAAAAAATTACCTATAAAATACCTATCTTGGAGACAGCTATCAAAGAAAATAAAATAAATATACAATGAAAACTGTAAGGAATTGTTTAACAAAAAATGTGTAAAAAAATGGGAAAGTATTGCATCTTCTTGGGTTGGAAACACTTTGTAAATAGCTGTTATATGGAGCACTTTCAGACTCAATAGAACCCTTATCAAAATATTAATGAATATCTTCAAAGAAATAGAACAAGCAATTCTAAAATTCATATGGAAACACAAATGGCCACAAAACAATTATGAGGAAAAAAATGAAGAAAAATGAAGATATCATGATCACTGACTTTAAATTATACTGTAAAGCAACAGTAATTGAAATAACACAATTATGGAATAAAAATAGGTTTTCAAATCAACAGAATAGAATAGCAGTCCTGGAAATAAATCCATATATGAATATCTAATCTATAGCATAAGAGTTAAAGATCATACAGTGGAAAAAGAATGTCTCTTCAAACGGTATAAGATATGATGGCAAGAAAAAGAAATTATGTCTGGTGAACTAGACAGTCCCACTTAAAAATATATATATACTTAACAACAAGAGGAGATAGTATAATGGTTATGTAAGAAGACTGTGATGCCTGAGAGTCCAAGATCCTAGATTCAATTCCCTGCAAAACGTAAGTTATGCACTTCAGGACCTTGTCACCAGATATTTTCTTTTTTTTTTTTTATAAATATTTATTTTATTTATTTATTCCCTTTTGTTGCCCTTGTTGTTTTATTGTTGTGGTTATTATTGTTGTTGTTGTTGGATAGGACAGAGAGAAATGGAGAGAGGAGGGGAAGACAGAGAGGAGGAGAGAAAGACAGACACCTGCAGACCTGCTTCACCGCCTGTGAAGCGACTCCCCTGCAGGTGGGGAGCCGGGGTTCGAACCGGGATCCTTATGCCGGTCCCTGCGCTTTGCGCCACCTGCGCTTAACCCGCTGCGCTACAGCCCGACTTCCCGTCACCAGATATTTTCAGCGGCTCAATTTCATTGGCAAAAGAAAGTAAAAGATAAATAAGTGATATTATTTCAAACTAAAAAAATACATATCTCAAAAACCTACCATAAAAATATGAAGGTAACATAACACTTGGAGGACATATATGCATATATGTCTGATAATGGGTTGATATTCAAAATCTATTTTAAAATCATACAATTCAACAAGAAACAACTCAATAAAATAGTTGACAAAATATTTTTGCTGTTTTTTTTCTTTTAAATATTTTACTTATTATATTTTTTTAGAAGAATGCAGACAGAGAATGAAACACAGAGAGAAACGCCAGAGCACTGCTCAGCCCTGGCTCATGGAGGTGTGGGGTGACCCAACTCATGAGCAGAAGTTGAAAAAAAGAAGAACAGAAAGGGAGACTCAAAACGGGTTTTGACTGACTTTCGAGTAGGACACCAAAGTAAAAATGTATGGGATGGGGGCTAGGGGGTATGGGATGGGACACAGTCTTTTGGTGGTAGGAATGGTGTTTATGTACACTCCTATTTAATTTGTAGTCATATAAATCACCATTTAATTAATATGAGAGGGGAAATTTGATTGAATGTCTCAGACTTTTGAATGCACAGACCATAGGCTATCTTTGATAGGTTGACTGTCTTAAAAGCTTAGACCAGGGAGAACAGAAGCAACCGGTGGCACAGCGATATACAAATAATGTCAAAGGACAAAAATTATGGTGATGTTGGGTATGACACAGCAAATCCTAACAAAGGGATTTTTTGAAGTGCACATATTTCAGTGCACGAGGACCTAGGGTAGAGCCCCAGGCTCCCACCTGCAGGAGGAAAGTCTTTTGAGTGTTGAAGCAGTGTTGCAGGTTTTTCTTTCTCTCCCCCTATCCTCTCACTTTCTAGCTGTCTCTATCCAATAAATAAAGACAAGTTTTTTAAAAAATTAAGGGGCCGACTAGTAGCACACCTGGTTGAGTGCACATGTTGCAATGCTCAAAGACCTGGTTTGGAACCCCCGTTCCCATCTGCAGAGGGGAAAGCATTGTGAGTGATGAAGCAATGTTGCAGGTGTCTCTCTATCTCTCTCCTTCTCTATCTCCCCCTTCCCTCTCAATTTCTAGCTGTCTGTATCAAATGAATAAATGAAGATAACTTTTTAAAAATTTTTATACTTAAAAAAAAGGAAAGAGGAAATGGCATTGCATCTTTTGTAACAAATGGATATAACTGGAAGGTTTGTTTTTATGCTGAGTGAACTAAGTAAGTAAAATGCAATTACCAAGTAGTTTCACACAATTTCTGAATATAAATAACTAAAACAAGTCCAGAACACAGTTCTTCCAGTAAAACACATACTTTGTTGTGTGTAATGCCCTGGGTTCGAGTCCCAGTACCACATGGTAGGACCATGGTTGACACCAAGGGAATTCCATCAATGATAGAGTAGTGCTGTGATGTCTCTCCTCTATCTCAAAAATCATAGATAAAAGCAAACTGAGCAAGAGCAACTGCTTGGTGAGATGACACATGCACAAAGTTCTGGATTCATTCCTTCCTGCAAGTCACATAAACATCACTAAAAGAACCTAACTTGAAAAAAAAAAAACTAACAATATTAAACCAGTTCTCAGACTCTGAGAAAACGTGGCAACTTAATGGAAGGGATGGGGAGGAGTAGTAGACTGAGAAGTAGAAGAGTCTCCTTGGTATAATGTCTCCGGAATGTTGGTGGTGGGTGTAATGAGGCATATACATGTATTTAGGTATATAATTAAATAAAAATTTTAATGGGCCAGATGATGGCATGCCTGGTGGAGCACACATGTTACAATGTGCTCAGACCCAATTTCAAGCACCCAGTCCCCACCTCCAAAGGGAAAGTTTCATGAGTGGTGAGGCAGGTCTGCAAGTGTCTCTCTGTCTCTCTTCCTCTCCGTCTCCTCCTTCCCTCTCAATATTTGATTAACTCTATCAAATAAATAAAGATTAAAAAATCAAAAATATATGTTTATGTATAAGAAAGTATACACATAAATTGTTATAATATTGTAAACTACCAATAATCTCAAGTGAATCTAAAAAGTAAAATAAAGAAACAGGGCCAAGAAGGTCAAATAGAGAGGACCTGCATTTATCTCCACAATAAAAGCAAATCTACATAAATATCCGTAATAGTCTACACAGAAACATCCATGGAACCTATTAAAAGATAAACAAGCTTCCATAACAAGGAGCAAACAGTATCCAGGTGGTGAAGATTCAAAGATGCACCTTCCCCCAAAGGAACCCCACTGAACGACGACAAGCTACAATTAGAAAGAGAGCTCTTTCTAAGGTTGCAGCACTTTAAATTAGGGACCCTGGGGCAGGTTGTATGAAACTTCCAGCACCCCAATATAATCCTGTGCTGGTAACATTTTGGCCAGAGACAGGAAACTGCAGGTGGGAATTGTAGCAGCCTCCATCATAGTGACTTCTGTAGACCTGCTATGAGCAATACCAATGAACACAATAGTGGAATTTTATCTCCATAACAGCAGACCCTGGGGGAAAATTCCAGTTGAAAAGCTTCACTTACCCTTCGCTAGCAGCTGATATCTCTGGAAACTCAAAGATAGTTATCAAGAGTACTCACTCCTGGGAGACAAGTAGATCCTGAGGTCACTGATAACACACCTGATTGTTGCCAAATAAATTTCATTCTTAAGCCAGAAAGTACCCTGTGGACCTCCCAGAGCATTACAGCTAGCAAGAAGGCCTCACTGCCTGCCTTGCTCCCTTGCTAGTCCACAGTCTGCATGATGCTGTTTCTTGCCCTTGATGGAGTAAGTACATCGTTACCATATAGGATTGAGGCACAGTCTCCTCTTAAACCCAAACCTTCCCACACAGTAATAGGAACTCGCAACCAGGAACTCCTAGCTGCTGCATAGGTCTGCTCAAGCACAGGCCCCTACCCCAGGTCCTTAGAGAAAACCCAACATAATGAGAAGAAAGAAGAAATGACTCACACTGATGAATCAAGAAACCCAAAGAAACCCCCAAATTCAACAGAGCTATATTAACTTCCTAAAAAGACTTCAAAGCACTGATTCTAGTCATGATCACCAAAATGGGAATATCAATGGAAGAGAAACTCAACAAGGTTGGAGAAAGTGTAAGAAATGTCTAAACAGATATCCTAGGGCTGATATATACTAAAAAGACAGAGTGGAAGGGCTCAACGACAGAAAGCATCTTAACATTCAGTCAGTGTGTGTGAGGATAGTTTAAAAGAAACCATCAAAAGGGAACAGCAATATATATATATGAAGATGATGTAAAACTTATTGGACAACATTAAAAGCACCAACATTTATATCACAGGGATGCATCTATTGATTTTATTTGTTGGAACTCTCATTCCTAACTGGATGCCTATTATAAAAGTAAAAATAGACTGTAGAATAGACATGAAACTTAGTTATTTTTAGTCACCGAAATTCAGAATACAAAGTTCTGTTACTGGATTTACTAATTCTAGTCTGCTGTGCTGAAATTATGAAAATATCATCTCAATTTGCTATCATTGTTTGTCTTTTAACAAAAGTATATGTATAAGTGTTGCTTTTGCTTTGATGCATTAGTTAGATTTAGTGCTGGTGTAGGATGTAAGAAGGAAGAAACTCAACATGTTTTCTACTCCCTTTTTCAAATCTTGGGTTTCTCTTGATGTTCTTATGGCTCAGTAGCCTTAAAAGAGAGAACTAAGCATTAAACCAGTGTGCCTGTTTAGTTTGATTCAGAACAATCTCCTAACTCTCTGCTGTACCAACTGATAGCAACCTCCCTAATATCAAGTCTCCAAGTTTCCCAAATATATTGGCATTTGCTAACAGAAGCTGGTTTTGTTCAATTGCCCTAGAAGTAAACTTTAAACAGCAAAGAAAACAAAAACAAATATAAATCAGCGGGACTAGATCGAACTGAAAAGCTTCTGCACAACAAAGGATACCACCAAACTAACAAAAAGACATTCATTCTATAGTGTGGGAGATCTTTATACAACACACTTCAGATCAGGGTCTGATAACTAAAATTCTTATAGAGCTCTGTAAACTTAACAACAAAAAAAAAAAAAAAAAAGAAGAAAGAAAGAAATCTTCATAAGAAAATGGTGTGAGGACATGAACAGAAGCCTTACAGAAGAGATCTAGAAAGTCAATAGAGACAACAATGAGATATCACTTTATGTGTGTAAAAATGTACTATATTAGAGAAGACAGTAATAACAAATGGGGGGTGGAGAAAAAGGGGCACTCCTGCACTGGTTAATGCTGGAGGGGGTATAAATTGGTCCAACCCTTGTAGAAGATAATCTGGAGATTTCTCAGAATAATAGAAACAGGCTTACCCAATGGCCCAGCCATTTATCTCCTGAGGATTTATGCAAAGGAAACAGAAGCACCTATCAGAAGAGATGTGTGTTTACCTGTGTTCATAGCAGCACAATTTGTAACCTCCACAACTTGGAAGCAACTCAGGTGTCCAAGGACAGATGAGTGGCTATAAAAGCTGGCATATATTCACAACGGAATGACACTCAGCTGCTTAAAACAATGGCATTATATCTTTCCTATCATACTGGGGAGAACTGGAAGATATCATGTTTAGTGAGATAAGCCACAAAAAGAGATGGAAAAATACCAAGTGATCTTACTTATAAGTGCGACCTAATGATTAGGGACAGGGAGGGAGAAAAAGACAGTCTGGTCATTGTGTATTGCAGCAAAGCAAGGAACTCAGGAGAAAGGCAGGAGATGGAGGGGTGGAAGAGAACTGTGGGAAGTCGAGTTTGTAATGAAAGTATGTGTATGGGACAATGACTGCGCTGACTATAAAGCAATAACCCCTTCAATTAAAGGAAAAATAAATAAAGAACAAAAGGAAGGGAGGGAGGGAGGGAGGGAGGGAGGAAAGTTCACTTTAGAAGATTTTTTTTTAATTTTTTATTTATTTATTTTTCCCCTTTTTTGCCCTTGTTGTCTTTATTGTTTTTGTGGTTATTATTGTTGTTGTTATTGATGTCGTCATTGTTGGATAAGACAGAGAGAGATGGAGAGAAGAGGGGAAGACAGAGGGGGAGAAAGATAGACACCTGCAGACCTGCTTCACCGCCTGTGAAGTGGCTCCCCTACAGGTGGGGAGCTGGGGGCTCAAACCTGGATCCTTTTGCCTGTCATTGCGCTATGCACCACGTGTGCTTAACCCACTGCGCTACCACCCAACTTTAGAAGATTTTAATCAAAGTTTTGAGTATGTTTTGCCTAATACATTTTAAATCTTCTCACATCTTATAGCATATACCTAAACTAAATCTAAAATATTTTATTAGGGCATTAAATGAAAACATGCTGCTTTATTATTTATATTGTTTTCATTAGTGAGAGAGATTAGAGTCATACACCACCATTCATGGAGCTCCCCCTGATATGTCCATGGTGCTCCCATTAACTTCCAGGGCTTAAACCCAGCAGCTCACATCCAGTAAAGCATGTATTGTTTTAGGTAAATTAACTCCATGCCCCTATTATTCTATTTTATTACTATATACGATCAAGTCTGCAAGTAAAGAAATGGCAATACTATCAAACAAATCATCTCAGTAGTGTTTCCTAAATATTTTACCCAGAATGTTTGATTACTGTCTGTGCTTACTCCTTATTAACTGTCACTTTTGCTTTGGTGGGCAGATCATCAATGTGTATCTCATAGGGATACTTTGGTTCCCATGGGGGCTCATTTGCTTCTTTCAGAAAAGCAACACAGCTGGGCTCAAAATCCTAGGATTAGAATAATTCTCTCTGTAGCGCACAGGAGACCTACTCTGGAGAAATTATAGCAACACAAAATACAAGAAAATATCATTTCCGACCCCTCCATTACTCTCTTCACTTCTCTCTCTCTCTCTCTCTGGCCTACACACTTCTACATGCTTCTACTTTCCTCCCCTTCTCTCTTTACTTTCTTTCAATAAATACTTATCTCTCTGAAAAAAAAAAAAAAGAAAATATCATTTCCTTCTCATAGCATCATTCACAGGTCAGACTTCATTACAGGGATCTGGGCACAAATATGTGCAAATCTTTTTTTTTTCCACTTGTGTCTCCTGGTCAAACACTTGAAAATTTGGCAGAAGAGGGCCAGGTAACAGCACACTGATTAACTGCACACATTACAGTATACACTACCCCAGGTACAAGGCCGTGGTGCCAACCTGCAGGAGAATAGCTTCATGAGAGATGAAGCAGGGCTGCAAGTATGTCTCTGTCTCTTTTCCTCTCTCTCTCTCCTCTCAGTTTCTGTCTGTAATAATAAATAGATAAAAACATATATTCTAAAAAAATGATTCGGCAGAAGAAAGTAACAGAAATTTGGATTTCTAGCATTTGCCAGTTACTATGGTATTATGCAAATATCCCACATAAGTGCTTTCCAGGTTCAAGGCAACATATCTTTCAATAATGCACTAATATAGCTGTACTTATAGGTGACAATTTTTAATTTTTTATTTATAAAAAGGAAACATTGACTAAACCATAGGATAAGAGGGATACAACTCCATACAATTCCCATCACCAGAACTCTGTATCCCATCCCCTCCCCTGATAGCTTTCCTATTCTTTAACCCTCTGGGAGTATGGACCCAAGGTCATTGTGGGATGCAGAAGGTTGAAGGTCTGGCTTCTGTAATTGCTTCCCCACTGAACATGGGCATTGACAGGTCGATCCATACTCCCAGCCTGTCTCTCTCTTTCCCTAGTGGGGAAGGGCTCTGGGGAAGCAGAGATCCAAGACACATTGGTAGGGTTGTCTGTCCAGGGAAGTCTGGTCAGCATCATGCTAGCATCTGGAACTTGGTGGTTGAAAAGAGAGTTAACAAACAAAGCCAAACAAATTATTGACCAATCATGGACCTAAAGGATGGAATAGTACAGATGAAGAGTTGGGGGGTCCTCAATTTTTGTAGATAGCTAGTAGACATATGTTAGTTATATTCCAAAGTGTCTGTGACTATACTAGTTTTCTTTTTTCTTTTTTTTTTTCCCCTGAGCCTGAAATCTTATATGCAGGTGTATCATAGTTATTGTCTGGGGAGATGATGTCATGGCTGGAAAAAAGACCAGAAAGCTGGATCAGGGAAGACAGTAGCTCCCTAATAATGGGAAAGGGGTATAAAGATTGTTGACTGTAACTCCCATCGATTTGATTTGGTCTGGGGCCTATAATCAGCTTAGGAGAACTATGTGACATCTGCATCCCTGTAGATCTGAATTCACATTCTGTGGTCATCAGTAGGAACGTTCCAAGCTGCCCCAATATCAGGACCCATCTTCCTCAGGTGTAGCATAGAGTATGTTGTACATCCTCCCTTCAGAGGATGGAAGATTCTCTGCCATTGTTGATCCAAGTTGAGGCCAAGGTCCTATGGGGGCCCAGAAAGAGGTCTATTGTGTTGTTCCTGATAGAAATGACTGGTAACAATGGAGAGAGGGATGTATTTGAGGTCTAGGCCCATCAAGTCTGTTTGGGAATCTCAGGACTCCCCAATTAGGGCCCCAGCTGATGGGGTGGCCTGATAGTGATGAAAGAATCATCGTTAAAGCATGCCAGTCTCTTGCCCTTAGTCAGCTTTTTCAGTCCTTGCTTTGATAAGGTTAACTTTGGAGTGAGTGAGAGAACTGTAATAGGAGATAGGTGAGGAGGGTACCTAAGTCTAAGTAGCCACTATTTCATTATGAACTTGATACTGACTCACGAAACACTATTGTGTATTTTTGCTTTCAGGTATATATTTTGCCCTAATTTATGGATACAGGTGAACCTATGTTCTATCCTATGAGACCTAATCTATATCTAGGTTTTGGGACTTTGTTAGCAAGTGAACCTCCTGGAATGGGATTAGGGAATACTATGAAAGAAAAGATCTCACCCGAGTAATGAGGGTGAAAGGCTGACATTCCATGCCTGATGTCTCTGGACACAGTCTGAAGTGAAGCATGCTGAGGTCGTACTCCTTGAGTTGATTAGGTTGGGACTGGCAGATGCAATATCATTTGGTATGAAATGAGAGAAGCATGCAGGAATGTAAGCCCCACCCTAGAGTTTTCCTGGACTGGGGGAAATATAGGCTCTATAGAGGAAGTAGGAGGTTCCTGCTGTCTTAGGATTTAAGAAGACAATAAATAGCTATTGCATAATCACATTATTTGGTAATTGTGCTAATTTTGAAATATCCCTTTGTTAGGATTTTCTGTATCATACACAACATCACCATAATTTATGTCCTTTGGCATTATTTGTATATAGCTGTGCCACTGGTTGCTTCTGTTCTCCCTGGTCTAAGCTTTTAAGAGAGTTAACCTATCAAAGACTCAGCTATGCATTGAAAAGACTCGGTCTGTGCTTTAAAAACTTTGAGACATTCAATCAATTTTTCCTCTCTCATATTAATTAGTGATTTAATTAATAGAAGTGTACATAAATACCATTCCCACCACCAAAAGACTGTGTCCCATCCCATCCCCCCAACCCTCCCCTCGCCCCCCTTCCCTCTGCTCCCCAACCCCGTGAAAATGAACATCCACCCTCACTCTCAACCCAGGGTTTTTACTTTGGTGCCCTACTCCAAGTTTAGTCAAATCCTGCTTTGAGTTTCCCTTTCTGTTATTCTTTCTAAACTTCTCATCTTCCCATACTCATCTTTATCTTTCTGACTTAGCTCACTTAACAGAATTCCTTCTAGCTCCATCCAAGATGGGTCAGAGAAGGTAGGTTCATTGTTCTTAATAGCTGTGTAGTATTCCATTGTGTATATATACCACAACTTTATCAGCCACTCATCTGTTGTTGGGCACCTGGGTTGCTTCCAGGTTTTAGCTATTATGAATTCTGCTGCTATAGGTGTACACATTTGTTTTGGGGTGGGTATTATGGAGTCCTTGGGGTATATCCCTAGGAGAGGAATTACTAGGTCATATGGAAGGTCCATGTCTAGCCTTGTGAGTGTTCTCCAGACTGCTCTCCACAGAGGCTGGACCAATTTACATTCCCACCAGCAGTGCAGAAGGGTTCCTCTGTCCCCACAGTCTCTCCAGCATTTGTTGCTGCTATCCTTTTTGATGTATGCCATTCTCACAGGGGTGAGGTGGTATCTCAATGTTGCCTCTATTTGCATTTCTCTTACAATCAGTGAACCTGGAGCAATTTCTCATGTGTTTGTTAGCTTTTTGGATCTCTTCAGTACTGAATGTTCTGTTCATATCCTCTGCCCATTTTTTAATGGGGTCATTTGCTGTTTTGTTGCTAAGTTTGCTGAGCTCTTTGTATATTTTGGTTATTAGTCTCTTGTCTGGTGAATGGCATTATTCTATTACATTTCATTAATATGCTCTCTCCTCTCTCACTAATATTTTGTCTTCATGTGACAAAATGAATTTTTCCAGTGCTGTTCTGTCTAAGTTATTCACCTGTTTTGTGTCTCTATACACCACAGCTAAGTATGAAGTATTTTTGTGGCAGAATAGAATAACTAAGGTAGCAATAAACAAAAGATATTTCCTTCCCAGTTTTGACACATCCTTCTCAACAAAGGAATTTGCACTCTGAATCCCTAGTGTCAACATCCAGTCATATCTGATCCTAGATTTTGTGCGGCTTGTCTGTGATCAAGCTTTGCTTTTTAATAAAAAGCAAAGAATAAATGAGAAACCATGACCAGGCTGCCTTCTTATTAACTTTTCAAGGTAAACTCCTTGACTCATTAGGAAATCAGATGGGGATAATTGTTGATCTAACTAGTTAATGAATTGAGACAGTTTTTACTTGCGAAGTTTAAATGATAATGAACTTCCATTTTTATATTGATTCAGTTAAACTTGAGTATAATTCTTTCACTCGGGAACTGTAGTTATCATTGTCATCATCGTCACTTGCCTCCGGGATCATCTCTGGGAGTTAGTACCTCCATGACTCCACTACTGCCAGTAAGCAGTTTTTTTGTCTTTTAGCCAGAGATTGAAAGACAAAGAGGACAAGGGAGATAGAGACACAATTAGAGCAACACTCCACCTCTCAGAAAGCTTCCCCATGAAAGTGCTCACGTATGTGATGATTTGGGGATGAAACCTGGTCCTCAGGCATGGCACTGTGTGTGCTTTAATACATGAGCCACCAGATAGCCCCCACTTATCACTCTTTTATACTTGAAACTTAGAGAGCTTAAGTCACAGTATCTAATAAATGTACTGTTTAAATCTACTCCATATTTTTAACCATCTTAACCCTCTCCTATGAGCAAAGCAACCTTCTAGCAAGAAGTAGTATGAGTAAATGGCTTCAGTGAGGCATAGATAATGGAAGGGCTTTGCTAAAGTATAGGAGATATTAATATGTCTTCTGTCTTTCGCAATCACAAGGCCACTGTTGACCTTCATTTGTTTATTTGTTTAATTTGATCATTCTGGACCTAGTGCTATATGCTTGTGTAT
Organism: Erinaceus europaeus; assembly: GCF_950295315.1. Classification (NCBI taxonomy): domain Eukaryota; kingdom Metazoa; phylum Chordata; class Mammalia; order Eulipotyphla; family Erinaceidae; genus Erinaceus; species Erinaceus europaeus. Next base: position 23,312,714 of record NC_080179.1, on the reverse strand, counting down.
GCATTGTGTTTCTAGTCTAAATGCAAGTCTTTTATTTTAGCAATACATTTTTTTTCCTTTTTTATTTGGTAGGACAGAGAGAAATTGAGAGGGGAGTGCTTGAGACTGTTTCACCACTCATGGAGTGTCCCCCTGAAGGTAAGGACTGGGGTCTGGTACCCCAATCCTTATACTTTGAAAATTGATTGAAGTGGGGTCAGGTGGTGGTGTGCCCAGTTGAATGCACATCTTACCATGCTTAGGAACAGCACTAAAGCCCCAGGTCCCCACCTGTAGTGAGGGAAGCTTTACCAGCTATAAATAGCTGCAGGTGTCTCTCTGTATTCTTTCTCTCTCCTTTTTAATTTTTTTTTAGTATCTTTATTTATTTATTGGGTAGAGATGGCCAGGGGGAGATAGAGAGGGAGAGAGACACCTGCAACAGTGCTTTACTACGTGTGAACGATGCCTCCTGCAGGTGGGGACCAGGGGCTTGAACCTGGATCCTTGTGCACTGTAACATGTGTGCTCAACGAAGTGCGTCACCACCTGGCCCCCTATTCTTTCTCTCTATATCCCCCTTCCATCTCAATATTTTTCTGTCTTATAAAATAAAAAGAAAAAGGAGAGAAAAGAAAAAAAAATGGCCTCTAGGAACAGTGGATTTGCGTGCAGATACCAAACCCCAGTTATAACCTGGTGAAAATAAAGAAAAGAAAACTGAGTTAACATTGGTTAACAATATTGTAGGATTTGGGAAGTATAGTTCCACTTCTCTGTATGTGTGTATCAAATGTACCATACCTACTAGCAAAGTTTCATGGTCACTACAGCCAGGAGTCACCTGTACCCATTTCATTTCTCTTCCCATTCTATAACCACCATCATTTTCACAGAACCTTAAAATTCATTTTGTTGTTGTTATTTTTGAAGGTTTATTTGTAGTCCACAAATAAGTAGATCCATCAGACAATTGTATTTCACTTTCTTATTGAAATTAGTGTAATCACCTCTAGCCCTACCCATTTTGTCCCAAAAGGCACCTTTGTAGAATCTCACTCAGCATACACCCCACAGCTTCTTTATTGTTGTTGCGGCAGTCTGGTGTCGGGCTGCACCACGGAGAAGAGAGCAGACGTCCAGAGCAAAGGGGTACACAAATCTTTATTATAGGATGGGGGGAGGTTTGCTTCAGACCACGCGGAGCCAGCCGGCAATGGCCAACCACGGGGGGAGAGCAGGGAGCGAGACCTCAGAGAGGGAGAGCCGAGAGCCCAGAGAGAGAGGGGAGGGGTGAGGGGGCTTTTTATTGGGCGACAACCAGGGGTGACGTGTAGGGCCAGGATTGGTTGAAAGGGGGCACTCTAGGATTTAGCGGGGCATAGAAAAACCTGGGGGTGGAGACTGCATCAGAATAACTCCTCAGCAACATCTCCTCCTATCCCTTTATATCTAAATGGACACAGCAAAGAAAAATGGAATGGAGCAGGCTTAAATGTTTTAGAGGAATGCCATGCTCAGGTGGGAAGATGTAGGACTTTCTGTGGAGGAGGGAAGGCTTAAATGGCTGCCAACCTTGTGAGATTTATGCGTCCTCCTGTGCTCAACCCCTCTTTAGAGAGAGAGACTTACCTGGAGAGACTCATCTCATAGGTTTAAGCGCAGCCTGCTCAACCATCTCTTCACAATATCTCTACATCTTTTCTATCTTTCTATCTAGTAATTGCATAAGATGTACAAAGTCTATAAAAGACTATCATGTGGCAGAAACCTTTTGGGCATAAGCCTAAATGATATAACAAAATAGGAAGGGACAAGTAGGGGAGAAGTAAAAGCCAGTGTGGTGTGAAGGGAGGGATTGGTGTGTAAAGGAACATTCCCTGCTTGGGTGGGGAAAGGGGCAAGGGTACATAATGAGGGGGAGGCGGGAGGCATGACCCACCAAACAGAGGGGCTATTTGGCATTGTATAGTCCTCAAGGCAACAGTCTGTAAAGTCTATGAATTACTCAGGATCAGTCTATGAAAAACCAGCAGCGTGAAGGGAAATAAGCTGCTTCAAAATTGTGTAAAATGTATATAGGGTATGTCAGAAAGTCCGATACAAGTCTCAGTCCGAAGTAGATGGCTAGGGGAAGAATTGGCAGGGGATGCAACGCTGCATGAGGGAGGTCAGCCGCTGGAATGTTGCTCTTTTGTAGATAGCTAGCTGGAACTGCCAACACATAACAAGCAGGTCAGAAGCAGGAACGGTAACCAGGCATGAAGAAAGTTCTGTCCTTGGAGTTTGTGTATCAGGTTCTTCAGATCGCGTTGAGTGACATCTAGGGTTTCGGGGGGGTGTGCCACGGTAGTCATGCCATCTAGTGAGTGATGTCAGGGTGTGCAGGGGTTCAGATGGTTTTTCCGGGATTCCTGTGAAAGAAGCACAAACAATCTGCTTCTCGTGGTTAATTTGAACTTGTAACAAGTTATAGGTTTGTTATAGTTGATACCTCGATGATTATAATTGGTTTAGAATCTTTTTATGATTTTATTTAAAGGTCATCTAATGTGACCTCCTGTAGCAGCCTCTACCACAGGATCTTGAGACCAATTTTAGCTAAAATATGTATTTTAAACAGACTCAAATTGCTTAGAGAGTTAACGCATATTCGTGACAATGATTTTAATGTTTACAGTGCCAGATTGATGCCAGATCTGTTGTGGATTAATTTCCACAAGATAGTTTACAGGGCACCTTTGGGGGCCCTTCAAAGGTGTCCTGTATATAAAATTTATATAGTTTAGTTTTGGGAATGAATAGTCACGTTGAACATTTAGACTTTTACCTAGATAGTAAGTTACCTTAACAATTAATTTTTACCTTGTCTGGTAAAAGTGTAGCTGTACGGTTACACTTCTGACCGTTAAGTTAGTGTTACCAAACTTGAGACATACCCATAAACATTTAGTTATAACAAACTGGAGGAAAAAGAACTTTTGTTATAAAAACACATTATTTAAAAACAATTTTAAATCTGTCATTAGTCACACAGTTTAAGACTAAACACTTACATATATACCAAAACTATATATAAAATTCAAAAGAGGGAGAAAGAAAAAAATTTTGGAATGTTTCTGGACGTCTCCAGAAACTTTGGCTGCATCCAGCATTTTTATATAAGGCCAATTACCTTTTAGAGTACTCCAAGCAGATGGGTCATGCAAAAAAAAAAAAGTTTTTTTTTTTTTGTCATTCAACACACTCACTCACAAAAACAACTGGCCAGTTATAACATAAGACATACAGGGAAAGGGTAGGAGAGAGGTCTCTGTGAGCCAGATTTTGTAGGTTCTGCCATGTCGTATTACGGGTCCTGGGATGTATCCTGCATCTGGTCCTCTTGTAGTATTTCTTGTTCTTCAGGAATAACAGCGCCATCCTGCGGGTATTGTCGGACATGGCGGGCAGGAACCCAGACAGGTTTAGAGAAATTTTGAGGGAAAATGCATGCGAAACCCCTTCCCATGGTCAATAATGGGTCAGGCCCTTTCCAAACTTTATCGAGTGGGTCTCTCCATTTGACCTTAATAGATGGGAGGGTAGATGGTGTTTGCCAGTGAAGAATAATAGGGGGTAAGGCCGAGTTATTGTAAATATTAAAGAGATTTAATGTAGTTAAGGCTTTTGCTAGCTGGATATTGGGGGGATATGTCCCTCCTTTATCTTTATCTAGTTGAGCCTTCAGTGTTTGATGGGCCCTCTCGACAATGCCTTGTCCCTGTGGATTGTAGGGAATGCCCGTGGTATGAGTAATATTCCAGAGGGAACAAAAATCTTTAAATTGTTTGCTTGTAAACATAGGTACATTGTCTGTTTTCAAAAATAATGGGACCCCCATAATGGCAAAACAAGAGAGCATATGGCTTACAAGCTTTTTAGCACTTTCTCCTGTCTGAGCTGTAGCCCACATAAATTTAGAAAAGGTATCAATTGAGACAAACACATATTTTTGTTTGCCAAAGTTTGGTATGTGGGTGACATCAATTTGCCAAATAGCATTAGCTTTTAAACCTCAGGGGTTAACCCCAAGGGTCTGGATAGCAGGTGTCTTTATGAGACTTGCACAAGAAGAGCATGTAGCGAGGATATGTTTTAACTGTGGTACAGGAACATCAGGGAATCGAGCTTGAAGGCCTTTAAGATTAACATGGGTTAGAGAGTGAAAATTAGCAGGATCAGAGACAGAGACTGGGAAAGTTCCTGTGGAGGCAAGGCGGTCAACTGCAGCATTCCCTTCAGACAGGGAACCAGGAAGAGGGCTGTGGGAACGAAGGTGTTGAATATACAGTGGTTGGGTTCGAGAACAGAGCATAGAGGCGATTTGAATCAAGAGAGGGGAAAGTGGGTTGTCATCAATTTTCACATACGAACGAGCAAGCCATGGAAGTAAGTTAACAGTATACACACTGTCAGAAAAAAGGTTGAAGGATTCTGGTACAGCTTTTAGTGCAAGAAAAACAGCATAAAGTTCTTTGTACTGGGGGGAATTATCAGGAAGCTCAGTAAAGAGAGGTTTAGGAGATTGTTTGGGTAATATATAAGGGCAGCAGCTCCCCTTTTTCCACCATCAGTAAAGATTGTAGGAGCAGAGGGAATGGGATCCCGAGAGAAAAGTTTAGGTGCTAGTAGAGGCAGAAGGGGTAAAGAAGCTATCAATTTATTAGAAGGAAAATGGTTATCTATTTGTCCTGGAAACCCCATGAAGCTTATGGCAAAGCGGGAATGATGACGTATAAGCCACTCTGTATCTGTGAGAGAAAAGGGCAGAATGATTAAATCCGGTTCTTTCCCTAAGACCTGCACAGACCTATTTCTCCCTTGGCGAACCATGAATGCTAACGCATCTATCTCAGTGAGGAGTCTTGGAGCTCCTCCTACTGGCGTGTGAAGCCATTCGAGAACCCCATGGTCTTGCCACAGTGCCCCTACTACTGTGGGGGTGGAGTTGAAGATTAGAAGGTTTACCGGAGAGGAGGGGGAGAATCGAACAAGGTGCATGTCCTGGAGGGCCTGGTTAACCCTTTCCAGTGCCAAGGAGGCCTCAGGAGTTAACTTACGTTTTGAAGAGGGCTGTTTGTTTCCTTTCAACAGGTCAAACAGTGGTTGGAGGCAGCTTGTGGGCAGATAGAGATACTGCCTAAGCCAATTTAAATTTCCTAGAAAACTTTGTAAAGAAGCAAGAGTAAGGTTAGAAGGGAAGGTAACATTAGGTTTTAAGGGACGAATTTGTGTTAGAGAAATCTCTGAACCTAGGAAGGATATTGGAGGGATTAGCTGTATCTTCTCAGGGGCTACATTAAGGCGGCTTTTCTTTGATGCAGGAATGAGAAAATCACGTAAGGCATAGAGATCTGTATCTGATTTTCCCCATATTAAAATATCATCTGTATAATGAAAAATATTAAGGCCCTTATGAATATATGGGACAAGGGCAGATTTAACAGCCTCCTGACAAATTGTAGGACTATTGGCCATACCCTGGGGCAGCACCACCCATTCAAATCTATCAACAGGGCTGGCATTATTAATAGACGGAACAGAGAAGGCAAAACGTTTACAATCTCGCGGATGCAAGGGGATAGAGAAAAAACAATCTTGTATATCAATAGCTATGATTGGAATTCCTGTGGGAATTGCAGAAGCAAGAGGCAAACCCCTTTGGGGGGAGCCCCAGACCTGCATGGTTTTATTTGCTGCACGGAGATCTTGAAGGAGGCGCCATTTTCCCGAGCGCTTTTTAATCACAAAGACAGAAGTATTCCATGGGCTTCGAGAATGACGAATGTGTCCCAAGGACAACTGCTCTCGGATGAGCTCTTTTAAAATTTTTAGCTTATCCCTAGGTAAAGGCCACTGTTCCACCCAGACAGGCTCATTAGAAAGCCAGCTTAAGCAGGGTGTTTGGCTACAAACAGTGGCATTTAGTATTGGGGGTGCTGAATAGACCTGGTATCGTGGGAATGAGTTTTACACTCTGCAGAGGCGTCTGTGGATATCCTAACATTAAGACATTCCAGAAGATCCCTGCCCAGTAAGTTGGTGCTAATATTAGCTACCAAAGGGCGGAAGTGTCCGGTAGAACCTTCTGGGTCTTCCCACATAAGCAAGTCTCATGTGCAAAATGCTCTCGTCATCCCTCCTATTCCATGTAAACTGGGTCCAGGGATGAGTTCCCAATCTTGGGGAACCTCTTCTTGCCTTAAAATCGTCTTTGCTGCCCCCATGTCAATCAAAAATTTAAAAGGAATATTGCCAATCTTTACTGTCATAGAAGGGTGACCTTGTTCTAAAACAGGAGTGGTCCACAAAATCTCAGGCCCCGAATTTGTACCATTCAGGGGTGAACCATCTTTATGAAATTGGGACCAACAATCTCTCTTCCAATGAAACCCCTTACGACATTTTGGACAAACAGTACGTGGTCTCTGGCTCCCTGACTGAAAGCGGGGTTGCTCTGGCTGGAGGCGTGGTTTCCCTGACTGGTGGCGTGGTCGCAACTTATCAGGACATTGGTTACGCCAATGTCCTTGGCGACCGCACTGAAAGCAGGCCCCATTTTGCTTACGTGGGGCAACTGCATAGACCTGTGTCGTAGCGGGTGCCCCATAATTGCCTGATGTAAGTTCCTGTGTCGCTAGAATCTAATTATCTGGGTGTAAGTGTTTAAGATTAAGGCATACCTGACGGAATTGTGGTGTCATGCCTTCCCAGACAATAGAGCGCAGGAGTAGTTTGCAGACATCAGGATTATAAACCTTTCTCTCTAAGCTTCTCTTCACCCTTGAAATGAAGCTCGCCAATGACTCATCAGAGCCTTGGTGAAAAGAGTTAATGGGAGCTGATGGATCTACATCAGGTGTGGTCACCATTTCCCATGCTTGTGTTGCACAGATGCGTACCTGTTCAAAATAACCGGTTGGAAACCTGGCTTCTGCCTGCTGAGCTCCAGATTCATAAGCTCCTGCTCCAAACAAAGCATCAGAATTCCATTCTACCTGTTTGTTACTATTTTCCTGCGATTGCCTAGAGCATTCATCGCGGAAACATGCCTGCCACTGAAGATAGAGTGGGTCTGGGAGTGCAGCACGAGCCAGATCTTTCCAGTCTTGTGGTGTATTTAAATGCTGGTAAAAGCTTCTCAAGACGGACTTGGTCCATGGAGAATGCATTCCGTCCTCCCTGACTTCTTGTCTAAGTGTTCCAAGTTCTTTAGAGGAATATGGCTGCCACGGCTGAGGGTTTTGTTTAGAAGGGGCCAAGTTTACTGGGAATGTGTGGATTTGGTCCAATGGCACGGGAGAGGGAGCTACAGAAGTGGAAAGTTCCGTAGAAACTGCTGTAGTGGCTGCAGGGGAGACTAAACGCATATCTACGGGGACGGAGCTCCCGGGGTGGACTGCACATGGTTTAAAATCCTTAAATGCTGAAAAAATATCCTTTAGCTCTCGTATCTCAGCCACTAGGTCCCTTAATGGTGATGTATCAGCAGGGGGCGGGGTCAGGGACGAGGAAGCCTCAGGCGGAGCTGAAACCGCGGCAGCAGGGGCCGGGGGCGGGGTCAGGAAAACGGAAGCTGCAGGCGGAGCTGAAACCGCGGCGGCAGGGGCCGGGGGCGGAGCTGAAACTGGGGCAGCAGGGGCAGGGGCGGGGTTCAGAAACATAGAAGCTGCAGGTGGAGCTGAAACCGGGACGGCAGGGGCAGGGGCGGGGTTCAGGAACGCAGAAGCCTCAGGCGGAGCTGAAACCGGGACGGTAGGAGGAGGGGCTAGAGAACCAGAAGCCTCAGGGGAAGCAGGGGGTGGGGCCAGAGAAGCAGAAGGAACTGAACACATGTCTGCCACAGAAGGGACCGAACACTTGTCTGCAGAAGGAGCCGAACACGTGTCTGTGGGGACAGCTGGGGGAGGGGTCAAAGGAGCAGCCAAACACGTGTCTGTGGGGACAGCTGGGGCAGGGGTCAAAGGAGTGGCCAAGCACGTGTCTTCAGGGGCAGTGGGGGGAGGGGTCGTGGAAGCGGAAGCTGCCGCAGGAGAAACTGAACACATGCCTCCGGAGGCAGCGGTTTTGGGGCTGACTGCAGATTGCTTAGGGTGTTTACGTCCTAAGCAAATATCCTTTAACTCCTGTATCTCAGCCTCAAGGTCACTTAACATTTTTGGCAGGAGGCCTTGTACATATCCTGAAAATAATAAATATAGCCATGAGAACCCATGGTGTAGCAAAAATTAAAGCGTCTCTGAGATCGAAAGCCTGTCCCAGGAGAGAAGGATAGAATGTCTGGGACACCTCCTCATAAAACGGAAAAAATCCCATGGTGGAGGGAAACGCAGGGCCACAGAGGCGGGCGGATGCCACTTACCTGTGTCTGGGCGGCTTTTCTGGACCTCAGGCTGGGCGTGAGTGCGGGACACGTTGAGCGCCAGATGTTGTTGCAGCGGTCTGGTGTCGGGCTGCACCGCGGAGAAGAGAGCGGACGTCCAGAGCAAAGGGGTACACAAATCTTTATTATAGGATGGGGGGGGAGGTTTGCTTCAGACCACGTGGAGCCAGCCGGCAATGGCCGACCACGGGGGGAGAGCAGGGAGCGAGACCTCAGAGAGGGAGAGCCGAGAGCCCAGAGAGAGAGAGGGGAGGGGTGAGGGGGCTTTTTATTGGGCGACAACCAGGGGTGACGTGTAGGGCCAGGATTGGTTGAAAGGGGGCACTCTAGGATTTAGCGGGGCATAGAAAAACCTGGGGGCGGAGACTGCATCAGAATAACTCCTCAGCAACACTTTATCTAGTTTTTGTCGATTGATATGTAGATTTATACTGTATTTGGGGCTATTGTGACTAGTTTTGCTATGAACACAGGATGAAAGAGCCTTTCAGTTAGTGCTTTTATATATTTTTGACAAATACCTAGGAGTGATATTACAAAAATATAAGGTATTTTGATGTTTTGAAAAGGAATCTTCATTCCATTTACCAAAGGGCCAGTATCACCAAGTCTATCATTAAGAAAAAATTGTATTAGTGATTTAATAGATATTTAAAAATTATAAGAACTAGGAGTATAATTCCACACTGTTCTCACTACCAGTGTTCTGTGTCCCCAACTCCCCTCCATCAGAAACAGCAGTAGTTCTCCCAAAATCACAGATATAAGTTGACTATACATCTTTATATATTGATATAGATATATATATATGTATATTATGTATTTTTTGTCCATTTTATATGTATGTATTTTTTGTCCATTTTTATTCAGTTCTATGGTTCTGCCTTCACTTCCTTTCTATTGTCACACTGACACCTATTATTACTTCCAAGTATTCTTCTTTTTCATCTTCTCTCTCAGATAAGTGAAACAGTACCTGACTTCCTTTGGTGTTTTCCAGATTCTCTTCCCTTCTAGTGACGGCATAAAAACAAAGATTCCTAATAACAAATGTTTTGGGTCCCAGTGGAATTGGAGTTCAGAGCCCTCTGATAATCTTCCCATATCATTTTCCCTCTCTGAGAGTATGGACCAAAATTATTTGGGGGTTGCAGGATGAAGAGGTTCTGGCTTCTGTAATTGCTTCTCTGTTGGATATGGACATTGGCAAGTCAATCCATACCCCCAGCCTGTCTTTGTGTTTCCCTAGTGGGTTAGAACTCTGGAGTGGTGAGGTTCTGGGACAAGTTGGCAAAGCCATCTGCCCAGGGAGGTCAGTATGGAATCGTAGTAGCATCTACAACTTGGTTGATGAGTTGCTTTTGCAGATGTCTCCACTGTAGCTCTATGAGGTTTGCTAAGTTCAATAGTTCTCGATCTCTGTTGATTTGGAGGAGAGTCTCCTGTCCGCAGTTACTCCATTGCAGCAGGTCCCAGAAGTCCCCAGCAAGTCTTTCTTAAGTGACAGAATTCTGTCTTCATTTCTCAGAGTCGGATTAATTTTCACTATTTTCTCTCTTCTTGGTGTCCACCTAGGATTTTGCAGTTTGCTGAGTAGAGAGTCCTCCTGGTACAAGCCACTGCAAGTCTCCTCAATGGATTAAGACCATGTCTTGTGTTCTACAACTACAATAAGAAGAAAAATACAGCAAGCTTGGCCCAACAGGTAGGAGCAGCACTCATTACTCAGTTAGGCAGTTGTGGAAAAATATTAGTAATTTTATTAAAACAGCACCTATGTACTAATAAGAAAAGATAAAAAGTTAAGGTTTTCTTTATTAAAGTTTAACTGCAATAACACATTAAAAATACCTTTGTCACAAAAGCCTAGTTTCTGAATGACACTGGAGAAAATACTGAGTTTTTTTTTCATGCTGACAAATTTCTGTGAAACATTTAAACAATTTGTAGGAGTGGTCCTTTTATAAGATGGAATATTAGGGACCTAGAGATATGATTTTGTTGGCCTAAGACAGTGCCTGTCTAAAAATCTTATTTCTTTGAATCAGAGAGGTAGCTGACTGGATAGGGTGTGTGCCTGGTCATGTGCCCAGCAGGTTTGAGTCCTGGCACCAAATGGGAATATCTTGGCACCGGAGGAATACAGGGGAAAGTCCTGGTGTTGTGATATCCTACTCCTTCTTTCTCTCTCTCTTTCTTTCTGTGTCTATGTGGATTGAAAAAAGTCAGCTGAGGTTGGTGAGATCATACAAGCTTAAGGCCCCAACCCAGCTAAATAAATAAATGAACGAATGAATAAATTGTACTAGGTGGTAGTGCACTCAGAAGAAAGTACTTGTTACTACTGTGCCTGTGGACCAGGTTTAAGCTTCACATCCCCCATACACAGGGTTTTATGATCAGAGGAATAGTGTCTCTCCTTCTCTCCTGCTCTTTCCCTCCCTACCTTCCTCTTTCTTGCTTATTTTCTGTCTCTATCAATAAAAGAAAGGGAAATGAGGGAGAGAAGTATCAACAAGGAGAGGTGGACTCAATATGAAAGCAAAGAATCCAAACAATAACCCTGGTGGCACCAAAATGATAATAATAATAATATTAATAAATAAATATTTCTCCAAGACCCCAGCTAAGTGATTAGCTTACTCTCAAAACAACTTTCTCCCAGAGGAAATTATACTGTAATTATTTCTTCTTGGAAAATGAGAAAAATATTATATAGAAAGTGATTGTATAGTCATAAAGTACATCACAAACTAATATTCATTAAAGTATTTTATATAAGGTGATAAAAAAGCAATAGAAATACTCAAAATATTCCTGTGCTCGCACCAACTTTTCACTCTATGTGGTGTACTAAGTTTATAGGAAAGATTACAACTTTTGTGGGAGTGACTCCAGGAATAAGTCAAAAAAGTCTTATACTGGCAAGAGGAGACTCAAATCATACTTTTATCTTTCCCACCATGACCTCTGCGATTTGGACCAATAATTTATTCTCTCTGAAATGCAGCTGCCTTGTCCATGACATAAACAGGCATTTATTTGAGAGAGCCTTCTAAGTATCAGGTTGAATTTGATCATAAAGTACAACTGGTACTGGAGAGTAATGCAATGACTCTGAGCAAATTCTCTACTAGCTAAGTTGCCCAAAGATAGATTTTACAAAGTACCAGTTCACCGAGTTCCTCTTATGTTTTCATTATTTGAAGGTTTACAGCAATTTCACTAGATTTTTTTTTTTTTTTTGGCTTTGACTACCATTGGAAATTTCTATGAAGTTTTTGTTGCTAGGTTTCCAATTTGCTTCATGATGGTGTCTGAAGAAATGTCCAGTTTGTTTTGACCTTAGCCCCTGCTATTGCACAGAGAAAGGGTCTTCTGATAAAGAAGGATAAGGAGGCATCAGCATATGGCCAAAAAAAAGGACACAGGCTGAGATTGCAAAAAGCATTCTCCTAATTCAAGACTCAGTATATAGAAACAGTAGGTGGAGGTACTATTTTTGAACACTGTTTCATGGAATTAGCCTACAGGTGCAACATTCTTATAACTCAATGGTGACCAGTTCAATCCCCAGTCAGCCAGAGCTGAGCAGTGCTCTGGCTATGGTAATAATGATGATGATGATGATGATGATGACGACAACAACAATAAAAATAACAAATAATACCTAGAAAATAGCTCAATGGTGAAAACAGACTAACAACAAAACTGAAAATGCATAAATGATACAGCTGGTGACGATGGTAAGTGATATGAAAAGACTAAAGTGACTCAGAAGTGAGCTGTTTCCACTCCCTTCCTTTCCTGAGCACATAAAGTACTGCTTTGCCTTGGTCTTTCTGAGGTTTAGTGGGATCGTGGAATTTGATCAGGGAAATAAATTGTGCAGAGAAAAGATTGCCACTTCCAAGTTGGGGCATCTAATAGTTGTTTTAACTCTATTTTCTGTGTGTGTGTGTGTGTGTGTGTGTGTGTGTGTGTGTGTGTGTGTGTGTGTGTGTATTTTATGACTAGTGATGTGATCTAAGTTGTGGATATGTCATTGGTCTGCCTATATGATTTCAAAGGATAATCAACCCACTGGACATATGGCATGAGCTAGCAACTATTGGTAAAAATTAATTAATTAATTGAATGGAATAATAGAACTAGCTGAGTAGAAAAGAAGGTTTTGTTGGCTTGAAAGTAACAAGTTGGGAAGAAATGTCTAGATAAGCATAGACTGTGAAACAAGCTTCAAAAAAAAGAAAGTGCAGTTCTGGTTTATGCCATACAGAATTAAGGTGATGTGATAGTTTATGGGTGTGTTTAATAGTTTCCCTAGCAAAAAGCACGCATACTTATGAGGGGCAATGTGGATATGCACAGCTGAGAAGTAGATGGTGGTCATACATTGCATGTACAGAAAATGGAAGGGAAACCTCACCAGGGGTTTCTAGTTTCATGTTTTCTAGTTTGTCATGAGGAAACGAGAGACTCAAAGCTGAGAAAAGTTCCACTATAAAGCCTCTATTGACCAGTTCTGCCCAGACCCTAGTCATGGATTTGGGGTGATTTTCTCTATGAAAATAGTTCGGAGACTCTCTTGAGGTTCACTTAATTAAAGTCAAAAGAATATAACAATTATTATGCTCCCCCAGAGGGGTTGTCACATCTTCCTGACTATAACTCTCAGCCAGTGTGTACTTATTTTCTTCCCTGATTCGAAAGAACTCCTGTCTTCATTTTGATAAGAAGGAAAATAGACAGAGGTGAACAAATTTTGTTTACTTGATCACTCAGTAGACTTTTAGACCCTTATTGTCTTAAACCACTGAAATAGGGAAGCTATTAGTTCATGCTGCTTAAGTAAGATAAAACTATAACACAAGACTTCTCTAAAGAGGCTGGGAGATGATTTAGAGGCTTTAAGACAAGATGCTTTGAGTTTGGCTGGTTCACAGAAGGCCAATATAACTGGATGTAGCAAATCGGGAAAAAGTATCAAATAACCTTTGAGTTTCTTCTACTCTTTCCTCCTCTCATCTCTTACCTATTCTGGTGCTAAGCCTGTTCAGATGTTTATATTCCTGGCAGTGCTTTAATATAGATTAAGTAGCATGACTCTAAAAGGCCTTGATTTGTTTACACAAATCAAACTCTCATATTTTAGCTCTTGCCTCTGGATGAATTTTTTTTTTATCAAGAACTTTGCATGTGGGCCATTGATATGATAATGCAATCCTAATGCCTTTGCCTTTTCAAGAATCTAGGGATCTTTTTCAGTCTAAACTGCCATGCGCTTGGGTGTATAAGCCATTCAAAGCTGAGCAGAGGCTTGGCATGGGCAGCTCACAGCATTTTGCAGCTGAATAATAAATAATACTGTGCAGCCTTTAAGCTCTTTCATATCAATTTATTTATTTATTTTTACCAGACCACTGCTCTGATACCAAGGATTGAACCTGAGACTTTTCATGCCTCAGGCATGAAAGTCTCTTTTGCATAACTATTATGCTATTTCCCTTGTCCCATATAAATTTCTAATATTACTATTACAGCAACAACATTTAGGGAAGAATCCTCAAGTTTTATGGGACTCATAGTTCCTTTAATGTTTTGTGGGCAAGATTGTCTTGAGATTTAAAATTTAGTTTAAAAATAATACAAGAACTGCCCTAGCAAGAAGCAAACTGCATGAGATGCAATTTATCTTCTTTCAAAGAATAAAAAGAGCCAAGTCAGCCCTCCTGGGTTTGACAAGGAAGGTATTTCTTTATTCTTGACACAGATGAGATAGAGCCACTGATATTATAGCTACCTTTATTGAAGTTTGCTAGACTTAAAGGAACTAGATCCATTTAAAATTGTAGTACTGTTCTTAAAGGATTTTTATTGAAGCGAATTAAATTCTGCTTAAGAAAAATAAAGCAGAAGGTAAAGGATATGAATCTAACATGAAAACTGGATCCTTGCTAAAGCCCAGATTTATGTAATAAATAAAAGCTGGGAGCTTTTATTCATATTACTATCCCCCACACAGGCAAGGAAGCAGCTCTGAAAGGTCATAATCAGTCAGCCAGTGAACAGCAAAATTAGGAAGGTACAGTAGTCTTCCCTCTGAAGACAGTGTTCCTTCCTCTCTGCCACTAAGACTACAGTGTAAAGGTTTTCCTATACCAGAGGGTTGGTTGGGGTGGGGTGGAAGACGGCAGAACTTTGGTAGTGGGTATGATGTGGAATTATACTTCCATAATACTATAAACTGTTATTTAATTACTAATTAAGAGAGAAAAGAAAGGGAAGGGGAGGGGAGGGGAGGGGAGGGGAGGGGAGGGGAGGGGAGGGGAGGGGAGGGGAAAGGAGGGAAGAGAAGGGAAGGGAAGGGAAGGGAAGGGAAGGGAAGGGAAGGGAAGGGAAGGGAAGGGAAGGGAAGGGAAGGGAAGGGAAGGGAATGTCTCCCTACACCATCACCACAGACAGATGCAAAGTGGTCAAGTGCTACACTTCTGTGATATCTAGACCTGTTCTCTAAGATCATAAATACTCGATCACTATTGATTTAATATGTACCCCACTTCAGAAGTGCTTCCAAACAGAGCTGGTTATAATAAACTGTGATCTGCTAATTGTACATCTTCCCTTTGTTCAGCCTCATCCTGTATAATCAGCACACTCTTGAAAATAGAAGCTTTCCATGACATTAACATTCTTATACAACACACCCTCTAATTATTTCATATCTTCACATTAGCGACTAAGATCCTCATGGTAGAGGGGGTAATTCTGTTTGTCACTTAATTATTTATGAAAGGAGTTGAAGAAAACCAGGAAAGGAATTATTAGAATAATTTCTACTTGGCTCTGAAATAGGTACATCCAGATAAAAGCATAAGCATACATGTTTTCTTCTGACACCTTTATTCCCAGCTGACTTCAAACTTCAACTCATGACACTAGTCTCATTTCTACTTTTTAAGATCTCTATCAAGGGTTAACTATATATATGAAACACTGAAAAAAAACATACAATAAGAGGGGTACAACTCCACACAATTCCAACCACCAGAACTCTGTATCCCCTTCCCTGATAGCTTTCCTATTCTTTATCTCTGCGATAAAGAATACTCTGGGAGTATGGACCCAGGGTCATTATGGGGTGCAGAAGGTGAAAGGTCTGGCTTCTGTAATTCCTTCTCCACTGAACATGGGCATTGACAGGTCGATCCATACTCCCAGCCTGTCTCTCTCTTTCCATAGTGGGGCAGGGCTCTGGGGAAGCAGGGTTCCAGGACACATTGGTCTGCCCAGGGAAATCTGGTTAGTATCATGGTAGCATCTAGAACTTGGTAGCTGAAAGAAGATTTAACATATAAAGCCAAACACATTGTTGACTAATCATGAGCCTGAAGGCTGGAATATTGCAGATACAAATATCAGACAAGACATCACCATAATTTATATCCTTTGACATTATTTATATATAATTGTGTCTTATAAAGTAATACCACCAGTTGCTTCTGTTCTCCCTGATCTAAGCTTTTAGAACAGTCAACATTTCAAAGAACAAGTCATTATTAGAAATGTATTAACAATTTGAGACCACTGTTAAAATTCAATCTGATTACATGTTTGAAGTCTTAAGTGCTTAGACTTAAAGAACATATACACAGCCTATGGTCTGTGCATTAAAAATTTTAAGATATTCAATCAGTTTTTCCCCTCTCATATTGATTAAATAGTGACTTATGAGACTACAAGTTAATAGGAATGCACATCAACACCATTCCCATCACTATGGGACTGTTTGGTGCCCCCCACCCACCCAGTGAAGCTGAACATCTACTTTCAGCCTCCAGACAGAGATTTTTACTCTGGTGCCCTACTCCAAACTCAGTCAGATCTTGCTTTGAGTTTCCCTTTCTGTTCTTCTTTCTTAGCTTCTGTTTATGAGTGGGATCATCCCATACTCATCTTTACCTTTCTGACTTATTTCACTTAACATAATTCCTTCTAGCTCTATCCAGGATGGGTCAGAGAAGGTGGGTTCATTGTTCTTAATAGGTGCATAGTATTCCATTGTATAAATATACCACAGCTTTCTCTGACATTCATCTGATGTTTGGCACATGGTCTGCTTTCAAGGGTTCACTATTATTTTTTAAATTTTTATCTATTTATTTATTCCCTTTTGTTCCTCTTGTTTTATTGTTATAGTTATTATTATTGATGTCATTGTTGCTGGATAAGACAGAGAGAAATGGAGAGAGGAGGGGAACACAGAGAGGGGGAGAGAAAGATAGACACCTACAGACCTGCTTCAGTACTTGTGAAGTGACTCCCCTGCAGGTGAGGAGACGGGGGCTCGAACTGGGATCCTTACACCGGTCTTTGCACTTTGTACCACCTCCACTTACAAGATTATATGGGATATAATTGTAATAGGGGAGTAATTACCTACTGTTCCCACCACCAGAGTTCTGTTTCCAATTCCCTCTATTGGAAACTTCCCTGTTGTTTATCCTTTTGGGCATATGGACCAAAATTCTTTTTGGGGGTGCATAAGGTGGGAGTTCTGACTTCTGTAATTGCTTCTCCATTGGACATGGGTATTTGCAGGTCAGTCCTTAGCCTCAGCCTACTTATATCTTTCCCTAGTGGGTAGGGCTCTAGAGATATGAGGCTCCAGGAAGCATTGGTGATGTCATCTGCCCAGGAAGTCAGGATGGAATCATAGTAACATCTGCAACCTGGTGGCTGAAATACATTAAGATGGAAAATAGAACAGGAGCCATAAAGTAGGAATAGTACAGAGAAAAGTAGGAACCTTAAGGTTGAAGAAAACGAGAAAGTCTATTTTAGGAATGTTCCCAGGAGCCTATGTCTTTATAATCTTTCCTTGAGCTTGATAGCTATAATGAGGGAGGACCAGAGATATTTTCTAAGAAAATAGTGTCGCAATTGAGAGTACAATAGGAAGCAGGATTAGGGCATAGAGTTGCTCACAAATTCGAAGAAGATATAGAAATGCAATTAAATGTTTACCACAGTGATGTAACCTGGGCTCCCTATCCATTCATAGTTAGCACAGGAGCCTATATAACCTCTGAGTCATTTTCAGACAGATCACATATTTATTTATTCCCTTTTGTTGCCCTTGTTTTTATTGTTATAGTTATTATTATTGTTGTTGTTGATATTGTTGTTTTGGATCAGACCGAGAGAAATGGAGAAAGGAGGAGAAAACAGAGAGGGGGAGAGAAAGATAGACACCTGCAGATCTGCTTCACCTCCTGTCAAACGACTCCCCTGCAGGTGGGGAGCTGGGGGCTCAAACCGAATCCTTATGCTGGTTCTTGCGCTTTGCGCCACCTGCACTTAACCCACTGCACTACCGCCCGACTCCCTTGTTAGATGATTCTAAAAAGGTTGTCATAGAGCCAATAATTGTCCTTTATTAGATACATAGTTTTTGCCAGTGTAACCCTTAGCCAGCTGTATAGTGTTTTGACTGAGCTTATCAAGGGGGTAACTATAATGTTGGTGCTCTGGCAGAAGAGATTTAAAAAGATGAAAGAATAGTTCTTACTTCCTTTTATGTAGTTAATTTAGTAGAGTGTCTGAGGAAAGGGGTAGGAGAAGAAGGTTTTTAGACCTAAGTAATAACTGTATGATTAGAGAATTTATGATGCTTTCTTTGGGTCATTCTAAAATGCCAGGGTTATTAGATCTAAATAAAATCTTTTAGGACTATTAAGCACTTTTACTTCGAGGTATATAATTGCCTCTTGCTTGTGGATACATGTACACAGGTACCTAGCACCGCATGTATCTAGCCCTAGTCTATAACTAGTATCTGTAACACATTTTCTGTTAGAAAATGTGCCATATGAAATGAAACTAGGTAGTCCCACGTATTAGGAAAGATATCACCAGATGAGAGGAGTTGGGAGGTTGACATCTCAGGCTTGGCATCTCTGGAGACAATCCACACTAACAAGTCAGTAGCAACATAACAAGATATGGTGGCACTGGTCGTCTTGATTTTGTTGAGGTCAACAGAGGCAATAGAACAGGGTAAGATATCAGAGAGAAAAAACATAAAGAAATATGAACACAGGTTCCAAGACTAAGAAATATGGATCTTAAAGAGAATAGGAAGAGTTCCTTGTAGTCTAAGAGAGTTTAAAATAGTAATAGTTAATTATTACTATAACCAAGTTAGTTGGGAACTTGTTTTTCTTTGAAAATCCAAAGGTTAAGATTGACAGTAATATGCTTGACCTCATTATACTTTATGAGATTTAAGGATGTCTATTAATAACATCATCTTAGATGATGGCAGGGCCAAATGGTTTTGATCTATCTGGCCTTTTGATCTATCTGGCCAAAGGTTGTAGGTAATTTGGGTTTTTAAATATATAGAGAAAACTGCCTAAAGCATTTAATCCCAGTGTCAGAATTTGATCATCTTACAAATCTGAGATATTAAATACTTAGGCTAAAGAAAATGTGTTTAATCAGAGCTATGGTCTAGGCTGTTAGAGGATTGAAAGTATTACATCCATTTTTCACTCAAGGGTTTATTTTTCCTTCAAACACCACTCAAAACATTCTTCCACAGGTCTTTCTAGATGTCCGCTATCAACACTAAACTTTATCTTTCTGTACTTTAGGGTGTTCTTTACCAATCTCACAGTATCCTTTACTTTGTATTAGAAGGATGGGCAGGATAGCAGATAACTCACTCAAATATCTTTTCCCTCTCATTTCCGTGGGTATGTAACTAGACAGCCTATCTTGGCTTTCTTTAGAGTTGAATGTGACTGTGTGATGAATTTCTGACAATGGCAGGTGAGTAAAATTGAGATGATTCATTTGGAGTCCAGGATTCAAAGGAATTCCTTTCACCTGACTGAGAGAACTCTGAAGACCTCAGAGATGGTAAGTCACAGAGGGCAGGAGCCTGGGTTTCTGAATCTCTAAGTGTAATACCATCTAACCCTGTGTAGAAAGCAATGCTTCCACTAGGTTGGTACACAAATGGGAAATAAAATCACTTTCTGTGTTAAGTCTCAGAAAGCTAGGGGTTGTTACAGTTCCTAGACTGTACTTAACTAGTGTAGTGTACCATGTTTAGAAATGTGTTGATACATGTGTGCCTTACACTTTTCTTTAGATCCCTGGAAAGACTGGGGTAAAATGAATAATCCGCCATAACTCTGAGATAAAGTAAACTAAGTAAGTGCCTCATTTGGAAATGAAGCAGATGGCCATCAAAATGAAAGGTGGGCTGTAAGACATCTCTAGTATTGGGAATGCCATTACTCTTTAGCAAGCAACTCTTTAGAATTTCAAAAATAATTGCATAGACAAGTAATTTAGAGTAGAGAAGGGAAGGGTACTCATTTCCTTTCCATATTAGAAATGTGTGTGCTGGGAGCTGGGGGGTTGCACAGCGGGTTAAGTGCATATGGCGCAAAGCACAAGGGCCAGCGTAAGGATCCCTTGATTCTAGATACTAGAGTCCATAGGTTGGGAATAATTGTCCACATTAGCATCCATAATGTGGAGGATATTTTTGAGAATTGGTTTAAATTATAAAACTAAAGAAGCTGGAGTCAAGAGAATGAGGAAGGTGATGAGAATGATTTGTCTCACCAGCACTAGGGAACGACCCCAAGAATTCTCACGTATATGGTACCATCACCCAGTAGCTTTGCTGGGTCACATTTTTCATTCTTAATTTTAAGGGGGGGAGGAAGAGAAAGAAAGGAGAGATGAGTCACCTAGAACCTCACAAGGCAAAATATACACTCTACTGGGTGAGCCATATCCTGGCCTCTGCTTTTTACTTTTTCACTCTTGTAAGTCAAAATAGTTTGTCTAAGCTGCCAATAGAAGACAGTTCCCTTACTTTTCCACTTAATTGTAGAGTACACTATAACTATTTTCCCTCCTTAGGACATTTTTGTCATTTTCATTTCTGAAAAAAGGATCCACTACTTTTCTCTGCTTCACCCAGAACAGTTGAGCACCATAGTTCTTTCCAGCCCTATAGAGCAGTTTCTGTTCCAAGCAGTTTTTGTCTCCAGGCTTGGGCACAGGGTCTGAGCAATCACACTTGGCTTCATTTTCTAATCTCTTTAGCCACTGCTCAAGTGTTTAAGGGATAACCCAGCTTCAAAATCAATATCCACAGCAGTATTGGCACTTTGTTTTATTTTTCTTTTTAAATTAAATACTGACAAAGATCTTGAGCCCATACAAATTCAGAGTTGATTCTTCAGAATTATTTTCTGATTCCTAATCTTTAGTTCTGCAAGCTAAGGCTTTAATGCAGACATATTTTTTTTTTATTTAGGAAGAGATAAAGGTCGTGTATTTTTCTGTTGAGATGGACTTCTTCTTCTTCTTCTTCTTCTTCTTCTTCTTCTTCTTCTTTTCTTCTTCACTTCTTTCATTTCCTTCTTTCTTTATCTCTTTCTACCTTCCTTTCTTCCTTTTTAAAAACTTTTCAGCATTTACCAACATGTATTTGTCTACTTTTTCTTGTTTGAAAAAAATGAAAAAAAAATCTTTAAAAAATGGAGTTATAAAAGGTCAGTAAAGGATAAGTTTGTGATGTTGGGTGGGTTAAGTGAGCATTTTCACAGGATGGATTTTCCTTTGGCATGTTTAATTGTGATGTCTAATGGACATTCTTGCAGTTTTAAGATTACACTTTTAAAAATTAGCTCCTGGGGGCCGGTGTAGTGCAACGGGTTAAGTGCACATGGCGTGAAGCACAAGGACTGGCACAAGGATCCTGGTTAGAGCCCCCAGCTCCCCACCTACAGGGAGGGTGGGTCACTGTTGCCTCTGTAGGCCCCTGAAGGGGGTTCTCTGAGTTCCAAACACTCCATGAAATGCAAAGAAACTGAATAGGAAATGCCCAGTCAGGAATGGGGCAAGAGATGAAGTGAAAGTAGGGTACTGAATGAGGCTCAGAGAAGGCATGGAGGTTTCAGAGATGTCTGTAGCAAACATGAATATTGATCAATAATGGGGGAGGAGCATTAATGGTTATGCATAAAAAGTTCATGCCTGAGACTTCAAGGTCCCAAGTTCAATCCCCAGTACTAACACAGGCCAAAGCTGAGCACTACTCTGGTAAAATATGATAATAATAATAATAATAATATTATAATAATAATAAATGTTTACCAATGTGGTGAAAATTCCCTCTGCATCAAAATAACCATTCTTCGTGGTCAGGGATGCAACACTGATATGGGAAAACATCTTAAGGACAAAACTCAGACAGCGAATCAATTGTGTGTCTTCCTGTACTGGGTACCACACTAGTCACTTCATTTATTGCTCAGAACAGCCCACCAAGGAGGTGTTTACACATTTACCTGACAGCTAAGAGGGTCCAGTGAGTAAGGAAACAAAGAAAGACACATCCTAATTGCAATAAGCAGGATGCAAGATGGTCTGCTTAGTCATAAAGAAAAACGTAGTTGGGGGGGGTCGGGCGGTAATTCAGCGGATTAAGTGCATGTGGTGCAAAGTGCAAGGACCAGCATAAGGATCCCGGTTCGAGCCCCTGGTTCCCCATCTGCAGGGCAGTCGTTTCACAGGTGGTGAAGCAGGTCTGCAGATATCTATCTTTTCCCCTCTATGTCTTTCCCTCCTCTCTCGATTTCTCTCTGTCCTATTCAAGAACAAAGGACAACAACAATAATAACCACAACAAGGCTACAACAAGGGCAACAAGGGGGGAAACATGGCCTCCAGGAGTAATGGATTCATGGTGCAGGCACTGAGCTCCAGCAATAACCCTGAAGGCAAAAAAAAAAAAAAAAAAAAGAAGAAAGAAAGAGAAAAAGAAAAAGAAAAACGTAGTTGGTTCCACTCCTAAAGTCTGACTGAGCACATGGATCAGCTGGAGATGTAATAGAGCCCTCAGCCACTGAGTTACTGGTGTCAGGTCCCTTCAGTTCTCCATGACTAGGCAACCAGATTTGGAACTAGACTGACTTTGGGTGAGACTGAAAAAAAACAAGATAAAGTTAAACCACTCGAACTATAGGCAGTGGGGACTTGGGAGCAGAGAGCCAGATCTAGTCTTTACAAATGGCATGTGCCACTGTATTTGCTTTGACCACAGACAGGGCAGCAACTCACCAGCGTATGAATGCTCTCCAGGAGTTTGCTTTACTAATGCTGTTTATGTGTGTGGCTTTGAATACACTGTCCACCAGATCTTCCCCCAAGCAGTGCCTTAGCCACTGAACACGTTGAAAGGGAAACCAGAACATTACATGACATAATCCTTAGATTATAAGAGAGAGAAATGTCAGTGCTGTGGTTCCTCTCTTCTTCCCTGTTAGTATCCATCTTTCTTTTTATTTTAATATGTATTTATTCCCTTTTGTTGCCCTTGTTTTATTGTTGTAGTTACTATTGTTGTTGTTATTGATGTTGTTGTTGTTAGATAGGTCAGAGAGAAATGGAGAGAGGAGGGGAAGACAGAGAGGGAGAGAGAAAGACAGACACCTGCAGACATTCCTCACTGCTTATAAAGAGACTCCCCTGCAGGTGGGGATCCAGGGGCTCAAACCGGGATCCTTACACTGGTCTTTGCTCTTTGCACCGCCTGCACTTAACCTGCTGCATACCGCCCAACTCCCCTGATGCACTTTTGAATGCCAGAGCCTGAAAGAAGTGGACGCTCTAGAAATAATAGTCAAGTGAGCTTGCATAAACCATATAGTTCCCCTATATACAGAAATATCAAGAAATGCTGCTTCACCTATAAAGTCTACATGAGATCCACAAGTGATTTCTCATGCCTTTCCTAGTAGCTCAAAACATTCTCCAGCCTCTCACGAGATCAATCTAGTATATGGTAAACTATCTTTTAAAAATAATGAATACTTCCCTGCTGAAAAATGGTCTCTGGGCATTTAAATTGACCAAAAATGATAGGTAGATGTCACATCATTGATTTTTTTTTTTAAACCGCCATAAATTTTCCTCTACAAAAGAATGGATTTCTTCTGAGACCAAAGAGATTCTCTAAGCCACAACCCTTTCTTTGTCTACTAGGAAAGTAATCAAAAAGCAAGTGAGTAAAATTGTTGTCTACAAAATAAATTCAAATACGCTCTAATTCAAAACAAATTGAAGCCCAATAATGGACACCCTTTATTGAGTACCTCCTTAGTGCCAAGCATTGTGCTTTGAGCTGTACATACACAATTCTGTTAGACCAGAACAGCTCTGCAGTTGGCTCTCTCTACTCTTCTTCTACCTGATTGGGAAATAGAAGCTTATAGTATGTTTCTGAGACTAATGTGTGTTTAGCTCTGGAACTAGGTCTCTTTTGATGAGGTGGGTATATATGACTTTGTGTGTGCTTTCGCCACTCAGGGTGCTTTGAATTTAGCTAGGGAAAGGACAAAGGGAGAAAGGAGGAGAGACCACAGCACCAGAGCTGCCCTCAGTGCTCTAGTACTTCCCTGTGGTTCTGCATGAACCTGCATTGTATGCATTGGGATAGCGCATGCCCTACCTTTCTTTTTTTCCTTCTCTTCCTCTTTTTTCTCTTCTTTTTTTTTTCCACACCAAGTTTATCTCTGGGATGCCATGCTTCCACAACTCCCAAAAGGTTTTTCTTGTTTTGTTTTGTTTTTTAAGATTGGGGTTGAGAGATAGAGAGGAAAAGATAAGGAGGAGACACCATAGCACTGTTCCACCTTTCCTCAAGCTTCCTCTACACAAGTCCTCTCACATAGTGGTCAGCTGTTCAAACCCTTGTCCTTGTACATGGTAAAGTATTATCTCTACTGTGTAAGCCATCTCCTGGTCCCTACTTGGTAATATTTTTATACATCTCCTATTACTGCCTCACAACTGGCCATCAAAATTTATATTATATAGAGTATCTTTAAGAAAGAATACAGTGCTACTTTTATCAAAACTAGATTTTGAAGAGGTCACATGGTGGCTCACCTAAAAGTGTGTGCATGACACCATGAGGTGTCATACATCAGGTCCCTACTGGGTCCTACCTGCACAGAAAGCTTCAAGAGTGGTGAGACAGTTCTACAGATATTGTTCCTTCTCTGTGTCCCTCTCTCCATCTCTCTCTCTCTCTCTCTCTCTCTCTCTCTCTCTCTCTCTCTCTCTCCCTCTATCAAAAAGAAAGGGGCAGCCAGTAGCCTCTGGTGAAGAAAAAGCAGTCAAGAGATCAGACTGCCCTTAGCCACAGAGTCTTTGGGGAGGAGAAGAAAAGGAAAAAGAAATCTCTGAAGAACACACTGGGTCATATGTGAAGAAGGAAAACCAATCAGAAAGACAAAAGGCAGCTTTTCCCACCCAGGCTCTACCAAGTTTGTGGGAGTGCTATTGAAAGACAACCAAATCATTTCTCTTATCACCAATCAGACTAGTGTCCGAAAGTCATGCCCCCAAGTAAAATGCCTTCAAAGACAAAGTGAATTCTCTTGTGTCCCCACCATTTGAACAGCCCCTGCATGGCAAGCCTTACGATGATGAGGCATTTTCTCACAGATCAGGAAGTAGTAGTCAGTAGCGCAGGCATGTCATTGGGTAGAAATACTGTTGTTCTGATCCAGAAGAAAATCAACAAACAACAACTGCAAACCAACATTAAGTTGGAAGGGAGCGAAATAAAGATCAATACAAGTTGTGTAAGGGGAGAGGGGGCAGAAAGGAAAAAAAAATCAATGGTGTGTGCAAATTTCCCCCGATCTTCAGCAAAATGCTATCAGGATTTCGAGTCAAGGCAGTCAGGGAGATGGTGCAGCAAATAAAATAGTTCTTGCACGTTTACATCTCCAGGTTTAATCACCTGCCACCATATATGTCATATATGTTCTGAATCTCTTTCTCTCTCCTCTTTTTCCTTTCTTTCTTTCTTTCTTTCCTTCTTTCTTTCTATTTGCCACCAGATTTGTTAAAGATCTGTGCCAGCATTAGGAATCTACTGCACTGACAGCCTTTTTTTTTTTTTCATTTTTTGTTGTTGCTGCTGCTGCTGCTGCTGTCGTTGCTACTGCTGTTGTTGTTGTATAGGACAGAAAGAAATTGAGAGATGAGGGGAATATAGAGAGGGGAAGAGAAAGATAAACACCTGCAGACCTGCTACACCACTTGTGAAGGACCCCACCCCCCCCACAAATGAGGAGCTGAGGCCTGAACTGAGATCCTTATGCCAGACCCTGCCCTTCATACTATGTGCACTTAACATGGTGTGAAATCTCCCAGATCCCCTCTATCCTCCTTCTTCTTTCCTTTTTTTCACTGTAGAACCAGAGTTTTGCACACAGTTAATATCACCATTCATTCAGACAGAGAGGGTGAGATACAGAGAGGAAGGAAGGAAGTGAGAGACACCACAGCACCCAGGCTTCATCTGCTGCTATAGGATTTCCCATGTGGTGCAGGTGCTCAAACCTGGGCCCAGCACACACACAAAGGCATGCGGCCTGCCCAGTGAGCTCTCTGGTCTCTAGAATAAATAAATCATTCAACCACTGAAAATGATTTCAGCTGACTTTCATTTATTCATTTTCAATTATTTCATTCATTTTCGTTTATTTTAAACTCACCCACAATTTTCAACCATCAATGTCAATCGGGGCACATTGTTCTACATATTTGAAAATCATGTTAATAGTGGTGATTATCCAGGATGTGTATGGATTTCGTTTAAAAGACTGGTGCATGCCTGGCAGTCTCCTCTGTGCTGTGCAGAAAGAATCAATTTCGAACTATAGCTGTCTGGAGGGGGGGGGGGGATATTGCCCCAAGCCAAGAACTTGATGTAAAAATAAACAAGTGCTTCTTAAACCTGTATTTTCACAAATAATTGATGTGATCACTTTGATTTTGGATTAACAAATCAAAAGGTCAGTGAGTTTGCTCAAAGCACATACACAATCTGATTGACGTGTTGACTGAATGGAGTATTGGTGTGAGGAAGGAGTGGCGTGTGACAGTAAGAGACTTGAGAGTCAGGCTACTTGGGCCCTGGTTTAGATTCCACTACACACACTTTGTGAGAACCTGAGCCTCATACAGACTTTCTGTATTCCAGTGATACTTAAATGAAATACATAGATAAAAATAAATGTGTCCACTAGAATTCAATTACTACTAAAATCAGTAACTGTCATAGAATCCCAGTCAAGTTAATATTCACCAGTCCTTTGAAATGCAGCTTTTGTCTTTGATACTCTTGGTTATGGAAATCTTCCCACATTTGACAACTTCCATCCCTCGCCTGCTGAATTGTACTTCCTAATAGTTGTCAACAGTGCCCTCTGTTACCAATTTAATTCAGTACCACTGACAATAAATAATAAGCCCAACTACTGCTGCAGTTAATACAAAGTGTCCTCTAAATGAAGTGCATCTGCTGTGACATCTGTTTAACACCCATGGAGAGGAGTCAATCTTCACAAGCAAATTGAGTAATTACTATGTAATTACACTATAAATTGTGCAGTTATTGATTTGCTCTCAAAGTTCATATCGTTTGGATGCACTCAATATTAAAGCCACCTGGGTTCTTCCAGAATACACAGATATAGTCTTAAAATAGTCAGTATAAGCACTTGAACTACATATCTGTGTCCAAAAACTAAATGATCTCTGAGAGAGAAAGGGAAGAAATGAAAATGTAGAAAATAAACATTAATAAAGTAAAAAAGAAAATAGAGTAACATTTTGAAGACAAAATATCTGCTTTTTCAGTCATTTCAAATCAGTTGCTAAGCCTCACTAGCAGGAGAAAAGCACAGGCAATAGAGATGTCAGAGATGTAGGGCTTCACCTGTTCCAGGAAAAACCCACTAGTACGGTGATAGCTACTGGATGTGGAGAAGTGGGCCATACGTAGAGAGGAGAGGAACTTAATGACTCAAGCAACATGATCTAGTGCTTATTTATAACACTCACAGTTGTCAAAACTAAGACCTTCCATTTTGCTAAATGGTTACAAGGATAAATCCATGTTGCTCCATGTGAATTCTTGTTTACATTTTTATTTTTCATTACTTTTTAATGTTGCACCAAAGAACAAACCCAGAGCTCCATGTATGAGTGTTACTATTCATCACTATCAAATTGACCCCCTCTACCTCTTCCTTTTATTCCTTTTTCTGCTCTGATAACCACATTTTTCTCAGAGTCAAAGAACAATTTTATTGTATTTTATTACATCATTTTGCTTCTGTTATGTCTATTCAAAATATGAAGGGAACCACCAGGCATTTGTCTTTCACTATCACTTAGTTTTCTTACCTGCTCATTTGAAGTTTCATCCACAGAGTTGCAAATGATTAGATTTATTCTTCTTTTTATAACTGGATACTACCCCACTGAGTATACTCTCACACTTTTCTTTTTCACTTTTTTTTTTCTTTCTTTCTTTCTTTTTTTTTTTTGCCACCAGGGTTATTGCTGGGGCTTAGTGCCAGCATTATGAGTCCACTGCTCCCAGGAGCCATTTGTTTCTTCTTTTTTTCTTTCCTTTTATTTTTATTAGCTAGGACAGAATGAAATTGAGAAGGGAGGGGGAGGTAGAGAGGGAAACAGAAAGAGAGAGACACCTTCAAATCTGCTTCACCTGCAGGCAGGGAGCAGGGGCTTGAACCCTGATCGATACATATGGCGATGTGTACTTTTAATCAGATACATCACCACCCAGCCCTACACCATTCTTCTTTATCTAGCCATCCAGTGATAGATATTTAGGTTGTTAGGACATTAGTTTGTTCACTGTTCTGAATAGTGCTACAATGCCTATAGGAGGGCATGTAAATTCTTGAAATGTGAAACTCATTTTTAATATACTTTATTTATTTATTATTGATTGAATAGAGAGAAATAAACTGAAAAGGGAGAGAGAGACACCTGTAGCACTGCCTCACCTCTCATGAAGCTTCTTCCCTGCAGGTGGAGAGCAGGGGCTTGAACCCAGGTCCTTGTGCATGGTAACATGTATGCTCAATCAAGTGTACTACCTCCTGGCCCCTCTTAAGTTCATCTTTTAAAATTACTTATTACTGATTTAATATTGATTTATAAAATTTACTGATTTAATATTGATTTATAAAATTATAAGGTAATAAAGGTATAATTCCACATTTTCCCACCACCAGAGTTCTGTGCCCTCATACCTTCCACTGGAAACTGTGTTGGATCATTATTTCTATAACTGTTTTATATTTATATTTTACTTGCCCATTTTTTTCTTCCTTTCTAAGTCACACCTACTACTTTTTTTTCCTCTTCTCTCTCTGGGTCCTAATGGAATTGAGGTTCAGAGCCCTCTGGTCATCTTCCCCTAACATTTACCCCTCTGAGAGTATAGACCAAAATTCTTTTGGTGTTGCAGAGGTGGAAAGTCTGGCTTCTATAATTATTTCTCCACTGGGCATGAGCATTTATAGATTTATCCATATACCTCAGCCGGCCTCTTGTCTTTCTCTAGTTGGAGTAGGCCTCTGGAGAGATGAAGTTCCAGAACATATTGGTGAGCTCATCTGCCCAGGGAGTTCAGGATGAAATTAAAGTAGCATCTGCAACTTGGTGGCTCAAAGGCAGTAAGATATAAAGTAGAACAAAGTATTTAACAAACAGGAAACATAAAGTAAGAATAGAGCAGATAGAAATAGGAGTCTTAAGGTAGTAAGAAGTTAGGAAATCTATTTTAGGTGTGTTCCTATGGGCCATGACTGTGGTAATCTTCGCTTGAGCTTGATAACTGATCTGCATGTGGACTAAAAATATTGTCTTGGGGGATAGTGTCAGAGTTCAGAATAGGACTAGAAGGCTAGTTCAGGGCAAAGAAACTTGAAGAAAATCTATATACAATTTACCAGGTTGATATGACCCGGGACCCATATCTATTCATATTTAGCACAGAAGCCTGTATAACCTCTGAGTCCCTGTCATTCTGTGTTAGCATTCCATGGTTACGTCTGAGAACATTCTAGGCTGCATTCATGTCAGGAGCAATTTTCCTTGAGTGGCAGAGTAAGGCAGAGTAAGAAGAGAGTGAGGCAGTCCCTACCATTGGTAGTTCATAGTGATGGTATGGTCCTGAAGAATCACACAAGAAGGCTTATCATGATACTCCTTTTGGAAGTGATCAGTGATGGTGATGGAGAGAGTGATCTATTAGAAGTCTAGGCCCATTTAATCTATGAGAGAGTCCTTGGATTCACTGACTAGGGCCCCAGGTGATACGATGGCCTGGCAATGACCAAGAAGGCTGTCATTAAGTGAGCCAGTTTCTTGTCCTTTTTCTACTGTTTGTAGTCCTTTATTTTCTCTTTAATTTTATTAGTGACTTAAAGTTGATTTACAAAATTAGAAGATAACAGACATATAATTCTGCACTGTTCACACCACCAGAGTTCTGTGTCCCCATTCCCTCCATTGGAAGTTACAGTAGTTCTCCCAAGGTTGTAGATATAGCTTGACTATTATTTATATGTGTGTGTCCATTTTTCTCTTTTTAAAAATTTTGTACTATCTTTATTTATTTATTGAATAGACACAACCATAAATTGAAAGGTTTAGGGGTAATAGAGAGCAAGAGAGACAGAGAGATATCTGCAGTACTGCTTCACCACTGGCAAAGCTTTTCCGCTGCAGGTGGGAACCAGGGGCTTGAACCTAGGTCCTTGCACATTGAAATATGTGTGCTCAACCAGGTGCACCACCACCCATTGCACACTCTCCCCCCACCCCCTTGTTTTCTATGGTCCTGCTTTCTTTTCCTTTCAAAGTCAGACCTAAACATATTACTATTTCCACATGTTTTTCCTTTTTTTTTTTTTTCCTCTTCTCTCTCCTGGTCCTGACAGAGTTGGAATTCAGTGCCCTCTAGTTATCTGTCCCTATCATTTCTTCCCCTCTAGGAGTATGGGCAAAAAATTTTATGGGGTGCAGAAGGTAGGAGTTCTGGCTCATA
This sequence comes from Erinaceus europaeus, assembly GCF_950295315.1. Classification (NCBI taxonomy): domain Eukaryota; kingdom Metazoa; phylum Chordata; class Mammalia; order Eulipotyphla; family Erinaceidae; genus Erinaceus; species Erinaceus europaeus. The sequence continues at coordinate 23,282,328 of NC_080179.1, read as the reverse complement.
TAATTGTGTCTCCACTGGACATAGACCTTGGCAGGTTGATCCATACTCCCAGATTGTTTCTGTCTTTCTGTATTGCATTAGGAATCTGGAGTGGTGAGATTCCAGGACAATTTGGTGAAGTTGTCTGTCTGTGGAGTTCAGAATGGAATCATAATAGCATCTGCAACTTGGTAGCTGAAAGGCAGTAAAATGTAAAGCAGGACAAAATTATTAGTGAACAGGAACCAAAAAGTAGAAATACAGCAGATAATAATAGAGGTCTTAATGTGGGAAACAAGTGAGGAAGTTTATTTTGGTACATGAATGGAAATTTCATGTCATTCAACCAAAAGGAATTAGAAAGTCTCTTAGATAGTATATATTTCAGTTTCCTCATTACTAAGGGGGAGAGGCTATCTGAGAATTAGAGAAAATTCTTATAAAATGTTTGTATTAAATAGATAAATGCTTAGGAAATGTTTGTGGATAGAAAGGATGTGGAAACCTACTACCTTGCTCCCCCTGCCCTGACAATACGATAAAAAAACTACAATTACTCTTACCATTCTAAGGGCACAGTTAGGTTAGTTTTGTAAAGTGTTCCAGTGAATCATGGCATATTTAAAAATAAAAGTTACAGCAAATAGTTAATGTTAGAAATATTATTCAGGGGCTGGGTGGTGGTGCACTCAACTGAGTACACACTTTACCATGCACAAGGACCTGAGTTCAAACCCCTAGTCGTCACTTGGTGAGAAGTTTCAGGAGCACTGAAACAGTGCTACAAAGTGTCTCTTTTCTCTCCCTCTCTTTTCCCCTTTTCCTCTTAATTTCTCTCTGTCCTTTCAAACCAAAGAAAAGGGGAAAAAAGAAATGTCATTAAAGTGAGAGGAAATTTTGTTACAAGACCATTTTTTGAACGGAAAAAATGTCATTAAAGTGAGAGGAAATTTTGTTACAAGACCGTCTTTTGTTACAAGGCCGTTTGCTAGTGCATAGACTTGCAAACAGATATTTAATGTCTAAAAACAAATTTCTGTGCCAACCACCCTGTAAAAGCCAGCCACTCTGGAATTACATTGATTTCAATTGATTCTCTTTTAAGCACACAGCATTTTCTGGACATATGTGTCTCTCCAGTTTTCAAAAGGTAAATCCTGATAAGTGATGGGGACAGTTTTACATAAATAAAGTTTTAAAAACTGCCTCCCTTTTTCTCTTCCCCAAGCCAGCAAGTCATAATGATGGTTCCTTTCCTTTGAGGGAAGAGCATCTGTACAGGCAGCATCAAAGCTTAAGAAGCAGCCACTGGGGAAAAGTCAATGCCATTAGTCAGTTTGCTAAGTAGAGACAAGAAGCAAGTTCAATGGAGCAAAAAGGCCCTTGCCTCTCTAGAGTTGATGGAGAGAAAGAATGTGATCGGTTTCTTAAGGGGCAGACGGAGAGGCAATGTGTAATTTCTCCTTTCCACACTAAATATGCTTGTCTCTCAGAGATGGATCAACACTTCAGATTATGCATTATGCAAATGACGGTGGCAGCTTGGCTCCCAATGTAATCTCCTGCCAGAGTTTAGATTCACTCTCCCTGTTGTCAGGAAAAGAGAAAATAAACATGTCGCCCTTCCCCTCCCTGGCTTCCATGTCCTTGAAATATAGCTTCTTCCAAGCTTAAAGCTCAGAGGATAAGTTGTATAGCAGATGGCTATTTCTCCTTGCAGAGGTTATGAGCTCAGAATTCAGGACAAGAAAATGAATTTAACAAAAACAAAAATAGGCATGACCGATGATTCTTATAGATCATGCCATGGAGAGCTTAAGGAAATTCAACTCCTTGAATTAAATTCAAAAAGATCCTGGAAATATAACAGTGCAGTGAGTCAGGTGAAACTATTACATGGGGGTAGCTATTTCCTGTTTTGTTCATTGAAAAGTGATACTGGACAACAGTGAGACAACCATATGTTGTAAATTCTTCTTTTCTCCCACCATTGAATGGGTATCTCTTTATCTGGAAAGAAAAGCAAGCATTAGTGATCTTTCCTCAAGGAAATACTATAAAAGAGAATTGATTTTTACCATCTCAACCAAGTGCCAGGGCCAAACTGGAAGCTATGCTGAAGTTATAGAAATGATTAGTCCACAGGGAGAAAATTATGTCTTTAAATGAAGATGATCAGATCTTCGTATGAAGCCCTGAAAGCAATTCTAGAAACTCTTCCTGTAGTTCTTGTGATACTTTCATTATCTAAGATATTGTGACTTATCACTAAGGTAAATGATCATCTTAGATCTAATTTTACATTTACTTCCAGTATTGACATTTATACTGTAAAGTTGAAACCATGAGATTTTTTATTAATGCTATAGAAGCGTTGAACTCTCTTTTAGGGTGAATTGTTATCTAAGAAAAGAACACTTTTCTGGACAAAATAGAGTATAATGGCATGTATTTATAAAGCCCCCCCTTTTTAGATAGTGACAGAGAGAAATTGAGAGGGGAGGGGAGAGGAGCTAGAGAGGGAAAGAGACAGACAACTGCAGCACCACTTCACTGCTCACAAAGCTTCCCCCTTGCAGGTGCAGATCAAAGGCTTCAATCTTGAGCACTGTAATGTGTGTGCTTAACCAGATGCACCACCACCTGGCCGCAAAAAAGACACCTTTTAACCCAGGTCAGAAATCAGAATATATCTTGTGAGGGAAATGATATTCCTATGGGTTGTAGAATTTTACAGGATGGCTTCATTTCATAAAATGAAAACAGTACATATAACAGTGTTCTATATAAACATTTAGGCAGAGGTCAGCATTAGCACACAGGACTTGCATGTGTGAGAACCCAGGTTCAATCCCTAACATCACCATAGTCCAGAGGTAAGTGGTTCTCTAGCTTCTCTCTCCCCTCTCATAAAATAAATAAATAAATAAATAAATCTCTCTTATGCTTAAAAGAATAAACACCATTCCTCCACTGGACAATTTAAACTTCATGTCAATAAATATGTGACACTCACATGGAGCCCAGTTTTTTCTTTATAAAAGTGAACCCTGTCTAAATAATACTTTTTCTGGTGTGCATCCTTTTAAGTGCATGTTAGGAGATAGACAGAGATCAGTTTATCCTGGCTGATCAGACTGTGAATATCACAGAAAATGGCAAGACTCAGAATCAAAGGCCCAGAGTCTTTCTTTAGATTTCATTGATAATTTTCACTTTGATCACCAATGGTTAATCCTTCTATAGATTTTCTTCCTGTAATGTGTACTGATGGCATTTCTAAACTATTCATGCTTACAAATACATTGAAATCCTTTTTCAGTGCAAGCTTTACGTGCTGCTGTTCATTTTTCTAAGAATGACATCTTAATAAATATGCCTATGGCTCTGAATTTCCCTGCACAGCTATTAAGTCTCCACCAAATAGTAAAACACAAATATATAGCTATTAAATGTCTTCATCCTTCTATTTGAAGGCCTTCTGTGCTTCATTCACCTCAGACATCTGATTATTATGAACCTTGTTTGTATACAGAGGCCAAAACTTTGATAGTACCTTTCTGTTCCTGTAGGCTAAGAAATACAAGTAGACTGTGATATGGCTCAGTGGGTAAAGCACTGGGTTATCAAACATTAGGTCCAGACTTCTTTCTCTGGCATACATCCATGACGCATTCTGCTTCTTTGTCCTTCTCTGTTTGGGCTGGGGGGATAGCATCATGGTTACACTAGAAAAAAAGAAAGTCTTTCATGTCTGAGACACCAAAGGTCCTAGGTTCAATCCACATCACCACCATAAACCAGAGTTTAGCTGATAAAAATAAATAAATATTCATAAAAACAGTAAGACAAGACAATAGGATCAAACCTCCATTTTAGTAAGTTTGTCACAAATAGTGAGGTTATACAAGTATTCTTTCACATTCTCCAGCATACCCGGCTATAGTGGCATTGCCACATTTACCTGAGCAGCTTCTCAAAATGTGCATATGAAACACACCTACCATGTAACGAAGACCAAAGGTCCAATCCCCCACCCGCTTTCCCGAGGTGAGAAGCAGTACCAGGATGTCTTACATCCAGCAGCCACTGAGCCATGTTCCTAATTAGGAAAGTAAAATGTCCTAGACAGAAATACAAGAATGGTTACACTGAGTACACACTTCACAATACTAGATATTAAGGAGACTATCTAAGGGAGAAGGAAAAATATGATAAACCCTGGGAAATAAGAATGGAAGATGATTATACTTAAGTTCTTTCTATTATAATGTTTCCTTTAGTATATTGCTTCCTTGTTTTTGCTTGATCACCAGAAATTATTAGTTTTGTTTGGTCCAGTTTTCCAAATACTTGTGTAGAATATGTCTTTTTGTAAATGTTAAAGAAAATGAAAAAAGAAGCCAATAAATTAAAAGTCTGTTCCCTGAATTTGGCTATATAAAGATGCATATTATTATAAAAGCCATTTTGTAGAGAGAGTAGTAAACACTTATTTTATCACATTTTCTGTAAACAATAAAATCCAGAAGCCAAATAAAACAATAGCACTCTCCAGTTCTCTCAGGTTCTTTAGATGTGAACTGGAATTGAAACCCATGAATGGAAGTAACAACATTTCATTAGCCCATTCTGACCCCTGGCAAGAAAGCACTACTGCCTGTACCAAGTGATTCTAGCTAGTCTTCCCTACACTATCTATACTAAGCAACACATTTCACATCTCATACCTAGTGTTATACAATTTATTTCATTGTTTACAATACTGTATTGACATAAACTACAGCTGAGCACTCTCTAGACTTCACTCCTTAGAAGAACATATGTTTTTAAACTTTCTACTCAGGAACTGCTCAGCACTGCCTCCCCCCCCACACACACACACACATTCATGAAATTGTAAAAACAATGAACAATAGAATCTACATTGGGAATGCACTGTGTGAAAATATTTAAGTAATTATGATTTTATCTAAATCCCAAACCTGTAATAATAATATTTTATTAATAATTTAATAATGATTGACAAGATTGTGAGATAAGAAGGGTACAGTTCTCACCACCAGAGATTCACATCTCATCCTCTCCACTGGAAGCTTCCCTATTCTTTATCATTCTAGGAGTATGGACTCAAGGTCTTTATGGGGAGCAGAAGGTGGGAGGTCTGGCTAATGTAATTGCTTCTCCACTGGACATGGGCTCTGACAGGTCAATCCAAACCCCCAGCTCATTTCTATCTTTCCCTAGTGGGATAGGGCTCTGGGAAGGTGAGGTTGCAGGACTCGCTGGTGAGGAGGTCTGCTCAAGGAAGTCAGGTTGGAGTCAAGGTAGTATCTGCAACTCAGTGGCTAAAAAAGCATTAAGATATAAAGCAGAACAAATTGTCTAATAATCAAGAACCTAAAGGTAAAAAATAGATCAAATGGATCTATCTATTGGATTCTTTGTGTGGGAAGAAGCTAGGAAGTCTATTTTGGGTATATTCCAAGGAGTCCATCACTTTACTGGTTTTTGCCTGAGCCTGACAGCTAACATGCCAGGTGGACTGAAAGTATTTTCTGGGAAAGTAGTGTCAGAGATGGGAATAGGACTGGAAAGCTGGGTCAGGGTAGATAATATCTCCCAAATATGAGGAAAGTATATAAATACCACTAACTTTAAACCCCATCCGTCTGACCTAGGGTCCTTGTATATCCATACTTAACACATGAACCCATTCAGTCTCTGCATCCCCACTGGTCTGAACTCGCATTCCATGTTCATAGCTATGAACATTCTAGGCTGCACTCATTGCAGGACCAGTCTTCCTTGAGTTGCAGCATATTTATTAATCACTTATATCTGCCAGAATTGATATGCTTTACTGACATTTATCGCAGTTAGTAATCTGAAGTAAGCACACTTTTTTCCATCATCCATCTGATGAAATGATTACAGAACATGATATATCAATAGTTAGTCAATAGTATAATTTGAATTCAACACACCGTTTATAGCTTTAATACTTCACAATATTAACCTCCTGGCATACATCCCTTAATAAATACTTTTAAAATGACTGACAAAATCTTTTAATATAAAAAAATAAAATTTCATAGTACAAGTTTTCATAAAAGCATTTAATATGTGAGATGACCAAGATAATTCTAGTTCTGTCTATCTTTGTTCATATAAAATATTTCTTCAAGGTACTTTACAATTAGGAAAACTAAAATGAAAGGAATAAGTCCTATAATTCATAAGGTAGGGAATCCAGCCCGCTGGCTCTCTTCCCCCTTTCTTTCCCTCCTCTCTTCTCCCCTCTTTTCCTCTTCTTTTCTTTTTCTCACTAAGGTTATCTCTGGGGATCAGTGCCTGCATAAGTCCTCCACCAGTCCTATATGACGTTTTTTCTTTCCTCAAAATAGGAGAAAGAGAGAGAGATACAGAAAGAGACACCATGGCCCTGCTTTACCATATATGAAGTTCCCTCCCTTCAGGACGTCCCGTATGTTGGCTCAGTTCTGGAACCTTGGTTCTTGAACATGGGAATATATACTCTGCCAAGTATACCACCATCATTTGAACAGACGTCTAGAAAAATTTCTGTGGTGAATCCCTAGACAGGAATCCCCAGTACCTGTCAGTCATCCCAAATCATTTTAGGAGATAGCTCAATGGACAGACTTCCAGGATATGGAATTTAATTTAATCTAATTTAATCTTCTTAATAACTTTAATCGTGGTGTAATGAATATAAATACTCACTCTGAAACTAGTTTTGGAATAACCTGGAAGTTTTTAAACAAAACAGAGAACTATCCATTTTACCATCCTAAAAGTTCTCACCCCATGTAATTCTAAGAGTTGAAAGAGTTTCTGTTCTGAGCCCTTCGCCGCTAGGGAAAGAGAGATACAGGCTGGCAGTATGATTGACCTGTCACTGCCCATGTTCAGCGGGGAAGCAATTACAGAAGCCAGACTTTCAACCTTCTGCATCCCACAATGATCTTGGGAAAATAGGAAAGAACAGGCAAGCTATCAGGGAGGGGATGGGTAACAGAGGTGTGGTGGTGGGAATTGTACGAAGTTGTACCTCTCTTATCCTATAGTTTTGTCAATGTTTCCTTTTAATAAAAAATTTAAAAAAGAGTTTCTGTTCTCTGGATTTGATCCATAAATTACAGGCTTCGGTTGCATATATTATTCCTCTGAAATATTATAGACCAGGGAATAAGTTGCTGTTTCAAGCTGATGAGCCAGGTTGGGAAGTGATGACTGCCAGTAGCATCGTCATGATTTCAGAGATGCCAAGCCAAGCAACAAACAGTTCACTCTTAGCGTCTTTGTTCTCATGCACCACAATTGAGACATGTGAAGTTTCTAGGACAAGACTTTATATAACAGGAATACTGAAAATGCTAACTGAGTAAACTTGGGAAGAAATAAGACTCCCTATTATTGCAGCTGTTAAAAATGAAGTGGCATGAGAATAGGTAATATACAAAAGTCTGAACGCTTACTAATTGGTCATTTAAAAAAAAAAGCACATGAAATGGGCCAGAAAAATCACTCGATTGGTTGGTGTGCTGCTTTGTCATGTGTATGACCCAAGTTCGAATCTAGCCTCCACTACATTGAAGAAAGCTGCAGTGCTGTGGTCTCTTTAATTCTCTTTCTCACTCCGCTTCTCTGTCTCTGTATCTCTATCAAAATAAAATAATAATAATTTATGAAATAGTAACATATGAAATATTTACATGAGGTTATCTTATATTTACAAATGAAAATATAAAAATGCAAATAGTGAAAAAAAATACATTTACTAGCCAATAGTGCTTTTATCTGCTTGATGGATTATGGGTGACTTTATTTAATTTTAATTTTCATCTAAATGTTCTGTCTTAAGTGTGCATCATTTTCATTACTATAGCAAAAGTTTTATCAAAAACAGCAAAACACTAAAATACAATAAAACAGTTAGAAAGGAAAATTTAAGAAAATTAAAGACAGTAAAATACTAGGTTTATTAAACTAGCTTCCTTGAAGAAAAAAAAGCCTTGACAAGATTATGTCTGTCCTAATAAAGTAGCCACAAGACTTGGACATGTTTATAATTATAGATGTCCCTTTTTTGAGAAACACAAAAATTCTAAGGGATCAGACAGTGGCACAACTGGTAAAGTGAGCAAGTTACCAGGCTCAAGGATTCAGGTTTGAGCCCCCAGTTCCCACTTGCAGGAGGGGAGTTTCACTAGTAGTGGATCTAGCTACAGGTGTGTCTCTCTCTTCTCTCTCCCTCTCTTTCCCCTACTCTTATCCTATTTTTCTGTATCTATCATCATCATAAAAAATAAATGAATTAATAGGTGAGTTACAAAAATTATTTAATTACAACAACAAGATATATTTATAGTTATTTACAGTTTCAGAACAGAAGTCTGGGAGCATCCTAACTGTCCAATATAGCACAGCATCCTGTTACCAAGAAGTTCCTACAGAAACAAATTTCTGTGAGCCCGTCTGTCTTGAGATTCTCAGAGGAATAGATCATATTAAAGATTTTGAAAAGTCCTGAAATAAGTAAATCTGAAGAGCTTATACAAAGCTCTTATACAAAGCTCATTAACCCTTCACCACTGACATTTCACAACCCGAAGCAATAAAGCTATTAAAATGCACTTTTAGTATATGGGAGCATTCTGAAAAACTTCTTTAAGACCACATGAAAGCATTCCTCCTATTAAGCATCTACTTGTTTGCTCAGCTGACTGAACCAAGTAGAAGGTAATGATCCTTCTTTCTGACACTTACATTGGTATGATCACTCCCTGAGAAATCTGGACTGTTGATTGAGGGGGTCTTTCCATGTGACGTAAAGAAATAACCAACCTAAAACACAATCAGTAATTATGTTATGAAAGCTCTTCAAAAATCCAACACATTGACAGCTCTGTGCTAGTCTTCTGGGAGTCACACATGCCCATTCTTGCTATTATGCTTCCTGCCTTGCAAACTTTCCAGTTATTAGATGCTTATTCCTCTCCCATTCCTGTTACCCCAAGATGCAAATAATCCTCTTGAATCTAGAAGCATATGGTATCTGTGAATAATTTTCAAGGCTATTAAAGCCAGACTAACAATATTGTTGAAAATAATTTCCTGGAAGGGCAATTTTGGCAGTGAAGTTACATTGACTCCAAACTTTTCAATATATATAGTTCTGTCAGTAGTGTGGATATGGCATGGGGTGAAGCATCTTGTTCAGAGATTTTATAGAAGAACCCAGCACAGTAGCAATTGCAAATAATGGCTGTGGCTATAGTAATCCAAGGTGAAAAGTACTATTTGCATCACTTTATCACCCCTTAGAGATGCAATTTACACGTTACTGCTACAACCAGGCAAGATGGATGTAGTCACAAATGACCCCCCACAACTACAGGGCAGATAATTTATTTAAAAATCATCTCAGAAAGACAGTCAGAAAAGAAAATGTCAAGGTTTAGTGGTTGACAACTTATGGAAAACTTTGAAAAATATTCACCCCAGAAAGGTTCAGATTTTCTATTTCCTGAATTTCTGTTTTATTAATATGAGTGATTATGTGTGTGCATGTAAGTGAGTGTTTATTGTCTTCCATAAGCATCATTACAAAATTATGAGTTCAGGAATTAAGTCAGAGACAGACATTTGTCTTGAGTTACCAAATGAAAAGACCAGGCATGTGAGAAGATATCACACATTGAAATGTAAAAACTATGTTGGTGTATTTTTTCATCAGTTCGTGTAAACATTTGCTCTAGAGTGTGATCAGTCCACTTAGCCAAGATGTCTCACTGAAGGACTCTTGTGGCTGCTACTGTGTATCACTACTATGTCTGACCCACTAATCTTACTCAGATAACTCAGTAAATGGCTACCTAGAAGCCATTCTCTCCATCACTATTTACTCTTCTCCTGCAATATTTCTTGCACTGTGCTACCATGTAGAGGCACCATGATAAGACAGAAATTGCATTGCAAATAATGACAAAGCCAGATGGACTCTTTGCTGTTGCTGAGGTTACAATTAATCAAAGAGAGAAAGATAGTTGAGAGAATTAGCCTATTGGTTGATGAATCTTTCAATATAATATATAGAAGCATTCATCCTGAAACACAATGACAAAGTTATGAAATTATGTTGAATATGAGGAAATGATGGAGAGAAAGTTTACACTCGAGGGCTATGACTCCCTAGCTTCCTCAATTTCAAAGTGTTCTATCAATCCAATATTCAGACATTGGACGATTATTTCTTTTCGTTTTTCTCTTTTTCTTATTCTTTTTTGCCTCCCTGGTTATCACTGGGGCTAGGTGCCTGCACTACGAATCCACTAATCCTGGAGGCTATTTTTTTCCCTTTTGTTGCCTTGTTCTTTATCGTTGCTATTGTTATTATTATTGTTGTTGTCATTGTTGTTCGATAGGCAGAGAGAAATCTAGAGAGGAGGGGAAGACAGAGACAGGGAGAGAAAGACAGACACCTGCAGACCTGCTTCACCACCTGTGAGGCGACACCCCTGCAGATGAGGAGCCAGGAGCTTGAACCGGGATCCTTACACTGGTCCTTGCGCTTCACACCATGTGCGCTTAACCTGCTGCGCCACCACCCAGCACCCTGAAAATTATTTATTTTCTAATAATAAATAAAATCATTTAACACTTTTGTTTTTTTGAAAATGCTTTCATTTTACCCTTGAATGTCTCTTTCTCTAATTTTTATCCCAATTTTTTTTCCTGTTAATTTTAAAATTTTGATTTCCAGGATCAATTGATTCTGTACTGTCTGGTCTAACATCTTAGGTAACTTAGTATTTGAAAAAACTTTTCTTTTAGTAATGCTTTATTTATTTAACAATTTATGCCAAGTGTCAGAATCAATCAGTTTATAAATTGGAAGAATTGAGTTTTTTGGTTTTTTTTTTTTTTTTTTAGATTTTATTTATTTATGAGAAAGATAGGAAGAGAGAGGAAGAACCAGACATCACTCTGGCACCTGTGCGGCCAGGGATAAAACTCAGGACCTCATGCTTGAGCATCCAAAGCATTATCACTGAATCACCTCCCACATTACAAGAATTGTTTAGATTAAATGAATATATACTCAGAACTGGAGTCTAGGCAGTTAAAGAAATTGAGAGATTCAACCTGTTTTTCCCTGACTTACTGAATACTGATTTATAAGATTATAAATTAATAGGAGTATAGTTTAACATTGTTCCCACCACCAAAGGTCTGTGTCCCTATCCCCAGCCTTCTACAGTGGATCTGATAATCCATAGTCCCCCCTGAGTCTTTTACTTTGGTGCAATACTCCATACCCAGTCCTTGTTCTGCTTGTGTTTCTCTTTCTGATCTTATTTCACAACTTTTTTTTTATAAGTAGGATAATGCCATATTCATTCTTCCTTTTCTGGCTTAGCTCATTGAACGTGGTTCCTTCAAGCTCCTTTTAAGATGGGATGAAGAAGTTGAATCCATTATTCTTAACAGCTGAGTAGTATTCCACAATTTTCTCAGCCACTCCTCTGTTGTTGGACACCTAAATTGCTTCCATGTTTTGGCTATTACAAATAGTGCTGCTATTAACATAAGTATACATATATCTTTTTGAATAGGTATGTTTGACTCCTTAGAATATATATATATGTCCAGAAAAGGAGTCATAGGTCCATTTATAGGCTTGTGAGAGTTCTCCAAACTTCTCTGTACAGGGCTATACCACCTAACATTCCCACCAGCAGTGCAGGAGGGCTTCTTTACCCTCACAACCTCTCCAGCACTTGTTATTGCTATCCTTTCTGATGTGTATCATTTTCACAGGGGTGAAGTGGTATCTCATTTTTGCCTTTATTTGCATTTCTCTGACAACCAGTGACTTGGAGTATTTTGCTTTTTTTTTTTTAATCTCTTCTTTAGTGAATAGTCTGTTCATATCCTCTTCCTATTTTTGAATGGAGGTCTAAACTCCAGTTCTATCATGACCCGAAAAGAGAAGAGGAAAAAAAGGACATCTGGAGGTAGTAATAGGTATAGGTGTGACTGAGAAAGGAAGAGAATGTAGGGCCACAGGGAAAAAATGAGCAAATATATGTAAATATAGACAGAAAATTACAGAAGCAATAGTCAACCCACATCTATGACCTTGGGAGAATTATTACAGTTCATAATGGAGGGAATGGTGACACAGAACTCTGGTGATATGAACGGTGTGGAATTACATCCCCATTACCCCATAGTTATGTAAATCGATATTAAATCACTAGAAAAAATTAAAATTAAATGAAAATATTTGATATCCAAGTGAAATGGCATGTCCTCCATAAGCCTTGCTTAATCATCCCCATTATGAATTAACTATTTTAGTTATGGCAGCATGATTCTGAATTATTCCTTATTTCTTCTCGCACTGATTATAGTTAATAAAGCTGTAAACTCCATAAAGGTGGAGAACTTCACACTTAGCAAATAGAAATCTTATTTTTTTTTATTCATGGCACTGTCACATATCATCAATGAATAAGTGTGGCCAAAGTGCAGTCCCCCCTTTTGAGTACTAAAAATAACTCAGAATCAGTTGTCAGCATTTCCTCAGATGTGAGGATAGGCAACATATATAGTGATATATATAATTATGCAGGTAACACTAACAGATCATTTAAAATAATTAGTCAAGACGAGCACAATAGTTCACCTGGGTGGCACAGCTTCTTTGTCATACAAAGGTTCGGGTTCGAGCCTGACCCTCACAGTACTGGAGCAAGTTTGGTGGTATAATATTTTTCTCTCTTTCCTTCTGTCTCTCTTTCTTTTTTTCTTTAATTTTTATTTATAAAAAGGAAACACTGACAAAAACCATAGGATAAGAGGGGTACAACTCCACACAATTCCCACCACCAGAAATCTGTATCCCACCCCCTCCCCATTATAGGGTGCAGAAGGTGGAAGGTCTGGCTTCCCTGCTTAACATGGGCATTGGCAGGTCGATCCATACTCCCAGCCTGTGTCTCTCTTTCCCCAGAGAGGCTGGGCTCTGGGGAAGCGGGGCTCCAGGACACATTGGTCAGGTCATCTGCCCAGGGAAGTCCAGTTGGCATCATGGTGGTATGTAGAACCTGGTGGCTGAAAGAAGAGTTAACATATAAAGCCAAACACATTGTTGACTAATCATGAACCTAAAGGCTAGAATATTGCAGATGAATATTTGGGGGTCTCCATTTTGTAAATAGTTAGCAGGCCTATTTTAAAAGTCTCTCTATTTGAAAAAGCCACCCCACAGCAGTGCTAGCAAAAACCAAATAAAGATGAAAAAAATAAAGAACTATCCAGAAAGATGGTTGGAGTGGTGGTGCACCTGATAGAGTAAATATGTTATCATTACCCCATGATACAGGTTCAAGCTCCCTGCCCCCAACCCCAGCATGCTTCACAAGTGATGCAGTAGTAATGTAGTTATTTCTATTAATAAAAAAAAAAGTCACCAGGAATGATAGACTTATGCAGGCATTGAACCATAATGATAACACTGATGGGGGGCAGGGAGAAAGAAAGAACTATCCAGGGAGATATCTCAGTGGTAGAGCATAGCACTTACATACCCGAGATCCTAGGTCAATCCCTGACATCAAATATGACAGACCTGAGGGGTACTCTGACATCTATATATCTATTAATCTGTCTCTCTGCCTCTGTATCTTATGAAAATAAAAATACTTTGTGCTAACAAAATAACTTACTTGGGTAGTCTGGGTTTTTGCCTTGCACGGGATGCACATTTAAGCTTGACCCCAGTGCATTGAAGAAAACTTCAGTGATGTAGTCTCTTTCACATTCTCTCTACATCTCTGTTTCTGTCTCTATAAAAGAAGAAGAAGAAGGAGGAGGAAGAGGAGGAGGAGGAGGAGGAGGAGGAGGAGGAGGAGAAGGAGGAGAAGGAGAAGGAGAAGAAGGTGAAGAAGTAGAAAAAGAGGGACCAGGCAGTGATGTACCTGGTTAAAAGCACACATTACAGTGCTCAAGGACCCAGGTTCAAGCCTCAGATCCCCACCTTTAAGGGGAAATCTTAACAAGTGGTGTATCAGGGCTGCAGGTCTTTCACTCACTGTCTCTCTATCTACTCCTCCCCCTCTCAATTTCCTGTCTCTATACAGTAACAACAACAAAAGAAAAAAGATTTGAAAGAGAGAGAGAGAGAGAAAGAAAGAGAGAGAGAGAAAGGAAGGAAGGAAGGAAGGAAGGAAGGAAGAAAGAAAGAAAAAAAGAAAGAAGAAAGAAAGAAAGAAAGAAAGAAAGAAAGAAAGAAAGAAAGAAAGAAAGAAAGAGAAAGAAAGGTATTCCAAAAATTAATAGAGTTTTAAAAAAGAACAAAATATTTCTGCCATGTTGGAGAGTACATTTGTGGTGTCCTACTTCAAAATGAAAATTGTGCGGTTTTCAGGAAATTCACCTACAGAAATGGGGTATAAGTGTTCCCTGAGAGAGGTAATTACCTGTCATCTAGGGCATCTTGCTCTAAGCAAGATCACAGCAAGAAGACCATGTGACATCCAGTCAAAAGACACATAACACATATTTTTAGATAGCATAAAGGGAAAAATAGTTTTCAAACATATTTCTCAATTCAGAAAGCCACCCCTCATGTGGACAATGCTATGTAGCACATTTCAAAAATATAGCAGGAATTTACTTTTGTTTTCCACCAGGGTCCTTTCTGGGGTTCAATACCTGCATGGTTCTGCTGTTCCCAGTGGCCATTTTTTTATAGAAAGTAAAAGTCAGAAAGAGAGATAAATAGGGAAAGGAGGGGATAGAAACAAAAGAAGTGCCTGTAGAGCTATTCTGCTGCTCTTGTAATATCCTTCCTGTCAGATCATGAGCCTAGATTATTTCACACATGGTAGCATATATGCTCTACCAAGTATACTACCACCTACCTCTGGACTACTTATTTAAGGGTAGTTAGTAATTTTCCCAAGCAATTCCTAAGTGACATACAATAACAATAACAAAAATTCAATTCTGTATTTCATTTTAAAACTTAACATACACCTCACAACCAGCCTAATAATTAGATAGCCATTGCATTTTATACTTAAATAAACAGAGAATGGTATATGACTTGTAATCTATTATCACATTAAGGAGACATGAACTTGTTTTGTTTTTGTTTATTTTTCAGATCTTGTGAATTCACTTCTCATTAGCTGATTTTTCTTTTCATTCAGAGAGAGAGAGAGAGAGAGAGAGAGAGACAGAAAGTAAGAGGGAGAGGCACAAAGAAAAGATGAGCGGGGCCAGGCAGTGGCACACCTAGTAGAGTATGCAAGTTACCATGTTCAAGGACCTGGGTTCAAATCCCCTGTACCCACCTACAGAGGGGAAGCTTCATGAGTAGTGAAAAAGTATTGCAAGTGTCTCTCTTTCTCTGTTCCATTCTATCTTCTTCCCTCCCTGAATTTCTCTTTGTCTCTATCGAGAGAGAGAGAGAAATGAAATGACAGCACAGCTGCAGAGTGTCCCCCAATGGATGGCAATTCCAAGAAGTGTAGGTGTTCAAACCTGAGTCATACATATCACAGGGCATAGCTATACCCTACCTAGTGAGCTACTCTCTAGTCCCAAAATAGGAATTTATTAAAAGGTAGCTCATGAAATCTTTGGAAGGGTATAGCCCAGGTCTAGTCATTATACTCAGTCATAGCACTGTGGTTATGAACAAAGCCAACAAGCAGACCAAATGGTACCTAGAAATCCTTTGGGGCTGTTCACAATTATGATATTTATAATTGGAAGGTGTAAATTCCATCATAGTAACTTCAGAGAATCACAGTGAAAACAGCTGCCATCTTAGATTGCTCACTCCTAACTCTGTATCTTTCCCAAAGGGTCTGACTGATGAAAACTACCTTATATATATTTTTTTCCTTATTGCAGACAGACCTCGGTGATTTAGTCATGGACTTCAACTTCTTTCATAGCTGTTCCTTTTCTGGAATAAAAACCAAAGGGTCATGGGAGTGAGAAATCATTTAACTACTAAATCATTTAAACTACTAAATCTGTCATAAAAACAGAACTTACCTGATTATAGTCATATAGCTAGTAAGTAGAAAAGCTCTGATGCACACTCTTACATCCCACCTAGGAGAAAGTGACTGTTTTGTTTTGATAGAGATGAGTTGCTCAGCTGGCCTTCAGTGCTTTGTGGAAATATTCCTTAAGAGCAGCCATCCCCTTTTGATTTGCATGCACTCTAAACATTGTTATCAGTTGGAGTTTCTAAATATCTTAATATTGTTAAGGAATATTCTTGTGAATGAAGATGAATCTGTCTCTCCTCCAATATGCATGTAAAAATGACTGACTTATGAAACCCAGGACCCCAGGGTCAGAAAACTTCGTGAGTCAGGGCATGATGCATAGCAGCTATGAATCCATTTTCCTACATCACCCATTACTCCTTGGGTAATTAACAAAAAAACTGTAAAGCTAAAGTGCATTTCATTTTTATTTTTAATGATTTTATTAGTTATTTAATGTTGATTTATAAAACTATTAGGTAACAGGGGTATAATCCCACACCATTCCCACCACCAGAGTTCTGTATCCCCATTCCCTCCTTTTGAAGCTACAGCACTTCTCCCAAGGCTGCAGATAAGGGTGAACTATTACTTCTATAATTCTCTGTCTATATTTGTATATATTCCCCATATTTTTAGGTTCCATCTTCTCTTCTTTTCCAAGTCACACCTATACCTATTACTGCATCCAAATGTCCCTCTCTTTTTCCTCATTTTTTTTCTTTTTATGATTGACATGATTGTGGGATAAGAGGGTACAATTCCATATAGTTCCCACAGCCAGACTTCCAAATCTGGTTTCTCTATTCTTTATCCCTCTGGGAGTAAGGACAAAAATGTGGAGAGCATAAGGTAGAAGGCCTGGCTTCAGTAATTACTTCTCCACTGGACATGGGCATTGACAGGTCAATACCTCAGCCCATTTCTGTCTTTCCTAACTGGGGTAGAGCTATGTAGAGGTGAGGTTCCAGGAAACATTGGTGAGGTCATCTACCCAGGGACATCAGGTTGGTGTTATGGTAACATTTGTAACTTGGTGACTGAAAAGCAGGACAAGTTGTTTAAAATCAGGAACCTAAAGGTATGAGTATAACAGGTGAAATTTGGTCTAAGTAGAAAAATATTTGATGAAGTACTTTATAGTGTCTCTTTTAGGTCTTTTTACTTGCTTGCTGCACTTATTGAGTCACTGCAAAATTTTATATTAAAGTATATATTTTATCCTAACTTATGTATACATGTTCACATGTGCTCTTTCTCATGGGCCCTGGTCCATATCTAGCTAGTGTGGCTTTGTTAGGAAGTGCACCACCCAAAATGGAATTGAGGATCATTTCTATGCGCTATAAAAGATCTCACCAGATTAATGGAGCTGAAGGGCTAACATTCCACACCTGGCACCTCTAGACACAACCCGAGGTGAAACGTGTCGAGGCAGTACTGGATGCATTAGTTTGGTTGAGCACAGCAGAGGCAGTATCAAGTGGTATGGATTGAATGAAGTGTGCAAGAAGCTGTGCCCCAGAGGTTCCAGGACTGGGAGAAATAATGGGCTTTATAGAGAATTAGGGATCTTTTCTGCTGTCTGAAGAGTTTAAGAAAGCAGTAGGTATTGTTATAACCAAGTTTTATGGAAATTTGGTTGACTTTGAAAATCCTATTGTTAGTATTTGCTGTATCCGAAATATGGGTTTTATAGATAATGAGGAAGGCTCCTTGATGTCTGAGAGTTTAAGAAGGCAATAGATAATTAATATTATAGCCAAGTTACTTGGGAACTTGGTTTACTTTGAAAATCCCATGGTTAATATTTACTGTACTGTACAAGACATACTATGATTTATGTCATTTAATGCTATTTACAAATAACTATGTATTATATACTGAGAAGATGCTTGGGATGATTTCAATGTTCTCGAATTTGTTGATACTGTGTAGCCTAACATATGGTCTATCCTTGAGGATGTTCTGTGAGGATTTGAAAAGAATGTGTATTTCAGTTTCTTGGGATGTAGAACTCTGAAGATATACTGATGATCTAGTCTATTTCTTAGACTAATTCTCTTGTTTATTGATTTTCTGTCTAAGTGTGAGAGTGGGGTGTTGTAGTGTCCTACTGTTACTGTGCTTCTACTGATGTATTTTTGTAGCTCTTTCAGTAAGTGTTTGACATATTTAAATTGGCCCTCATTGGGTGCATATATGTTCATAACAAATTCTCCTGGTTGACTAATCTTATCTAATGTCCATGCTTATGTCCTATTACTTTGTTTATCTTGAAGTCCATTGTATCAGAAATGAGACTCGCTGTTCCTGACCATTTTTGTGGTCCATTAACTTATATGATAGTTTTCCATCCTTTCACTTTGAGTCTGTGTTTGTCATGTTGAGTTAGGAGGGATTCCTTTAGACAGCATATGATTGGGTTGTGTTTTCTGATTCATCTTCCTACTCTGTGCCTTTTAATTGGTGAATTTAGGCCATTGACACTTATTAATATTATGGATGTATGATATTTCAGTGCCATTATTCAATACTTATTTGTGTGTTCTGATAAGTGACAGGTCTTTTAGTAATGTTGTTAATGTGTATAGGAGATCTTTAGAACCTCTTTTAGGATGGGCTTGGTGCTAGGTTACTCCTTTAATTGTTGCTTTTCTATTATCCCTCCTTCTAGTCTGAATGACAATAAAGCAGGATATACTATTCTTGGTTGAAAGCCTTTTTCATTGAGTGAGATGTATATATATTGCCATTCTCTTTTAGCTTTTAATGTTTGTATATAGAAATCTGCTGATAATCTTATGGATCTTCCTTTGTATGTGACTTTTTGGTTTTCTCTTACTACCTTCAGGATCCTTTCTTTATCCTTACTCTCCCCCACCCCATCCCCCCCATTGTAACTAGGATGTGTATTAGTGTCTTTGGGTCTGCGTTGATTCTGTTTGGGACTTTCTGGGATTCTTGAATCATAATATCTTTTCTATTGTTTAGGGTGGGGAAGTTTTATTCTATGGATACTTTCTTTCCCTTACTCTCTTTCTTATGTTACTTCTTTGAGGTCCCATATGTCTCTGTTGTAGTTTTCAGTGTCTCTCAGTATTTTTTAATTCATTTATTTAATTCTTAGTTTTCTCCAGTTTACCTCTTTCTGGCTAATTCTATCTTCTGTTTCTGTTATTCTTCTCTCTCTTCACTCTGCTTCATTTTTAGTTCAGCTTTTTTTTTTTTTTAACCGTGTGCAGTTCCAATATTAACTTGTTTTCCTAAGCTGGCCTTTTAGCTCAGCTACTTCAGCTTTCAGTTTTAATTACCTCAAGATAGCTCATGCTTTCTTTCAGGGTCTCATTTGTTATTTCCATATTTCTGACAGTATTTTCCTCAAAAGCTTTCCTCTCTCCTATGATTAATGTCTCAATTAATGTTTGGATACTTTCCTCATTCTTAGTTGCTTCTGGCTTTCTTGGAATTTTTTCTGGGCTCCTGTCTTGATTCATTGCTGTAGAGGATTTTTTTAAACCATTTTTTTGGTGTCTTTTGTATTTTGTGTCCTGGCTTCTGCATTTCAATCATTGTGTGGTACGATCTTTAGTCTGCTGGTTCCCAGACAAACTGACTCAAATTACCTTGTAGGTCTGATTCAGGAGTTGCTGGGGCTGTTGTTCTAAAGTATATCACTGCCATTGCAAGTGAGATGGAAGTGTCTCATATTCAAATTGAAGTGGAGAATGTGTGATTGGAACACCAAAAACAAAAAAATAAATAAATAAACACCCGACCAAACTCCTCTCACAAATTAAATCACAAAGAAATATCAGTCAATACAACAACAATGTCAAAATGAAAGATTAATCAAACCAGAGAAAAGGAAAAAGAGAGAGAGGGAAAAGGGGGATGGGGAGTAAACCCATAAGAAGCCACACTCCTCCCACAAAAGAAATCACAAGGAAATCCCAGTGAATACAATAACAATAAAAGCAGAGATTTATCAAGCAAGAGAGAAGAAGAGAAATAGGGAAAAAAATAAACAAATGGAAACACTAGGCCTCACACAAGAAGCTTGCAAATTAAAGCAAGCAAAAAGTCCCCACCCTGTATTGCACCAAAGTAAAAGACTCTGGGGTGGGTGGTGGGGAGAGTACAGGTCCAAAAAGGATGACAGAGGACCTAGTGGGGGTTGTATTGTTATGTGGAAAACTGAGAAATGTTATTCACGTGCAAACTAATGTATTTACTGTCGAATGTAAAACATTAATCCCCCAATAAAGAAATTTTAAAAAATATTGATTGATTGATGAGAAAGATAGAAGGACCTTTTCCTTCTTCCCTAAAGGGTTTAGAGTTTGTGCATAGAGTGACCTGAGAATAAACAAAATATTTCTCTGGGAATCAAAGAAATGTACCCCAGTAGTGACACCGAGGCAAAAACTACTATAAAAAGAAAAAAAAGTCTCCACTTCCCACCTAAGCCTACACTGAAACTTGCAACTGTCTCTAGTAAGGTGGGTTAAGACCACAGGAAGCCAAACTCTCCCCACAGAAGAAATCTCAAAGAAATTCAAGCCAGTAAGACAGCAATAAACTCCACTCCCCTCCTAAACCTAAACTGAGTCTTGGGGTTATCTCTGATAAAGTGGGTTCAGATGGCTCCCCTGCTGAGCTCTGACAAAAGGTTGGAGGGGTGGCACCTGTTTTTCTTGGTTTAATTTGCAAGCTGTTTGGTGTTAGGTTTTGTTTTTCTGTTTGTTTGTTTCTGATTCTGTTTTTCCCCTTCTCTCAGTTTTGATCAAATTCTGCATTTATTGTTGTTGTACTGGCTGGAGTTTCTTTGAGATTTTTTCTGTGAGAGGAGTTTGGCTTTCTGTGGTTCTAACCCCGCTTACGAGAGACAGTCACAAGTCTCAGTTTAGGCTAAAGTGCATTTTTAATTTACCATATACTAATAAAAAGCATGAAGTGTAGAGGTCCAACCACTACAGTTTGACAGGTTAGTGTTTGGACCTACATTTAAGCATTCAGTATTTATATGACTCGAGAGTAGATTGCTTAATCTCTTCCAACTTCAATCTCCTTTTCTTTAAAATGGGAAATACTATAGCAATATGATAAGACTAATTTGTAAAGCACTTTATATAGCCCTAATGAATAAATAAACTATTGTTTAAATGTCATTTCAAAATACTTATTCTCATAATCTTAAATCATAACAAGGTACTACCACAATAATCTTCCTGCCACAAAAAAAAAAAAAGTTTATTCTTTTAACTGTAGAGTATGGAGAACAGTGAGGTTTTTTTTTTTCTTTTTTCTGTTTTTGTTCTTTTTTAGTTCACATTGTCTATTACTGTGGGGTCTTATATAGCTGCAGATTTACTGCTTCTGGGCCAACTCATTTATTCTTTTTCAGACAGGGACAAAAGAAGAGAGAGAGAGACTCACCACATCACTGCTCCTCACTCATGCAGCTTCTTCCCCTGTGTTCCTATGTTCCCATGTGGTACTGGGGTTTGAACATGAGGATTCCTGCATAATAAAGCTTACGTTCTATCAAGGAGGTATCTCCTGATTCTCCTCTAATTTCTAATGGTTTTATATTCAAATTGTTTCATGTGTCTAAAAATAATAGACTACTTCTCACAACTGACACATTTCCAATTATAGTTAGAAACCTTTTCTAAGTTTTCTAAACTTGCTGGTATAATGCAACAGTTAAGTTAGTGAAGAAATGGAGAAGAAATGAGAAAGCACTTATTTGGGGCTCTGGATATGAAGTGGAGGAGAAAAATATGACAATAATTGAAAGTGATGCCAGGGTCAAGAGAAGGTTTTGCTATTGTTATTATTCTTGTCATTTTTTCCTAAGCAAAAGAAGACAAGCATTTCTAGAGCCCAAGAAGAGCTAATAAAGATTAATTGACTGAAGACACCAGATATAGAAAAAGAGTCCTTTATCAGAGACATAGAATTATACTTCCAAAACACATTCAGTGTTACAAATGAACTTTGTTTTAATAAATAAATAAATGGATACTGTCATGATGGGTGTGAAGATGCATGACATTGTACTATGAAACATACAGCCCTGAAAACCAGTGTTACCTCAATAGCAATTTAAAGGTTGATAAATACAAAAATCTTAGAAATAATATAATAAAATGATAATTGAAAATGCTGAAGAAACTACCACCAGCCTTCAGGGGATTTATTGGAGGGCTCTTGTGGATAGTAAAATCTGAGGATTACTCATGTCACTTGATGGCAAAATATCTGTATATAACCAGCAGATATCCTTCTATAGACTTTAAATCATCTCTAGTTTGTGCATAATAACTGTGCATTGTCAATGCTATATAAAGAGTTGTTATGCTCTGTTATTTTATTTTTATTCTATCAGTGACTTAATGTTGATTTACAAAACCATATATCTAGTAACAGGTATAATACCATACCATTCATACCACCAGAGTTTGTTTTTTTGTTTTTTTTTTTTTCTCGGTGATCCTGCCCTCTATTCCCTTCTAAATCACACATATACCTATTAACTACTTCCTTCCTTTTTTCCTCATCTGACTCCAGGTCCTGATGAGTTGGAATTCAGATCCTTCTGGTCATCTTCCCTTAGCATTTCACTGCCTCTGGGAGTATAGACAAGAATTCTTTTTTTTAAAATATTTAATTTATTAATGAGAAAGGAGGAGAGAGAGAGAACCAGACATCACTCCGGTACATGTGCTACCAGGGATTGAACTCAGGATCTCATGCTTGAGAGTCCAAAGCTTTATCCACTCTGCCACCTCCTGGACCAAACAAGACAAAAATTCTTTATGGGGTGCGAAAGGTGGGAGTCGTGGCTTACATGATTGCTTCTCTGCTGGACATGGATGTTGGCAGATCAATCCATACCCCCAATCTGTTTCAATTTATCCCTAATGGGGTAGGGCTCTGGAGAGGTGAGGCTCTGGGATATCGTGGTGAGATCATCAGCCCAAGAAAAACAGCATAATGGCATCTGTAACTTGGTGGCTGAAAAGGCAGTAAAATAGAAAGCAGGACAAGATGATTAATAAACAGGAACCAAAATGTAGAAATAGAGCAGATAATATTGCTGGATCATAAGATATTTTCCTTTTTTATTAATTACCACCAGACCAATTGCTGGGGTTTCATGCCTGCAGGGCAAATCCACCCCTCCCAGTGGTCTTTTGTTTCTTTCCTCTCTTTTTTCTTTTACTTGATAGGACAGAGAGAAACTGAGTAAGAGAGGGAGACAGAGAGGGAGAGAGAAAGAGATAAACCTATAGCACTACTTCACTGCTCATAAATCTTCCTCCTTACAGTGGGGAACTGGAGATTTGACAAGGTCCTTATTCATGGTAATGTGTACACTCAACCAGATGCACCACTCCCCAGCTTCTCCATTTTTATTATTTTTTAAATTTTAAAGTCACATATTTTTTATTTATAAAATAAAAATTCCAACAAGACCATAGGATAAGAAGGGTACAATTCCACACAATTCCTACCACCAGAGTTCCATATCCCATCCCTTGAAAGCTTCCCTATTATTTTTTTAATTTTATTTATAAAAAGAAAACACTGACAAAACATAGGATAAGAGGGGTACAACTCCACACAATTAATTCCCACCACCAGAACTCCATATCCCATCCCCTCCCTTGATAGCTTTCCTATTCTTTAACCCTCTGGGAGTATGAACCCAAGGTCATTGTGGGATGCAGAAGGTTGAAGGTCTGGCTTCTGTAATTGTTTCCCTGCTGAACATGGGCATTGACAGGTCAATCCATACTCCCAGCATGCCTTTCTCTTTCCCTAGTGGGGCAGGGTTTTGGGGAATCAGAGCTCTAGGACATATTGGTGGGGTTGCCTGTCCACGGAAGTCTGGTTGGCATCATGCTAATATCTGGAACCTGGTGGTTGAAAAGAGAGTTAACATATAAAGCCAAACAAGTTATTGACTAATCTTGAACCTAAAGGCTGGAATAGGGCAAATGAAGAGTTGAGGGTCTTTGTTTTGTAGATAGCAAGTAGGCATATATTAGTTATATTCCAAAGGACCTGTGGCTATACTAGTTTTTTTTTTTCCTTTTTCTTTTTTCCCCTGAGCCTGAACTCTGATATGCAGGTGTATCATAGTTATTGTCTGGGGAGATGATGTCATGGCTGGAAAAAGGACCAGAAAGCTGGATCAGGGAAGAGAGTAGCTCCCAAATATGGGAAAGGTATATAAATATTGTTGACTATAAACCCCATCGATTTGATGTGATCTGGGGCCCATATTCAGCTTAGGAGACTATGAAACCTCTGCATCCATGTAGATCCAAGCTCACATTCTGTGGTCATGAGTAGGAACATTCCAAGCTCCACCAATTTCTGGACCCATCTTCCTCAGGTGTAGTATAGAGTATGTTGTCCAGCCTCCCTTCAGAGGATGGAACATTCTCTACCATTGTTGGTCTAAGTTGAGGGCAAGGTCCTATGGGGGCCCACAAAGGGGTTTATTTTGATGTTCCTGATAGAGATGACTGGCAACAATGGAGAGAGGGATCTATTCAAGGTCTAAGCCCATCATGTCTGTGTAGGGATCTCAGGACTCCAAACTAGGGCCCCAGCTGATGGGGTGGCCTGATAGTGACTAAAGAGTCATCGTTAAAGTATGTCAGTCTCTTGCCCTTATTCAGTCCTTGCTTTGCTAAGGTTAGCTTTGGAGTGACTGGGAGAAGTATAATAGGAAGTAGGTAAGGAGGGTATCTAAATAGAAATAGTTTCAGTAGGAACTTTATACTGACTCACTGCAGACTATTGTGTACTTTTGCTTTCATATATATATATTGAGAAATCTGTGGTATATATACACAATGGAATACCATGCAGTTATTAAGAACAATGAACCCACTTTCTCTGACCCATCTTGGATGGAGCTAGAAGGAATTATGTTAAGTGAGCTAAGTCAAAAAGATAAAGACGAGTACAGGATGATCACACTCATAAACAGAAGTTGAGAAAGAAAAACAGAAAGGGAAACTCAAAGCAGGATTTGACTGAATTTGGAGTAGGGCACCTGAATAAAACACTGGCTTGAGGGTGAGGGTGGATGTTCAGCTTCATAGGCTGAGAGGCGGGGGGAGATGGGATGGGACACAGTCTTTTGATGGTGGGAATGGTGTTTATGTACACTCATATTAATTTTTAGTCACATAAATCACTATTTAATTAATATGAAAGGGGAAAAATTGATTGAATGTCTCAAACTTTTTAATACACAGACCATAGGCTGAGTCTTTGATATGTTGACTCTCTTAAAAGCTTAGACCAGGGAGAATAGAAGCAACCATTGGCACAGCTATATACAAATAATGTCAAAGGACATAAATTATGGTGATGTTGTGTATGATACAGAAAATCCTAACAAAGGGATATTTCAAAGTTAATCCAATTGCCAAATAATGTGATTATAGCAGTAACTATGTATTGCCTTCTTAAACCCTAAGACAGCAAGAACCTCCCACTTCCTTTATAGAGCCTATATTTCCCCCAGTCCCGGAACCTCTAGGGTGGGGCTCACTTTCCTGCATGCTTCTTTCAATTCATACCAAATAATATTGCATCTGCCAATCCCAACCTAGTCAACGCAATGAGTACCACCTCAGCATGCTTCACTTCAGACTGTGTCCAGAGTTAGCAGGCGTGGAATGTCAACCTTTCAGCCTCATCATTCGGGTGAGACCTTTCCTTTTTCATAGGATTCTCTAATTCCACTCCAGGTGGTTCACTTCCTAACAAAGTCCCAAAACCTAGATATAGACCAGATCCCATGAAATAAAGCATATGTTCACATGTATCCATAAATTAGGGCAAAATACAGACATTTTTATTTTTATTTTGTGAAAGATTCTCCATGCTGTTCTCCATTACGTCTGCACCAGGTTGAGTTTTCACTGGCACTGTGGCAGTGCTCCTTTCTCCATTTTCTCACCAACAGACCCTTTTCTATTTTGTTGGCATAGGCCATTCTCACCAGTGTGAGACAGAATCTCAGTGTGGTTTTAATTTGAATTCTGTAATAATGAGTCCTCACCCACTTTCTGTCCAAGGAAACATGAATGAACTCTGTATCCTTTGCTTGCCTCTGTCAGTGAGTTCTCTGAGGCACAGGGGTTGCCCCCTCTCATGCTAAGCTGTGGGACTAGCTCAGTGTCTAGGCTCTTGTAGTCAATCAGTCACTCATTGTGGGAGTAGAGCAATGAAACCCCTCTATCACTATCTTACTCCTGCTGAATCTCTAAGTTTGATGCATTTTTTAATATTCTATGTTCCATTTGAACAAATTCTAATTCTGCATAATAATAATACTAGTCATAAAGATATTTTCTCTGACTTGTTCACCCCCATTTTATAGTGATGCAAGACCTCTTTATATAGGCATTATTAAATGAAATTGAAAACGTCTTATGATAACAATCAACTAGATATGCATATGTATATATGCATATCTATATATATTCCTTTTTGAGTAACCGCCATATAAGAAAACTGCTTTTGGAGCAATTAGTCAAGATGCGCTGACTAATCTAATCGTTGTTCATGAAACATTTTATAGGCAATCTTCTCTGGATCTGTCTCCATCACATTTATACCAATAAAGCTAATACTTTTCATTCGTGTAGTCCTGTTCAGCTTACAAAGCATTTTTAAATTCAGTATCTCATTTGATCCTTAATAACCCTGCAAAGTGTGTTCAAATGTTAGTCACATTTTGTAGAAGAGGAAACAAAAGCCAAGAGCTACAGAGTTCAGAGCTGAAGGGGAAAAATCTGGAAGTTAAATCCAGGTCTTCTGGTTCCATAAGAATTGCTGCCTACAAAATAACATTTTTGACATAATCCATATTATTCAGGCTAGAAGACATCCTTATAGATTAGTAATGTATAAAGGGGCATTTGAGTTAGAAAAGGGAAAATGAAAATTCTTCTCTGTATGTTATCAATGGTTGCATAGCATTGATATCATTCTTTTAAAATATGACTTAAAATCATACAGCTCTATGATAGGCTGCCTAAGAAATATCTTAGGCCTCATGAGTGTTAGATAGTAAATACACTAATCCTTCTGGTTTCTAAAAATATCCATTTATAATCAGCTTCTCCTCCCAGCCCTAATAATAAACCAAATGAGTACTCTTTTTGGCACCCCAGAGTTCATCATTTTTAAACTCTCCCAGCTGCTGTTTATATCACAGGGATGTCTTTGCACTCAGCCTCTTCCACATCTGTAATAAAATATCCCGGCGTTTCCTTTCCCAGTAGAAAAGCCCTACCCAGGGCCCGACCACGTTGCCAGGCTCCTATGATTAAATAAGTGATTGCTCTGTCCTTCTTTAAAAATGTCTCTCATATAAGGCAGTCAAGACACAAAGGAAGCCAAGCATTTATTCAAAATAATGAGATACCTTCATTTTCATTTATTTTTTCCCCTGAGAGGATTGTAGTGATGTTTAAAAATTCTCTGAATTCTCGAACTAGGGCAACACAATGATTTGAAGAAAGCTATAATCTTCCCTTCTAATTTGAAGTGCACTTTTTCTGCAGTGAAATAGCGTAGCTTTCAGAATAGCAAGAACCCTAGGCTCACACAAAGACATCCTCATCCAGACCACTCCTTTTTCAAGTTGGCCCCATTCGCTTGAGTACAGGGATTTATAAAGACCTTTTCAATGAATTTCAAACTATACTGAGTTAAAAGGAGAAAGGATTGAATAATTTCTTCCAGATATGGTAGGAAATGATTTCCACTGCCAAGTTACGATGAATATTACCTATTTTGCTTTCTGCCACTCATTGCAAATGATCTGTTGAGTAAGTTTAATTGTGGGGTCTCTTTGAAAGGATTCATAATTAAATATTTAAAAAGGAACAAATTAGCTCTTTGTCTTTCTGAAGCGGAAGAGTCAAAACACTTACTTTTATGAGCATTCAGAGATTTCTACTCCTGTGGGTACAGTAGCTTCCATACTAAGGAGGCTTACTTCAAAGAAAAGCTAGGAGAGAAAGCCAGTCTTCTGTGATATAGAGAGAGAATAAGTTAGCAAGCTGTATAACATAATGGTTTATGAAATTCTTCCTTCAAGAACCACTATCTACTGTTAATAGTGCCTTATTTCTTCCTCTCCTGTGCTTACTTAGAGCGTAATTTCAACAGCGTGAGAAAGGAAAGGATAACCATTTGCTAAATTAATGAAGCCAGGTAAAATCTGGCTTTTGGAGCTCGTTTACCAATTTGTTCTGTTGCCATCTGAATTCCCATACCCTCCCCCCACCCCATCAAGAGAATGAAGGTTCTTTGATGTCACTTAGACACTGGCTCTGAGCAAAGCCATTTGAGATCAAAACATCTTTCAGAAATGATCTCTCTTACCCCACTCAATGTCATGATAGGCTGTTCAGCCCTATTCTCATGCATTTCAAAAGCATTAGTAGTTACTCCTTTCTCCTTTGCCTTCTCTTTCTCGCCCTTTTCTGAATTTCCAATTTGTTGTTCCTCACTTTTAATGCTGGCTAAATTCTTTTTTCATCCAATTTATGTTTCTACACCATATTTTTAAGTTGCTAGGTGGATTTTAATGTTAAAGCCACTTTTGTAATTCAGTGTTGTCTCTGGATATTGAAAATTGGCTTTGAATAATAGAAGTGCTAGTAATTTGAGTTGACATAGGAGAATTGTCCTTATTCTCTAAAAGCCAAGTCAATATCTCAAGAACTTGGACCCCAACCATTTGGAAGAGGTGCCACAGTTCTGAATTGTCATTCCCAATTAGAGATTTTAAGGGGATCAGAGAAAATGGAAGGATTAAAAGGGTTCAGAAAAATATACCATATTCTTCACATGGTCTTAGAAGTAATCTAATTTTTAAATCAAAATTAATTTTTTCCCTCCCCAGACTCCACCCTTGTGTAATCCCTCCTCCTGGCAGATTTGATTTTACCCTGGGTAGAGGGTGAGAGAGAGAGAGAGAGAGAGAGAGAGAGAGAAGAGAAGAAGAGAGATCATAGCATATCTATCCTAGTCATGAAGCTTCCTTCTTGCATTGTGCTACCAAGTGGTGATTGGAAACTTGAACTCAATTCCTTATGCTTGGCAAAGTATGCATCCTACATAATGATCTACTTCCAAACACCAGAACTGGCATTTTAAATCTAAAAATATTATTTTACTAGAATTTCATTCTCATTTGAATGATATTTTATATGTTTTTATTCACTTAAAAGGTAATTCAAATTCAAAACTTAATTTAAAAATTTAATGTTAAGAATTGAATTTCATGGAAATTTCTTTTTGTTGCTACCCAAGAAAGTAGGTGACAGATGGACCCACCCACCCCTCACTCCCTACTAAAAAGACAAACTTAGGTCCTAAGCACTAGTAATTCAGATGTGAACTTAGCTGGAAACAAGGTCTTTGTAAAAGTAATTAAGTGAGGTAATCAGAATATAGTCATTAAGGTAAGTCCTGTTCTGTTACAATTGATGACTTTATAAAGGGGGAAATTGAATGCAGGGAAGCATGTAGGAAGAAAATCAAGAAGGGGGAGTCGGACTATAGTGCAGCAGGTTAAGCGCAGGTGGCACAAAGCTCAAGGACTGGCTTAAGAATCCCGGTTCGAGCCCCTGGTTCCCCACCTGCAGGGAAGTTGCTTCACAAGTGGTGAAGCAGGTCTGCAGGTGTCTATCTTTCTCTCACTCTCTGTCTTCCCCTCCTCTCTCCATTTCTCTCTGTCCTATCCAACAACAATGACAACAATAATAACTACAACAATATAAAAACAAGGGGCAACCAAAGGGAATAAATAAATAAATATTTGGAAAAAAAAAAAGAAAATCAAGAAGGTCCAAAATCCTGGTGAGATGGATAAATGTTTTTTAAAAAGTCTCTTAATAAAGCATTAATCCCAACAAATCATGAAAAACTAATTATAGTGAGATCTCAGAATCCTAACCACTAGACCACCAGGGGATTGATGAAAAAATAATTATGGTAAAAGACTTAAAGACTGGAGGTGCTGGGCGGTAGCGCAGCTGGTTAAACACGCATGGCCGGAAGTGCAAGGGCCGGAGTAAGAATCCAGGTTCAAGCCCCCACCTCCCCACTTGCAAGGGGTAACTTCTCAATAGGTAAAGCAGGTCTGCAGGTGTCTTTCCTCCTCTCTGTCTTCCCCTCCTCTCTCGATTTCTCTCTGTCCTATCCAACAATAACAACAGCTATGACAACAATAACAACTCCAACACGCGCAACAAGGGCAACAAAATGAGAGAAATGGCCTCCAGGAGCAGTGGATTCATAGTGCAGGCACCCAGCACCAGAGATAACCCTGGAGGCAAAAAAAAAAAAAAGACTTAAAGACTGAACCAGAGATGGCAAGACATTCTGCTCTTGGTTCAGATGTCACCTACAGAGAGTAACCATTTCATCTAAAGTCTTCTCACTTCTTTCCCCAGCCTTGTCCAATCTCTGTCTCAATAGGCTGCTCTGTTTCCATGGCACACCCTCACTCCCTGAAATCATGTTCACATCCATACCTCATGTGTTTCTTTTCTGCCTCTTTCTCTTATAAGCTGCCTGTCTGTCCACCAGCCCATGGAACAGTGCTTTGAGTTAGGGTAAGTCCTAAGCTAGTATGACTGGTGTCCTTATAAAAATGGGACATTTGAGTGCAGAGAAATGCTCAGGGAGAAAACTATGGATATCAGAGTTCACATACTGTGGAATTCATCTTTGATAAACAAATGAATAAATTAAGTAGATTCAAAAAGCCAAGGGAAGTAAGAACAGCATCATCATCCTCATCATTATTATTTATATATGGAGATAAAGGTGAAGTGAAAGAGACCACAGCACCAAAGCTTCCATCAATGTAATGTGATGAGATTTAGGCTTGAACTTGGTTCGTGCACATGGCAAAGAGGTGCACTATCCAAATGAGCTATATCTCAACAGCTCTTAGACACATTATGTTCCCTGAGACACAGAGGATAAAAACAGGTCATTGGGTAGGGTTGCTCCATCCTTGCCCATGGTTGGCAGGAAAACACAAAAAGTTCAGGCCAACTCAGTGACAGCTAAGGCAAGAGGAAATCACTGCTGATTTGTACCTGCTGAAAGATGGAGGAGCATGAGCATAGCGCCCTCAGCTGTGTTGCAGTACACTACCCACTCGCTCCTGTGTGTTAACCACACAACATTACCAGTTTGGAGGAACTTTTATTTTATTTTTTTTTAATTTTGTATTTATTTTCATTATTTATTTATTGGGGGATTAATAGTTTACAGTCAACAGTAAATGCAGTTGTTGATACCTATGTAAAATATCTCAATTCTCTGAAAACACTCTATTCCTCTACCTAGGTCCTCCCCCCACCATCATGCAGCAGGACCTAAAACCGCCCCCCTCCCCCTCAGAGTCCTTAACCGTGGTGCAACACACCAAACTCAGTCCAAGTTCTCCTTTGTGTTTCCCCTTCTGCTCTTATTTTTCAACTTCTGTGTATGAGTGAGATCATTCTGTATTCATCCTTTTCTTTCTGGCTTATCTCACTTAACCTGATTCCTCCAAGCTCCATCCAAAATAATGTGAAGAAGGTGATTTCATCATTTTTAATAGCTGAGTAGTATTCCATTATGTATATATGGAATACAATTTTCTCAGTCACTCATCTGTTGTTGGATACTTGGGTGGCTTCCAGATTTGGGCTATTATAAATTGTATTGCTATGAATATAGTTGTGCAAAGATCTTTTTGAATAGGCATGTCTGGTTCCTTTGGATATATCCCCAGGAAAGGAATTGCAGGATCTTAGGGTAGGTCCATTTCTAGCCTTCTGAGAGTTCTCCAAACTGCTTTCCACAAGGCTGAATCAATTTGCATTACCACCAGAAGTGCAGGAGGGTTTCTTTGCCCCCACAACCTCTCCAGCATGCAGTCCTTTCTGACATATGACATTCTCACAGGGGTGAAGTGGTGTCTCGTTGTTGTCTTTAATTGCCTTTCACTGAAAAAAAAAATCAATGGCTTGTAGCATTTTTTCCTGTCAGGCTTTTGGATCTCTTCTTTGGTGAACTTTCTATTCATATCCTCTCCCCACTTTTGGATAGGGCTTATTTGTTGTTATTGTTGAGTTTGGTGAGCTTTAATATACTCTGATTATTAGCCTTTTGACTGCTGTATGGCATGTAAAGATATTCTCCTAACCTCTAAGGAGTCTCTTTGTTTGGGTGGTGGCTTCATTTGCTGTGCAGAAGCTTTTCAACTTGAAGTAGTCCCATTGGTTTATTTTAATTTTAGTTTTCCTTGCAATTGTATTTTAATCATTGAAAATGCCCATAAAATGTAGAAAATACTACTGTCAATAATTTCCTCTAAGAATTTGATACTTTCTGATCTAACATCCAACTCCTTAATTCAGTTGGAGTTTACTTTTGTGTTTGGTCAAATGTAAAAGTTTAGTTTCATTCTTCTACACATTTAAACCCAATTTTCCCAACACAATTTGTTGAAGAGACTCTCCTTTCTCCATTTAATAGTTTGAGTCCCCTTGTCAAAAATTAGAAGTCCATATGCTTGGAGGCTTATTTCTCAGTTCTCAATTAAATTCTACTGGTCACTGTGTCTATTTTTGTTCCAGTATTGGGCAGTCTTAATTATAATAGCTCTGTAGCATAGTTTGATATCTAGTTCAATGGCTCCAGTTCTGTTCTTTTTTCTCAAGATTGCTTTGGCAATTCTAGCTATTTATTTGTTCCAGATAAATGTCAATGGCTTTTGTTCTATTCTCTTAAAAATAAAAATTGGTGGGCTCTTGATGGGGATTGCATTAAATTTGTAAATGGCTCTAGGTAGAATATTCATTTTGATAATGTTGGTATTTGTCAAAGTCTTTCTCTGCATACTGAGATAATCATATGGCTTTGGCTTTTCTTTTATTGATGTGGTGGATAACATTTTTTGATTTACAGATATTGAACCAAACTTTGCATCCCAGAGATAAATCTCACTTTTTCTTTTTTAAAATCTTTTTAGTATATAATCTTTTTTTTAAAAACATACTTCTACATCCAGTTGGCTAGAATTTTGTTCAGTATTTTAACATCTATATTCATCATCGATATTTGTCTGGCCCAAGACTTTTATTGTTAGAAACGTTCTTGATAACTGTTTCAATTGCTTTGGCTGTGACTGGCCTGTTTATATTTTCTAGTTCCTCTTGGTTCAACTTTGTAAAGTTATATGTTTCCAGGAGCACTTCTTTTTCTTCCAGGTTCTCTAGCTTGGTGGCATATAGTTGTTCATAGAAGCTTCACATGGTACTTTGGATTTCTGTGGTGTCTGTTGTGAGATTTCCTCTTTCATTTACAATTCTATTTATTTGAGTAGTCTCGCTTTTTCCCTTTTCTTTCTTTTTTTTTTCTTTTCTTTTCTTTCCTTTTTTGTGAGTCTGGCTAAGGACTTTATCAAATTTATTTATCCTTTTGAAGAAATAAAATTTAGCTTCACTGATTTTTTTTTTTTTTTGGTATGGTCCTCTTATTTTCAGTGTTACTTGTTTCTGTCCTAATTTTTGTCATCTTAGTCTTTCCAGCTGCTTTAGGATTCTTTTGTTGTTCTTCCTCTAAGTCTTTAAGGTGTATAGTCATGTTGTTTATTTAAGCTATTTCTTATTACCTAATGTGTGCCTGAATGAATTTCTCTCTTAGTACACTTTAGCTGTATCCCAAGTACTGGGATAACTCTTGTCCTCATTATCATTTGATTCTAGGAATGCTTTAATTTATTCCTTAATTTCCTCTTTTACCCAGTAGTTGTTAAGTAGTGTACTGATGAGTTTCCATATTTTGGGACTTTTGATAATTTTCCATTTACTGTTAAGTGTTAGTTTAATTTCAGTGTGGTCGGAGAAGAATCTTGGGATAATTTAAATGCTCCTGAATTTGTTAACACTGTTGTCATCATGTAACATATGCTATGTCCTTAAGAATGTCCCATGTGGACTTGAAAAGACTGTGTGTTCAAGTTTCTTGGGATGAAGGATTTTGAAAATGTCTAGTAGTTCTTGTCTTTCACTTCATTTAATTCTCTTATTTCTTTATTAACTCTCTGCCAAGATGATCTGCCAATTGAGAGAGTGGAATGTTGGAAATTCCTACTATTAATGTGTTGATGTTGATGCATTTTTGTAGCTCTTTCAGTACATGTTTGACATATTCAGATAGTCCTTCATTGTTATATTCAGATAGTCCTTCATTATTATATTAATAATTGTTATATTATATTATATGTTATATTATATTGTACTATATGTTATATTCAGATAGTCCTTCATTATTATATAAATAATTGTTACATTATATTATATTAATAATTGTTATATTCAGATAGTCCTTCATTGTTATATTCAGATATTCCTTCATTATTATATTAATAATTAAGTCCTCTTGGTTGACTGGTCCCCTAAGCATTATGTAATATTCATTCTAATCTTTTATTATTTTATATATTATATATATTATATAAATTATATATTTTTTATTATTTTATTTTATTTTAAAGT
The DNA here is from genome assembly GCF_950295315.1 of Erinaceus europaeus. Lineage (NCBI taxonomy): Eukaryota > Metazoa > Chordata > Mammalia > Eulipotyphla > Erinaceidae > Erinaceus > Erinaceus europaeus. The sequence continues at coordinate 23,247,629 of NC_080179.1, read as the reverse complement.
CTATAGTGTCAGATATGAGAATAAGTCTTTCTGATTTTTTTAATGGTCCATTGGCTTTATGATAGTTTTTCATCCTTTCACTTTGAGTCTGTGTTTGTCCTATTGAGTTAGGTGGTATTCCTGCAGACAAAATATGTGTTGAATTTTCTGATCCATCTTCCTATTCTATTTCTTTTAATGAGAAAATTCAGGTTATTAATATTTATTGATATTCTGAGTTTAACTTATTTCAGTGTCATTATTCCAAACTTTTCTGAGGTTCTGATCTATGTTTGTGGAGATGTTGTTACTGTTTATAGGAAGCCTTTTAGAACTTCTTGCAGAGGAGGTTAGGTAATAGTTGATTCCTTCAACTGTTGCTTGTCTTTCCATCTAGTCTAAATAGTAGTCTAGCTAAATAAAATATCCTTGGATGAAAATATTATTGAACACTAGGTATTTATCTTGTCATTTTCTTCTAGCCTTTAGTGTTTGCATGGAGAAATCTACTGATAATCTTTTGGACTTTCCTTTGTCTGATTCTTTGTTATTCTTTTGAAGCCCTCAGAATCCTTTATCATTATTCCTTTCCATTTTAACTATGATGTTTCTTGGTGTATGTAGGTCTGCACTGATTCTGTATGGACTCTCTGAGATTCTTGAATCTTGATATACTTTCTGTTCTTTAGAGTGGGGAAGTTTTCTTCAATTATCTCCTCTAGAGTGCTTTCTTCCCCTCACCCTCTTTCATCCTCTGGTAAGTCAATTATGTGTATATTACTTCTTTTGAGGTCATCCCATATGCTTCTGTTGTTTTAAGAGCTCTTCATTTTTTTTATTTCTCTTTCTTCTTTCTTAGTTTTCTCTAATTCACCCTAGATCTTGCCAATTCTTTTTTTTAATATTTATTCTCTTTTGTTGCCCTTGTTGTTTTTTTATTGTTGTAGTTATTATTGTTGTCATCGTTGTTGGATAGGACAGAGATAAATGGAAAGAGGAGGGGAAGACAGAGATGGAGAGAGAAAGACAGACACCTGCAGAGCTGCTTCACTGCCTGTGAAGTGACAGCCCTGCAGGTGAGGGTCCTGGGGTTCGAACTTGGATCCTTAAGCCAGTCCTTGTGCTTTGCACCACTTGTGCTTAAGCCACTTCACTACCACCAGCTCCTGATCTTACTAATTCTGTTTTCTGTCTCAGCTGTTCTGCTTTCGTTTCCTTCAGCTCTGTTCCATGGTTCTGCTGTTTTGTTACCATGTTCAGATACAGTATTAGCTTGTTCAGCTAGTTTTGCTCTCAACTCAGCTATTTCAACTTTCAGCTCTCTAATTACCTCTAATCTTTGTTTTCTTTCAGAGTCTCAGTTTTTCCCATTTTTGATAATATTTCTCTCAAAAAAATTCTCATTCCTGTGATTTTTACATCAGTTAATGATTGGATATTTTCCTCATTCTTATTTGCTTCTAGCTTGTTGGGATATTTTGGGACTTCTGTCCTGTTTTATTGCTGCAAAGTTTCTTTTTGGTTTGACCATTCTATTTGGTATCCTTTTGAAATATGTGTCCTGGGTATTGCTATTTAGGTATGTTGTGAGGTGGCCTCTGCTTTGTTGATTCCTGGAACCCTGAAGCCAGTTACCTTGTGTTGTGTCTCAGAACTGAGGAGAGCTGTTGTTCTAATGGTGATACTACTGTCTTCAAAGATGAGAGCCAGAGTTTCTTGTGTTCAAATTGAAGATAAAGAGACAACTAGAACAGCTACCAAAAAAAATTTAAGAAGTAGGATGAGAAATAAAAGAAGTGAACAGAAACTAAACAACACAAAGCACCCCCCCAAAAATACACACAAGAAATAAAAACAAAAGAAACAAAAAAGTAGAAGAGGAAAACAAAATTAAAAAGCAGCCATTTGCTACAAGCAGGAGTATACACAGAGAACCAGAGAATGACTTAACAAAGAAACAGAACAAGTATATGCTCACAGTTGGGGGGGATGTTGGTCTGATGAGACTTCCTAGAGTTCCTAAAGTACCTATTTTTGCAGATCTCTGCTGCAGTGGTGAATGACAGGTAGAGTTGAAAGAATGGCTACCTGGTTGTTTCAGTGAGCAGACTAGTCAGCCTGCTAGGGTGTTCAGAGTTATCTGCAGTATCAACTCAAGTCAAGCATGGTCACTGGAATACCCCCTGTATTCTGATAGAAATTGCACACTCTTAGAAATTCAGTCCTGGGTGTCTGTCTCACTGGTTGCTCTTGCTCCCCAAATAAAATGCCTCTGTGTTGGGGGATGGAGTTGGGGATGCAGTGAAAGACTTCATGCTTGGCTTGCCTTTGTCCTTTGTAGCATCCTTTTGCCAATTCATAAATGGGTTATAATTTTCCAACATGGTTTCTTTGTCCCCTCTTCTTAGTTTCTCTCCTACTGGCCTGGAAATACCATTTCCATTCAGAGATGTCAGAATCTGAAGAGATTTCTTGAGGCGACTCAGTCTAGGTGTTATCTGTATTTTGTATTTTAATGAGAGAAAGAGAGAGACGAAGACTGATCAGCTCTAGCTTATTGATCTGCTGCTGGGGATTGAACCTGGGACCTCAGAGCCTCAAGCATGCAAGTCTTTTTCATAAACATTATACTGCCTCCCTGCCGGGTTAGCTTCATGCAATAGAGACCAGGAACTCATAGCGGCATAGTAATACAATTTTTTATTCAGGCGGGAGCTCCAGAGTTGCGTGTGAGCACAGCGGGTTAAGCCACATGATGCCAAACCTCAGTGGCTGCCTCCTGATCTGCCCATCAGCCCTTCTCCAGATCAGGCAGGACGTGGGAGAGAAGAGGAAGAGAGAAACCAGGAACAGAAGTGGGCTTTATAGGGTAAGACCAGAAGTGGCAAGTCTGGAACGGAGATGGCTGGGAAAGGGAGTGGAGAAAAGAGTGGGAAGGTAGAAAGCTTCCATAGCAACAGTTGCTAGGGTTTTAATTGGCAGGATTAATGTACCCTGCAAGCAAGGTGGGTCTCAAGGTAGAAAGAAGATAGATCAAAGGTGGGGATCTTTCAGGGAAAAATAATGATTGTGTAAATAAGCCATAGTATCAGCAATGGAGCACAGAGCTGAGCAGAGGCGCTGCCTGACATCCCCCCTTTCTTTTTATCTGATGGCCATAGTATCAGGAATGCGGGATGCTTTGTGAGGCAGGGAGTCTGATAGGATGAGGCACACCTTTGGGGTTACTACTGTCCCTCCTTGCTCAACCTCTTGGTAGAGAGAGAGACTAACAGGATAGATGCACCCCTCAGGTTCAAGCCCTGCCAAGCTCAACCATATCCTCACAATTTCCCGGCACCTCCCTATCCTTGAAGGACACTTTTTAAACAAATAAACTACTTCAAAAATAACTAATTCACCATATAGTCTCTGGGAGAATTTTTTTTTTTAAGTTTGGAAAGCTCTGCTTGATTAACTTCCTCAGAGGTAAATGTAGGTAGAGACAAGAGAATTATGCAAATGAGGTAACCTGACATGCTGCAAGCCCCTGAGGGCAAGGGAAAGGAATATTTCAGATTTTCTAGTTGAAATGTTTCTATTTGGAGGGATTTGTACTTAATGGGTGGTATGTTAATGTGTCATCAATGTCTGTGATTGTGTGTAGGACTGCTAAAAGAAATGACAAATATTCCAGGCACACCTCTCTATTTTACTGATATGTTAACTTGTCTGTTAAACAGGATATTGTTTTAATGTTATAAAGGAAAGAATAACCTTCCAGGGATTCTGCTTTGTGGCACTCAGCTCCTTTCCCAGAACTTTTTTGTTCACTTATTTCCTTTGTTTGCATGTGTGACTTTGTTTTGAATGTTCCAGGAAGAAAACAGAATTCTCTAGAAGGAAAATCTGAACAGAGTAGTAAAATAATAATGATGATGATGATAATAATAATAATAATAAAAGAACTAAACCAGCCTGACAGTAACTCTTTGTATGTCAATGCATTGATTTATGTGTGTATTCTGGATGCTTAATCCTGAGCTGATGAAATAATATAAGCATAAATCCCCTCCAGCTTTTAGATCCTAGAACCAGCTCTTTGTATCATCATACCATGTACACTCTTTCATCAGAAACTCAGATGATTGGTAATGAACATTAATATCTATAAATGTATTTGGAGACAAAGCAGGTATTTTTAAAAGGTACAACAAAGCCAAAGAACAAGTCAAAATTACTTGAGAAGTAAAACATTGATATTTGGCCTACTACCAACCACTTTGCTCAACATATATAAAATAACTTTTTAGTGTAAAATGAACCATGCCATTTCTTCTTGTCTTATCTGTATTACTAGTTTTGAACTGAAGTGTTTTTGTACCTCTTTGAACACCTACAAAATCAGTTTTGTTGTAAGTAAAAAGAACAGTTTTAGCACCTCCTACTGTAAATCTGTACAGTGTTCTTTCTCATGTTGCTATTCCTCTGTTTTTATTGGTGATTACTTGTGTTTACTGGTGACCAAGATATAATACTATGCCTACTTTTGCTCTCAAATTAAAAAAGAAAAAAGTCACTAATAATACTGATTCAGTGCATGAGTATCTGTGTGTGTATGTGTGTTTCAGGACTTCAAAGGAAGGGGATTACATAATTTCTGAACATCTTCAACAGTTACAACTCTCCTGCCCACCTCCACTCTATCTTCACACATTCACATGTTCTTTGAAGTTATTGTATCATATGATCAAGAATCTCCATAGGGGTTTAGAGTTGGCTCACCCTTTTCATTGAGCAAAGACTGGGTTCAAGCCCCAGTCACTGTGTAGGAACAGCTTCAAGAGGAAGCTTTGTAAGTGGTATCTCTGTGCTATCTTGTGCTATCTTGTGTTGGCACACACTTTTCATTGAGCAAAGACTGGGTTCAAGCCCCAGTCACTGTGTAGGAACAGCTTCAAGAGGAAGCTTTGTAAGTGGTATCTCTGTGCTATCTTGTGTCTCCTTCTCTTTAGGTCTCTTTATACTTTATCTCTTTCTCTCTGTCTCTCACAGTTTCTTTTTTTTAATATATCTCAAATTTAATGTGCGTTTGTGCTCAGCATGTTTTTTACTAGTGATTTACACAATTACAAGATAACGGGTACAATTCTACACCATTCTCACCACCAGAATTCTGTGTTCCCGTTCCCTCCATTGAAAACTTCAGTGACTATTCCAAGTTCAAGGATATGGGTTGACTATTATTTCTATAGATACATGGCTATCTACCTATGTATATTTTGCCCATTTTTTCCTATGGTCCTGCTTTTTCTTCTATTTTAAGTCACATGATTCTGAATGTCTCCTTTTTTCCTCTACTTTCTCTGAGTTTCAGAGCCCTCTAGTCATCTTCATCTAGCATTTCTCCCATTCTGGGAGTATAAACCAAAATTCTTTTGGGGGTGCAGAAGATGGGAGCTATAGCTTCTGTAATTGTTTTTCTTCTGAACATGGACATTGGCAAGTTGATGCATATCCCCAGCCTGTTTTTATATCTTTCCCTAATGGGGTAGGGCTCTGGAGAGGTGAGGTTCCAGGATACACTGAGGTCATCTGCCCATGGAGTTCAGGATAGAATCATCTGCAGCTTGGTGTCTGAAAAGCAATAAGTTATGAGATAGGATAAAATGCTTAATAAATAGGAAGCAGAAAGTAGGAATAGAGCAGATGAGAATAGGGATTATATGTTCTCACCTTCTATCTTAAAAAGAAGAGAGAAAAGGGCAGGGGGGGGAAGTCTGCTAGGAGCAGAGGGGTCATGCAGACATGTAGCCCCTGTGAACAAACCTAGTGGCAAAAACTAATCACCAAAGGTGGCCTGGGAGGTGGCTCAGCAGATAGATGAAGGGCTTACATGCATGTGTTCATCCCCAGCACAAACACAAGAGCAGTGTTTGGCCTTTCTCTGTCTCTCTCTCTCTCTCTCTCTCTCTCTCTCTCTCTCGTTTTTTAAATCCCCACATACTTGCTTAGTATGGTGTATAGAAGCCATAATGAAGGGGTGGGGCAGGAAATGGTGCATGTAGTTGCACACCCTTGAGCGAGGACCTGGGTTCAAGTCCCCAGCCCCTATCTGCAGGATGGGAATTTTCATAGCAGTGAAGCAGTGCTGCAAGAGTCTCTCTTTTTCTCTCCCTGTCTACCTCCCTCTTCCCTCTCAATTTATTTCTTTATCTTAAAATAAATAAAATGAAATATAAAAATAAAACCAGAATGAACTAGGCAATTCTAAATAAATGGACACTCATTGAAGAAAACTGGCATAGGGATAGATTAGGAGCCTGAGGTACTCCTCAGTACCTTGAAATTTCCCATCCAGAATTTTACCAATGTTCTTTGAAAAGTTGTCATGAGAAGGGTAGGGCAGTGGTGCACCCAGTTAAGTCCACATTGTACCAAGCACAAGAACCTGCACAAGAATCCAGTTGGAGCCCCTAGCTCCCCACCTGTAGGGAGGATATTTCACAAGCAGTAAAGCAGATCTGCAGGTGTCTTCTCTCTTTTATCCTCTCCCCTGAACCTCTCAATTTCTCCCTGTCCTATCCAATAAAATGGAAAAATTTCCACTAGGCCTAGTGGTGGCACCGAGCCCCAACGGTAACCCAGGAGGCAAAGAAAAAAAAAAAAAGGAAATTTGGCGTGATGATGATTACCCCATTTCATCTGGTAGTTTCTGATCTTGAGCTTGCAACTTAATATCTCTGTTTTGTCTTCTCTCTTCTATACAATGGAAACTATATCTCTTCAGTAACAGTGTAAGGAACAAGTGAGAATTAAGAAATAAAGAAAAGGAAAATACATGGGGGTCAGGCGGTAGCACAGCGGGTTAAGTGCAGGTGGTGCAAAACGCAAGGACCAGTGTAAGGATCCCGGTTCAAGCCACTGGCTCCCCACCTGCAGGGGAGTCGATTCACAAGCAGTGAAGCAGGTCTGCAGGTGTCTATCTTTCTCTCTCCCTCTCTGCCTTCCCCTCCTCTCTCCATTTCTCTCTGTCCTATCCAACAATGATGACATCAATAACAAGAATAATAATAAAAAATAAGGGCAACAAAAGGGAAATATATATATATATATATATACATATATATATATATATATATATATCATTTCAAAAAAGAAAATACAGAGTGAAATTTAGATTACTGTGGTCTATTGCAGTAAAATCAAGGACTCTAAAGGGGTGGTGGGGAGGAGTTCAAGATGTTGAGGACCCATAGCATGATGATGGAGAAAGACATCAGTTAGTGGTGAGAATGCTGGCAAATACCTATCATGGGGAAATAAGAAGCCATAGTCATGTGACAGTGCCTATCTTGTGAATCATCATGTCTCCCAATAATGTGATTAGAAACACATGGTGTCGAATACGGCACACATCAGAGTGCCCGGTACATGATATGCATTTTCAAACAAGACTTGTAATAGTCATGAATTGTGTTTGTTAACTTTCTAAACTTGATTTATATTGTCACCATTTCTCTTCTGTTTCTTCCTTTTTCCCCGCTTTCTAAACCTCCCAGGTACTTTATGTGTATGAAGAGCCTGCATTCAGAAATATCACATAGGAAGTTATCAGATAAAGCAAATTATTACTTACTTTTCTAAAGAATAGCACCAGGAAGGAAATAAATCTTGAAAATAGAAGAGCAATTTGTTGAAATCAGTGGGTAGGATTTGAGGATGGGAGGATCCTTCCTACCTTTCTGTTGTAAAGCCGGAGAACTAGCTGTTCTATTAAGAATGATTTCGGAGCACCACTTTCTTCTGCTTATCTGGACAGCTCCAAGCCTCACACCCCCTAGTTGTCTTCCCATTACCATGTCCTCTTTCTTTCTTTCTTTTTCTTTTCTTTTCTTTCCTTTTCTCTTTTAACCAGTTTGAAGTTCCAGCACACACCATGCTCTTAGTCTCTATCTTTGGAAATGTTCTTTCCTCTGCTTTGACTATTTGACCTTCATCTGGATAATTCCTACTCATCCTTGAAGATTCATCTTAAACAACTTTCTTTTTTCTTAATTTTTATTAGTGATTTAATAAGGAGTAACAAGATTGTAAGATAATGTAGGTATACAGTTCCTCCATGTCCCCCATCCCCTCCATTGGAAATTTCCCTATCCTTTATCCCTCTGGAAGTATGGGCCAAAATTCTTCTAGGAGTGCAGAAGGTGGAAGGTCTGGCTTCTGTAATTTCTTCTCTTCTGGACATTGACAAGTCATCCATACCCCCAGCCTGTTTCTGTCTTTCCTTAGTTGGGTAGACCTCTGTAGAGGTTAGACTTCAGGACACATTGGTGAGGTCATCTGCCCAGGGATGTCAGATTGAAGGGGGTTACAGTTAATGATAATTATATACTTTCCTCATGTTTAGGAGCTACTCTCTGCCCTAATCCAGCTTTCTATCCCTATTCTCAACTCTGAAACCATCTTCTCAGACAATATTTTTTAGTCCACCTGCATGTTAGCTATCAGGCTCAGGCCAAAAATCACCAAAGTCATGGGTCCCTTGGAAGATACCTAAAATAGACTTCCTAGCTTCTTCCCACCTGAAGACCCCTAATTCCAGATGCTCTATTCTTATCGCTGGGTTCCTGTTAATTAAACAATTTGTCTTGCTTTATATCTTACTGCCTTTCAGCCACCAAGTTGCAGACTGCCATGATTCCATCCTGAATTCCCTGGATAAACAGTCTTTTCTGAACTTTCCATGACATCCTCCCCAAGGGAGCTTCATGACTGCACTCCAGGATGGGATGAGATAGGGGACTTCACACTGCAATCTATGTGAAAAGCAGCCTGTGGCATCGAAACCTATACAGTCTGCAGGACTGCACCTGCTTCTTTCACACCCTTCTGCCAGCCCATCTCTCCTCCGGATGCTGTTAGCCTTGTGATCAACACTTTTGTCCTACTGTTTTAATCACTTACTTGACATCTTTCCTCTTGGACCCTGAGTTCCTCAAGAGAGAGTATGGCTTTCCAGTGCTCTGTGCACAGCATTAATCCTCCACTAACAGCTTTATTTAGGAGTTCCAGTGGAGAATTTGACAAAAGGAGTCTCTCTCAACATAGTTAACAGTTGGCATACAATTTAGTAAGAAAGCATGAAAGGCAGTAAGGGCTACATGATGAATGAAATAGGCGTATGTGTCTGGGTGGTGGCGCACCTGGTTAAGCACACATGCTACAGTGCACAAGGACTGGGGTTCGAGTCCCCGGTCCCCACCTGCAGGGGGAAAGCTTTGTGAGTGGTGAAGCACGTCTGCAGGTGTCTTTCTGTCTCTCTCCCTCTCTAACTTCCCTCCTCCTCTCAGTTTCTGGCTGTCTCTATCCAATAAATAAATAAAGATAATAAAGAAATAGGTTTATAAGGGGCCAGCAAGCTAACTCACCTGGATACTGTAGCTGCCTCCCAGCTACAGAGTGCCACCCAGGTTCAAAACCAGCCCCCTCTGCAGTGCAGGAAGCTTCCATGCTGTGGTATCTCTCCCACTTGCCTTCTGTTTATCTGCCTTTTCCTCTCTCTCCCTCTGTCTCTGCTTCTCTCTTTCAATCTGAAAAAAAAAAAATCAGCCAGAGCAGTTAGGTCCTGGTGACAACCAAAAATATAAATAAAAAAATTTAAAAATAACAGTGAGAAATTATGTGCTAGATTAGAATAGTAGTGGAGAAGGTAGGTTTTTAGTGCCCTTTTGGGATCTACTCATATTGCTTTGGAATTCAGATGGAGTTATGACTGTGTATCCCAAGCTGAGGACCCCTTTTCTAAACTTTCTACTTCTGGTTTCTCTTACTGTTTAAAATGTCAAAGCTGGGGTCAGGCAGTGGCACGCTAAGTAGAGTGCACATGCTACCATTTGCAAAGACCTAGGTTTAAGCCCTCAGTCCCCACTTGCAGGGAGGAGAGCTTCACAAGTGGTGAGACAGTGCTGCAGGTGTCTCTCCTTCTGTGTCTTTTTCCATCTCCCCATTCCCTCTTGCTTGCTTTCTGTCTCTATCATATAAGAAAAGAAACAGAGTACTTTAAAAATAAAATGTTAAAGCTTGATGTGCATCCTATCATCACTATTACCACTATTATTATTTTGTTTTCTCACCAAGGCTTTACAGCTCTGTGCCAACTTTTTAAGGTAGACAGAGACAGAGGGAAAGAGGCAAAATACCACAGTGTTAAAGCTTCTTTTAGAGTGATGGGGGACAGACTGGATCGTGGGTCACAGGCATGACAAAACAGGCACACTATTCAGGTGAGCTATCTTTCTGTCCCCTTCACATCCGATTTTGGCATAACTTAAATCAGCTATTTCCTCCAAGAGAACAAATACAGAGGCCTGTAGTTAGGGAATACTTATTATGGGTGGTGTGAAGGTTTGACTATGCCTGAGTCATGCTGCTAGAAGCCATTCTACAATTCACTTAGTTAGAATCCTAATGACACTGAGTTATTGCTGGCCTTACGTGGGCCCTAGATTCACAGTCAGCTCTTGGCGCAGACAAGAAGATAGGCATTATCTCTGTTGTTGCCCATCATGCCTTTTCACTTCATTACGGCTATTGTGCTTAGAAACATGATTTTTCACTTTATAATCCCACTTACATTCTTTTAACAGAATCTGTGCGTTTGTGTGCATGGCTTTCTTTGAAGCAAACTTTGTCAAAATTGGTGCCCATTATCTGCTATCTCTGTCTTTCAGGACTACAATATTTGTCTCTAACTAGGAAGGAAGTGGCAAGTTGTTGCATGAATGGACTTTAAAACCTGGCATGTATTTTTTAATTGGCACTATAGCAACTGATGTTCTAGGAAGGCCAAGAGTTCCAAAGGATAAACTATTGCTTAAGCACAAATTAACATGGTCTGCCACCTTCACTGAAGTAGCCACTTCCAACTTTTATTATTGTTCTCAGTAGACCCCTGTTTTATATGTGTGTGTGTGTGTGTGTGTGTGTGTGTGTGTGTGTGTGTGTGTGTGTAATGAAGGGAAAATAATTAAAAATGTACAGAATGAATTTTTTTTCAAGGTAGCATAACAGGCAATTGGGGAAAAACCACAAAGAGAATCCTTAGCCCAACTCCAAAATGAATTGTCCCTGTTGTCTGAAAGGTAACTTGGGTAATAGTCTCCAGGCCTGAAGGATAACTACATTCTTTGCAGGAAGCCTAATAGAAGACCTATATTAGACGCTAATATTTAGGAGAGCCAAAGGAAGGAAAAGTTGAGAAGTAATTCTCAGTCAGACCCAAGAAATACAATTGTAGTTGTCTTTAGATTTTATTTTATTCTTTTAGCTAGAAAGCTTGAGACAGAGAAGAGATACCACAGTATTGTTCCACAGCTCCACTGATGAAGCTTCCCTGCTATAGGCAATCAATCCTATGTGATGGTTGAGGACTTGAACCTGGATCTTCATCCATGGTAATGTATGCACTCTACCAGGGAAGCTACCTCTCAGCCCTCTTGGTAGAGATTTTAATGTAGTGACTGATACATTTTCAAGTGCAAGGCTAGAGATGCTAAGAACTGATCACTTTATTAGAATCCAGTAGCTGACAACTCCATTTTGGAAAAATGAAAGGGATATGAGGCCCTGTGTGAAACTTTTAGGTTTGAAAAATTTTAGTGTCAGGGAATGGTGAAATAAATAGTTCACTTGGATATTGCTGCTTTGGTATTTGACTTGACCCCCTACTGCATTAAGGAAGCTTTTGTGCAGTGATCTTTTTCACTCTCTCTGTCTGTCTCTGCCTCTCTCTAGAAAATATTTAACTGTAAAGGTGGCATTTTGACAAAATGTATAAACTTAAAAAAAATTTTCCACTATTCATTTTAATTCCTATTCTTATAAGACTTATTATAAAATCTATGTACTTGTTATTCTTTTATGAATATGTAGAAATAAATTTTGTCAAGAGGAGAGAAAGGAAGATGGTTGTCAGGAAGTTCTCAGTGCTGTGAACATTGATGGCTATGTTTACATTGTCATTGTGCGTAATTCTCGTGCTCTTGTTATGTTTATTTGAGGGTACAAAATGACTAAGTAAGTCTGAATGATAACTGTACTTTATTGACTTTGCAGAGTTCAGAGGAAGATTTGTGAGGCATGTAATCTTGGAAGAAAATAAAATGAATGCAGCCATATCAGACTACCACTAAAACCCATGGACAATCCCCACACTCACAGCTCCTGTCAATCTTTTTAAGATTTATTAGTACTATGCTGCCTCTGGAAGATGAAAAGAAACTAATGCCAAGAAGGCATATTCTCCAATATTTAAAGTAGACGTGCTCTCAAGACCATGGCTTCAAAAGTCTCCTGTTTATATGTGTTGACAGTTGTGTGCTGGGCCAGTGCTCTCTGGTACTTAAGTATTACTCGTCCAACTTCTTCTTATACTGGCTCCAAACCATTCAGCCACCTAACTGTAGCCAGGAAAAATGTCACCTTTGGCAACATAAGAACTCGACCTATCAACCCACATTCTTTTGAATTTCTTATTAATGAGCCCGACAAATGTGAGAAAAGCATTCCATTTCTGGTTACTCTCATCAGCACTACCCACAAAGAATTTGATGCCCGCCAGGCAATTCGAGAGACGTGGGGAGGTGAGAACAACTTTAAAGGGATCAAGATAGCCACTCTCTTCCTCCTGGGCAAGAACACGGATCCTCTCCTGAATCAGATGGTGGAGCAAGAGAGCCAAGTCTTCCATGACATCATCGTGGAGGACTTTATTGACTCCTATCATAACCTCACCCTCAAAACGCTCATGGGGATGAGATGGGTGGCCACTTTTTGTTCAAAAGCCAAGTATGTCATGAAAACAGACAGTGATATTTTTGTAAATATGGACAACCTTATTTATAAACTGCTAAAACCATCCACCAAACCAAGAAGAAGATATTTTACTGGCCATGTCATCAATGGAGGACCAATCCGGGACATCCGCAGTAAGTGGTATATGCCCAGGGATAAGTATCCTGACAGTAACTATCCGCCATTCTGTTCAGGAACTGGCTATATCTTTTCAGCGGATGTGGCTGAACTCATCTACAAGACCTCACTGCACACGAGGCTGCTTCACCTGGAAGATGTATACGTAGGACTGTGTCTTAGGAAGCTGGGCATACATCCTTTCCAGAACACTGGCTTCAATCATTGGAAAATGCCCTACAATTTGTGTAGGTTCCGCCGAGTTATCACTGTGCATCAGATCTCTCCAGAAGAAATGCACAAAATCTGGAATGACATGTCAAGCAAGAAGCATCTCAGATGTTAAAACTCTTACTGATGTAAATAAGGTTCTTTTCTTTTTTTAAGAAACGGGGCCATGGGTGTTGGTATTTTACAGAAGTCACCCGGGGAAATGAACTGGTACCTAAGGGGTTTTTTTCTTCCCACTCCTACTTCCTTTCTTGAATTATCAAATTACGAGTGCTAGGCTCTGGTTATAGAAACAATATATGAATTAGACGGGCCAGATTTCATTCTCAGGTCCTAAGACATTGGCTTTTATCTCAAAAAATAACTTCCTAACAACCACTAGGATTTAAATACTGTACAATTCATATTAAAATCTAAAACGCATAGTAATGTCTTCATATCACCTTTTCAAAAAAGAAGTAAATGCCAACTCTTTTGCAAAAGCCAGTTCAGAAATAATGCACAGTCAGGAAGACACACTGGGTGTTATTATTGTTGTGTGTTATTACATTGAATTTTTACATACATTGTCATTTGATGTGTGCAATATTTGCAGTTCCACCAAGATATGAAGTTAGTTTTGTCAGGGAAGCTGCAGTTAAAGAAATGAAAATTTTAATTTGAAAATCAAATATTCTATGTGTTTGAAAGAAAACTCTGCTTGCTCATCCAAGGACTAAACCTAACCAGCAGGTGGGATGTATATAAAATGCTACTTAGCAAAATAAACAAGGGATTTTTTTTCACTCCTTCAGAAAAAAAATATATTAGCTGGTGCCTCCAAGGAGACTTTGCAAAATGCATACTCACCTGCTATGGTCCATGCAGTGTTGCTAAGTGCATCTTACAGTTTCTGACTCAGATAGGCACATATGTAAAAATAAGTTTGTAGGAGACCAAAACGGTAAATTACACAGAGAAAATATAAATTTGTATATGCATTACGATTAACATAAGCTTAGTGGTAGTATAAGATGTCCATCTCGTACATTTGTAAAGCATGAAAGAATATCTTTACACAGGAACAACGCTATTGAATTTAGCCCTAGAGTTTATAAACATAGTAATCGCTAACATCCAAAAACATCTAAACACCTCTAGCAGCAATGCTGTTAGATGTTCTGGAGGCTTTGTAGTTAAGGGTCATTGAACAGAATGATGGGAAAACTTGGGTTCAGGTCCTGCTGATGTCATCAGACTCACTGGATCATTTAGGCATCTTACAGGTGCTGTGAGGGAAAATTGCATTTGCTAAGGATTTTGAGGTCCTTAGTTTAAAAGGTGCTACAATTTACAATGGGCCATGCATTCTGCTAAATGTTAACATAATCACATAATTATGGTAATGGTCATCACTGGGAGTAACTTCATCTTAAAATGAAATTTGCCAAAGTAAAAGTCAAATATGAACTTCAGTTCCCCCAGTCCTTGTATAGTGTTGAATTTTTAAGGATAAAAGTTAAGTGTTTCAGGAAGCTCCTCTGTCCTTTTTAATCTAGATGATTAAGATATTCCCTTATTGCATGGATTTGACATCCCAAGTTGTGAAAATTGAAGACAGCTGCTTTTCTATGAGGAAGAACTTTTTTTTTTTTTTGAAGATACTATTGCCATTGCTGAATCATATGCTTTGTGGAGTTTATCACATCAATTTAAACTTCAGAAAACATTTTATTTGAATGTTTTGTAAGAAATTGAAAGAGAGAGTCTGCCTCTGTCAGAAGAACAGGCACTCAGAAAATGCACAAATTGTATATCTGTCATTCCTTAGGATTTTTTTTTCATTCAAAGAAAGACCCACGAGTGAAAGAATACAACTTAACGACAACATCAACAAGAAAAAAATAATAAAACAACCCTTAAAAGCCCCCTTAGAATTTAGGTAGATAAAGTAAAAAAGTCTAAGTCATGTACTAGTTCTTGAAAACACAACATCTGCTATTCCCAGCACAACAGTACCTAAAATGAGATAGGGTTTTCCATACACTGTCACCTGAGAGTCAACAGGACTTCTGAGTGTGATTAGAAAACAGTGCTAGGCAGCCTGGGAAGATTTGTATCAACACAGGGTGGGTCACCCTCCAACTCCTAGCCCATAATTGCTGTGAGTTCCAATTACTTTAAAAGTATTGAATGACTTGACTTGGGTCACCTTTCAGTCATGCAGTGAATCAAGCTTCTATCTCACACTAAGTTTTACATCTGCCTTATCCTCCATTGAGTCACCTTAGGCAATATCGAATTGTACATTATAAATATCATAATATTTACATCTATGTGCTGTTTGTATATATTCATTATAGAATAAATGAAATTCTAATATTGAAAGGAAATAAAAACAAGAGAATCACATTTTAACCTCCCTATCAAGATTTACGTTTAGAGGAAACATCATGTTCATCTTACTGAGTCCCTTCTCCTTGTCAATCTATGGTTTTCTTCCTATAAACTAGAGTTCCCATACTGTGCTATATTTCAGTGAATAGAGTTGCTGCCTACATATTAAAATGAAAGCAGCTAATCCAATGGAATTCACAGTCCAAGTTAATGGGTAAAAAAAACAGAATATGGCTACCCTTTAATGTAAGATTTAAACAGTTTTAAGTAAGTTCTTTCAGTGTAAGGGGAGGCTCAGAGTGGTATGAAAAGTGTCTCCTTTGCTACTAAGAATTCAGGAAACCAATTTAGAATCCTTACAAAGGCCCTGTAGTCTAAAGTCAAGGTAATTATTAATGTCTTAAAGAACTATTTCCTAACTTTTTATGCTAGGTAGTACCCATGTGACAAACATGTAAATATTCCTCAAAGGACCATATGTATATATTTTAAAGTCATTTTTTCCTTCTTTCCAGCTGTGTGTATAGCTAGACTATGCTCGCTATGTACATTTTCTTCTGCATGGAGCTTGGTGAGGCAAGATCATGTGTCCAGTGTTGCAATAGCCTAAAGCATGTTTGCCCTTTGTTTCTTGACTGTTAAAAACTTGTTTAAGTCAAGTGATCAAGAAAAAGCTCTAATTTTCTACTTTTGCTAATTTTGTGACACTGACCAATTTATGGTTTCAGCTGTTGAGTCTGTTTCTTAACTTACCATTTCTCCAACATGAAATAATGTTTCTGACAGTATTATACCAGGATTCACTCAACAATTCTTATTAAACCTTCAACTGCCCCCCCACCTGTTTTGCACATTACACTCTGGAAAACAAAAGGGATCAAAGATCATTTGCTGAATTCTTAAAATTACTTTAGAAAAAAAATTTTTTTGGAAAAAAATACCTTTGGTGGCTAATTTGTGTGGCTTTGTGTCTTCTTATATTGGAGCAAGTGTCTGTTTCAATATATAATGCTGTATTTTTAACTGAAATTTTAAAAACATGAAGATTTTTTTAATTTGCAATAATTTCTGAAGAACAAAACCCCTTTGCGTGATGGGATATGAGGAAAAGCTCTTTACAGAGAATCCAAGGAAGGAGTTTTTCAATCAAAGTTCTTCTACCAAGGGACAATGGAATATTTACATAAAGTGTTTGGGATCCATTTTCTACATTTCCTAATAAGTAGGGTTAGTGGGGGAATTGATTATAGGTCATTTCTTCTATAAAGGTGAAGATAGTTTTTATAAGCAATGAAGTAACTTGTGAATGGAAGAAGTAATTTACTAGAAACACTTGATGATAACTGACTTTTAGGTATGTCATTATATATGTATGGTTGTATTTATGTATTTATTTGTGAAAATTGTACATACTATTTCTCCAAACGCAATTGTCTGTAAAAGTGCACACTTCAGGTTTGTAGTACTACTTAGGGTTACATGGGTTGCCATTCAAGCTGCTAATCAGAATCCTATTTTTTGTATTAATGTTATAAAACTGAAAATGAACAAAAAATATGCTGAAGATGTCTTTACATTCAGTTTCTTCACCTTTCTCTTGAAATGTAAACTGTTGATTGAGAGCACGATGTTAATGTATAAGTCCATCTGTCATGAGGAAGATTATGATTCCATAAAGCTGATTTTTTAAACCATTGGAACAAATAAACAGAAGGAGAAAATATTTTTCACTTTGTTGATGTTTTCTAAGCTAATCATTTTGGTGTGATAGGACTGTATGAATCAGCTGTTGACTTGTTGTGTATCATTTACCTCAGTGTATATGGGTAACAGTTCAAACCACTTAGAACTCATCTGCAATAGCCCAGCAACAGCTAAACAGTCATCTTGGACATGATACAGTTGAGTAGACTATGGACCATCCAGAATTTAGGAAACAGATATTTCCTTTGCTTCTTGGCAGAATCCATAAAGTATATGTTAAATTCTATAAGTTGAGTGACCCAGGAAGTGATGCAGTGGATAAAGTGTTAAATTCTCGAGCAAAAGTTTAGTTCCTGGGTTCAGTTGAAATTGCTGGAATTGTGCTCACTTTGGCAGCACATATACTAAAACTGGAACGCTACAGAGAAGATTAGCATGGCCCATGTGCAAGGATGACACGCAAATTCGTGAAGCATTAAAAAAAAAAGAAATTGTTGGAATTGCATGTGCCAGACTAATACTCTGGTTTCTCTCTCTCTCTCTCTCTCTCTCTCTCTCTCCCTCTCTCTCTCTCTCTAATAAATAAATACACCTATGAATAAATAAGATCTGTGGGCTGAACATGCCAGCAAATTCCTATCCAGAGGACATTATTATATTGATAAGACACTTGATGAGTTACAACTTAATAAACCTAAGGCAAAACTTTCATTCTTATGTTTTACTTACAAATATTCTTTAGAATATTGCATACTATTTCAAAGTTTGATTGCTTTGGGAAATATGCTACTCAGGCATTCTCTGCAGTAGATAAGTAGATGCAGATTGCTGGTGCCTGACTTTTCTAGCAAGAGACTGATGCTCATTTAAGAGACAAAATTCTACTCATGACCACAAAATGTGAGCTTAGATCTAGAGGGATGCAGAGGTCACATAGGCTCCAAAGCTGAATATGGGCCCCAGATCACATCAGATCAATGGGGTTTACAGTCAACAATATTTATACCCCTTTCCCATATTATGGAGCTACTCTCTACCTGATCCAGCTTTCTGGTCCTTTTCACAGAAGTTGAAAAACAAGATCAGAAAAGAAAACGCTTAAGCAGAAGTTTGACTGGAGTTGGTGTGTTTCACCAAAGTAAAAGACTCTGGGGTCAGGGTGAGGGTTTGAGTCCTGGATCATGATGGCAGAGGAGGACTTAGTAGGGGTTGAATTGTTATGTGGAAAAATGAGAAATGTTATGCATGTACAAACCATTGTATTTTAATGTTGACTGTAAACCATTAATCTCCTAATAAAGGAATTTAAATAATAAAATAAAATCTTAAAGGGGGCTGGGAGGTAGTATACTGGGTTAAGCGCACATAGTGTGAAACACAATGACAAATGTAAGGATTCTAGTTCAAACCCCAGGCTCCCCACCTGCAGGAGGGTCTCTTCACATGCAGTGAAGCAGGTCTGCAGGTGTCTAACTCCCCCCCCCCATTTTCCCCTCCTCTCTCAATTTCTCTCTGTCCTATTCAACAACAATAAAATAGAAAAAATGGCTGCAAGGAGCAATGGATTTATAGTGCTGGCACCAAGCTCCAGTAATAACCCTGGAGGCAAATAAAATAAAAATAAAGAAACTTGAAATCTGCTTCTTGCTATATATATATAAAATCCACATCACACATCTTCAACCATAGCTATTGGCCTTTAAAATACAGATTCTCTGGTCCTTTCTAGAAAAAGTATACCAACCTCTGACTCAGAAATAGTGAAATGTCTAAAGAAGAAGAAAAAAAAAGGTGCCATGTGTACAATATCTCCGGTTTTAAATGAGAAGCTACATCAACAAAGCCTTCAGGAATTGTCTCCATGCAGCCAAGAACAAACAATTCATGATAATGAATGGCAATAAAAAATCAACAGCTGCATATATTTTTAAAAAAATATTTTCTCACAGAGTGATTTTTAAAGATTATAAAAAGCCTGATTCTAATTGTGACAATTACCAGAAGCTTAATTAATATATTGCTCAAAGATGTGTGGGTATTAGACCTAAGAGGGTGGGTTTCATATAGCTTGATTATCATAATTACAAGCATTCTATTTTCTCATTTACTTAATTGATTGTCATTGCTTTCCAGATGAATTCTCACTGCTGGAAGAGAATTGAATACATTTCTGAGAAGAAAAGGAAAAAAAACCTACACACACAAGCTGAAAATGGGGCTATTTTAAAAGAGTGATGTGTTATAGTCTCTAGTGAGTCAGTATCAAGTTCATAATGAAATAGTGACTACTTAGACTTAGATACCCTCCTCACCTACTTCCTATTTCACTTCTCTCACTGACTCCAAAGCGAACCTCATCAAAGCAAGGACTGCAAAAGCTGAATAATGGCAAAAGACTGGCATACTTTAATGATGACTCTTTAGTCACTATCAGGCCACCCCATCAGCTGGTACCTTAATAGGAAGTCCTGAGATTCCCATACAGACTTAATGGGCCTAGACCTCGAATAAATCCCTCTCTCCATTGTTACCAGTCATTTATATCAGGAACAACACAATAAACCCCTTTGTGGGTCCCCATAGGACCTTGCCCTCAACTTGGATCAACAATGATAGAGAATGCTCCGTCCTCCAAAAGGAGGATGGACAACATACTCTACACTACACCTGAGGAAGATGAGTCTATATAGGGGCAGCATGGACTTTTTCTACTCATGACCACAAAATGTGAGCTTAGATCTAGAGGGATGCAGAGGTCACATAGGCTCCAAAGCTGAATATGGGTCCCAGATCACATCAGATCAATGGGGTTTACAGTCAACAATATTTATACCCCTTTCCCATATTATGGAGCTACTCTCTACCTGATCCAGCTTTCTGGTCCTTTTCCTAGCCATGACATCATCTCCCCAGACAATAACTTGGATCCACTGGCATATCAGATTTCAGGCTCAGGGGCAAAAAAGAAAAAGGAAAAAAAAAAAAAAAACTAGCATAGACCCTTTGGAATTTAACTAAAATATGCCTACTAGCTATCTAGAAAATGGAAGATCCCCCCCCTCAACTCTTCATCTGCACTATTCCAGCCTTTAGGTCCATGATTGCTCAACAATTTGTTTGGCTTTATATGTTAACTCTCTTTTTTTTTTTTTAATTTTTTATTTAAGAAAGGATTAGTGAACAAAAGCATAAGGTAGGAGGGGTACAACTCCACACAATTCCCACCACCCAATCCCCATAACCCACCCCCTCCCATGGTAGCTTTCCCATTCTCTATCCCTCTGGGAGCATGGACCCAGGGTCATTGAGGGTTGCATAAGGTAGAAGGTCTGGCTTCTGTAATTGCTTCCCCACTGAACATGGGCGTTGACTGGTTGGTCCATACCCCCAGTCTGCCTCTCTCTTTCCCTAGTAGGGTGTGTCTCTGGGGAAGCTGAGCTCCAGGACACGTTGGTGGGGTCTTCAATCCAGGCAAGCATAGCCAGCATCCTGGTGGCATCTGGAACCTGGTGGTTGAAAAGAGAGTTAACATATGAAGCCAAACAATTTGTTGAGCAATCATGGATCCCAAGCTTGGAATAGTGGAGAGGAAGTGTTAGGGAAACTAAAAGCAGGACCTGATCAAATTGTAAGTAGGGCACCAAAGTAAAAACCCAGTGGTGAGGGGTAGACATGTAGCTTCCTGGGCCAGTGGGGGGTGGGAGTGGGCGGGAGGGATGGGTCACAGTCCTTTGGTGGTGGGAATGGTGTTTATGTACACTCCTAGCAAAATGTAGACATATAAATCAGTAGTTAATTAATATGAGAGGGGGAAATCAATTGTATGTCTCAAAGTTTCTCAAAAGACAAACTGAATCTTTTTAATATATAGGCTATGTATTTGATATGCGGACTCTCTCAAAAGCCTAGACCAAGTAGATGTTAACTCTCTTTTCAACCACCAGGTTCCAGATGCTAGCATGATGCAGACCAGACTTCCCTGGACAGACAATCCCACCAATGTGTCCTGGAGTTCTCTTTCCCCAGAGCCCTTCCCCACTAGAGAAAGAGAGAGAACAGCTGGGAGTATGGATTGACCTGTCAATGCCCATGTTCAGCTGGGAAGTAATTATAGAAGCCTTCAACCTTTTGCATCCTGCAATGACCTTAGGTCCATACTCCTAGAGGGCTAAAGAATAGGAAAGCTATCAAGGGAGGGGATGGGACATGGAGTTCTGGTGGTGGGAACTGTGCGAAATTGTATCTCTCTTTTCCTATGGTTTTGTCAATGTTTCCTTTTTATAAATAAAAAAATTTTTAAAAGAGTGATGTGTTATGTGTAGCATATTTTAACATAACAATAAAGTCATTGCAATTTCAAGTAAAAAAAATAAGAGTGATGTGTACTAGGATATAATCCATATAAGCATGAAAAATTACCCTTGATAATAGCTCCTTACCCCTTTGCAGGTTAAAAATAGTCATTTTTGGGAGTCTGGTGGTAGCGCAGTGGGTTAAGCGTACATGGCGCGAAGGGCAAGGACTGGCGTAAGGATCCCAGTTGGAGCCCTGGCTCCCCACCTGCAGGGGAGTCACTTCACAGGTGGTGAAGCAGGTCTGCAGGTGTCTGTCTTTCTTCCCTCCTCTCTGTTTTCCCCTCCTCTCTCCATTTCCCTCTGTCCTAGCCAGCAACAACGACATCAATAATAACTACAACAAGGCCAACAAAAGGGAATAAGAAATATTTTTAAAAATAGGAATTTTTTTGTGAAGTGAAAAAGAAATGAATGACAAAAGTATTATTGATTCAACTACATCTATAATAGCACAGGCTCCATTGTCTCTTCAGCCAGAGGTGCCTAGAGCTCAGGAAAATTTTCCATTTAATTTTCCTTATAGAATCTTAGTTTGGTACATTATGGTGACTATTTATTATGTCTCTTGCAATGACCTAAGTCCTCACCTGGAGCAAGTGTGGCATGGAGGTGATTTATTCTCTTTGAGGTTTATTCCAGTGTGTTTACTCAACAGTGGCTGCCTGATATGACAGACTGGGCAGAGTTACATGTTGGAATTTTTGTGAAGATGATAATTTTTCAGCAGAGACAAAGATGATCTCATCAAGAGGAAGGTGAGGGAAGAGAAAACATCAGACTTCACCACCATCACTGCAAAACCTAAAAATTTCAGTGCCCATTTCTCTGTTTTGCTGTTGTTATTTCATATTGATAGTACCCTAATGAAATATATGCTTCTGTTTTGTTGACTGACAGATTATGAACAAGAGAATTTTGGAATTTAGATGATGAACTTGGACCTTCTGACTCTAAAAGTCTTAGCCAATAATATATGCAGTCTCTAAAAAAATAACAGCATATAAACTTTTTGTTTATTTATTTATTTTTGATATTTATTTCCTTTTTTTGCCCTTGTAGTTTTGCTGCTGTAGTTATTATTATTGTTGTTGATGTCATTGTTGGATAGGACAGAGAGAAATGGAGAGAGGAAGGAAAGACAGAGAGAAGGAGAGAAAGATAGACACCTGTAGACCTGCTTCACCGCCTGTGAAGCGACTCCACGGCAGGTGGGGAAGCAGAGGCTGGAACCGGGATCCTTAGGCCAGTCCTTGCACTTTGCGCCACGTGCACTTAACCCACTGCACTACTGCCCGATTCCCACATATAAACTTTTTACCACAAACTACACCATAGCTTTTTTCCTATGGAACTCAGTGTGACTGTCCTGTTTTCAAGTTGTAACCTACACATATACACACACACATACACACACACATACATACATACACATACACACACACACACATGCACAAACACACTTTTGCTATTAAGTCATAATTTACAAACTTCAAAATTCATGCTGTTAAGTGTACACATCTATAATTTTTGACATAGGCACACATGCAGGTAGCCAACACCATAATCAAGGTACGTATCAGCTTTACTACACACCCCAAATGTTCCT
This sequence comes from Erinaceus europaeus, assembly GCF_950295315.1. Classification (NCBI taxonomy): domain Eukaryota; kingdom Metazoa; phylum Chordata; class Mammalia; order Eulipotyphla; family Erinaceidae; genus Erinaceus; species Erinaceus europaeus. Next base: position 23,224,427 of record NC_080179.1, on the reverse strand, counting down.
GCCTCTTTGTGATCAAACACTTCTTAGTTTCCATATCAGATCACTGATCTCTTCCCAAACTTGCATTTTACATGAGATTTGCATTTTATTCAGTAGTCATCATGTGTAACGATTACTGTTTAAAAATGTTCTTTGGGTAACTTACTATGACAACTAAAAGCAAAGAAAAGAAAATGTCTGAAAGGAAAAGAATTAAAAGTAACTCTGAAGAAAATAACTAAATAATGTTAAAATATAGCTAAAAGATTCATAAATCTTGAAATAAATCACCATTGATTTGATAATATCCAAATTTAATGAATACTAATAAGAAGGTGAAAGTTTAAAAAAAATCTATACTCCTACTTATTCAGAATCTAGCCCAACTGAGAAGAAACATTAATGCTTTAGAACTCACACACACACACATCATTTCAATAGACCAGAAAGAGCAATCTATAAGTTCAATTATACTTTTTCCCTCTTGGAAACAAGAAACCTCTGGAGAGACATCCATCACCCCCACAAGCTGATTAAAATGTCAAGCCCTCTCTGCACTCAGGGCTTTGTCTCCTCACCTGTCTCAAACCATACACTTCTGTGCTGTCTTTCCATTGGTTCTCTACACAGGCTAGTTCACATTTCCTTTAGAAAAAGATCACTTCACAGCTACAAAATTCTCTCCAAACATTATTGATGGAAAGATCTGAATTAACTTGAAAAGCAGGCCATTTGTAATAAAATGTTCCTTAGTTCCAGAAGTAATCCATCTTTAGCTTAGCTGGGGAGGGGTGGGGGGGGGAACAGGAGAATCCTACAGGAAAGACAGATGAGGTTTGTTTGTTTGCTTGCTTAGTTTTTGTTTGTTGGCTGTAGGTTTGCTATATATAGATTCCACTATCTTGAGGAATTTCCCATCTATTCCCATTTTTTGTAGAGTTTTGAGCATGAATGGGTGTTGGATTTTGTCAAAGGCTTTCTCTGCATCTACTGAGATAATCATGTGGTTTTTGGCTTTGCTTTTATTGATGTGGTGAATGACATTGATTGACTTATGGATGTTGAACCAGCCTTGCATTCCTGGGATTCATCCCACTTGGTTGTGATGAACAATCTTTTTGATATGCTGCTGTAGCCGGTTGGCAAAAAAAAGAATGCCGTCAACACTCCAAAAATAATAATAATAAAATAAGAAGACTGGGAAGGAAGTAGTATGTTAAAATTATTCATTGTTTCCCTGTCTTCTAAATAGAATTGAATAGTCCTAACAAATAAAAAGCACCACGGTCACTAGAGTGCGTCAACCAGGGAACATAGTAGGAACTTGGAGAACAAAGCACATCTCTGGAGCCTTGGAAGGAGCGATTCTGCCATGCATGTAATCTTTCCTGGTGAAAGCCTTATTCACTGAATACTGGGTTTTGGTATCCAGAGGAAACATTCTCTTCAAGAAACATAGAGAGCACAGTGCTTTCAGACTGTCACATTGATTTCAGCTTCCCTCTAAGGGATGTAGGTGGATCTCTATTTCTTATAGACAAAAAGGAATCAAATGACTGTGTTTGAGTAGGAATCTTTATATGGTCTAGGCAGTGACCTGTCACACTTTCCTCAAAGTTTATTTCATTTTAGTCGCAGGAAAACAGGCCATAGAACTGGATGCGAAAGAGGCTTATTCATACTACCCAGTATCCTTCTTTGTATAAAGAGTCTTACGCAATGTGTTTTAAAATAAGGTCATGCAAGGAAAGACCATTTTTCTGAAGGTTAAGAAGTAGAAGAAGTAGTAGCAAATACTTACAAGTTTGTAGAGAATAAAGTGATTGAAATACATTGCCAGGCTTGTTTATTAGATAATTAGCAGTTCTCTGCTGCTATCAATTATAAGTCATTCAAAAAAAATGCAAGTTTCCTTGATGCAATTCCAATATCTCATTATATTCCTGAATGAGGAGAGAAAGGGATGGCACGTGCAACTGAAGTTCTGTATATCTACGTGACAACAAGCCAGAAGCTATCTTGTCTTTTGTTTTCCCTCCACGGGTACTGCTGGAACTTAGTGTTGGCTCTGCAAATACATTGCTTCTGGTGGTCTTCCCCCTCCCCCATTTTTATTGGATAGACAGAGAGAAATTGAGAGAGGAGGAGGAGACAACTAGGGAGATAGAAAGATAGACACCAACAGACCTGCTTTGACACTTGTGAAGCTTCTCCCTACCCAAGGGCTCAAATGTGGATGCTTGCAAGAAGGTATCTTGTCTTTTGTCTGAATAAGCTATATCTTCGATGGCTCACTCATCATACAGTTTTGGGATAACCCTGGGTGCCTAACTCAAAGATATTTTTGCTCTTATTCAAAGAATTGGAAGAGAATAAGTTTAGGACTGAAAGGGGTCTTTCAGATCATCTAACCCAGTGAGACTCTGACAGCCTGATTAAAAAACCTTATCATCAGAGCTTTTAGAAATACAGGCTACCAGGAGCTGGGTGGTAGCACAGCAGGTTAAGTGCACATAGCAGGAAGTGCAAGGACCAGCATAGGGATCCTGGTTCAAGTTCCCAGCTCTCCACCTGCAAAAGGGTTGCTTCGCAAATGGTGAAGCAGGTCTGCGGTCTTTCTCTCTCCCTCTCTGTCTTCTCCTCTCTCAATTTCTCTCTGTCCTATCCAACAACAATGACTGCAATAACAACAGTAATAACAACAGCAATAATAAACAATAAGGGCAACAAAAGGGGAAAAATGGCCTCCAGGATTCATAGTGTAGGCACCGAGCCCCAGCAATAAACCTGGAGGCAGAAAAAAAAAGAAAGAAAGAAATACAGACTACCACATTTTAGCCTTGGGGAATTTTAACAACAGAATGATACGTACATGTGATTCTTCTCATCCATGTTTGAAAACTAACAAAAATTAACTTTCTCATTTGACAAATGAAAAAAGCCCAGATCCAGAGAGAATCATTGAACTAGTTAGAGACACATCAGAGTCAAAATCCCCAGTCTTAGTTTTCCCATGCTACTACAGTTTTCCCAAAACTGAACTACATCCTAAGTTACTTTAAAATTGAGGGCTCATCAAATAAAATACATATAAGTTAAATAATCACTAATTTTGAAAGCAAAGCTTTCTAAACAAACATTGACTTTTATGGTAGATTTCTGGTCAAAAGGCCTCTACAGGGTCTACAGTTAACAATATTTATATACTTTCCCTATATTTGGGAGCTACTCTCTTCCCTGATGCACCTTTCTAACCCTTTTTCCAACTATGACACCATCTCCCCAGACAATAACCTGCGTCCACCTGCATATTAGCTGTCAGGTGCAGGCAAAAACTAATAAAGTCATGGGCCCCTTGCAATATACCTAAAATAGACTTACTAGATTTTTCCAGAACAGAAACCTCCAAATCTTCATTTGCAATATTCTTGCTTTTAGGTTCATGGTTAGGCATTATAGTTTATAGCTTAATTCTTTTTCAGTCACCAGGTTCCAGATACTACTATGGTGCCAAGCTGACTTCCCCAGGCAGACGACCTCACCATGTGTCCTGGAGCCCCATCCCCCCAGATCCCTGCCCCATTAGGGAAAGAGAGAGAGAGAGAGGCTGGGAGTATGGATCGACCTGTCAATGCCTATATTCAGTGGGGAAGCAATTACAGAAACCAGACCTTCTACCTTCTGCATCCCACAATGACCTTGGGTCTATACTGCCAGAGGGATAAAGAATAGGAAAACTATCGGGAGGGGATTGAATATGGAGCTCTTGGGGTGCGTATGTGTGGAAATGTACCTCTCTTATCCTAGTCTTGTCAATACTTCTATTTTATAAATAAAAATGTTCAAAAGGCCTCTACATTTCCTATTTCTTCTCCCCCCTCTCTGTTTCTTCCTTTGTTCCTTTTTTCTTATTGCCACCAGTATCATTGCTATAGCTTGATTGCCTACACTCTGCAAGATCAATCCACCACTTCTGATGAACAGCTTTCCTTTTTTTCTCTTTCTTTCTTTTCTTGCCTCCAGAGTTATTGTTGGGCTCAGTGCCTGCACTATGAATCCACTGCTCCTCATGGTCTTTTTTTTTTTCCATTGGATAATACAGAGAGAAACTGAAAGGGAAGGGGGAGATAGAGAGGGAGAGAGACAGAGAGACACCTGAAAACCTGCCTCACTGTTGGGTAGTATGCCAGCTCCCCCGACTTCTGTCTCTAATCCTGCTTAACTAAGCACTGGCATGCCTGCAGGGCATTGGTTTGATCCCACTCAAAGCTGCGGTCTATTTACATAAATCACTAAGCACCACCCTCCCTCCAGGGCATTGGTGGTTCTGTGGTAGAATTCTTGCCTGCTCTGCCTCCTCTCCTTGTCACACCCTGATTTTCCACCACTCTCTTTTCGCTCCACCCTCTCTATGTCACATCCTGTTTCCACCCTACTTGGCGAGTATAAATACAGCTGCTCTTCTGATTAAAGACACTTGGAAATTGCTTTTCGGCTCCGAGAGTCCCAGAGTGTACCTCCTGCGAAGTTAGTGCGGCACGAGTTCCTGATCCCTCTCCCACGCAGCAGCCTAGATTGGCTCCAGTTGAGTTCTCTCCAACCCAGAGAGCACTGGCTCTGGAAGAAGCACCCTCAGGCTATCCCAGCACTTCACCACTTGTGAAGCAGCCTCCCTGCAGGTGGGAAACAGGGGGCTCGAACTCTCGCACTGGGATCCTTGCACAGGTCCTTGCACTTTGTACTATGTGCTCTTAACCAGGTGTGCCACTGCCTCCCCCCCCCCCCCTTTTCCCTTTTGATAACAAGAGAAAAACTGAGATGGGGGGAGGAGGTAGATAGGTAGGTAGCTGAAGACCTGCTTGGCTGATTGTGAAGCTTCCTACTGTAAGTGGGGAGTGGGGGCTTGAGTCCTGGTGTATAGTAGCATGAGTGCTCAACCAGATTTTCCACCACCTGTCCGGACTGTAAACACTTCTCCCATGATCTCAACACTCACCTATGTGAGAATAGGAAAGGGATGGGGGTGACGTCAGGATGGCCATGCTGTCTAAGGTGCTGCGTTCAGGAGAGGAATAGGGAAAACACACTTTCTCCACTGGTAAATATTTTTAAATAAATCTAAGCACCTCTTAATGAATCAGAATGTGCTAAATCCTAAGAGTGAGCCTAGAGGATAAATGCAAGTCACAAAGCCACCACCATGGTGGGACTCACAATTGAGTCAGTGAAGGGATGAGCAGGACACTTGCTATGAGCATGGCAAATGCCATGACCAGTGGAATACAGAGAACTACCAAACATCCAATGACTTTATTTACGTACAAGAAATGGTTGTGACCAACAGGTATTTTCTATTTACTCAAATGACCAAATAAAATAATCATAGCAGTTCAGAACACCAAACCACTACCTATGAGAAAATGAAAGTGTTGGCAAATCCTTTTTTCCTTAAATAATCACAAACTGTGTCAAATTTGTCAATGGAAAGCAAAAAAACAAGTTGGGAAATCTTTACTTATAAAAAGCTACTAGAAGGCTGGGAGTATGGATCAACTTGTCAATGCCCATGTTCAGCGGGGAAGCAATTACAGGAGCCAGAACGTCCACCATCTGCATCCCACAATGACCTTGGGTCCATACTCCCAGAGGGATAAAGAATAGGAAAGCTATCAGGGGAGAGGACGGGATATGGAGTTCTGGTGGTGGGAATTGTGTGGAGTTGTACCCCTCTTACTCTATGGTTTTGTCAGTGCTTCCTTTTTCTAAATAAATAATAATAATTAAAACAAACAAACAGAAAATGTGGGCTTTCTTTCCTGGGGAAGTTCTTTCCTCCTTTCCTCCTTGCCTAATCAATTTGGTTGGTAACAGTTTCCAGTGTGAGGCTATCCTTAAAAATAAAAACAAGCACTTCGGGACATAGTGTGTACCTTACCCAGTGGAGCATACACATTGTCATACTTGAGGACTTGCATTTAAGTCCCTGTCACCACGTGGGAGCACCTATAGTAGGGAAGCTTCATAAGCAGTGCTGCAATGTCTCTCCTCTCTCTATCATTCTCTGTCTCCCTCACCCAACATATAGAAGAAAGGAAAAGAAATGTCTGTAAGTCATAGAAAAAGATGACAGAGGAACTAGTGGGGATTGTACTGTTATGTGGAAAACTAAGAAATGTTATGCACGTGCAAACAATTATATTTACTGCCGAATGTAAAACATTAATCGCTCAATAAAGAAAAAAATGGAAAAAAAAAAGCTAAAAAAATGGCTAACTGGAAATGACCAGTGTTGGAGAGGTTGTGGAGAAAAGGAACTCAGCTACACTTCTACTGGGAATGCAAACTGTTGCAGCCCCTTTGGAAGACAGAAGGGGTAAATGTAAAAGAAAGATGACCAGAGAGCTGTCAACTCCAATTCCATGAAGGACCCAGAGAAGAGGAAGAGGAGGAAGAGGAGGAGGAGGAGGAGGAGGACTTTCAGAAGTAGTAGGTATGACTTGAAAAGGAAGAGCAGAAAAGACCATGGGGGGGGGGAGGATATATATAGTTATAGAAATAATAATCAACCCATATCTTGGGAGAACTACTATAGTTTCCAGTGGAGGAAATGGGGACACAGAACTCTGGATTGTGAATCATGACTATCACAGATTTAAGATTTCAAGAAGGCAAGGAAGAAAGGGACTGAAATGGCAGACAGGACTTGGATATTGGTGTTTTAGTGATTGGACACCATGTGACAAACATTTGAAAAGGTATGATGGTCCACTTCCAAAACATATGCAATATTGTGACACATTACTTCAAAAAGAATGACAAGTTAAAACAACACATGAAATAATGCACATACTATTGAAGTTATCATGGTAATACCCTTTATACTCCCCTTTAAAAACATGCTTCATGCAAAATACAATTATAAAACATCCATCAGGTCCAGAGTGAGAGATAAAACATTCATCAGGTCCCGAGTAGGACTCTGGAGAAGTGAGGTTCCAGGATACATTGGTGAGGTCCTCTGGCCAGGGAATTATAGTAGGGTCTACAGTTTAGTGTCTGAAAGGCAGTAATAAAAAGTGCTTGTGAAAATCAAACTAAGGCAAAGGGAAAACATTTAGAAAAAGGACATTTGTTTCCAATTCCTAGCCAAACCAAGATCCAAAAGCCAGCAACTTTCATGAGCTCAGCTACAAATGAGAGAAAGAGATAAATGAGAAAGAAGTTGAGAGAGAACAATGTAGAAGACAAGCGCCTCTATTTGATGTAAAATGGTCCCTGACCCATAATAAAGAGAAACAAGGAAGTCCAGGGAAAACCAACAACAACAACAGATGGTGACCAGTTTACTTGGAAGTAGCAGGCCTTGCAGCAGCCAACCACGAACTGAGAGAAGAGACAGCACAAGGTAGAAGAGCACCCTCTCATGAATGTTAACGAAGTGGTCTTTAACAGTCAAACCCAGCAAAGGGAAGAAGTAATGTGTTTTTTAATTGCCACCAGGGTTATTACTGGGGCTCCATGCTGGCACTATGAATCCACAGGTCCCTTTGGCCATTCTCTCTCTCCCTCTCCCTTTCCCTTTCCCTCTCCCTTTCCCCTCTTCTCCCTCTCCTTCTCCTTCTCTCTCTTTCTATTTGACAGGACAGAAAGGAATTGAGAGGGGAGAGGGAGATACAGAGGAAAAGAGAAAGAGAGGCACAAGCAAACCTGCTTCCCTGATTTTTGTGAAACATCCCCCCTATAGGTGGGGAAGGAAGCTCAAACCCTGGTCCTTATGCATAGTGATATGTGCATTTAACAAGGTGCACCACTGCCCAGCCCCCTGAAGAAATAAATTAAAGACTCCTGTGAAGTGTTCAATGTGCAGTGACTACATGCACTGGACAAGTGTTTGTCTGATAGGAATGGGAATATTGACACATTTAGAGGTGTTTTGTTTTTGCTTTAAATCACAAATGTGAATGCTGTTCTTAGGAATGTGTAAATTTAGGAGAGAGGTAAAGATGAACAAGAAATGGAAAGAAATACTGACAGGTCAAAGATGAATCCTAGAGGAGTCCTGGTCCCTTAAAAAAAGGTATTCTTTTTCTCCACAATATTTGTTGACTTTGATTTTCAAGAGTCTTTGAAGGTTAGTGGCAGGCTGAACACAGACTTGCTTACTTGCTAATTACAGAAACTTGCAGCATTTGTGCTTGCTTTGGAGGCTCTTGGGTGTAAAAGGCAGTAGCCTTGAAGTTCCCTTTTTATGCAGAAGTTTTTAAGTTCCTTTTACTATAAGTTGCTTGTAGTGTGAGATGGAAAATTCCTTGCCCTTTCCCCCTTGAAGAACAGGACCTAATCAGTAAGCCACCGGTTGTTTACCAAGACCCTGAAAATAGGCAGAGCTTATCAGGGCCTTTGCACTAGGAAATTATTTTCTAGGAAGGGGCAGCTGATAGTGGGGGGATGTGGTGACCCTACCTGGCTAGATTCTATTGGTTGTGTGATTTTGCAATGTTTGAAACTAGCCCGTGCTTTGCTTTGAATGGATCATGCTTTTGCTAAGTTTGAAATGATTGGATTTTGCGTTTTCTATAGCATGTTATTGGATATAGGCTGATAAGATGATGTGTTCCCCCTCCCTGAGTGTAGTCTGAATTCCTATAAATTGTGTGGTTTGAGCCTTGTTCAGGGTCGAGCTGGTAGACTGCTGTCAGTCACCACTCGGCCCAGATTCAAATTTGTGAATAAACATCTTTTGCTTCCTCGCAGTGGATGGTGGTTTGATTTTTGCTCACTAACATTGGGGATAGTGGCAAACAGGTGAATTTTCTGTGTTCTAAACCAAAGCACAGAAGCCCACACAGTTAACATGGAACACTAGCTACATCTTTCTAGGTTAAAGAGGAAATATTTCCCTGTGTGAAATCTGGTTTAGTTTTTGACAAGCCACTTAATGGTGTAAAACTTTGAGAATGTTATCAAATTCTCACCAGAATCCTTGACACAGATTTTCCAAGCTAGCAGATATTGTGAGGCACTCCCAAGTAGAACGAGAAAGATGAAAAGTGTGTGTGTGTCTGTGTGTGTGTGTGTGTGTGTGTGTGTGTGCTCTCATGGGACTCGGGGCAGGGTTGTTCCTAAGAATTTATGTGGCCATGAGGTAACTGAGCCAACTACATCACCTCATGTTTTTTTGTTTTGTTTTGTTTTTTGTCTCCAGGATTATTGCAGGATTGGTGCCTGCACTATAAATCCACTGCTCCTAGAAGCTATTTTTTTCCTTTATGTTGCTGTCATTGTTGTTGGATAGGACAGAGAGAAATTGAGAGAGAATGGGAAGACAGAGGGGTAGAGAAAGACAGACACCTGCAGACCTGCTTCACCACCCGGGAAGCAACCCCCACCTCTGCAGGCTCGAATTCAACCCCTGGGGCTCGAATTGGGATCTTTACTCTAGTCCATTTGCCTTACACCAAGTGCATTTAATCTGCTGTGCTACCGCCCAGCCCCCCACCTCATGTTTTAAATGGAAAAGCCATCTGATAATGGACAACAGAATAGGAGAGGAAAATGACCCCTTTTTATGTTATTTTTTTATTAGTGCTTTAATGTAGATTTACAAAATTACAAGATAACAGGGGTACTGTCCCACAGAGTTCCCACCACCAAAGTTTTGTGTGTCCCCATTCCCTCCATTGGAACTTGTAGTGGCTCTCCCAAGGTCACAAATATGGATTGACTATTATTTCTATTATTTTCTTTCTATCTGCCCCATTATTTATTTATTTACTTATTTATTTTGATGGTCCTGCCTTCTCTCACACCTACACCTACTTCCGAATGACTTTCCTTTTTTTTTTCCTCTTCTCTCTCCAGGTGCTGATGGAGTTGCTCTAGTCATCTTCCCTTAACATTTCTCCCTTCTGGGAGTATAAACCAAAATTCTTTATGTGGCGCAGAAGGTGGGAATTCTGGCTTCTGCAATTGCTTCATAGCTAGTCGTGGCTGTTGGCAGGTCAATCTGTACCCCCAGCCTGTTTCTATCTTTCCTTAGTGGCATAGCACTCTGGAGAGCTGAGGTTCCGGGATACATTGATGAAGTCATCTGCCCAGGAAAGTCAGAATGGAACCATAGTAGGATCTACAGTTTAGTGTCTGAAAGGCAGCAAGATATGAAGCAGGACAAAATGTTTAATAAACAGAAACCAGAAATTAGAAATAGAACAGGTTAGAATAGGGATATTAGGGTGGTAAGAAGCTAGGGAGTCTATTTTAGGTATGTTCCTAGGAGGCTGTGACTTTAGTAATTTTTACGTGAGCTTGATAGTTAACATGGAAGTGGACTAAAAATATTGCATGGGAAGATGTAGTCAGAGTTAAGAATTAAACTAGAAAGCTGGGTTAGGGCAGAGAGTAGCTCCCAAATTTGAAGAGAAGATATAAATACAAATAACTATTTACCACTATTTATTTTATTTGTTTGTTTTTTTTTAACCAGAGCATCCATTATGAGGTTGTTGGGGATAGAACCTGGAATCCTTGGTGCCTCAGGGTTGAATGTCTTTTTGCATAACCGTTCTACCACCTCCCAGGCTGATTGATTTTTAGAGCCAGAGTCAATTGCACTTAGATCATTCAGAACTTTGAGAATCCTTTATTTGAAACCCTGAGGCAAATTCCCTTGAAAACCTGAAGGCTAATTGAAGAGAATAAAGACATTTCTTAAAAATCCCAAATTATTCACACCTAGCATTATTAGAGTGCTTTACACAAATTATTTCACTTGGTCCCCATTAAACCCCAACAAAAAAACTCATTATTACCATTTATTTTCTATTTCTTTTCTTTCTTTTTTTTTTAAGAATGTTTTTATTTATTCATGAGAAAGATAGGGGAGAGAAAGAACCAGACATCACTCTGGTACATGTGCTGCCAGGGATTAAACTCAGGACCTCATGGTTGAGAATCCAATGCTTTATCTACTGCTCTACCTCCTGGACCACTCTTTTTTCTTTCTTTTTAATTTAGTTTTATTTTAGTTTTTATGAAAGCATTGTCATCTCTGGTTTATGGTGGTATTTGGGGTGGGGTATTGGATTTGGGACTTGGGAGCCTCAGGCATAGAAGCGTTTTTGCATAACCATTATGCTGTCTTTTTTCCTCTCCCAACCCCCAGCCCCATACACACCCTTAATTTGCATTTTTAAGGCAAAGAGAAGTTATGTAACTTGTCCAAGGTAACGTGTCAAATTAGTGACAGCTTCTACAGAAGTTTTATAGGGTGAGCAGGAGTGAGGTGTCCTGGGCAGGGGGAAGAAGAGACTGATTGTGTAAAAAATAGGATGTATTTCATGTGGCCCTAGGAAATCAGACCTACTGCTTCTTCCCTTCCAGATTCATTTCCCCATCATTGAACACACTCAAAGGGGGAGGAAAATGATTTTTGCCTATTAAAAAAGGGCACACTGTAATGAAAAGCAACTTTAAAGACACTTCAGCACATAAAGTCTTTGAGCTACATCACTGACAACGGTTTACAAGTTTATTTTCTATTTGTGGGTATGCTGAGCAGACATTTTGGGCTGTGTGGCAGCCGTTCGCATCTGCTGAGCACCCGTCTGTACAGGAGAGGATTGTCACAGGTGATCAGATGCACATTCATCCAGACGCAGCGGCCGCAAAATGGCCAGCCAGGAGAATTTTCAAAATGATTTTCCTCTCCATTTATGCTAAGCATACAATTCTAAGAAAGCTGATTGCTTTGCAAAGACTTTTCCTCCCATGAAAATAAATAAATAAATAAATAAATAAAATATGACTTCAAACAAAGAAAGCAAGGGTTTTTTATATCCATGTTTGAATCCCCAAGTCTAACATGTGTTAATTGACAACTAATCAACTAATCAACAAGTTAGAGAAACCCTCTGAAGTTGACTTTCTTGTTTATAAAATGGGAAGAATTTTTTATTTACAAAATGGGACTGTAAAGGGTTGGTAGCTCACTCAGTAGAATGTTACATAAGGTTTGACTCCAGCACATGCCATAGGAACACTAAGGATGGTTGAGTGATGTTGTGGTCTCTCTCTCTCGTCTCTTTCTCTCTCATCTCTCTCTCTCGTCTCTCTCTAATCTCTCTCTCTAATCTCTCTTTCTTAAAAAAGTCTTAAAATATGTGAAATTGGGTCATGAAGTCTTCTCAGAAATATGATACAAGTTTGAGACCCTAAGTTCATTCCCTCTCCAACCCTAACCCCACCCTCAGTTATGAAAAAGGGCCTATTGGGGTGTTGCGATCAGGAAATGAATAGAAGGTATCTGCCGAACACAGATACTGGACTGGGCCGGCGCTGTGCCAAAATACATGTTCTTCAGCTACACCTGCTTCCAATGCTGTGAGGGGAAGGAAATTGATGTTGTGTAGGGAGAAAGGAGTGGTAACAGGTGTGAGTGTAACTTAGAAAGAAAGTAAAGGTGGGGCTTGGACGTTTATATAAACTAGTGTTATGGGCATGATCTCTTTCTCTTTCTGTCAAGCCTGGGATTGGCAACATGTGAGTAAATGGCTCTCGCTCCTTCAATTTCTCTCTCTCTCTTTCTCACTGCCAAGCTGTACTCCAACACTTGGGCATTCTCAATTTTCCTAAATAAAGTTTAAAATTCCTGAAAGCCATACTTTCTGCTCAATTCTTTGTTGAGTTTATGTGTGACTAAATCTTTAAACCTATGGGAAGTGAACTTGGCCGGAAGATAATAGAAATTATCTTCAAAACTACGGAAGAAGGATCCAGCCAGTGGCATTTCTGGTTAGATAGATATACCAATGTCTCAAGACCAGGGTTCAAGTCCCTGATACATAACTACAAAAGGGGGCAGTTTCATGGGCAATGGAATAGTGCTGTAGGTATCTGTCTTCTGTCTCTCTCCATCTCTTCCTATCTCTCTCTGTCTCTCACCTTTATCGAAGAAGAAAAAAAAAAAAAAAAAAAAAAGGAAAGAAACAGCTGCCAAGAATAGTAGAGCAGTGCAGGGACCAAGCTCCAGTGATTAACCCTGATGGCTAAATAAACTACATAAAATGAACTAATTTTAGTTTACTACTTACTATGCTTTCAGTACCTAGCATAGCAACAATACATAGTAGCTGCTTAACAAAAGGTACCCAGTGAATGAAAAAGAAAATAGCATTATTCAATGAAGCCTACATTTACAGTCACATCAGAGCTACTTTCTATTTGTTTTTCCCAAGGAAATAATTTATCCCTATCAACCTGTGCTCCTTTGTGAAGTGACTGCTTTCCATGGCTGCTGCATGCCTGTTACTATAGGAATGTCTTCAAATACATTTTTAGACTGGGTTTTTGCTCATATCCTGTCTTCTGCTTCAATGACTTATTCTCTAGGTTCATAATAAATCATTTTCACTGAGTGAAAATGAACAAACTGAACCTAATTTTTTTAGTAGTTTCACGTCTAACATGTCTTTCTTCTAACATGTTATTGATAATTGAATGAGTCAGCACAGATTCTGGAAGGCAGACTTCCCCTCAGAGTTTTATAGAACATTTTCCGGTGTGTCCTATAATCTAGCACTATTTACTAAGGGAAATTTCGGTCAGTGTAAGAAGGGAATTAAGCAGTCTGGGAGAATTAATTACCTGACTTGCATGTATGAAGGCCCAAGTTTAATCCTCAGCATCAAGCCAGAGTGATGCTCCTGTTCTCTCTCTAATAAATACATGATAAATCTTTTAAAAAAGCAGATTAAGGTGTAAATGCAAAAATGTAAGCAAGTGTAAGAAAGAAGATTAAAAGCAACATGATCCTACCAGCCAGAGGCAAATCTGCTAAATTTACAATATATAATTTTTAAGGACATACATACACACACTATTTTATGTGTACATATGAACACACATGTATATATGAATTATATATATAGACATATATATTTTAAAGTATTTTAGTTAGTTTTACATCATACTATATTCATATCACTATACATAACTGAGTTACTTTAAGGCATTTTTAAAAAAACATTAATGATAAATGATTCCATAACTCATTGAAAAGTGAATGTGGTACCTGGATGATTTCAGTAAAAGTAGCAAACAGTCTGGGAGTTGATTTCATTGATAAAAATAATGAAATAGAAGTGTGGCAAAGAAAGCTAAGGTTAACTACCTGCCAAGTGCTTTTCATTTAAGGGCACAGGGTTTCTCAGTGACCATAAGGAAATAAAAGATACATTAGAGATGAGGTTTAATATATCATCTGAGTACAACTTACAGTGAGGAAAAGCATGTTAGCATGGAGAAAAGGATACAGCAAGGCCTCCTGGGAAAAGAACATTGTGTGCAGCCTCTCATACATAAGCAAAAAAACTCAAGGTCCTGGATAGAAACAGGAATCAGTACCATTTTCAAAGGCCGCAATTAAAGATGACAAGACATTACAGAGCACAGTTATCCAACTGAGCACAGTCTTCGGTACTGTTTGAGCACATAGTGCAGGTGGGCTTCAGAAAGAAACAGGAAATGAATAAGGAAGAAAGGGAAGGCAAATAAAACTAGTCAGTTGGTATTCAGTAATAGCAGTTTCAACTGAACACAGAAGCAAGCAGCACTCCCGCAGCAAAAATAGCCTTGCAGTACTGACTTCTGGGTTGTGCTTATGAGACCAATTCACCTGGCTCTGCTTTGCTATGGATGATGATGAAATATTATAGTCAGTTACAAAATTGTGACAGCAATGAACACCAGAAATAAATACCAACAAGTTGACACTCTGGAAGGAATTTCTGCCAGATAAAACCTACATGAGATCAGGTAGTGAAAATAACATTGGCAAGCAACGTTTCACCATGTGAAATGGAAGAGGAGGTCTACACTGGAGAGCAGTGGGGAGGGGAGTGGAGGGTGTGAGAGTCAGATCATTACCTCAAAGAGTAAGTCTCAAGAAATAGAGACTAGAGCATGCACTGCATTTATTTATTGCTACCAGGGGGCTCTGTGACTGCATGATGACTCCAACTGCTCCCAGCAGCCATTTTTACCCCCTTGGTAGCAGGTAAGTTACAAAGTTAGAGCAGAGAGACAGAGAGAGACAGAGAGAGAGAGAGAGGAATAGAGAGGCATCTATAGCACTGTCCCACCATTCATGCAGATATAAAGGGACAGATTAAAAACTACAGGGTCAGGAAAAAACGGAGTCCTTTCCTAAGGCTGACTTTGTAGATGTGTCTGTGAGCAGGACTGGAGTGTGGACTGTGGAGGCCAAGAAGACCCCAAGTACCAGGACACAAGCTGCAGGCCATAAACTTTCTCCAGAGATAAAACAACTCATTGTCAACAATATTGTTTGGGTCACTTGCCCCTGCCCAGGGCGATATAACAATACTATATATGTAACAATATAAGACTACACCACCTATGTAATAATTACTAATCATTGAATGGCTCTCCTGTAGCTACAAAAGTATAAAAAGAAAACCGTTAAATGTTACAGGGCCCTCCCTTTTTACTTTCTGTCCTTCCTGCCCCTTTCTGCTCATTAGTCCCCCACCCCCTTTTTTTTTACCTCCATTTTGGCCTCTTGACCTCTTGGTTCTTTTATCTTTCTGCTTTTCCAATGGGGCTGACATGTCTATGCATGCATGTTTTTCTCTAGTGAATTTTGTCTTTTCTTTTAAATATTCATTTTATTTATTTTCTCTTTTGTTGCCCTTGTTTTTTTATTGTTGTTATAGTTATTATTGTTGTTGTTATTGTTATTGATGTCGTCATTGTTAGATAGGACAGAGAGAAATGGAGAGAGGAGGGGAAGACAGAGGGGGGGAGAGAAAGATAGACACCTGCAGACCTGCTTCACCACTTGTGAAGCGACTCCCCTGAAGGTGGGGAGCCAGGGCTCGGACCTGGATCCTTAAGTGTTGGGTGGTATGCCACCTCCCCCTGGCTTCTGCTTAACCATATGCTTATATAGGGATTTACTGATCCAAAGCTTTGGTCTATTTACATAAATCACTTTTACATTTACATAAAGCACTCCCTCCAGGGCATTGGTGGTTCAGTGATAGGATTCTCGCCTGTTCCGCCCCCTCCTTGTCACACTCTGATTTTCACCAGTCACTTTTCTCTCCACCCTCTCTATATCACATCCTGTTTCCACCCTACTTGGAGAGTATAAAAACAGCTGCTCTTCTGATTAAAGACACTTGGAAATTGCTTTCCGGCTCCGAGAGTTCCAGAGTGTATCTCCTGCGGAAGTTAGTGAGGCACGAGTTCCTGATCCCTCTCCCACGCAGCAGCCTAGATCGGCTCCATCGAAAACAACACTTAAGCTGGCCCTTGCACTTCTTGCCACGTGTGCTTAACCTGCTGCACTACCGCCTGACTCCCAATTTTGTCTTTCTTAACAGAACCTGAAGTCTTAGGTCCCATCATTTCTATATAGCAACTAAGGAAATATTCCCAGGAAACAGGCAGCCATACCCTAGAAGGTTTCATCCTCCCTTTACAAAGTGTCTACCTGTTGATGGGAACCAGGGTTTTGAACCCAGGTTACTGGGCATAGTAATGTGTGTGCTCCACCAGGTGTACCATCCCCTGGCCCTAAGCTCACACACATTTATAAAGCCTCTATGGATAACCCATTTCCCATTTACTTAGAGATGCTCTATGATTCAATGAGGCATTGGTAAAAGCAGATAGTCAGAGGATGCCAATGTAATTTGTCAGGTAGGTTTCAAGAGGGAATGTAAAAAAAAAAGGAAGCTGTAAAGATTAATACACAAGACTGTGTTTTTCATGCTTCTGTCTGAAATTTCTGAGAAATTCTTGAGACAACTTCTACCACTAAAGGACTATTTTCTAATGGGTCAGAAGAACAGGAAGTAGCAGACTGCCTCTACTCCAGTCAGGACAATTGCATTAGGTCCTGTTTCTCTGAATGAGCACTGTATAGTTTCTCCATGTCTAAATCTGCAGAGGAATTGGAGCTTGTGGGGGCATGGTAAGCACCATTCTCCATGTGGAAGGTGTGGGAACCGTTAGCTCCTAACATCATAGGGCTTTCGTCTATGGTCTATGGAATGTAAAATACAGAAGTAAAACAATGCCACAGATTTGAAGTGGGTCAAGAAGAAAATCTGCCAAAAAGACGGAAAGAAAGAAAGAATGAATGGAAGAAAGAAAGAAAGAACAGAAGGAAGGAAGAAAACATTTACTTTGTTTTTTTTTTCAATGTTTCTGTGCATCAAGAAGTGAAGAAAAAAACATAAACTTAAATACAAAACTATTTGAAGCTTAGACTTTTAAAATTGGTCAAAATGAATGCTCACATGGACACTAATATAAGAACAATAGTATATTGAAAGTAGTAAGGATCAAGGGCCAACAAGATAGCTCACTTGCTGTCTCATGTTCAAGCCTGGCACCCACCACAATGGAGGAAGCTGCAGTGCTGTGGTATCATTCTCCTCTCTCCCTCTGTTTCTTTGTCTCTATCTGAAAAAAATTAGCCCTTAGCAATGAAGCCCTGCTAAAGAAAAGAAAGGAGAAAAGAAGAGAAGGAAGAAGGGGAGAAGGAAGGGAGGGAGAGAGCAGGAAAAATAAGTAAAGAGCAGAGGTGAACAACCTGGGAGGTGGCATAGTGGGTAAAGTGTTGTGTCCTCAAGCATAAGGTCCTGAGTTCAAACCCTGTAATCTATAAGCCAGAGAGAGGGATGCTCTACTCCCTCTATGGGTGAAAGCAATAACAGAAGCCAGTCCTTCCACCTTCTGCACCCCATAATGATCCTGAGTCCATACTCCCAGAGGGTTAAAGAATAGGAAATTTATCAGGGGAGGGGATGGGATATGGAGTTCTGGTGGTGGCAGTTGTGTGGAATTGTAGACCTCTTAACCTATGGTCTTGTCAGTGTTTCCATTTTATAAATAAAAACTATAAAAATAAAGAAGCAAATAAACAAATAGATACAACTTTAAACAAAGAAGATAAATAGGGGTGGCATTAAAAAAACTGGGATCATGATGTTAAAGACAGAATATAAGGAGAAAAGTTAAGATCAGAAAGACACAGGAAGAGATAGGAGGCTACAGAAACTACATACAAAGAACAATGCTCCAGAAAACCAGCTGGAAAGAGTTTACTAATCATTCTTATCTAATATGAGTGTTTTTAGAATCAAAATATTCTGCCTGCCAGTGTTAGCGAGCAAAAATCAAACCACCATCCACTGCAAGAAAGCAAAGATGTTTATTCATGAATTTGAATCCAGGTCGAGAGGTGACTGACAGCAGTCCACCAGGCTCAACCCTGAACAAGGCTCAAACCACACAATTTATAGGATTTCAGAATACACTCAGGGAGGGGGGAACACATCACCTTATCAACCTATATCCAAAAATATGCTATAGAAAACGCGGAATCCAATCATTTCAAACCAGGCAGAAAGCGGGGTCCATTCAAAGCAAAGCGCGGGCTAATTTTAAACATTGCAAAATCACACAACCAATAAAACTTAGCCAGAGTATAGTCACCACATCCCCCTGTCACCCCCTGTCATAGGCTGTAAGCTTCTGGTAAACAGTTTCCTTGTGCAAAGGTTCTGATAAGCCTCGCCTGCATGCAGGGTCTTGGTAAACAGCTTGTGGTTTACTGATTAAGTCCTGTGGTCAGGGGGAAGGGCAAGGAATTTTCCATCTCACACTATAAGAAACTAAACTAAAAAAGAGCTTCTAAAACTATTGCATAAAAATAACTTTTAAAACTACTACCTCTAACAGCCAGCAGGAAAAAACCCTAAAATAGTCCAACATCTAGACATATCCTGATTTGTGTTTAATTTCAAAGGCGTTTCTTGTCTTGTTCTTTTGCACTTTCTATTTTCTGATTAGGCAATGACAGAGGTTTTTTTTTCTGTTTCATTTTAAGGAGAGAAACAAATCAGAGAAAGAGAGAGAAAGAGAGGCCAAAGCACTGCTTAGCTCTGGCTTATGGCTGTGCAGGAGCTTGAACCTGAAATCTTGGGGACTCAGGCAGGATCTGTTGCATACAATTACGCTATCTGTCCAGCCCTAAAGTTTCTTTCTTTCTTTCCTTCTTTCTTTCTTTCTTCCTTCCTTTCTTTCTTCCTTCCTTTCTTTCTTTCTTCCTTCCTTCCTTTCTCTCTTTCTTTCTTCCTTTCTCTCTCTCTCTCTCTCTCCTCTTTTTTTTCATTTCAAGAATGGAGATTAGTAACTAGGAAAATAGAAAAACATTACTTCAATGGAAGAGAATCACTGACATCTGTCTTATTTATTTATTTCTTAAAGAGTAAATGATAATGAATCAATATCCATGGAGCCTTACTCTTCTTTTTTTGTCTTAATCCACATTTAACTCAGAAAATAAACAACTATTTAAGCTTCTAGAGAAACTATTTGGCATTTGATTGTTATCATTTCCCCCTACCCCACAGCCTCTATATCCTATTACTGCTGTAACAAATGGCCATTCATTTAGAAGTTTAAAATAACACCAATCTATTTTCCTACAGTTTGTAGATTAGAAATCTTATTCAGATTCATTGTGCTAAAGAGGTGTTGGCAGGCCTGCATTTTTTCTGAAGTGTCTAACAGAGAACTAGTTCCCTTGCCTTTTCCAATTTCTGGATGTCTCCTGCATTCTTTGTCTTTTGGTCTTTCATTTTCAAAGGCAAAAACAGCAGGTAGAACTTTTCCAACATCGCATCACTCTGATGTCCTCCCCTGATCTGTGCTGGCATTACAAATCCACTGCTCCTGGCAGCCATCTTTTCCTTTTTTTTTTTTTCCATTTTATTCGATAAGATAGAGAAAAATGGGGTGGGACAGGGAGATAGAGAGAGAGAGAGGAAGATAAACAGTCATCCAAACTGCAGGTGGAGATCAGGGGCTCCAAACTGGTTCACTGTGTGGATCCTTGTACATAGTACTATGTGCACTTAACCTAATGCAGTGCCCCTTATTTTTTTTCTTTCCTTTTTTTTTTTACATTTTTTTATTTATAAAATGGAAATATTGACAAGACTACAGGATAAGAGGGATACACATCCACACAATGCCCACCCCCCAGAGCTCCATATCCAATCCTCTCCATTGATAGCTTCCCTATTCTTTATCCCTCTGGGAGATAAGGTGGGAGGTCTGGCTTCTGTAACTGCTTCTCCGCTGAACATGAGCTTTGGAAGGTTGATCCATATTCCAGCCTGTGTCTCTTTCCCAAGTGGGACAGGGATCTGGGGAGGCGGGGCTCCAACACACATGGTGGGGCCCTCTGCTCAAGGAAGTTGGGTTGGCATGGAATTATGAGGAACCTGGTGGCTGAAAAAGAGTTAAGATATAATGCAGAACAAATTGTTGACTAATCATGAACCTAAAGGCAACAATATTGCAGATAAAGATTTGGGGTCTCTGTTTGGAAATAGCTAGTAGGTTAGGTCTGTTTTAGGTATACTCCAAGGGGCCCATGACTTTACTATAGTTTTTGCCTTTGCCTGACATCTAAATACGCAGTTGGACTCAGGTTATTGTCTAGGGAGATGGTGTCATAATTGGAAAAGGGACTATAAAGCTGAATCAGAGAAGAGAGTAACTCCCAAACATGGGGAATGTATTTAAATATTGTTAACTGTAAACCCCAAAGATTAAATGTGGGGCCCAAATTCAGCACAGGATTGTTGTTGTTCTGGTCAGGTGTCGGGCAGCACCGCGGAGAAGAGAGAGAGAAGAGGTCTGAAACAAATGGGGTACATGAATCTTTATTATAGGATGGGGGGGTGGCTCAGGCCATGTGTAGTATGGGGGGGGTGGCTCAGGCCACGTGGAGTCAGCCGACAATGGCCGTCCCCACTACCTCACCACGCAGAGAGAGAGAGAGTGAGACCCAAAGGAGCCCAGAAAGAGAGAGAGAGAGCTGAAAGCCCGGAAGGGGGGGGGGAGAGGGCTTTTATTGGGCGACAACCAGGGGTGACGTATGGGGGCAGGATTGGTTGAAGGGGGCACTGCTAGGATAACACGGGGCGTGATAAAACCTGGGCGCGGAGACTGCATCAGAATAATTCCTCAGCGTCATCTCCTCCTTTCCCTTTATATCTCAATGGACACAGTAAAGAAAAATGGAATGGAGCAGACTTAAATGTTATTAAAGAGTGCCGTGCTCAGGTGGGAAGATGTAGGACTTTCTGTGGAGGAGGGAAGGCTTAAATGGCTGCCAACCTTGTGAGATTTATGTGTCCCCCTGTGCTCAAGCCCTCTTTAGAGAGAGAGACTTACCTGGAGGGACTCATCTCATAGGTTTAAGCGCAGCCTGCTTAACCATCTCTTCACAAAATCTCTACATCTTTTCTATCTTTCTACCTAGTAATAGCGTAAGATGGTTCAAAGTCTGCAAAAGACTATCATGGAGCAGAAACCTTTTGGGCATAAACCTAAATGATATAACAAAACAGGAAGGGACAAGTAGGGGTGGCTAAGGACATCCAGAGTCGCAGCAGCGGCAGAGGGAAAATGATGGAGAAGCACATGGTGTGGTGATTTGCCCGTTTGTGAATAAAGATTAAACTGCAGCTTCTCAGCCCAGCCGTGTGTCCTCGAGTCTCTGTCTACCGCCGCAATGCTAGCCCGGCCTGCTGGCGCCCCTGAACTTTAACAACAAATGGCGCCCACGTGGACATGACCTGCACATCTCTGATAAGTGAAGACAATTTGGCTACCTATGTACTATGGCCTTCTCTTCTGCTTGTGAAGAGATCTCCAAAGGCCTCTGCCCTTTCTTCATGAGACTGTTTCGCTGTTTCTGGAACATTTATCTCTGGACCACTCTGTGGTTTCCGCCCAACGCCAGCCCGCAGGAGCTGGCTTTCCACCAGACATGGCAGGGCCATCGGGCAGGGCCGCGGCAGCCTATCATGGCCGCCACCCCGGGGCACCTCGGCCTGCACCTTCTGCATGGCTGGCCCGCCCACCCTCCTGCTATGAAGTCTGGACAGATCCCGGACCCCCCCACACTGGAGACCACGGGCTCCCTGCCGAAACTGGGCCCCCTGGCCGAGATCTCCAGCTCGGGCCTGAAGGCAGACGAGCTAGAATACGCAGAGATTCATGCAGAGATCGCAACCTGCAATTCCTAGAAATGAAGCTACCCAAGAGGCCACCACTGGACAACGCACTCCCCAAACAGCTCAGACAATACAGATCTAAATTCGTGTTTAAAATGACATGTCTTCGTAACAAAAGTTTCTCTCCTTGTATATTGAAGACCATGTGTATGTGTGTGTTTAAAGTTTGGTAACAGTAACTTTAAGGTTAAAAATGTAACTTTAAGGCTAAATTCTTACCAGGCAAAGTTAAATGAAAAAGGTTCTCAATGTAATTCTCATAAAGATAAAATTAACTTACATTTAAAGTCTGAGGTAAAAATTAGTTAAATATCAATATATTTTAACTAAGTTGGTCTAAAAATTTTTAAAAACCTGCAAACACCTAGGGTGTGTCTCCATCTTGAATGGGTGTAACAAAAGGTTAAAAAGACGTTGTTGATATGTAAAAGTCTCAAATTCCTTCTCAATTAGAAACGGTAGATTGCACTATGGTTATGCTAATAATTCTCATGCCTGAGGCCTTTTTCTTTCTATGGTTCATGTTTGCCTTTCCACATTTTATTGTTTGAACTTTAAATAGCCTTAAAATTGTGCTGGAAGAGACTTCCAATTATGATAGAGTTATCAATTGTGGTAAACTTTTAACCTGCTACAAGTTTTGTTTCATAGTAAGTAAATTGCAGCTGTCAAGTTCTCTACAGAAAAGCAGAATTCCAATGGCTGACATTCTCCATCGAGACAGACATACAACAATTCACCCCCTGGCAATTCTTCGGTGGACATCTGCTTTGGACTTCTATCAGACTCACTGGTACACCTCAGACACTTTGCACAAAACTAGCAGCTTCCCTTATGCTGCTGGGTTTCTCAAAGACTGACTGCAGCCATGCCTTGGGACATTAGGCCTCACCCTCCCCCCATGCTAAAAAATGCCTGTCGAGGCAAGTACGCCCCCCAGAGGCAGGAAATGTTTTTTTTAAGCTGATAAAGTTTTGCCCAGAGGCAAAAAATGGCCCCCTCAGGCCTTCCCTTGGCAGCACACTGGTTCTTGTTACTCGCTTACATGTTTCTCCATGTTTGTGCCAGTTTCTTTTTTGAAAATGACTGTACGATATAGGTTTCTGTTCACCCCACACCCCTGATACTGTGGTCATTTAGTTAAAAACAGAAGGGGGAATTGTTGGTATGTTTCATATTGGTTTGTTCCCCTTCCCCCCAACTCTGAGAGAATTGGTTTGGCCCTTGCTAGTTTCACGCCCCTTTTTCTCCCCGCCCCCTATGCTAAGGACGTCCAGAGTCCCAGCAGCAGCAGCAGAGGGAGAATGATGGAGAAGCACATGGTGTGCTGATTTTCCCATTCGTGAATAAAGATTAAACTGCAGCTTCTCAGCCCAGCCGTGTGTCCACGAGTCTCTGTCTACTGCCGCAACACTAGCCTGGCCTGCTGGCGCCCCCAGACTTTAACAACACAGGATCCTATGTAACCTCTGCATCCCTGTAGGTCTGAGCTTGCATTCTGTGCTCATGGCTAGGAACATTCCAGGCTGCACTCATTTCAGGACCCATCTTCCTCAGGTAGTAGAGTATGTTGTCCAATCTCCCTTCAGAGAATGGAACATTCCCTACCATTATTCATCCACACTGAGGGCAAGGATCCACAAAGGATTCCACAAAGGATTAGCGGCCCACAAAGGATTCCATTGTGATGTTCCTGATGCAGATGACTCATGGGTCCCTTCTTTTCTTTTTTTTCTTAATTGTTTTAATTTTTTTCCCTTTTGTTTCCCTTGTTTATCATTGTTGTTGTTATTATTGTTATTGCTGTCATTTTTGTTGGATAGGACACAGAGAAATAGAGAAAGGAGGGGAAGACAGAGGGGGGAAAGACAGACAGACAGACAGACACCTGCAGACCTGCTTCACTGCCTGTGAGCGACTCCCCTGCAGGTGGGGAGCGGGGGCTCGAACTGGGATCCTTATGCCTGTCCTTAACCCACTGCACCACCGCCCAACTCCTAGGCCCCTTATTTTCTAACTTCAGGACCCCTTGTGATTATATAAAACCCACCTCTGTATCTTAACACCAGCTGACTAGCAACAGGAATTTCAAATGCTACCTTAATCCCTCCTTACCAAGTAAAGTAATATATTGTTTCCAGATATTAGCATCATGATATTGGGGGAGAGTATGATATTGGAGGAGAGTATTATTCTGCTAACTGTAGCCACTAACTGGCTTTTAAAAAATAATTTTATTGGGGAGTTAATGGTTTACACAATAGTTGTTGACACAGGTAAAATTTGTCATCTCACTGTGGTAGACATATCTGCAAAACTTTGGTCAGTAAAAAGAAACATTTTGGACACTGTGGACGGGGTCTCTAATACACACCCTTTCCTGCTAGGAAGGAGACTAATTTTGAAAATTATAAATACCAACTCTATTTTCAATTTGTTTATAAAAAATTTGTAACATGTGCACTCAGCCAGATGCGCCACCACCCACCCCCAAGAGTACTATAAGAAGTGCATCGTGAAAAGTCTGTCTTTGATGCTGATTCCCAGTGGGTACTTATCCAGCACTGAAGTATTTGTTTAAAGCTATTTTGCCGGTTAACAAATCTCCTTGACAAGGAGTTAAACTTGTAAGCATCAGTACATAGCAAGAGAGGCTATAAGACCAACTGCATGTTAGGAACCAGCTCCACAAACGCCCTCACTGCTTGCCAAAGTCAGATAGCAAAAACAAAGAAGGGAGATTCCTGGCATTATCCAGACCCTTTATTAAACTAAGGACACTTACGGCTAGAACATATGGCTCATGTCGCCTATTCCCTATGTTTTAATGTATCCTCTTGTATTTGCCAGTTTTATCCTATTAATTCCCATTATCTGTTCCATATTTGTGCATACTTTTAACTTATAACTACTATTGACATACTCTTTTGCACACGTTTTTCAAACAAATTTTCAAACATTTATCTCTCTCCCCCCTCCTCCCTCTCTCTTTCCAAGGTTTTCCCTGAAGCTTCATGTTTGTACAATCCCACAGCTTGTGTTAGGCTCTTCTTTCTGTGTCTCTTTTCTTATTTTGTAGATACAAAGTCAGAGGCAGAAAGGAAAGACAAAGCAGCCCTGTTTTAATACTTGTGCTAATGCTACTCCTCCTGAGCTTCACTGGTATTCCCACATCATGGCATAGGGGTAGGACCCAAGTCCTTGCTCATGATAATCTGTATATTTTAACCAGTTTTTGTCTTGAATTTTTTATCATTATCTTTATTATTTGTTGGGTATAGACACCCAGAAATCAAGAGGGATGGGGGTGATAGAGAGACAGAGAGACACCTGCAACACTGCTTTACCACTTGCAAAGCTATCTATCCCCCTGCAGGTAGGGACTGGGGGCTTGAACTTGGGTCCTTGCGCACTGTAACATGTGTGCTCAACCAGATACGTCACTACTTGACCCTACTTTGAATTTTTCATACTGTCTACCATACTTTTTTTTATGGTAAAAAGTCTGTAACATTTACTGTCTTTACTATCTCTAAGTGTATAGTTCAATAGTAACATACACATTTACATTAATATACAACCAATCTCTAGAACTTTATGTTTACACCATACTTTGTTTAACCATTCATCTATAGGTATGATACTAAATTTATTTCCACCATTGGCACTGAGAGTATCTCTTTGTTGTGCATGTGTGTGTGTATGTCCTATGATGTTTTTGCTGCATCACTAGTATAAAATGAAGATATTCTCATATTAGGTATGGGAGGCTTTTGTTTCTTTTATTTTCTGCTTTTTTCCTTTTCTTTCCTCTTCTCTTCTCTTCTTTCTTTCCTTCTTTCTTTTTTTTCCACTAAGGTTGGCATTAGGGCATGGTCCAGCACTCCTGGTGGTCTTCTTCTTTCTTCCTTTCTTTCTTTCTTTCTTTTTATTTTCTAGAGCAGAGAGAAATTAAGAGAGGAAAGGGAGACAGAAAAGAAGAGAGAGAAACACCTCCAGTACTGCTTCACTAGTACATGAAACTCTTTCCCTGATGGTGAAGATAAGGGGCTCAAATCCAGGTCCTTACAATGATAATATGTGTGCTCAACTGGTGTTTCTTTTCTTTTAAAAAAAAAAATGGCATCAGACCTACTGGTAGGTCGTGCACTTAGCTGAGTACATATGTTACAAAGTGAAAGGACAGGATGTCTAGCCCCCATTCCCCACTTAGAGAGGGAAGGCTTCATGGGCAATAAAGCAGTGCTTCAGGCCTCTATCTATCTATCTCCTCCTGCTCTCAATTTTTCTCTTTCTCTATCCAGTAACTAAGTAGATAAAAAACATTTTTTAGAAAAGCAGTGTCGGGAGTCGGGCGGTAGCACAGTGGGTTAAGCACACATGGCACGAAGCGCAAGGACCTGCGTAAGTATCCTGGTTCGAGCCCCAGGCTCCCCACCTGCAGGAGAGTCTCTTCACAAGCAGTGAAGCAGGTCTGCAGGTATCTCTCTTTCTTTCCCCCTCTCAGTCTTCCCTTCCTCTCTCCATTTCTCTCTCTCCTACCCAACAGTGACATCAACAACAATAGCAATATTAACTACAACAATAAAAAAACAACAAGGGCAACAAAAGGGAAAATAAATAAATAAATATAAAAATAAATAAATAAATAAAAACAGCGTCATGGCATTTTATTCAGTTAATGAGCCACTATAAAGCCAGCTAACTCCAAAATGATTACTATCTGAGTCTCCTTCATGGAATAGATTTTAAAATGCAAAAGTTTTGTCTTCCCTTTCTCCCACACGCCTAAGAAATATATTCATTTTCAAATTGTCTTTCTTTGAAATCAGTAAGAGATTCTCAGGTAGTTTGGCTGGACAACTCTGATAAAAATAAACGTATCATCTCTATCAGGAACAACAAAATAGACCCCTCTGTGGGCTTCCCATAGGACCTTGCCCTCAACTTGGATCAACAATGGTAGATAATGATCCATCCTCCGAAGGGAGGATAGACAACATACTCTATGCTACACCTGAGGAAGATGGGTTGCTATTGGTGCAGCTTGGGATGTTTCTACTCATGTTTCTGTAGAATGTGAGCTCAGATCTACAGGGGTGCAGAGGTCACATAGGCTCCTAAGCTGAATATGGTTCCCAGATAAAATCAAATAGATGGGGTTTACAGTCAATAATATTTATACACCTTTCCCATACTGGGGAGCTACTCTCTACTCTGATCCAGCTTTCTGTCCCTTTTCCAGCAATGACATCATCTCCCCAGACAATAACTTGGATCCACTGGCATATCAGATTTCAAGCTCAGGGGCAAAAAAGAAAAAGGAAAAAAAAAAAAAAAAACTAGTATAGCCATAGGCCCTTTGGAATATAACTAAAATAGGCCTACTAGCTATCTACAAAATGGAGGAAACTCCAACACTTCATCTGTACTATTCCAGCCTTTAGGTCCATGATTGTTCAACAATTTGTCTGGCTTTGTATGTTAGCTCTCTTTTCAGCCACCAGGCTCTAGATGCTAGCAGGATTCCAACCAGACTTCCTTGGACAGACAACCCCACCAATGTGTCCTGGAGCTGTGATTCCCCAGAGCCCCACCCTAGTAGGGAAAGAAAGAGGCACGCTGGGAGTATGGATCGACCAGTCAACACCCATGTTCATCTGGGAAGCAATTATAGAAGCCAGACCTTCTACATCCCATAATGACCTTGGGTCCATACTCCCAGAGGGATAAAGAATAGGAAAGCTATCAAGGGAAGGGATGGGATATGGAGAGCTGGTGGGAGGAATTGTGTGGAGTTGTACCCCTCTTATCCTATGGTTTTTGTCAATGTTTCCTTTTTATAAATAAATAAAAATATATATACACATTTGAGTTGATTTATATATAAATAATAATTTTGTTTTTGAAGGGAGAAGTTTTGGATTAGCAGTCACTTACTGGAAGTAAATGAGTTCTTTATTGGGAAGAGAATGGACAGGTAGGAATTAGGAAGGGCAAAAAGCAGATCTGTAAATTGAATATTCTCCCAAAAGAAAAGTGGAGAAAAGTGAAGAGAGACTCAGCTATGCTATATGCACACAAGAAAGATGACATATGACATATGAATGTCATTGCCTTCAGAAAGGCCAAGACAAGGGTCAACAATAACTTCCAAAGTTAAATAGTTAAAAGCAATGTGGGAGGTAGAATTTTTGGAAGGGACACATTCTTTTTTTTTGAGAATTCACACTGAGGCACAAGAATAAAATCACATAAAAGAAGTTAGTAGCAACCTTGATACAACTAATTTGCGAGATGCTATAAAGTGTCGAGTGAAAGCATGTTCCTTTTTTAGATGATGCTATGACATAACCAAAGTTAATAACTAATTCAAGCAAAATATGCATAAAAAGAAACAAATTCCTTATACACATAATTTTTTTTAAAAAATAGTGCTTATTACTGAGAGAATAAGATAAAGGAAACATATACAAGAAGAAAGCACCAGAGCCGACACCCTGGCACATGGGATGCCAGGGATAGAACTTGCGTTCTCATGCTTGTTGTTCAATACTTTATTCTCCTGGGTCACTAATTATAGTATTTCAAAACTAACGGAAATGTTAGATAGTATTCCATGTAACTGCCATATTAACAATGAGGACCTAAAACAATTTATAAAGATCAATGAGGAAGCAGAAAATATACCAACTTCTAAAAATGACAGGGACTTGCAATGCTAAAAGAAAATCTGCCCCCGCTCCCCTCACCCCCCCAAAACTACATTTTCTTAAAGGCGAGAGTAAAAGCAAAGATTTGGACACCTGAATTTGACACATTTGCAAATAAATGTTATATGTGTAAATGGAAAAAACTGGTGAAGAAATTTGAAAAGAAATAGAAATATTTTTAAAATAGGCATTTTCCTTTAGAGATTATGGCTAAAAGAGAAGAGGAAATTTAGCAATCAAAAACAAAGGCTTTTATATTTGGACATCTGAGAGTAAGAAGCTACAAGCCAAAGAAATAAATGACTTTAGATGGCACAGAAAAAAAGAATCCACAACTGATGTGGAAGGTCACCAGCCACAGTGAGAGGGAAGGGATAAGACTGTGTGTAATTGTGGCAAAGATGACTTACCTGATGACGAATAAAAGAAATGAAGAACCAGGGCAAAGGCACAGGTGAACTGAGTCTAAATGTTAATGATCTGAGCTTTCAGTCTGGCATTTTTATCTCTCCCCCCATCCCCCATCAGCACCCCCTAGCAATGTTAGGAGATCCAGACACTGGGAATAGACAGAAACAGGGATGACTTGCCAACATGCCACTGGGATTTTCCCCAGAACAGAAGCTCCTTATGCAGCCACTTCATTAGAACTAATGAATCAATTCACCAGGATTGACAGTTCCTTATATTTTGGCTCCATAACCAAAAATTTGGAAAATAATCAGCCTTAGAAGTTATCAAAATAGGCACCTGGTTCCTTGGAACGGTGACTGGGAAATATCCCAACTGGAAATATCTGCCATGTCTCTGAAATTACATTGTTCATTCAGCTCTAGGAGACCATTTGCTCAGTCTAGATACTCATATGCACATTCTGTGGTCAACAAAGCTCCCCTTTCCTGCTCCAGTGCCTGATCAAGTCCTTGTCATTCTCAAGGAAGCCATACTGTATACTCACAGCACTTCCACAGCTGTGTGGAAAATAAATATTCTAAAAAATTTATTTGTCTCACAGTCAAGACAAGAATTACGTATGTTTGAGATGTAATGAGTTGTCCACAAAGAGCAAAGTATTTAGTAATAAATATTGAGTATATAAGTGAAGAAATGGATGAAAAAAAAGTAAGTATCATGAGCCCCTTGGAATCTAAAATAGACCTAATAGCTTTTTCCAAAATGGAGACCCCCAAATCTTCATTTGTAATATTCTTTCCTTTAGGTTCATGATTAGTCAACAATTTGTTCTGCTTTATATCTTAAACTCTTTTTCAGCCACCAGGTTCCAGATGCTACCATGATGCCAACCAGACTTCCCTAGGCAGGTGCCCCCACCAATGTGTCCTGAAACCTGCCACCCTAGGTCCCTCTCCCACTAGGGAAAGAGAGAGACAGGCTGGGAGTATGGATCAACCTGCCAACACCCATGTTCTGCGGGGAAGCAATTACAGAAGCCAGACCTTCCACCTTCTGCAACCCCATAATGACCCTGGGTTCATGCTCCCAGAGGGATAAAGAATAGGAAAGCTATCAGGGGAGGGGATGGGATACGGAGATCTGGTGGTGGGAATTGTGTGGAGTTGTACCCCTCTTATCCTATGGCTTTGTCAATGTCTCCTTTTCATAAATAAATTTTTTAAAAGAAGAAATAAATTCTTTTTGTATAACTATTGTGCTTTTTCACTTGCCTTCTTCCTTTTTTATTGATTTAATAATGATCAGCAAGACTGTAGGACAAAAGGGGTACAGTTCTGACAGTTCCCACTGCCAGAGTTCTGCACACACCCCTCCATTGGAAGCTTTGTATTCTGTATCCCTCTGGGAGCATGGACCCAGCATCATTATGGTGTACAGAAGGTGTATGGTCTGGCTTCTGTAATTACTTCTCCACTAGACATGGGTGTTGGCAGATTGATTCACACTCCCAGCCTATCTCTATCTTTCCCTAGTGGGATAGGGGTCTGGAGAGGTGAGGTTCCATGGTACACTGGTGAGGTCATCTGTCCAGTGAAGTCAGGTTGGCATCATGGTAGCATCTGCAATTTGGTGGCTGAAAAAGCATTAAGATATAAAGCAGAAAAAATTGTTTAATAATCAAGAATCTAAAGGTAAGACTATAGCAGATGAGATTTGGGGTCTCCGTTTTGGAAAAGGCTAGTAAGTCTATTTCAGATATATTCCAAGAGGCCCGTGAATTTACTGATTTTTTTGCCTGAGCTGAATAGCTAACATGCAGGTGGACTAAAGGTATTGTCTGGTGAGATGGTTGGGAACAGACTTGGGAACAGGACTAGAAACTGGATCAGGGCAGAGAGTGGTTCCCAAATATGGGAACTGTAAACCCAGTCGATCTGGTCTAGAGCCCATATTCTTTTCTTTTCTTTTCTTTTCTTTTCTTTTCTTTTCTTTTCTTTTCTTTTCTTTTTCTTTCTTCCTTTCTTCCTTTCTTCCTTCCTTTCTTTCTCTCTCTCTCTCTCTCTCTCTCTCTCTCTCTCTCTCTCCCTCCTTCTCTCTTTTATTTTTTATCTACAAAAAGGAAACATTGGGGGTCAGGCGGTAGCACAGCAGGTTAAGCGCAGGTGGCACCAAGCACAAGGACTGGCAGAAGGATCCCTGTTCAAGCCTCCAGCTCTCCAACTGCAGGGGAGTCGCCTCACAGGCGGTGAAGCAGGTCTGCTGGTGTCTTTCTCTCCCTCTCTCTGTCTTCCCCTCCTCTCTCCATTTCTCTCTGTCCTATCCAACAACAACGACATCAACAACAACAATAATAACTACAACAACTATAAAAAAAAAATTCAACAAGGGCAACAAAGGGGCAGGGGAGGAAGCATTGACAAAACATAGGATAAGGGGAGTACAACTCCACACAATTCCCACCATCAGAACTCCATATCCTATCCCCTCCCCTGATAGCTTTCCTATTCTTTAACCCTCTGAGAGTACGGACCCAGGGTCACTATGGGGTGCAGAAGGTGGAAGGTCTGACTTCATTGCTTCCCTGCTGAACATGGGCGTTGACAGGACAATCCATACTCTCAGGCTGTATCTCTCTTTCCTTAGTGGGGTGGGGCTCTAGGGAAGCGGGGCTCGAAGACACATTCACGGGGTCCTCTGCCCAGGGAAGTCCGGTTGGCATCATGGTAGCATCTGGAACATGGTGACTGAAAAGAGAGTTAACATATAAAGCCAAACAAGTTGTTGATTAATCATGAACCTAAAGGCTAGAATAGTGCAGATGAAGAGTTGGGGGGAGGGGGTCTCCATTCTGTAGCTAGCTAGTAGGCCTATTTTAGTTATATTCCAACGGGCCCATGACTATACTAGTTTTTGTTGTTGTTGTTTTTTCCCCTGAGTCTGAAATCTGATATGCAGATGGATCATTCTAGCCCGGAGCTAGAGCTTCTGCCTCACACCTCCCAAGTCCTGGGATCGGTTCCCCCAATCTCCCAAGCAAGAGGCACACTTGTTTTCCATGTTTTCACTCTTCTCTGGGCCTTAGGGGCTCCGCAGTCCCGCAGCAGACAAGAGGGCAAAAGTTCACGATCTGATCTAGAGCCTGTGTATCCTCTGCATCCCTGTAGGTCTGAGTTTGGATTCTGGAGTCATAGCCAGGAACATCTGAGGCTGCACACTGTTTGCAGGACCCGTCTTCCTTGAGTGACATAGTATGTTGACCCAACCTCCCTTTGGAGAATGGCTGCCTTCTTCCTTGTATCTGAAAAAAGTAGCCCTGAAATGGGATGCACTAGAGACAAAAACAACAAGTGAAATTTAAGACTGTCTTTCTCTACTTTCTGTGAAAAATTCTATTGGTGTTTTGTAAAGGATTGCATTACCAAGTCGAACAAAACTGACACCATCATATTCCTTCATTAAAACTTATGTTACAGAGCTATAGTAGGGTCAGGCGGTGGCACACTTGTTAAGTGCACAGATTATAGGGTGCAAGGACCCAGGTTCAAGCCTCTGGTTCCCACCTGCAGGGGGAAAGCTTCATGAGTGTTGAAGCAGGAATGCAGGCATCTCTCTCTCTCTCTCCTCTTTCCTCTAAATTACTCTCTGCATTTATCTAATAATTAATAAAAAATAAATAAAGATATTATAATCAAAGAGTATAGTACTCAGTACTGGCATAAAAACACATATATAGAGTAGGGCACCAAAGTAAAAACCCCAGGTTGAGGGTGAGGGTGGGAATGGTGTTTATGTACACTCCTATTAATATACAGTCATATAAATCACTATTTAATTAATATGAGAGAGGAAACATTGATTGACTGTCTCAAACTTTTAAATGAACTGACCATAGGCTATCTTTGATATGCTGACTCTCTTAAAAGCTTAGACCAGGGAGAACAGAAGCAACCGGTGGCACAGCTATATACAATAATATCATAGGACATAAATTATAGTGATGTTGTATCTGTCTGTCTATCTATTCTTTTCATTTAAAAAAGTCCCAGCAACAACTACAAAAAATATATCTAAAAGAGCTAACTCAACACAAAAACACATAATCTAATTTTACCATCAAATTGTTTGTCTTAAACATACAAAATTTATGTTAAAAAACATAACATTTTGGGAGTCGGCAGTAGTGCAGCTGGTTAAGCACAGGTGGTACAAAGCACAAGAACCAGTGCAAGGATCCTGGTTCGAGCCCCCGGCTCCCCACCTGCGGGGGATTCACTTCACAAGTGGTAAGGCAGGTCTGCAGGTGTCTTTTTCTCCCCCTCTCTGTCTTCCCCTCCTCTCTCCATTTCTCTCTGTCTTATCCAACAACGATGACATCAATAACAACAACAATAATAACTACAACAATAAAACCATAAGGGCAACAAATGGGAATAAATAAATAAAGAAAAAATATATAACATTTTTCCCCCTTTGTAGTCCTTGTTGTAGCCTTGTTGCGGTTATTATTGTTGTTGTTGATGTCGTTGTTGTTGGATAAGACGGAGAGAAATGGAGAGAGGAGGGGAAGACAGAGAGGAGGAGAGAAAGATAGACACCTGCACACCTGCTTCACTGCCTGTGAAGCAACCTCCCCTGCAGGTGGGGAGCGGGGGGCTCGAACCGGGATCCTCATGCTGGTCCCTGTGTTTTGCGCCATGTGCGCTTAACCCGCTGCGCTACCGCACGACCCCTTATATATAACATTTTAAATCAGAAAAGTGAACTGCTGTTCTGCAAGTCTAATATTTTTCCAGCTTTCCAGATGATTCTGAATACCTA
The DNA here is from genome assembly GCF_950295315.1 of Erinaceus europaeus. NCBI lineage: Eukaryota > Metazoa > Chordata > Mammalia > Eulipotyphla > Erinaceidae > Erinaceus > Erinaceus europaeus. The sequence goes on along the minus strand of NC_080179.1, from coordinate 23,190,379 downwards.
GATTTTGATTTAATATTTGCCAGTTTTAACTGCCTGCAGACCTCAACAAATATAGCTACCACCCAAATGCAGCCTGTGGGCTGTATTTACTTGGAGTGGGGAGGACATCCAAGAGAGCTCAGATTCCTGAAGTTTATTGCTGGAGACATCAAACAAATGCCAAAATAGGAGGAGAAACAGTAATACCTGTACTTATTTGTTGTTTTTTCTCTTTTTTTTCTAAAGTATCTCTGGTTAGGAGACAAGAAAAGGCTTTTATTCAACGTCTCAGTATTACCTCAGACTATCAGTAGATTTCATTTTTTTTAATCAGTGGACTTTATATGAAAAACCTAATCAATACAGCACTCGCTTTAAGACCTAACTAGGGAATTAGAGACAGATTTAACAGGAGGAAGGAATAAGATACACTTGCAACAAAATTATAGCTTTTTACTCTGATATCACCTCAATCCCAAATTATACTAAGAGAAGTTGAAATGAATGGTTTGTGGGACTGCATTTTGTTTTGTCTAGTTTCGTTTTTAGAGAGTTCTTTTCCCCCTAGCTGTTATGTAATTGCCCAAACCTCTATGGAAATAGCCACAGCTTTAAAAACAAATCAGTAGCAAAAATCAGCCCTGCAACACACACACACACACACACACACACACACACACACACACACACACTATGTGTGGTTTCATGTCACTCCTGCTAAAACTAGAAATACAATCAAAGCTCCCACAAATTTCATTTCAGCCTCAGAAGTTGACAAATGATGAATTTAAATCAAAGAGAAGTCCTGGCTGTCTGGGATGTAAAAAAAAAAACCCAAATCTTGAAAGTTCTTTATGGAGATTGTTTCAGAAGAATGGTTTTAATTGCTCTCCACGTCTAGTGAAAGGACAACACAAACTCAAAGGAACTCTAGTAAAATCCACACATAAGAACACGAATGGGACAGCTGAATTACCCACTGTCAGAGCTGAAAAGCAAAATTGACAGGTTTTAATCAAAGAAATGTTCATGACGCCCAACCAAATAAAGACTAGTAAGCGAGCAAAAAGAAGACAAATAACATCCTATTTATTCTATTGGGAACAATCATGTGAAAAATTCTAGGGAAAGAGAACCTGCAGGAACCATCTAGTAACATGAGGTGACATCTACTGGACCTTCAGAAAGGCATCAAGACTGTCAGAAGGAACACTCCAGGTGAAATTAAGGACAGTAGGTTTCCTTCAGGTGAGCACAACACTCAAGACAACCCTTTTTTTTTCCCTAGAACTCTGCCAGAATGTTGATGGAGTACGATAAGACATAAAGAATCCTGTGCATAAATGATTTCAGAATTCTAGTATTATATTATTAGGAAAAAAAAACTTTTTCTTATTTTACTTTCTTTTCTTTTTTGCCTCCAGGGTTATTGCTGGGGCTCAGTGCTTGTGCTACAAATCCACTGCTCCTGGAGGCTATTTTTCCCATTTTGTTGCCCTTGTTGTTGTTATTGTTGTTGTAGTTATTATTGTTGTTGTTATTGATGCCGTCGTTGTTGGATAGGACAGAGAGAAATGGAGAGAGGAGAGGAAGACAGAGAGGGGGAGAGAAAGACAGACACCTGCAGACCTGCTTCACCGCTTGTGAAGCGACCTCCTGCAGGTGGAGAGCCGGGGGCTCCAACCAGGGTCCTTACGCCAGCCCTTGCACTTTGTGCCATGTGCACTTACCCCGTTGCACTACCGCCCGACTCCCTCTTATTTTACTTTTATAAATTTATTTTCATTTAATTTATCTACTGGTTAGAGACAAAGAGAAACTGAGACAGAAAGGGGAGACGGAGAGGAAAAGAGAGGAAGATAACCCACAGCACTGCTTCACTAGGTGTGATGGTTTCCTCCTTCAGACGGGGGATCAGAGGCTTGAACTCAGGTCCTTACACGAGGCAACATGTGTGCTCAACCAGGTGTGCCAGCACCAGGTCCCCTTTTATTTTACTTTTAGAAAAATACCAGATTTTTAGATTATATACAAAAAGTAAAATAAAGACCATTATTAAAACTTCAGAAAACATAGAAAAGCACAAAGAAGGAAGTAAATATTTTATAAGCCTATTCCAGTCTTTATACAGCTACATTATATGGACATAAGGGTATGGTTAAATATATGGAAAAGCAGGGCTGGCAAAGCGGTTTATCCTGGACCCCACCACAATGAAGGAAGCATGTATACTGTGGTTTATTCCATCCCCTACTCCCTCCCCCCAATACACTGTTTCTCTGTCTCTGTCTGGAAAAGTCAGCCCAAAGTAATGTAGGTTGATTGTGGTGATGCAGTATATCAGCAACCATGGATGGAAGTCCCTGCACAGTGCTGATGTCAGCCTTGGCGACAGAGCATGCAGTGATCTGTGCAGGCGCATGGTGGTTTGTGGGTGGATCCAGTCTGTGCTGGTGTACAAAGCATTGTGGGTGGGCTGGATAAACTTAAAAGTACAGCCAGCGAGAAGTCCCGCTTTTTGGCTGCTGCTTCCTCTCCTGGTTGGAAGCATCTCGGCGGAGGTGCGCCATGGCTACTTCTGGGAACTGAATACGTGTGACTCTGCTAGCCGGTAAACTTTTAGACCCCTCTACAGCCATGAGCAACCTTTATCAGAGCTGATAATTGTTTATCGTATGGGACTAAACTTTTGATAACTATACTCAGACTTTATGGACCTCGTATACTCTTAATCCTTGACAGTAAGTGCTTATTTTGCCTCTTTCCTGTTTCAGCCTAATAAACCTTGCTTTGTTTAAACCACTTAGTTCCCAGCTCCTGGTTTGAATCCTTTTATGTGCAGCAAACCCCCCACCATCCCCCTTTTTAAGTTAAATTACAACAGTTGATGGTGATAAAAGTAAATGTATATAAAAATTCACTTATTATTTTTTTAAAGATTTTATTTATTTATTAATGAGAAAGATAGGAGGAGAGAGAAAGAACCAGACATCACTCTGGCACATGTGCTGCGGGGGATCGAACTCCGGACCTCATGCTTGAGAGTCCAAAGCCTTATCATTGCCCCACCTCCCGGACCACAAAAATGCACTTATTTATTGATTGATTGACCTTACCAGAACTCTGCTCAATGCTGGTTTATGATAGTTTGGAGGAACTGAATTTGGGACGTGGGAGCCTCAGGCATGAGAGTCTCTTTGCATAATCATTATACTACTTCCCCAGCAACATATATACCAAGGCTCTGATCAAACTGCAAAATTTCCTTGGTGACTTTTAACACAACATATTTTATATAATTACATGGAATATAACTTTAAACTTTAAACATATTGCTAAGGCACTACATTATATTTTATTTAGTCTAAATTGAGTGTGCATGTAGTATTTAATATTTTGAATATAGAATAATTTATGTACTTGACCCCTTATTTTATTATCGTTCTTACGCAAAATTCTTTGTAAGTGCCCCTTATTTTTTATTGGACAAATAATTTGAATTGGAATTTGATAAATCAAACTAGATGATGAATTAAGACATATTTATTTTTTATAAAAAAAGTAATTCAGGCAGACTGAGAATGAAAGAACAGTTTAGGTTAGGACAGGAGAGGAATATAGACACAAAAGAAAGATCACAATATTAATATCAGATGAGGTATATAGCTCAGGACCAAAAAAAATGAAGAGCACATAGGTGGAGAGCTTTATAATACAGAGGTGCATAATAAAGTTGTGATAAGCATGAGTATTTATGCATAAGTACCGCACACTGACCAGTTGCACCACTGGAGCTCCAAACATGAGTATTTATGAAGCAAGTAACTTGGCAGTGGTGTCTATGAACCATAACTTTGGGGATTAAGAAAGATAAATACACCACCAACAAAGTTGTGATTCATATCTTTCACACAGTGACTGAGTAAATGGATAAAACAATAAGTAGGAAAAGCAAACTCTTCAATCCTATAAACAGAGAATGTTGTTGCTTGTTGAGAAATCTATAAATTGACCTTAAGAACTAATCAAATCATAAAAGAAAACTATTTTCCAAAGGTATACATAGTATACTCACTGGCCATTAATGACCACACTAAAACATCAAATTAAGAACAAAATCAGAAAACTATATGGAAATCAAACATTTTTTTCTTTTTTTATTTATTTATTTTCCCTTTTTTGTTGCCCTTGTTGTTTTTTATTGCTATAGTTATTATTGTTGTTACTGATGCCTTCCTTGTTAGATAGGAAGAGAGAAATGGAGAGAGGAGGAGAAGACAGAGAGGGAGGAGACAAAGACAGACACCTGCAGACCTGCTTCACCGCTTGTGAAGTGACTCCCCTGCAGGTGGGGAGGCGGGGGCTCAAACCTGGATCCTTACGCTGGTCCTTGTGCTTTGCAACACACACGTGCGTTTAACCCACTGCGTTACAGCCCAACTCCCCTTTTTTTTTTTTCTTAACAAAACTATCAGAACAAAGAGATACAAACTGCCTCTTGGACTCTTTGCCAACTGTGATGAGTAAGTGGGAGGGGACACAAGAGCTTTGGTGGAGTGTGTGATGGCTTACATGGACCATGTGTGTGAAATAATACCTCTGAAATATTATAATTATGCAAAACTCTCTTAAAGCACCAATAAGAAAGGAGAAAACTTAAAAAGAAATTATGTGAGGCAGGGCGGTAGCACAATGAGTTAAGTGCACATGGCACAAAGAGCTCAGACTGGCATAAGGATCCTGGTTCCAGCCCCCAGCTGCCCACCTGCAGGGAGGTCACTTCACAGGCAGTGAAGCAGGACTGCAGCTGTCTATCTTTCTCTCCCCCTCTCTGTCTTCCCCTCCTCTTTCCATTTCTCTCTGTCCTATCAACAATAATGACAGCAATAACAACAATAATGCTGACAACAACAATAAGCAACAGGGCAACAAAAGGGAAAAAATAGCCTCTATGAACAGTGGATTCGTGGAGCCTCAGTGGTAACCCTGCAGACAAAAAAAAAAAAAAAAAGAAGAAGAAGTTCATCACAATCTACATGATCCTGTGAGGCAGCAGCTGTACACACTGCTGACCTTTCAACTCAACCACATGGATATGCCCTTTTGGGGATAACCGCAAGAATCAAAGTTCTAAATGCATGTCCAGTCTCCCTTCTGGGAGGTACTGATGAGCTATAGCAAGTCCAGGGTTAAGAACAAAGATAATATCCATGAACTAAATTCTGTGAGACCTCCTCTGTTATTAATGGTGCAGGAGCCAACCACTATGGGGTGGGCAGTGGGGTGGCAATGAGACATAGTTCTGCACTCTGAGGGAGCATGAGACATAATGGGCTTAGAGAATAGGCAGTAGCAGTTACTTTTGGGTGAGGGTAACTGGCAAGGCCAGATAGACTATGTTCCACTGAGCTGTGTGCTGAAGTTTAGCTAATTTTCTGGTTCCAACAAGATATGGAGAGGGTTAAAATGGCACACTCTTTCTCCTGTTCTCGTAAGAGTACATAGAAATTGCAAAACTGGTACCTACTAGTAGCACCGTTCCCATAGAGAGTTTCACCAGATCTTTCCCATTTTAATGAGTCTTCTTCATGACCTAGGTACTTTTAAGTGGCTATTTTTGTGCTGAGTCCCAAATTAAGTTATCTGTGTCCCTACCCTATAATGGGCCTAGACCTCTAACATATCCCTCTCTCCACCATCACTGGTCATCTCCACCAGTAACAACATAGTGGAGGCTCTACAGGATCTTCTCTCAATGTGGAACAACATGGTGGGGACTGACCCACTCTCCAAAGGGAGGCTGGTTCAAAATACTCTGCCACACCAGGAAGGCAGGTTCTGAAAGGAGTGCAGCCTAGAATGTTCTTAGCTATGACCACAGAATGCAAACTCAGACCTACAGGGAGGCAGAAGTTACACAGGCTCCAGTGCTGAATACGGAACCCAAATTAGATTGATGGGGTTTACAGTTCTCATATGTGGGAGCTACTCTGCCCTGATCCAGCTTTCTGGTCCTATTCCCAACTCTGATACCATTTCCCCAGATCTGCATGTTAGCTGTCCAGCTCAGGCAAAAATTGGTGAAGTCATGGGCCCCTTGGAATATACCCATAATAGACCTACTAACCTTTTCCAAAATGGAGACTCCCAAATTTCATCTGCTATAGTCTTATCTTTAAGTTCCTGATTATTAAACATATTGTTCTGCTTTATATCTTAACTCTTTTTCAGCCACCAAGTTTCAGATGCTACCATGACACCAACCTGACTTCCCTGGGCAGACAACCTAACCAGTGTACCCTGGAACTCCACCTCACCAGACCCCTGTCCCACTAGGGAAAGGTAGAAACAGGCTGGGAGTATGAATTGAACTGCCAACACCCATGTCCAGTAGAGAAGCAATTACAAAAGCCAGACCTTCTACCTTCTGCACCCCATAAAGATCCTGGGTCCATACTTCCAGAGAGATAAAGAATAGCTTTATAGAATAGATAAAGAAAGCTTCCAGTGGAAGGGAGGGGATGCAGAATTCTGGTAGTGGGAATTTTTTTGGAATTGTACCCCTCTTATCCTACAGTTTTGTTTGATCTTACATTATTAAATAATTTTTTAAAAAAAGAAAGCAGTTGACAGAATAGATTCAAAACCTACTCCTCATTTCTGGACCTGAAATCGCCAACATTCAGAAGACATTTATCCAACAACATAATGAATGTCTCCCAACTGGAATTTTATTATTTATCTATTTATATTTGTACAACAGGATGCACTGCACCAGAGTAAAAGACTCAGAGGAGGGAGAGGTAGGAGGGTGTAAAAGAGTTTTATAGTATTGATTTACCCATAAGCCAACAGCTGTACTGTAAACAGATAGTCCCCAATAAGATGAATACATATATATAGAAAGAGAGAGATAGAGAGGAGTCCTAATCCTCACCATCTCCAGGATTCCTGGTCATGGGTCCTGCTGATTTTTAAAGCTAGATACTTTGTGGGGACTATATTTCAATGCCCATACCAAATACCTCCATCCTTATTGAGATACTCCATCTTACATGTCTGTGACATTCCTCCCAGTGTGTGACACGGGGGGGGGGGTGAGTTCCCCCCGTTGGCAGTAGTGTGTCTCTGCATGATCTATCTATTCTGTGTGGTATTTTTACCCCTTGTTGTGGAGACATGTTTAGCTAATTCTCAGATCATTTTCAAAAAAATTTACTCTGTTTACAGCTGTATCCTTGGTGCATCTTTGGAAGGGGGGGAGTTCAGGCTTTTCCTAAGCTATCATCTTGAATCACCTTCCTAAAATTTGGTGGCTTTGAAACACTTGTTATAGTTCCCAGACTCTGAACACGATGCAATATGTTTAAAAAATAGATGAGAAGGAAATGCATATAAATATATACCACATGAAATTATATATATGTGTGTGTGTGTGTGTGTGTTACACGAGATGTTTATGACTTATGACACGGAAATAAAGACAGGAAATACTAAGTACTAAATTGATAATACAGGTTACCATGACTGTTGAATTCAGAGAAAGGATATGATTTCTAGGGAAGTGTGGCCTTAACATATTGACCAAAGAAATGAGAACTAAAGCTAAATCCTGAAAGATAAGTCATCTGAGGAGAATATCTGTAGAGAGAAGAAAAGCAATGGTGTGGACACACAGTCAGCTGAAGTGGTTCAGATACAGGCAAAAGCCCCTTTGTAATGAAGGACAGAGAGCCAGAAAGATAAATTGTGGTCAGATTACAGAGAGCTATAAGTGGTGGGTTAATCAGTTTGGGCTTTGCTGATAGGAAGCTTCTTTAGATTTATAAGCAAGGTAATAGCATGATGAAAGTAGTGCTTTAGATTGATGGTATTTTAGTTACTCGCCATATATATTGAGGTTAGCAAGAGAGCAAGAAGGTCAGACACCGGCCTAAGGGGTAAGCCATGCTTACCATTGTTAGGCTAAGGACTTCTATAGAATGCTGAAAGTGGAAGAGATATGAAGAGGGATGTGAAAGTTGTATGAATCATGGAAAGACTGAAGAGACTTACTTTTGGTTAGATACTAGAATGATTAAAAAAAAATGATGGCACATGTAGGGTCTATTTTAAGCCCGGGTAGCAGATCAAATAATAATAATACCATTGAGGAAGAGGGAAAACAGAGATGGAGGCAAAAAAGTGAATAGCCTAACAATCTCTGGGAGGGGCTAGAGAGAGAGTTCACTGGGCATGGTGTGTTTGAGCCCCTACCCTTTAAGAGAGATACTATGTCACTGTAGGAAGTTCTGTGCTGTGATCTCTGTTCCTCATTCTCTTTGTTTCTCTATCTGAATGAAAAAGCAGACTGGGATCATTAAAGCTGCACAGGCTTTAATTCCTAAGGCTCCAAATTCATAAAAAGTGGGGGGGGGGGAGGGAAAACCACGATTAATTTATATTAAACCATATTGAAGTTGAAGTGAAGGTGAGATAATGTAGTGAAAGAGTTCATTATGCAGCTAGAAATTCAGGCCTGGTGGGGGTTGGGGCCACTGAAGTAAGATTATTGGCAGATATAAGAAGACAAGAGACTAATATGACAGTGGCACCATCTCAATGACTAAATCTAGAGCCATGCTCACATTTATTAAGAGAAGAAAACAAATGTAGTGAAGAAAAGATTGAAAGCTGAGAGAGAATGGATAAGAGTGATGTGTGTGATGCTACAGGAGATAAAGGTGTGGAAAGGTCAAAAGAAGATGGAGCTAAAAGATCAATCATACCAGATACCACAGAAAGGCCAAGGGAAATGAGAAACTGGTAACACTATTGGGTTCAGTTCCTATGAGGCCAGTGCACTTAGCATATAGAATCAAAATCCTAGGAAGATCAATTGCAGAATGAAAGAGAACAAGAACAGAAGATGGTATCAATATCAGATTAGCCAGGTTTCAATATTATCTCCATTAAAAACTCAGTGTGTGTGTGTGTGTGTGTGTGTGTGTGTGTGTGTGTGTGTGTGTGTGTGTGTGTGTGTGTGTGTTTTGTCTTTGTTTTTTCTTTGTACAAGCTGCTTAGGCTTCCAAGTCACCATCTTCAAAATGGAGAGGGGCCAGGAGACAATGCGCTGAGCAGAATTCGAACCCTGCCATGTGGTACATGGGAGATTTTATATCAAAGGAGGAAATTTCCATGCTGTGGTATCTTCCACTCTTTCTTTCTATGTGTTTTCTATTTGAATGAGAAAGTGTAGCATGAAATCATGCTACATCCCAAAATAACATCCCAAAATAAATACAAATAAACAAGGCAGTGGTAGCATCTATCTTGCAAGACTATGAGACTAATGGACAATACATAAAAATTGATTCATATAGAGTGATTCAACTGGGAAGTGAAGCCACATAGGAGTAGGAATTAAAGATGCCAGGGCAAGAGGAAATGTAAAGAACAAAGTCTCCAAGGATAAATGTAAAGAGATAAGGGAGTAACACAACAGGCTCACAGCTTGAGAGTAAGGTCAGAAAAGGATTTATTTATTTATTTATTTTGGTCGTTTGCTTTTTTTTTCTTTTGCTACCAGGATTATTGCCGGGACTAGGCATCCTCATATGAATCTGCTACTCCTGGCAGCCATCTTTTCCGTTTTGTTGTTGTTGTTATTTGTTTGTTTTATTTACCCTTTTTTTTTTAAATATGACAGGACAGAGAGAAGTTGAGGGAGTTGGGCGGTAGAGCAGCAGGTTAAGCACATGTGGCGCAAAGCGCAAGGACCGGCATAAGAATCCTGGTTCGAGCCCTTGGCTCCCCACCAGCAGAGGAGTCGCTTCACAGGTGGTGAAGCAGGTCTGCAGGTGTCTTATCTTTCTCTCCCCCTCTCTGTCTTACGCTTCTCTCTCCATTTCTCTCTGTCCTATCTAATAACTGCAACATCAATAACAACTACAACAACATTTTTTAAAAAGGCAACAAGAAAAGTTGAGAGGGGAGGGGAGAGGAAACATAGAAAGAGATATATAGACACCTACAGAACCGTTTCATCACTCCTGAAGCATGTCCCCACTGCTGGTGGGGATTCCAGGACTGAACCCAGATCCTTGTGCATTGTAGTGTATGCACTTGACCGAGTGCCCAGTCCACCCATAAAAAGGATTTATATGAAGATGGAGTTTGGAAGAGATCAGAATGACAAGAAAGCTCACACCCGAAGATATGTTTCCTCCCAATTAAGAAACTTAGACAGAATCAGGAGATTGTTCACTTGGTAGAATGCAGACTTAGCCACATGAGTGGACCTTGATTTGAGCCCCACAATTTCACAGGAGCAGTATGCATGGCACAGAAAAATCTTCATGAATTAGGGGACTGGGTGTTGGCACATAGCACAAAGCGCAAGAACCGGCCTAAGGATCCCGGTTCAAGCTCCTAGCTCCCCACCTGAAGGGAAGCAGGTCTCCAGGTCTTCTCCCCCTTCCCCGTCTTCCCATCCTCTCTGGATTTCTCTCTGTCCTATCCAACAACAATAACAGCAATAACAACTACAATAGTAATAACAACAACAATAAAACAAAGGCAACAAAAAGGGGAAAAAATAGCAGTGGATTTGTAGTGCAGGAACCAAGCCCCGGAGGCAAAAAAAAGGGGGGGGTAGATAAGTGCTGTAATGTCTCTTCCTTCTCTTTGTGTATCTCTAACTGAAACTAAATGAAAGAGTCTATCAGAAGCATCCCACTGCACAAAAAAAAAAATAAAATAAAGAAGCACTAAGGTCAAGTTTGGTGGGAGAGAGGTCTCTGCAAACATTTGCAAAATGTCATAGCAAATTCTATTTTCTCTGAGTCCAAACTTCCTCTAGACTTTTTTTTTTCCTTAAGAAAAGGAAGGGTGGCACACCCAGTTGAGTGCATACATTACCATGGATTTAAGTTCAAGGATTTAAGTTCAAGGATTTAAGTTCAAGCCCCTAATCCCTACCTGCAGGAGGAAGCTTCACAAATGGTGAAGCAGTACTGCAGGTCTCTCTTTTCCTCCATCCCACTTTATTTCCCATCCCGTCTTAATTCCTCTCTGCCCTATCAAATAAATAAAATAAAATAAGGGAAGGAAATCAAAAAGGAAAAAATGACTGCCAAGAGCAGTAGACTTGTTGTGCAGGCACTGAACCCCAGTGATAATGCTGCTGGGGAAACAAAACAAAACAGAATAGCTCCCTGTAAGAACAGTAAAGAACAAAGGATCATGAAAAGCAATTAGGAACTATTCTAGTATTAATACAGTGCCATCTAACACTATTGACAAGGGAGTTGGCAGTGGAAACAAAGAACTCAAACCTGGCAAGTCAGCTTGCCTCCTGCTTGGGGACAAAGCCAAAGAGAACCGAGTACTGCAGATCAAAGATCTAAGTGAACCATACAAGTACTTTGCATCTAGTAGTTTGAACAGTCAGCCAATAGGTTGTGAATTTTGACTTCTCAAGGTTTTGTCAAGGTCCTTTTAGATCTGTAGCTGTAGAAAGCTTTTCCACTTCACCTGGAATAACATTTGGTACTGCATAGTCTTTTAAGTTTAACTTATCTATAGACCACAAATCATCAGATGTGAGCTTTCTTCTCAATTAAAAAAAAATTTATTTTCGGGAGTCTGGCAGTAGCACAGTGGGTTAAGCGCAGGTGGTGCAAAGTGCAAGGACCAGCATAAGGATCCCGGTTCGAGCCCTCGGCACCCCACCTGCAGGGGAGTCGCTTCACAAGGGGTGAAGCAGGTCTGCAAGTGTCTATCTTTCTCTCCCTCTCTCTGTCTTCCCCTCCTCTCTCCATTTTTCTCTGTCCTATTCAACAGTGACATCAATAACAACAACAATTACAACAATAAAACAACAAGGGCAACAAAAGGGAATAAATAATAAATAAATATTTAAAAATATATTTTCACCAAATTTTATATTTAGTATGAATAAGCCAGCTGAATCCAGTGACTTGGTTCCTTGTTGCCCAAATATCATAGCTTTTTAGCAAGAAAAGGGAGGAACATATTCTCAGGAATGATGCTGATAAAGCCATAATGATATTCATGTGCCTTGACTGATTTTCGAGTTCTTGGCATGTGGCAATTTCCCATAGTGCAACAGCTTCAAACCAGCTTTCTAACCTGGAAAGTAATGGAAGTAAGTGTTTGTCCCACAGGGCTCTACGCTCGTTCAGTCCCAGTGGAATCTGGGCATTTCATATGCTTTAAACAAGCAGGGGTGGGGGGGGTTGTCTGATGAAGATAAAATGCCATGTGTCATAGCTCGTTATTCTGAGCAGCTTTGAGGCTGCCAGGCTATTCGACTTATTTCTGGTTTTGCCATCAATATCGCTCTGGAGATGACTTATTTATAAAAAGAAGCAGGATCTAGGCTATGCATTCATTTGTAAAAGATGCCACAGACATTCTGCTGCTAATACCATGTTCATGAACTTTACCTGTGACTAAATACATTTCATTTCTTACAGCTGAGCTCCAGTAATTGGTTTTTGCAGCCACAAACACAGCCAGCAAGGAAAATAGGAGAAAGCCAGCTCTCTCCCTGCTTTATTGAAATGGCTTTTGCTGCAGATGGGAAAATCCATCCCAGCTCAGAGTTGGCAGTTCCCAAGGTCAAATCTTAGAGAGCTGGCACCTGGGAACCCCAAAGTGGAGAGGAGCAGGTGGCTTTGGAAGAGCAAAATGACCCTGGTGGTAGGATGCAGTGGAGAGACTAGGCAAACGACAGTGGAAGAGGTGTGGTGGGCAGGGGAAGGGCAAAGCAGATTTCCTAAAGAAATAAGTCTTCCGGGGGTCGGGCGCAGTGGGTTAAGCGCAAGTGGCGTGAGGATCCCGGTTCGAGCCCGGCTCCCCACCTACAGGGGAGTCGCTTCACAGGCGGTGAAGCAGGTTTGCAGGTATCTAATCTTTCTCTCCCCGTCTCTGTCTTCCCCTCCTCTCTCCATTTCTCTCTGTCCTATCCAACAATGAACAACATCAACAATGGTAATAATAATAACCACAACGAGGTTATGGCAACAAGGGCAACAAAAGGGGAAAAAAACGGCCTCCAGGAGCAGTGGATTCATGGTGCAGGCACCGAGCTCAGCAATAACCCTGAAGGGAAAAAAAAAATAAAAAGAAAGAAGTCTTCCATCCAAAGTTCATAGAAGCTCAGTGTGGGTTATTTTCTCAGAGCTAACACAGTCAGGCAAGTCTCAAGTACTTAACAAGCTACCAAATCATATAGCACAACCAATTCCAGCCTAAACTACTACTGGGAACTAGAGAATCATTATCATGTTATGTGTGATTTGGCCGTGAGCAGAAAATGTGGGTGCATCCAGTGGATTGATTAGTTAATTTATTCAGACCAAAAAAAAAAAAGTAGGCTAAATATGCAACATTTGCTTTGGCCTTGGAAGTACTGAATTATACACTTCAATAGTTTGGATCATTGGGTCCCACATTGCCAGGAGGATTGGACTAGTTGGTAACTCTACACATAAACTTTGTACTAAAGTAAGCACCAGGATTGCAGAAATGCATCGAAAGGATACATGCAGAATAATCACATTTTACCCTTCTGGCCTAGTTTTAGAGGCAATTATGATTTGAGGGAATTCATTTGAAATTGCCCCCCCCCCCCGCCTTTGTCACTCTTGCAGCAACTCTCAATGTCTCTGGCTTTTTGCCTTCTGCCAGGGATTCCTGGAATCATCAAATCTCAGTCTTCCTCAACCCTTTTGTTTCCTGAAATTCACCTTTTTTATATATCTTTGCATCCTAGGATAATACCAGATGCTCTCACACATAGGAGTGACTTAAGAAACAAAAAAGGGAAAAATACAGCGTGAAATTAATTTTTTTTCCTGTCTTTGTCAGTGTTTCATCACTCCAGGCTGACTTTTTTCAGATAGGAAGAGAGAGACAGACAGCTAGACGAAAGGGAAAGACACCACAGCACTGAAGCTTCCTTCAATGGCATGGAGGCCAGGGTCATCCACGGGTTGCATGCATGGCAAAGCAACATACTATCCAGATGAGCTATCAATATTTGGCCAGCCTTTGGGGTGGAACTACCCACAGTCTATGACAGCAGATCCAAGGGCTCTAAAGGAAGATGGGGACCCAATGTCCTATGGTAAAGAGGATGAATAGTTGGAAGAGGGTGTAGTGTGCTCCCACATATCATGAGAAGGTAAGGACATACACACATGTGATAACAAAAGTCTTGGAAATTATCATTTCCCCTAATAGAGTAATTTTTAAAAAATCATTGTGTCCCATATACCTATTGCTAAGGTCTGATAAAGAGTTATTTTTCCATGGGGGCCAGGCGGTAGCGCAACCGGTTAAGTGCACATGGCACGAAGTTCACGGGTGGGTGGAAAGGTCTTGGTTCAAGCCCCTGGCTCCCCACCTGCAGGGGGTGTTACTTCACAAGCGGTGAAGCAGGTCTGCAGGTGTCTATCTTACTCTCCCCTTCTGTGTCCTCCTCTCTCTATTTCTGTCTATTCAACAACAACAATAACAATAATAATAACAACAAGGGCAGAAGAAATAGCCTCCAGGAACAGTGGATTCCTAGTGCAGGCTCCGAACCCCAGCAATAAAAAATTATTTTCCAACACCAGTATTTGAATTTTCACATATCCTTGATTATTATAGAATATCACATGCAGAAGAAAGGGGATATTTGTGGGGGAAAAGCAGAGTTATTATCAGGAAATTTCAAATCACATGATAAAGGACATGCCTCTCATTCTCACTTCTCATTCTGTTGTCTTTCCATCACCAACCATAGTACCTACTGTCTATCAGGCCACCTTTGCTCAGTGCAAAGGTCCAAAGGTAAATGAGGCATAGCTTTTGTCTTAGAGAGCTTCATAATGATGGCCAACCAAGTGCATAGACAATCAATTATAATGTAATTTAAAGGAAAATTATGGTAAATATGTTTCACAAATTCTAGAAAGGGGATTCTGCCTACTGTAGGAGAAAGAGATAGCAGAATTGGCATAGTTTGAGTCAGTTAATCTGTGATGATGGGCTCCTGTGGCTGGGCGTCCTCCAGCCAGCTGAGAAAGGCAGCAACATGGTGAACAGGGAACCTGCGATGAAGGTGAAGCGCCAAGGAAAGGACCAACCTCCAGGGGTGCTTCAGAGAGACAGCTCCTTTCTTGTTCATACACAGAGTTAGACAGACTGATCACCATCCACTAGGAACATAGGGGAAGTATGTAGGACCCAATGAGGAAAGCACGTGACACTCACGCAATGTTAACTACCCCCAGGTGGACCTTAGTCATGCTCTTAGGTTACACCTGCTTCTCATATCCAGTTCAGGCTCAAAGGCAAGTTACCAGCCTGTAAGGACCCAAGTTATGGCCTTATAAAGGGAGGTTACATATCAGCCACGCACCAGAAATGGAAACCTTTAGGGTATGTTGTGTAAGGGGGCAGCTCCCTTGCCCCTGAGCTCGGTGCCATCTCAGTCTACAGAGTCGAGGAGGGACACGCCTTTAGGCCAGGCCAGCCTTGGTCTACCTCCTCAAGACTCAATGCAGAAGTGATAGGCCTCTACCCAGCTTGGGGGATTTGCACCTCCCACAGGCTCCTATAATTTGCATAATGTTATCATGAATATATAAATATATATATATGTAAATAAATATATTAGGGCCCAGAATTAGAGTACTAGCTTGAGTGAAGCCCTCCACTTTATTCCCTAAACTGGCACTGCATAAAATGGCAGAACAGAATTCTGATCATTCTATTGGGTTATGGGAAAGGTCATGCTGCATTTTCACAGTCTCTCTCCTTCTCTTTCTCTCGCAGTAAAAATGTAGATAAAAATTTTAATATAAAAGTAAATTAAAAGAGAATATAAAAAAGAGAGAGAATATAAATATAAAAATAAATGAATAAATAAATATAATTAAATTTTTGCTTCCTGTTTACTAATGACAAATGCATGAGTTCTGCAAATAAGAGCTCGTAATCAGACCAGGAAGATAGTTCAGTGGTAGAACACAGGACTTGCATGCATGAGGTCCAGGTTCAATCCTTAGCATCACATACACCAGAGCTGAGCAATGTTTTACTCACTATCTTATCATAAAAATAACAGAAAATAACTGAAAAATAGCAACTGCAAACCTCATAATCATTCTGGATGAAAAACACATTGGGTGGCCTTTGACCATCCGTGCTAAGTCTCCCACAGCTATTGATAAAACCTGGAGATTCTGGGAGTTGGGCAGTAGTGCAGTGGGTTAAGCGCAGGTGGTGCAAAGCACAAGGACCGGTGTAAGGATCCTGGTTCAAGCCCCGGTTCCCCACCTGCAGGGGAGTTGCTTCACAAGTGGTGAAGCAGGTCTGCAGGTGTCTGTCATTCTCTCCCCCTATCTGTCTTCCCCGCCTCTCTACATTTCTCTCTGTCCTATCTAACAACAACTACATTAATAAAAACAATAATTACAATAAAAGAAAAATAAAACATTAAAAAAAGAAGCCCGGAGATTCTAATACTATTACTAACAGACATCAGCCAAACGAAAAGAGAATGAAAGACACTGTTGGCTTTCTCCAAGCACACAATAAGACTGTAGATACTTTGTTAGGAAATGAACCTCCTGGAATGGAATTAGAGACCACTATGAAAGGAAATGTCCCACCCGAGTGATGAGGGTAAACGGTTGGCAATCCATGCCTGATGTCTCTGTACACAGTCTGAGGTGAAGCATGCTGAGACGGTACTTGTTGCACTGATTAGGTTGGAATCAGCAGATGCAATATCATTTGGCCTGACTTGAGAGAAGCATGCAGGGAAGTGAGCCCCACCCCAGAGGTTCCAGGATTGGGAGAAACATAGGTTCTATAGATGAAGCAGGAGATTCCTATTGTCTTAGGGTTTAAGAAGATAATAGTTATTGCAATAATCACATTGTTTGGCAATTGGGTTAACTTTAAAGAATCCCTTTGTTAGGATTTGCTGTATCATACACACGCTCACCATATTTCATGTCCTTTGCCATTGTTTGCATATAGCTATGCCACCAGTTGCTTTCGTCCTCCCTGGACTAAGCTTTTAAGAGAGTCAACAAATCAAAGACTCAGCCAATGTATTAAAAAGACTCAGTCTGTGCTTTAAAAAGTTTGAGATATTCAGTCAATTTTTCCCCTCATATTAATTAAACAATGATTTATATAACTTAAATTGATAGGCGTGTACATAAACACCATTCCTACCACCAAAAGACTGTGTCCCATCCCTGCTCCCCCACCCCCCAATCCTCATGAAGCTGAACATTCACCCTCACCCTCCACCTAGGATTTTTTCTTTGGTGCCCTACTCCAAATTCAGTCAGATCCTGCTTTGAATTTCCCTTTCTGCTTTTCTTTTTCAACTTCTGTTGATGAGTGGGATCATCCCATACTCATCTTTATCTTTCTGACTTAGCTCACTTAACATAATTCCTTCTAGCTCCATCCACGATGGGTCAGAGAAGATGGGTTCATTGTTCTTAATAGCTGCATAGTATTCCATTGTGCATATATACCACAGCTTTCTCAGCTACTCATCTGTTGTTGGGCACCTGGGTTGCTTCCAGGCTTTAGCTATTACAAATTGTGCTGCTACAAACATAGGTGTGCACATATCTTTTTGGTTGGGTGTTAGGGAGTCCTTGGAGTATATCCCCAGGAGAGGAATTACTAGGTCATATGGAAGGTTCATGTCTAGCCTTGTGAGAGTTCTCCAGACTGCTCTCCAGAGAGGCTGGGCCAATTTACATTCCCACCAACAGTACAAAAGGGTTCCTCTGTCCCCACAGCCTCTCCAGTATTTGCTGCTGCTGTCCTTTTTGATGTATGCCATTCTCACAGGAGTGAGGTGGTATATCAATGTTGTCCTAATTTGCATTTCTCTGACTATCAGCGACCTGGAGCAATTTTTCATATGTTCGTTAGCCTTTTGGATCTCCTCTGTAGTGAATGTTTTGTTCATATCCTCTGCCCATTTTTGGATGGGGTCATTTGCTTTTTTTTTTTTTTTTTTAGGCAGATTTATCTATTTTGTGGGACCTGTGAGAAATTCAGGTGATTTTTTTTTTCATTTTTTTTTTCATTTGCTTTTTTGGTGCTAAGTTTGCTGAGCTCTTTGTATATTTTGGTGATTAGTCTGATGTATGGCATGTGAAGATCTTCTCCCATTCCGTGAGGGATCTCTTTGTATGATAGTTCCTTTGGCTGTGCAGAAGGTTTGCAATTTGATGTAGTCCCACTGGTTTGTTTCTGCTTTAGTCTTCCTTGCAGTTGGGTTTGTTTCATCAAAGGTGTTCTTGAGGTTTAGGTGGGAAAGTGTTCCACCAATGTTTTCCTCTAAGTATTTGATAGTTTCTGGTCTAATATCCAGGTCCTTGATCCATTTGGAGTTGATTTTTGTTTCTGGTGAGATAAGGTGGTTCAATTTCATTCTTCTGCATGTTTCAACCCAGTTTTCCCAGCACCATTTATTGAAGAGAGACTCCTTCCTTTCAGACATGTATTCAATTTCATTGTATCTCTGACATGTGATACCCTGACGTACTTGGACATAAGGTACAAAGAACAAGTGAAATTGGTATGCTTTGGAAGTAAAATCTTAGAGAAGTTTATAACCTACATAGAGAAAAGCACTCCCTCCCATTTATCTTACAATGGAAGTCTAAATGTACAGTTTACTTCCCTTTTCTATTTCAGATATGGTAATAGAAATATCGCCAATACTCTGAATGCTGTTCTAAGAAATACTGCTCTTCCAGTCAAATGATTGTCTTAAGATGTTGGTCTGACTTCTTACCCAGAGGTCAGAGGTCAGTGTTTACTTAAGATGAAAGATTTGCTTACGTGACTGAAGAGACTGAAGAGATAGTATAATAGTAATATAAAAAAAGTCTTTGATGGGACCAGGCAGTGGTGCGCCTGGTTAAGCCCACACATTACAGGGCACAAGGACAAGGTTCAAGCCCCTGGTCTCCACCTACGGGCGGGGGGGAGGGAGGAGAAGCTTCATGAGTGGTAAAGCAGGGCTGCAGTTGTCTTTGTCTCTTTCCCTCTCTATCTCTCCCCTTCTGTCTCAGTTCATCTCTGTCTCTATCCAATAATAAATAAATAAGGATATTTTTTAAGTCTTTTATTTCTGAGACTTTGAGCTCCCAGGTCTAATCCCAGTACCACCACAGAGCTGAGCAGTGCTCTGGTTTTTCCTTCCTTCCTTCCATCTTTCCATCCGTCTGTCCTTCCTGCCTGCCTTCCTTCCTTCCTTTCTATCTATCATGTATCCATCTATCTCATTAAATAAACTTTAAAAATAAAAAAGAAAGAACTATTTACTTAGTATTCACATGGAGGTTCATGTTGGTAGGTGTCACAGGGTAGGAGAAGTTTGAGGCTTCTGTTCCACTCAGTCATATGGGGCCCCAGACTCTTCTACCTTGTCCTCATTAGGGGTTCTCAAAACATGGTCCAAGGAGCCCTGTGGTGTCTCTGAGAAACTTTCAAAGGTTTGCCCGATTTACAAAAAATGTACAAGAATACGACTGCATTTTTTGTCTTTTTTATTTCACTTTTTCATGAGTGTACTATAGAATAGTCCATAGATGATATGGCATGTCATATTGCAATGAATATAGTGCAAAAACAGGTATGAATATCTAGCTATATTTTATGTTTAGACATTGAAGATATTAATAAAAATTAAAACAATTCCATACTTCTCACATGAACTTTCTTTAAAAAAATATATATTAAAAGCAAGGGAGACCATCACTCAGGCATATGTGATGCTATGGATTGAACTTGAGACTTCATGCATGATAATCCAATGCTTTATCCACTGCACCACCTCCCAGCCTATAAATTCTCTTTAATCTATTATTTTTCACTGAAATTTTTATTTTTATTAGTATATAAAAGTGTTAATGTTATTTTTAAGTAATAATTTAAATGCTCATACTTGCTTCAAACCTGATAAATACCAGTAGAGACAGTCAATATAAATAAAAGCTCTTTGGGGAGCCTCAATGATTTTTTTTAATATTTATTTCCTTTTGTTGCTCTTGTTGTTGTATTGTTGTAGTTATTATTGACGTCATCATTGTTGGACAGGACAGAGAGAAATGGAGAGAGGAGGGGAAGACAGAGAGGAGAAGAGAAAGGTAGACACCTGCAGACCTGCTTCACCACTTGTGAAGCGACTCCCTTGCAGGTGGGGAACCGGGGGCTCAAACCGGGACCCTTATGCCGGTCCTTGTGCTTCACACCATGTGTGCTTAACTTGCTGTGCTACCGCCCGACTCCCACCTCAATAATTTTTAAGAGTATGAAAGAATCAGAAAAGTGTAAATTTTGGGGGTTCAGACAGTAGAATACCTGGTTAAGCCCACACATCACAGTGTGCATGGACCTGGCTTCAAGCCCCTGTTCCCTACCTACAGAGGGAAAGCTTCACGAGTGGTGAGTAGGGCTGCAGGTGTCTCTCCTTATCTTTCCCTCTATCCCCCCTTCTTTTCTCCATTTCTCTATGTCTCTATGCAATAATAAATACATACATAAAAATTAAAAACAAAAAATAATAAAGTGTAAAGTTTAGAAATCAACTCTAATCAATAATGTTGAAGTTTCTACATTCCATTCCCATGTTTAGCTGGAGCAAAAGGGACAAGAAGAAAGAGAGGTCAAGCACATTTCATGAAGTAGCCCAGAACCTGCTCATAGCTCTGTGTGCAGAATATCAAGCTTTGGCCTGAAGGGAAATGTAAGTGCTGAATAACAACCAAAGAATTGCATGAGGAGCACAAGGAGAAGGGACTGGAACAGTATCTGACAGTCTTTAAAATGAACCAATCCTGCTGACACCTTGATCTAGAACTTGGAGCCCCCAAAACTGAGAGACAAAGAATTTCTGTTGTGTTAAGTCATCAATTTGTGGTACTTATACTTGATGGCAGTCCTGGAAGACTAATATAGAAAAAAATTATAATTTTTATTTATAAAAAGGAATCAATGACAAAAACCATAGGATAAGAGGGGTACAACTCCACACAATTCCCACCATCAGAACTCCGTATCCCACCCCCTCCCCTGATAGCTTTCCTATTCTTTATCCCTTTGGGAGTATGAACCCAGGATCATTCTGGACTACAGAAGGTGGAAGGTCTGACTTTTGTAATTGCTTTCCCACTGAACATGGGCATTGGAGGGTGATCCATACTCCCAACCTGTCTTTCTCTTTCCCTGGTGGGGCAGGGCTCTAGGGAAATAGAGCTCCAGGACACATTGGTGGGGTCCAGTGGGCATCACGGTAGCATCTGGAACCTGGTGGCTGAAAAGAGAGTTAACATATAAAGCCAAACAAATTGTTGACTAATCATGAACCTAAAGGCTGGAATAGTGCAGATGAAGATTTGGGGGTCTCTGTTTTGTAGATAGTTAGTAAGCCTATTTTAGTTATATTCCAAAGGGCCCATGACTACTAGTGTTTTTTTTTTTGTTGTTGTTGTTTTCTGAGCCTGATATCTGATATGCAGGTGGACCCTAGTTACTGTCTGGGGAGATAATGTCGTGGCTGGAAAAAGGACCAGAAAGCTGGATCAGGGAAGAGAGTAAAACACACACAATAATCTGTAGTGAGTCAGTATGTGCAGCAAGCACATAGAAAGACTTAAAAAGACACCATAAAGTTCCTAATGACATAGTGTCTACTTAGACTTAGATACCCTCCTCACCTACTTCCTATTACACATAAAAAACTTTTTTTAATGTAGATAAAGAAAACTGCTGGTTTGGTCAAGGGAGATAAGCATAATGGTTATGCAAAAGATGTTCATGCTTTGAGATCCCAGGTTCAACTCTCTCTGCATCACCATAAACCAGAGCTGAGCAGAGCAGTGTTCTAACAAGAGAGAGAGAAGAAAAAAGGGAAAGTGGGGGAGGGAAGGAGGAATGCAAACTACCAACTTAACTAATAATAATGGCTATGCCTAGAGAAATACACTGGAGAGAAAATACTGTTCACATTAAAAAATGTTCTGTGTGTAGCATCTATCTGTATTCAACTGATGCTAAAGAGGTAGCAGAACATCACTCCACCACTAGTCTTACATATTTACACTTAAAGACATAGCTTTGGCTGTTCTCTGCCTCCCATAATGAGTAGAAACATGGGAATTAGCAGTCTCTTTAAGATTGCATTTATTTGTACTCAATTCCTTATCATGAATATATTGGTGGACAGGCATAAATGCTTGAACTGATGTCTCACTATAAGTAATAAGAATAACATAGATTTCAGAGAGAAAAATTTAGGTGGGGGTAGATAGCATAATGGTTATGCAAAAGACTGTCATGTCTGAGGCTCCAAAGTCCCAGGTTCAATCTTCTGAATAGCCAAAAACCAGGGCTGAGCAGTGTTCTGGGGAGAGAAAAAAAATCAGTCAGAGAGAAAAAGTCAACTCTTTTTTTTTTTTATTTTATTTACTTATTCCCTTTTGTTGCCCTTGTTGTTTTATTGTTGTAGTTACTATTGTTGTTGTCGTTGTTGGATAGGCCAGAGAGAAATGGAGAGAGGGAGGGGAAGACAGAGAGGAGGAGAGAAAGATAGACACCTGCAGACCTGCTTCACCGCCTGTGAAGCAACTCCCCTGCAGGTGGGGAGCCGGGGTTCGAACCGGGATCCTTATGCCGGTCCTTGTGCTTTGCGCCACCTGCGCTTAGCCCGCTGCGCTACAGCCCGACTCCCCAAAAGTCAACTCTTACTTCACATCAAAATAAACCATATAAAATGTTTCTTTCTTTTGCTACTTTAGTACTAGTTTGGGATCAATAATAAGCCACAACAAGGTATTTATCTGAGGCTAAACATTGTGAAATTATATACCACCATACTTAATCACTGTTAATTATGATAAGTCATCGTTTCATAGTTTTAAAATATATAAATTTTGTTAATTAAGCCTAAGTAAAATGGAGAAGAAAATGAAAACAAGTTTACCATGTAGTTAGATTTAAAAAAAAGCAGGTCAGATGTCAGTTGAGTTGGCACCTCTGTTCAATTTGGTCCACTCAGTGGCCTGTTTAATATTCATGACTCTGGAATTATAGCCAAGATAAGGCAGTCTCTTTACCTCAAAGTAGTTTAGTATTTACAGAAAGTCAGTAAGTCACTGAAATAACATGGTGCCACAGGGCAGTAAAAGGTTACCACACTGGTTACAATAAAGAGAAATTTTAATTCTAATTCATCTTGGTTCTGCTCTACCACAACTATTAATTGTGTGAGGTGGGACAATATGAGTTGTCTCTCTGGGCCCAACTTTCTTCATAGGTCCGCAAACATGACCAGAGCATAGAGCTCCTCAATCATGATTTCTACTAGAATGTTCTCCTGATTATAAATTCTTGAGTATTATTTCCAAGAATCGAGAAATAAGAAAAACTATAAATATTTAAATACTTTAAGTAATTAAAAAGTTTAGTTGGATTCTAATGCTGTATTTGTTCATTCTTTCTTTTGCTGGTAAATATTTGTTAGGTGTCTACTTGTTTCCTCTAGTTCATCGTTTGCTTGGAAAACTTGATAACCGACTGTGTGAAGCATCTAGCCAGCTAATTCTCACCTAGGGACCTACTTATTTATCAACTGCTTGCAGTTGTGGCTGACTCTGACGTGTCAGTATAGTGTCAATATATGAAAACTTTAGTCTGGGAGTCAGGTGGTAGCGCAGCGGGGTTAAGCGCACGTGGTGCGAAGTGCAAGGACCTGGCTAAGGATCCCAGTTTGAGCCCCCAGCTCCCCACCTACAGGGGAGTCGCTTCACAAGTGGTGAAGCAAGTCTGCAGGTGTCTGTCTTTTCTCCCCCCTCTGTCTTCCTCTCCTCTCTCCATTTCTCTCTATCCTATCCAACAACGAGGACATCAATAATAACTACAACAATAGAAAAAAAAAACTGTAGTCATGGAAAGCAGTGTAACTCAGCTTTAAGCATCTCATAATCTCTCTAAGCTTAAGTCTCATTGCTAGTGCTTCTTAAAAATTGTTTGTATCATCTTCATTTTAATTAAATAAAGACAGCCAGAAATGGAGAGGAAGGGGGTGACAGAAGGGGTGAGAGACAGAGAGACACCTGCAGCAGTACTTCACCACTTACAAAGCTTTCCTTCTACAGGT
This sequence comes from Erinaceus europaeus, assembly GCF_950295315.1. Lineage (NCBI taxonomy): Eukaryota > Metazoa > Chordata > Mammalia > Eulipotyphla > Erinaceidae > Erinaceus > Erinaceus europaeus. The sequence goes on along the minus strand of NC_080179.1, from coordinate 23,166,198 downwards.
GGGGACTGGGGACTCAAACCTGGGTCCTTGTAATATGTGCTCTCAACCAGGTGTACCACCACACAGCCTCGTGTTCCCTCTCTCTCTCTCTCTCTTTCTATGTATTTGTACTTTATTGTGTACCCCATAGTATGATTTGTTTTTTTCTATTTTATTATAGCATCATACATATTGCACTTCTGAATAGACATAAAAAATAGCTTTAAAATTTTAGAAATGCCATAATGTTGACATTAAACTATCTAAAGGTGGTTGACAAACCCACTACTAGCACAGTGCATTATGCCTGAAATACCAGAAGGGGCAGTGTCATGTGGGGGGACGCCATTCATTCTTTCCTAGCATGAATGAAAGGGAAGCAAGAGATGGAGACACAAGGCGAAAAGGGAAGTAAAGGTAGATGCAAACCTTTATTCTTGTGGGAAGTCAATACAATTTAGCTCCCCTTTGTTCAGTCTATGATCCATCCGCAACTCTACATCTTGGCAGCTGCTCTCTAGGTCAGCAGCCATATTCAGCTCCCGGGACAGCAACAGCAACAGCTTCCTGGGTCAGGAGGCAGGATAGCAGGCACAGCCCCATGGGTCAAGAGTAGAGTTGCAGATACCATCCACTGGGTCCAGAAGCAAGATGGCAAATGTTGCCCCTTATGGCCCAAGGCTGGGAAAATTATGCCAAATAATTATACCAAATCACGTAAAAGGCACAAACAGCTGAATCATAAGGTCCAGATGATCAGGCTGTCCTCATGCAATAATATGCAGCAATAGTAAGTGAAAAACATGTCTACATTCTATGAAACAGCAGAAATTAAAAACGTATTTAGATAGATATACCTTTTCTGCTTAGTTATTTTCAGGTAGTCTAAGACGTAAGGCATCCATATTAGCTTGGAATAACTACATTATCCTAGGCTACCCTACAGGCAGCTCTTCATTTATTGACAAATTTGATTATCGATCAGGTTTTAGGAATGGAAACTGGTCATCAATTAAAAGTACTTGTCTTATCTCTAAGGTCTATGTTGGTGATTGAAATTCTGAATAAGAAAGCTGTTATCTGATTTGAGTTCCATTGAGAGTGGATACTTTGAGCAGGCAAGCAGTGGCCTGGAATTCTTTCTTTTCCTACTCTGAGTCAAAACTGAAAATTATGGCACTTTATTTTCCTTTTAGTGTATTGGAGAGGCATTAACTGCCTAGGCATTCTATATTTCTTAATAGTCTGTATGTCAGTTTCTTGTTAAAATCAAGGATTCCTAGTACTCCATTTGTGTACTAGTAAAAAAAAAAAAGTTGATTATATGTTTTGTAATATGTGAGGATAAATACATACCCACCAAATACACATGGATGTAATACCAAAGTAGGATTGCAGAAAATGATGGCAGTGAAAGGTTCCCAATGTAGGATGGTCACAGGGAAAAGGAACCTAATGCCCTCACTGAGGACACACTTCACCAGCATGCAGTTTGCCTAACCATTTGATGTAGTTTAAAAGTGTGCCATTTGTGTCTAGACTTTCAGAAAGATTAATGTACTTGGAAAAACACAGGCTTTATCTCTGACTTGTAGGTTTTTGTGGTTTTCACTATGGATTTTCTTTTATGACTGTTTTCAATAGTAAAAACAACAACAACAAAAGTGCGGGCCAGGCAGTATGCACCGTGTTAAGAACACATAGTGCGAAGCTCAAGGATCCCATTTCCAGCCCCTGGCTCCCCACCTGCAGGGGAGTTGCTTCACAAGTGGTGAAGCAGGACTGCAGGTGTCTTATCTTCCCCTGTCTCTGTCTTCCCCTCCTCTCTCAATTTCTCTCAGTCCTATTCACCAACAACAGTAGCAACAATAATAATAGCAAAAACAACAATGGAGAAAAGATGGCTGCCAGGAGCAGTGGATTCGTAGTGTAGGCCCTGAGCTCCAGCGATAACCCTGGAAGCAAAAAAAAAGTATCATGTGGCAACTATTCCATGTAAAAAATACCAAGAGAAGAAATTCTTCAAGAAACAGTCAGATGGGTTCAAGGAATTTTATGGGCCAAGGAAAAAGCAGTAAGAGAAGCCTTTTACTCTTTATTTCTTTCTTTGGCTTGTGTGTTACTTTATAGGTTTTCTAATGAAACTTCCCTCTATGATACCCAATGGGATAAAGTCCTATAAAATTTACCATAAAAGTTGAACATATATTTAATTTTTAAATTCATGGCTCTTCTCTGGAAATTACCCTCTATTAGGAATTATATAGCTTGTCCCTATTCAATGAAATAAAAGCATTTATCTTGTGTATTTTTCCATGTCTTACCAAATTATTCATTTCTCACATCTCTACATGTTATTTGACAACAGAGAAATACAATGTTCATTTACACTAACCTGTTTTAAAAACACTTTGGAGACAATGTGAAGCTACCCAAACCCCATATCAGTGCTACTATCTAAAGACAATTCTCCAGGTTCTGTTACAGAAGAGAAAACATTTGGTTCATTTTGTGAAGGAAACAAACCGAGACCTTGCTACATCTGTTTTGTCTTTTATTCCTTGAAGCTTGCCAGGACCAATGGTGAGGATGTTTTGTTTAATGAGATTGCAAAGGCAACTCTAGACATGCTCAAAACAATTTCAGTTCTTGGGCTGGGAAACTGGGCAAATCTTTCTGATCATGAAAAGTTGAACTTGGGTTAAGAGTGGACCACTTTATTAAAAAATAATAAATAAAATAAAGGCTCTTTTTTTCTCTCCCTGTGTCTGTGGGATCTATGCCCAGTGAGTTATTATCTTTAGCAATAATTTCTCCTTGCCTATTACATACCATTCTTTTAATCACAGAGTCCAGTGAGAAGATGAGGAAGAAAGGAGTTCCCATCGTAAAACACTACACCAAAGTCTAATGAGATAAATTTCTTCAAACAGTCTCTCTAAGGAGTCAAAACCCAATTCCCCTTCTATATTACTGAATGGAAACAATATAGGACATGGATGTTAACTCAGCCATTGTTTGAGTCCTGGCTTTGTTACTTCATCATTGTGGGAACTTAAATCAGTTGAACAGTGAGGTAGACCTTAATTTTCCCATAAGCCATACGTAGAATAAAGATAGCAATCATCTCACGAGCTAGTATGATAATTAAAAACAATCTTGCATGTACAATGCTTAAAAAATAGGGAACATTCAGTAAATGGTAGCTATTCTTTATTTATTTACTATAAAAATACTTTTTATTTAAAGATAAGAGACAAAGAGAGAGAAAGAATGAAAGATCACCAGATCACCACACCAAAGCTTCCATCAATTCAGAAGAGGCAGAACTTGAACCTGGGTCATAAGCATGGCGAAGCAGCACACTACCCATGTAATAGAAGGTATTTAGTACAACTGCAAAAAAAATGATTTTATGAGTTTTATCCTTCTCCAAGTTTCTTGTTGTCATCATCCTTTATTAGGTTGATTTGATGTTCAGTACAAAGAGCCTCTGCCAGCTTGACATACATAGGCTCATATAGTTGGATGTAAGCAAACAAGGGATTGGTTGTTTGTCTAATGCTTTGAAAGCTTTGTGAATTCCACATGCTAGGCCATCGTGAATGAAGCTGGTCTGTAGCAGTACTAACATCCTTTACATCTCAGCAGTAATGCCTTCATCAGTCATGGTATTTACAGGATGAGCTGAATCTTAAATGCACCCAAGCCTCTGCTTCCACACTTTTTAGAGGTGGCAAGGGAAAAAAAAAATCAGGTTCTTTTAAGTGTTTAATTTTATTTATTTTGGATAGAGACAAAAATCGAGGAGGGTAACATAGAGAGGGGGCAAGCGAGACATTTGCAGTGCTGCTTCTCCACTTATGAAGCGTTACCCCTGTTGGTGGGGTTTATACCTTGGGTCCTTGCACTCTAATGTTTTGCTTAACCTGGGACACCACTCAAACCCTCAAGGTTTGTCTTTTGTTTGTCTGCCTTCTCTGTCTTTCTTTGATTTTTTTGTTTTTCTTTTTTGTTTGCTTGTTTTTGTTTTCTGGAATTCATCACTCTGGGGCTAGAGCCTCATTCACACACATGGTAAAGTTTCTATCCAAGTGAGCTGTTTTACTGGTCCATTCCAGGTGAGTCTGTAGAGGAATACTCAACTTTTTTGTAAAAGTATCTTTCCATGTGGCTAACAGAGACATAATGCCCTGTGTTTTCATAAGTTTCTTCTCAATCTTTTTTTTCCCCTTTCAAAAATTACAAATTGTCCTACAAACTACCATTTGAATTTCAGGAAGAATGGTGAAAGAACAATTTCACTAAGCTTCTGCAGTTCTATACAGCATGAATGACGTTTAAGCCTGAGCTTCTCAATCCACTGCTGCTTATGCCAAGCACAGATAGTGTCTCGCCATTATCCCAAAGTTGGTTGATTTAGGTATTTGATTGGGTCTGAAATCTCTGGACACTAACGGATGATGTTTTGGCTGTGAAAACAGGTTGGCCATTGACAATCTAACTATCATAAAATAACCATAAAATATTTGTGTGAACTGTAATACTGGTATTATTCATGGTAGCCAAATAAATTATAGAAGTGCCACAATGTTGGGCAGTGAAATCTGGACAGCTGATCAGTTGGATCAATCTATAGAGAGCTAGAAGGAAAATATAGAGCCATTCTTTCTAGATGAAGCAATTTTGGTAAACACTTCCATTCTACTGGCAAGATAGACATCAACAGATCCAGGAACCCAAATGTCTACTCCCATTCCCATTTACTCCCTTAAGCCAATCCCTGATGGGCACATTTAGGGGCAAAGGTTATGCTAGACCAACAGATGTTATCAATTTAAGAGAGGCGTTCATTGACCTAAACAAGCTTTTCTTGGAGGGATTCTGAAAACAGCATCACAAAAACTAAACATTATTATGTAAATGTGACCTTACAGTTCCATTTCTCCAGGCTCAGCCCTGCCTTAAACCTCCCCACTCTGGCTTCCATTCAGAATTTCCACCCTCCCTAAAGTTCCATGTTCCAAAATGGTGCAGTTTACTGTATCCTTATCATTCTCCCCCAGAAGCTAGTCTCTACTAGAGTGTGGCACGCAGTGATGAACTCAGATCACGTCAACAAAACGAGTCCTCATTTCGAATCTTTGTAACTGACAACCTCTAGCACCACAGCGATAGCATTTGTATTTTTTTAAAGTTCTGTTACTGGAGGCCAGGTGGTGGCATGCTTCATTAAGTGCACATGTTACAGTGTACAAAGACCTAGGTTTAAGCTCCCACTTTTACAGCTCCCACTGTAGGAGGAAAGCTTCATAAGCAACGAAGGGGTCCATTTCCTCTCAATTCATCTCTGTCCTATCAAATAAAATAAATTAATAAAAACTTAGAAAAGTTAAATTACCTTAAATCAAATAAATCCATAATGAATGAAATTTTAGGTTGAACAAAAAAAATAAAATAAAAGTATTGGGAAGGGAGCTCCCTTTGGTTAGCTTCTCTGGTGCTGTTTGTTCACAATGCTTCTCATGCATTTCTTTAAAATCTCTACATTAATTCATCAGCAAGTATTTATTCAGAACTTGTAATATCCTCCAACATGTTCTGGGAATTTAAATATATTAGTAAACAAAATGAAGATCTCTAAACTTTTGGAGCAGAATGAGAGAATACATACTAGGCATAATGATTGCATTTTATGGACAATTAAAAAGTGATAAAAGCTTTGAGAGGGGTAGGTAGTAGAGTGAGGAGAGCAAAGAATGTTGGATAGGTGTATCAAAACTCACACCCAAACAAAGAGACTCTACAGAATGGAAGACGATCTTTACATGCCATACATCAGACAAAAGGCTAATAACAAAAACATATGAAGAGTTCACCAAACTCAGCAAAACAAAACAAACAAAAAAGCCTAACCAAAAGTAGATAGAGGGGGGTCAGGCGGTAGCACAGTGGGTTGAGCACACATGGTGCAAAGCATAAGGACCAGTGTAAGGAACTTGGTTCAAGCCCTTGGCTCCCCACCAGTAGGGGGGTCACTTCAAAGGTGGTGAAGTAGGTCTGCAGATGTCTATCTTTCTCTCATCCCCTTTCTGTCTCCCAATTTCTCTCCAACAACAATGACAGAAATAACAACAATAATAATAACCACAACAATAACCCTGGAGGAAAAAAAAGTATTTTTTAAAAAGTGGATAGAGAATATGAATAGAATATTTACCAGAGAAGAAATCCAAAAGGCCAACAGACATGAGAAAATGCTCCAAATCACAGACTGTCAGTGAAATGCAAATTAAGATAACTAGTTACCATTTCATTGCTGTGAGGATGTCATGCATCTGAAAGGACAGCAACAACAAATGCTGGACAGGTTACCAGGGCAAGGGAACCCTCCTGCACTGTTGATGAGAATGCAAACTAGTTTAATCCCTGTGGAGAGAGCAGTTTGGAGAACTCTTAAAAGGCTCGAAACAGACCTACCTTATGACCCTATAATTCTTCTTCTGGGGATATATCCAAAGGAACCGAACACACTGATCCAGAAAGATCTGTGTATACATGTGTTCATAGCAGCATAATTCGTAATAGCCCAAACCTGGAAGCAACCCAGGTGTCCAACAATAGATAAGTGGCTAAGAAAGTTGTGATATATATACACAATGGCATACTACTCAGCTATTAAAAATGGTGATTTCACTTTCCTCGCCTCATCTTGAAGTAATCATGCTAAATGAGATATGCCAGAAAGAAAAGGACAAGATATATGGAATAATCTCACTCATGGGCAAAAATTGAGAAAAAAAGTAGAGAAAAGGGAAACACAAAGCAGAACTTGGACTGGGTTTGGTATATTGAACTAGCCTAAGTAAAGGACTTGAGCCTGGGAGTACTTTCAGGTCCTGATGCATGGTGCTAGAGGAAGACATAGTCTGGGGATGAGAATCTTTTGCAGAAAACTGAGAAATATTACATATCTACCAACAACTGCATCTACTGTAAACTATGAATCTTGCAATGAAAATATTAAAAATAAATAAAATGAAATGTGCAATATTTTTCTCCTTCCTCCCTCCCTCTCTTTCTTTCTTTCTACCATAAGAGTCATTGCTTTGACTCAGTGCCTATATGGCTCCACTATCCCCAGTGATAATTTTTTTCCTTTTTCTTTCTTTTTGATAGTGAGCAAGAGAGAGGGGAAGAAAGAGAGACACCTGGAGCTCTAGCATTTGTGAGGCTTCCTCACTATAAGTAGTGACCAGGAACTTGAACTCAGGTCTTCAAACAAGGTAATATTCAGTGGGCTCTACTGGGTGAGTCACCTTTTGACCCTCCCCCAAATTGCTATATAAATGCACTTTTGATAAACCTCATTGAGGAAGTAACATTTGTGCAAAGAATGAGAGAGAACAAGCAAAAAGAAATCTGGGAGAAGTCTGTCCTCAAAGGAACAGCAAAAGTCATAAGTGGTGTGTTAAAGCGACAACAAAGCAGCTAAAATTGAGTGAACTTTGAGGTGAATAATAGGACATAAGGTCCTGGAGGCGGTGGGGAAACAGAAAACTTAAATATCATCAAAACCACTTATGGGACAGTACCGGGATCTTTGGTAGAAGGAAAAAATGGGGAAACAGAGACTAAGCATTAACATATATATATAAAATGTTTGGGGGCCAAGTGCTGGTACAACCAGTAAAGCACACAACTTGTCATCCTAGAGGACAGCAGTTTGAGTCCCCTGTCCCCAACAGCTGGGAGAAGTCTTCAGGAGTAGTAGAGCAGATTGCAAATCTCTCTCTCTCCCTTTCTCTCCCTCTCTCTCTCTCTCTCTCTCTCTCTCCCTCTCCCTCTCTCCCTATCTCTCTCCACCTTTCTCATCCATTTTCTCTTGGTCTCTATCCTAACAAAAATGGGGGGGGAAGAGTGGGGGAAAGGAATGGCCACCAGAACAGTGGATTTTTCATTTAGGCATCAAGTTGTAGCAATAGCTCTGGTAGCATTTTAAAATTATTTTATTAATAAAGGTAATGTAAGGCTTTGTATCCAAATAAGAAAGGGAACGAGAGAGAGAGAATGAGTTAGAAAGCATGGGTTCCTCGGTTTTTGCCAGTAAATTAGGTCAGATAACTTTTTTGAAATTCTGTGATTTTTAAAAAAAAACCAAAACTACATTTTGGGCTAGCAAGATAGCTCATCAGGACAGTACACCTGCTTTGCCACACCCACAACCCAGGTTCAAGTGTGGCATCCAGCACACTGGGGAAAGATTAAGTATGGTGTCTAGAATGGTAAAATGCTGGCAAGGAAAAAAAAAAGAAAGGCTGCACTAAATTAGTCTAAATTTAAGGGAATCAGTAGGAGAAAACAATGAACGACTCCTTGAAAAAACAGTGGAGCCCAGCATGATACCATTCTTTAGAAACAAGTCACTTGAAATAGACAAATATGCTAATAAATAGAACAATCTAAAAAGAAATGGACAAATAGAATCATATAACATTCCAAAACACATCTGGAAAGCCTTAACAAACAAATTATGAGAAAAGGAATTAAACAACATTCCGAAGCACTGCAAAAAAATCCAAAACCTCAAGACAAAAATTAGGAAAAACTAGAAAGCCCATATGATCCAGTTTTCCTCCTTCTGGGTATTTACCTGAAAAATAAAAACACCAACTCAAAGAGATATGCACCACCTGTTTAATGCATCATCATTTATCCTAGCTCAGTGCTGAAAACAGGCTAAGTATCCAGCCATACACTGCATACTTTATTCATTCAGTAGGTAAATAAATGAAGATTATCTATTATACACACTCTTATTCATTTACATAAATATAAATATGGATCAGCCATATATGAAATATTGTCTTTTGAGACAACATAGGTATAACCTGAAGGAATTACTCTAAAAAAAAAATAACTCAAAGTGTTTGTAGTGGTTCATCCAGCAGAAAGCACACAGGACTTGGGTTCAAGCTCTTGAGTCCCACCAGTGCTACTGCTGTCTCTATCAGTCTCTTTCTCTCTCTGTTTATGCCTTTCTCTCTCACTGTTTTCCCCTCTATCAAAGGGAGGGAAATGTTGTGAAGCCTTTGTGTAGGCACAGAGCCCCGGCAATAACTCTGGTGGCAAAAACTTGAATTCCTTAACAATAATTTAACCTTGTGTTGCTCTGTTACGCCAGTACTACTAATTGCTAGCAGCTGACCTTAAACAAGCTAGTTAATATCTCCGAACTTCATTTCCTTGATCTGTAAATCTAATCAAGGTGTATCTTACATAGTTATATTAAGATGAAAAAAACTAAAATGTGCACTAATAGCATCTGTAATATGGTAGGTATTTTGTGGCTTCTGTTTTTAGGATGTTAACTATTTTAGTCAGTTAATTACTAGTTATTCACATGTTAGAAATATAGATTTTTTTTTTTTAACTGTGTGTGGCAGGGTGAGCAGACTGGACTTTTTGTCATTTATCTCCTCACTTCTGAACCTCAACACACTTCCTGTCAATCCAAGAACAATATGAGGAAAGAAATGGGGTGTGAGAATGAGCCATGTGAAGTGATATGTGCTTGGAGGATGGACCCAGAACTAGAAATATTTCAAGGCCATATTCACAGGCTAATATAGACTCTAGGGGAAATGCCCGTGTAAATAAGCCCAGACCTCTGATTTTTTTTTCTTTCAACATAGAATGCACGTTCTTCTTCCTGTCCCATCTTTTTCCACTCACTCTCTCTTTTGAAAATAATCCAGAGGCAGAAGCAGAAAGCAATAAGACTGCAGTGCAGTACAAGCACCCTCCATCTCCCCCACCCCAAACTCTATTGAGGCATAATTGGCATATAAAAATGTATTTTTAAAAGCACCTGGAACTTGATGTTTCATTTTAAGTATACATTATGGAATTATCACCATAACCAAGCTAATTAACATTTCCATCTTTTTAAATTTTCATTAGATGCATCATGACTTTCTAAGTACAACTTTTTGTTATAACACAGGACCCTAATTAGCTGACTGGAATTTCTAAAACCCAATTCGCCAGCAGCTCAACTGTTACAGCTAAATAGCTGGACAAGTTCAGTCAAGCAGCAGCCAGTTGATTCCTTCCTTTGCTCAATTAGGCCCCAAGAATTTCGTGTTGGAAAGGAAGTTAATGATCAATTAATTAATCCTTCTCAATCTAAAAATGAGTACACTGGGGTGTAATGAAGTGAAATAGAATTTGGATGAGGTCACAATGGCAGTGGGCATCAAAGCCTGAGCAGAAGCCATTTAGATTTTAGGTTTGGTTTTTTTTTATTATTTATTTCTTTAACTAAAGAATGTAAAGGTTAAAAATACAAAGAAATAGTCACTTCTCCAATAATTATTTTTAGTTCTTTGCTCTGAACAGTAATATGCACCTCCCTGTATTTGTCAGATTCTGATGCACACAAACGTTAGTTTTATTGCAAATCATATCATGAAAAGGAAGTACAGCTTTTACGGTTCAGTGGTAGAGCTATCAAGTACAATCTGAAGGGCGTCTTCCAAGACCTAGGGCCTAGCTTTCTGTCTTCCTTCTTTCTTTTCTTCCACTTTTCTTTCTCTAAGTTGGGATCTCCCACGTGCAAGATTTCATAATTCCCAGGGCACTTTATCACTTACAAAGATGAAGAGAAAGGAAGAGATACCATGGCGTCAGAACTTCCACTAGGGGTATAGCAACTACCGTATGGTATTGGGTTTGATCCAGGAACACACCTATGACAACGAACCCACTCTAGCCAGTGAGGTATCTCTCTGCAACACCACCACCCCCCTTTTTCTATTAAAGAATACTTGGCTAGAACCAGTATCGTTTTGGGTCCTTGCACTTCTTTATGTGAATTTAACCCAGTGCGCCAACCCCTGGACCCTGAGCCCAGATCATTGCACATGGTAGGTAATGCGTGTGCTCTGCTGGGTGGACTGCCACCTGACTCCTAGGCAAAGACATATTTTAAGGATTGCAGTGTTGCTCACCTCCCCACATTATAATGACTGAGAATGAAAAAACAAAGAATACTGGATATGAATCCTGGACTTCACAATAAAAAATTACGAACAGCAGAGAAAAACTACATACTTGTACTTTTCCTTATCCATTTCATTTCGATCATATACTTTCTTTTGTTCAGAATTCCATAGGACTTCAAAAATATAGAGGATTAAAAGATATGTAAAAAACAAATTCTTGTCCAATGCCTGAGGCTCTGAAGTCCCAGGTTCAATCCTCTGCACCACCATAAGCCAGAGCTGATCAGTACTCTGGTTTTTAAAAAAAAAACAACAGGGAGTCAGGTGGTAGCAGAGTGGGTTAAGCACACGTGACACAAAGCTCAAGGACTGGTGTAGGGATCCCGGTTCGAACCCCCAGCTCCCCAGCTGCAGAGGACTTGCTTCACAGGTGGTGAAGCAGGTCTGCAGGTGTCTATCTTTCTCTCCCCTTCTCTGTCTTCCCCTCCTCTCTCCATTTCTCTCTGTCCTATCCAACAACAACGACATCAATGGCAACGATAATGATAACCACAACAATGGTAAAACAACCAGGGTAACAAAAGGGAAAAAGTGGCCTCCAGGAGCAGTGGATTTGTGTTGCAGGCACCTAGCTCTGGCAATAACCCTGGAGGCAAAAAAAAAAAAAAATCTTCCTGTTCACTCATTTCATGTTCATTGTGAACTTAATGTTACTTAACACATCTGTTACTGCCAGAATTGTTCAATACCAAATTGCTTATCTGAATGAAAGCCGGACCAGACTATTATCTATACCTACTTTTTGCCCATATTGTGGATGAGTAGTTACTGCATATTCTACCTGAAATGATTTCCTCTGAAATGTGTTACAAGTCTGTTTCTCAAGCTAAAGAACAAATGCAATGATTATTCTATGTCTGACCTTTTAAGCGCCCTGTAGCTAACTAAAATAATAGTAACATAAAATTCAAATTTTTAATTATAGTCCTTGCCCTTTGGTAAATTCTAAGCTAAACTATAGCAGCTTAACAAAGCTCGGGGTTAATTATGCTTTTTTTGTAGGCCACAATCCATGTTAGAGAAGTTTTATATGTCTTGTATTTTCCTCACCTGGGGGCCCTTGATGAAAAACAGTATCCTGGGACAGCTGGTATCGCATCCAGTTGAGCACACATTACTAAGCTCAAGTTCAGACCCCCCTCATCTGCAGGGGGATACTTTACGAGCTATGAAGCAGGGCTGAGACTCTCTCTCTCTCTCCTTCTCTCTCTCTTTCTTTCTCTCTCTCTCCCTCCCTTTATCCTAAACTTTTCTTAATTTCTCTCAGTCCTATCAAATGTTAATAAAAAAATTTTAAAAATCAGCATCCGCTGATTTGGTACAAGATGCACAGAAGTCAGGAATCTAAGCTGTATATTTCTCTTCACTTTACATATATCCCCTCACTCACCTCTCTAGGTTTGGTGAGCAAGAAAACAAGAAGACAATACCCAACACCGTTACTTGACTGTGCATTCTCTTACACAAAATAGCATCAAGGCAATCACTGGAATATTCTGGAAACTGGTTATTTATTATTATTTTCTTTCTTTAATTCCAGTGGAGAGCCAGAAGTCCCCTTTTTGTGATGTTTTGGTTATTAATTTATATTATAGTCAGGACTTCTGAGGAAGTCAGTCATGCTAGCACGGCTCTGCAATCCATATATTATATACATTAAACATTTTAATTACCCGGGCAGTGCACATCCTTACTAGGAAACTCCAAGAGGTATTACATCAGCCTAAAGGAAATATTTTCTTATAATCAAATAATTACAATTGAGTTATTTTATTTTTTTTCCATTTGATTTTAAAAGAATTAATAATGAGTTGGAGAGAGATTAGAGAGAGGTAAGAGAAAGGAGAGAAACAGAGGAAAGAACCAGAATATCACTCTGGCACATGCAACGCTGGTGCTAAACTCAAGGTCTTGTGCTTTTAAGTCAATGCTCTAGCTAATGCACCAGTTTCTGGGAGGCTACATTTGAATTACAAAAAAGATCTACTTATTTAGCTATTTGCAAAAGAGAGAGAGAGAATGAGAGAGAATGAGAGAGATAGACAGAACCAACGTATCACTCTGGCAAACATAATGTCCGGGATGGAACTCAGGATCTCATGCTTCCACCATCTCCTGGGCCTCCACATTTTCTTTTCCTTTTTTTAAAAAAAAATTATTTCTTTTTATATTACAGAATTACATGTCCACAGGGGTTCTGAATCTTCATTCTTCCCACTGCAATCCACCACAGTTGTCCTAAGGTTGTAGACATGTACAATTATCTGTCCACATTTATACATAGTTGCCCCCCTTTTTTTTCCTAATTCAATCTTCTCTTCCCCTCCAAGCCACTCATGATGTCATAACTACCTCCATATGTCCCTCTCCTTTTCCCTTCTCTCTTTCTCTGGTTGCTGATGGAGTTGGAGTGCAGAGCTCTCTTATCTTCATCCTATCACTTCTCCCCTGCTGGGAGTATGGATCAAGGTTGTTTGGGGGGGGGGGCAGAAGGTAGGATTTTTGACTTCTGTAATTGCTTCTCTGCTGAGCATGGGCGCTGACAGATTGATCCATACCCCCAACCTGTTTTTATCTCTCCCGAGTGGACCAGAGCTCTGGAGATGCAAGGGTCCAGGACACATTGGTGAGGTCGTCTGACCAGAGAATTTCGGGATGGTGTCATGGAAGCATCGGTGACATGACCTAAATTGAGGCAAAATGGTTAATGAACAGGAACCAAAAAGTAGGATTACAGCAGATTAGATTAGGGGTTTTAGGGTAGAAGAAAGCTAGGGGGAACATTTTAGGCATGTCCTTGGGGGCATACAACTATGATAGTTTTGCTTGAGTTTGATAGCTAGCCTGAAATTGGGTAAGAATATTGTCTGAGAGAATGATGTCAGAGTAGAGAAAGGGCTAGGAAGTTGGATGAGGGCAAGGAGTAGCTCCCATTCTTGAAAAACAAAAATTCTGTGACAAAAATTCATCTGTATCCACTTGCTCCAGGGCCTATATGCCACCAGAGCCATTGTAACCTCTAAGTCCCTTTTGGTCTGAGCTTATAGCTCATAGCTCATGTCACTTCTGAAGGACATTGTAGGCTGCACTCATTTCAGGACCTATCTTTTTCTAGTGGCAGGGCAGGATACCACCAGCCTTCCTTCAGAGACTGGGGCTATCCCTACCGTCACTGCTTTATGGTGAGTACAAAGTCCTGGGAGGGCCCACAAGATGCCATTTCTTATGGAAACAAGCAATGGTAGTGGAGAGGGACCTGTTAGAGGTCTAGACCCATCATATGTGTATGGAAATCCAAGGATTCCCTAACTAGGGCCCCAAATGATGAGGTGGTGTGATATTGACCAAAACTAGCCATTATTAAGTGGACCAGTCTCTTGCCCTTAGCCAACTTTTTTTTTTTTAATAAAAAGGAAGCATTGATAAAAACATAAGATAGGAGGGGTACAACTCCACTCAATTCCCACCACCAGAACTACATATCCCATCCCCTCCCCTGATAGCTTTCCTATTCAGAGGGTTACTCTGGGAGTATGGACCCAAGGTCCTTGTGGGATGCAGAAGGTGGAAGGTCTGGCTTCTGTAATTGCTTCCCCATTGAACATAGGCATTGGCAGGTCGATCCATACTCCCAGCCTGGCTCTCTCTTTTCCTAGTGGGCTAGGGCACTGGGGAATCAGAGCTCCAGGACACATTGGTGGGGTTGTCTGTCCAGGGAAGTCTGGTCAGCATCATGCTAGCATCCGGAATCTGGTGGCTGAAAAGAGAGTTAACATATAAAGCCAAACAAATTGTTGAACAATCATGAACCTAAAGACTGGAATAGTGCAGATGAAGACTTGGGGGATCTCCATTTTGTAGATAGCTAGTAGGCATATTTTAGTTATATTCCAAAGGGCCTGTGGCTATAGTTTTTTTTTTTTTTTTTTTTTTTTGCCTGAGCCTGAAATCTGATATACAGGTGGATCCAAGTTATTGTCTAGGGAGATGATGTCATGGCTGGAAAAGGAATAGAAAGCTAGATCAGGGAAGAGAGTAGCTCCAACTTTTGTAGTCCTCACTTTATCTGATGGTCTTAGATATTCTCAGTTGTTTAAGCATTGAGTATCATTTGTTGAGCCCAGCTAGAGTTAGTTTTTTTGAATCTGTCTTCTTTGGGCCTGCTAGGTTGCCCAGACAATTTGGTCTAAGTCCGTCAATTACAGAATTTATGATGCCTTCTTTAGGCACTTCAATCATTATTGAGCACTCTGACTTTGAGTCATATAATTGTGTACACCTATATGCATTACCCTAAACCCTAGCCTAATCTGACATCTGTTACTTAGTTAAATGACGTGCCATCTAACATGGATGTAGGTAGTCAGTCCCATGTGTTAGGAGAAGTCTCCCTAGATTTGAAGAGTTGCAAGGTTGACTTCTCAGACTCAGTTTGTTATACTTCTGTGAAGAATGCCATTAGGATTTTGATAGCGATTATATTTATATTACTCTATATAAAATGGCTATTTTAATAATATCCATGCAGCTAATTCATTAGCACATTCCCGTGTGTCATCTGTAGCTCTCTCAACAGCAGTTAATAGTTCCTACTATGCAGATTACCACCTTGTTTAAATTTATTCCTAGGTATTTTATTCTTTTTGATGTAATGACACACAGGATATT
Organism: Erinaceus europaeus; assembly: GCF_950295315.1. NCBI lineage: Eukaryota > Metazoa > Chordata > Mammalia > Eulipotyphla > Erinaceidae > Erinaceus > Erinaceus europaeus. The sequence goes on along the minus strand of NC_080179.1, from coordinate 23,150,485 downwards.
TTCCTTTTTATTTTTAAATCATTTTGCTGGGGGGAGGGATAAGGGTTTACAGAACAGTTGCTGATACATAGATAGAATTTCTCATCCCCTTTCGATAGTTGTCAGCAATACATTATGACCCCAATGTAGATCATTTCTTATCACCATAAACTGGGTCTCCAAAGCCCTCTCAGCCTCCCTGTTCTCCTCTCCTCCTCTAGAATCCTTTGCTTTGATGCAATTCGTCTGTTTTCTTATTTGATAGTTCATTATTTGTATATAGAAATTCCTTAATGTTTGTATTTTATTATTCCTAATGATTTTTACTGTAGCATTTGGAATGTTCTCTCTCTCTCCATATATATGTGTGTGTGTGTGTGTGTGTGTGTGTGTGTGTGTGTGTGCGTGCGCAATATCATGTCATCCAAAAGTGCAATGTGGACTCTTCCTTCTTTTCTCACTTTCTTTCACTCTTTCTTTCTTTCTTTCTTTTCTTGGTCTCCTAAGACTTTCATTACTGTGTGAATAATCATGGTGAGAATGGATAATTATCTTAAATTAAGAACTTTTAGGGTTCACAATTGACTTTGTTAGCTGTAGGTTTGTTTTATATGACCATTATTATCTGTATTATGTTGAGAAACATTATTATTATTATTATTAATTAGAGCACTAGTTAACTGCCCTATGATGGTGGTGGTGGAGTGGGTATATTCAACCCAGGACTCTAGTAGATTTCAGATATGGATATATTTTGCATAATCATTTCACTGCCTCCCCACCATGAGGCACATTGACTTTTATTCATATTTTGTTGATGCCAAGTATAAAGTTGACTGCTTTGTGAATTCTGACCCATCCTTGCATCCCTTGATTAAATTCTACTTCATCATGGTGTTTGAGTTTTTTAATGTTTTGCTAAATTGGACCTGCTGGTATTTTGTTGAAGATTTTTGCATCTATGTTCAGCAATATTGGCCCATAAATTCCTCCTTTTTTGTCATGTCATGTATGTGCACATGTGTCTGTATATTTGTGTAGTTTTGACTTCATAAATGAACTAGGAAGTATTTCCTACTTTTCAATATTTTTTAAATTTCTAAAGGATGGGTATTTCTTGCTAGTGATCAGTCTATTTTGATTTTCTATTTATTCCTGATTCATCTCAGATTATATGATTCTAAGAATTTGTTTTTTTCTAAATCATTCAACTTGGTAAAGTATAGATATTACTAATAGTTCCTTATGATAATGTGTTTCTGTAGCATCTGCTGAATGTTGGTTTTATAAGACCGTGTATACTCTGAAGATACAATTTCATAAAACCTCTTCAAGATATTTTACAACACCAAGCCCACTATTGAAGTATCAATAAGCCCACTATGAAGTATCAATTCAGAATCCACTAGAATTTCTCAACACATGTAAATCTTTCTTTTTTAAATAAGTATGATTATATCCATCTTTTTATTTTGACCATTAGCTTTGAGTCTCTACTTCCACATCTTTATGCTGAGTCTGTGTTTGTCCTTAAAAGCAAAACCCAATCTTCTGAAGTCAATCTTTATCTGGGTCTTAATTTTCAACCCATATGGCCATTTTAAATTAATGAGTTCAGTCCATTTTCTTTTAAGCTGATTTCCAATGTTTGAGTTTTTACTGCTATCATATCCTTTGCTTTCTCAGTGTTTTATATCCCTGTTGTTTATTCCTTATGCTTCAACTACTTGATTAATAAAATGATATTTCTACATTTCCTCTTTTTAAATGATTTTGTTTTTGCTTTAGATAGTTGTTTTTGGTTACCAAATTTTTAAGTAAAATGTTCTTTAATTAAAAAATTATTTTTCTGCTACCATTAATATTTTGATTATGCAAGATACATCCTTTTTATTATAATGTTTACATTGTCATAAATTATTCTTTTTCATGTTATTGCTAAATTGAAGTATCTATGGCTATTCAAAGCATCTTTATCATTATCTCAGTTATGACTTGTTCATTTCCTGAATTATTATTTGCTCTACGCCTTCACACCTATATAGTCCTGACACTCAGAGGACTCTTTTGTCCCCCCCCCCTTTTTTTTGTCCAGACTGAGGATGAGAGACAGAGAAAGGAAAGACACCAAAGCACCATTCATGTAGCTTTTGCTTTGCATGTTGCTCCCAAGTGATAACTGGGAACTCAAACCAAGAATTTTCACCTAAGTAAAAAAAAAAAAAAAAAAAGTGTACTCTATCATGTGGGCCCATGAAGTTTTAAGACTTTCTTTGACTACTCCTTCTGTTAACCTTACAATTTGGTTTACTGACTGCCTTAATGAGTTTTTTTTTAAACAGTTATTTTGAATTCTCCATCAGATCACAACTTTCTATGACTAATTTCTAAAGACCGGTTATTTTCTTTCTTTATTCCCACCAAGGCTATTGCGGTGGATCCTCTTCATAGAACTCCTAGTAGCTAAATTTTCTTACTTTTTCTCTTCTTTCTTTTATGGCTGGACATAAAAAAAAAAAAGGAATTAATAAAAAGAGAGAGAGACAGCTGCACCATGACTTCACTGCTTGTGAAGCTTCCCGGCTGCAGGTATGGAGCTGGGGTTTGAGCCTGAGTCCTTGTGTATGGTAATCTGAATGCTCAACCAGGTGTGCCACCTCTGGGCCCCAAAGCCTTGATTTATCATGGTACTTGGTGGAATTGTGTTTGACTAGAGTCTTTCATGTAGCTATCTATCACCTTTCTTTTTAGGTTAGGTTTTGTATGTTTAAAATCTAATCCCAAATTTTAACAGAGCCTTTTATTTTTCAGTAGGTGGCACTATAGCACCAGTTACTGGTTTTTCATGCTTTAGTTTGTTATAACAGTTTTGATGGCAGTCAGTATTGGTCTTCCTCTACCAGAGGAGTTGCCAATTCTTGTCACTATGGTTATTGTTGAGATTCTTTGGGTGATGGATGCAGCGGCTATTTTGGGGGTTGGGGGAAAAGGAGAAAGTTGCTTAGATGCCAGGCTTTGCCATCATGATGGAGAGAGCAGGGGTCCTCAATAGTCACTGCCATGTGTGGAGATAGAAGGGTTGAAGTTGTCTTGGTAGTACCAGGGCTGCCTTTCTCACCAGGGTCCTGGCCTACTATGAGATATGCCAGTGCTAGAGTCATTGGACTGAGTCTGAGCCCCTGTGCTTCCTTTGCCAAGGCTGCAAACTGGGTTTATAGACCTCACCATTCCCTTAATTCCATAGCCAATGAGTTCCAATCTACTTAGCTTCAGATATACAGATGTGTGAATCCTTTGGTATTCTTTTTCTTTAACTATTTTTATTGTCTTTATTTATTGGATAGAAACAGTCAGAAATTGAGAGGGAAGGGGTTGATAGAGGGGGAGAGAGAAAAAGAAACACCTGCAGCCCTGCTTCACCACTTGTGAAGATTCCCCATGCAGGTGAAGACCCGGGACTTGAACCTGGGTCCTTGTGCATTGTAACATGTGCGTTCAACCAGGTGAGCAACCACCCAGTTCCTCCTTGGCATTCTTAAGAGCTCTGTGAAGGGTCTTGGGACAATTCACTGAATCACTCCAAGCCTCAGTTCCCAGTGCTAAACTGAAGGTGTTGGAAGGAATTCTTGTCTTTTGTACTCAGCAGCACTGTTTTACTCCAGTGTGAGTGCTTGTCTTTCATTCCCCCTTCCAATTAATTCAAATTATTATTTTTTTAAGTTTTAAAATTATATTTATTTATTTATTGGATAGACAGTCAGAAATTGAGAGGGAAGGGGAGATAAGAGAGGAAGAGAGACAGATACCTGCAGCCCTGCTTATTTTACCACTTGTGAAGCTTTCCCCCTGCAGGTGGGACTGCGGGGTACAAACCTGGGTTCTTTGCAAAAGCTGAGTAAGGGCAAGAGACTGACATACTTTAATGATGACTTTTTAGTCACTACCAGGCCACCCCATCAGCTGGGGCCCTAGTTGGGGAGTCCTGAGATTCCCAAACAGACATGATGGGCCTAGACCTCCAATAGATCCCTCTCTCCATTGTCACCAGTCATCTCTATCAGAAACAACACAACAGACCCCTTTGTGGGGCCCCATAAGCCCTTGCCCTTAATGTGGATCAACAGCAGCAGAGAATGTTCCATCCTCTGAAGGGAGGATGGACAACATACTCTATGTTCCACCTGAGGAAGGTGGGTCCTGAAGTTGGGGCAGCTTGAAACGTTCCTACTGATGACCACAGGATGTGAGCTCAGATCTGCAGGGATGCAGAGGTCAGTCACATAGGCTCCTAAGCTGAATATGGGCCCCAGATCACATCAAATCAATGGGTTTACAGTCAACAATATTTATACACCTTTCCCATATTTGGGAGCTACTCTCTCCCCTGACCCAGCTTTCTGGTCCTTTTTCCAGCCATGACATCATCTCCTCAGACAATAACTAGGATCCATGTGCATATCAGATTTCAGGTTCAGGGAAAACAACAACAACAACGAAAACTAGTATAGCCATAGGCCCTGTGGACTATAACTAAAATATGCCTACTAGCTATCTACAAAATGGAGGACCCCCCCCCCCCAAGTCTCCATCTGCACTGATCCAGTCTTTAGGTTCATGATTAGTCAACAACTTGTCTGGCTTTATATGTTAACTCTCTTTTCAGCTACCACTTTCCAGATGCTACCATGATGCCAACCAGACTTCCCTGGACAGACAACCCCACCAATGTGTCCTGGAGCCCTGCTTCCCCGGAGCCCCGCCCCAATAAGGAAAGAGACAGACAGGCTGGGAGTATGAATAGACCTGCTAATGCCCATGTTCAGTGGGGAAGCAATTACAGAAGCCAGACCTTCCACCTTCTGCACCCCATAATGACCCTGGGTCCATACTCCCAGAGGGATAAAGAATAGGAAAGCTATCAGGGGAAGGAATAGGAAACAGGGATCTGGTGGTTGGAATTGTGTGGAGTTGTACCTCTCTTATCCTATGGTTTTTGTCAGTGTTTCCTTTTAAAAATAAAAATTAAACAACAACACAACAACAACAAAACTGGGTCCTTTATGCATTGTAATGTGTTCTCAACCAACCCCACCGCCACTGACTCCTCAAATTATTTCTCAAATCTGATTCTCTGTGGTTAAATGTATTTCATATTTTCCCTGTAGGCACTTTTCATTGAGTTAGTTCATACAGGGCATTTGATGAAAATGCGATCTAAAGGAGGAAGGAAGCAAGGTGACACAATCTCTTTGTGCAATACACTTTTATTTTCCTTTTACCTTTGCAGTCATCTTTGAATAATCGTTGTGTAAACAATAGAATGGAATGAAATTACATTAAATTGTATGCAAATGGCTCTAGAACACCTTAATAATTATGACAAGGCAATTATAAATAACTTTTTTTTCCTTAGTAATATATATTTGCTTTTTTAAAGTACATTAAAGAGCTGCCATATCTAGGATTAGCTAGGAAAGAGCAAATGGTACCATCCTGGGAGTGTACCTCCCTGAAAGTTTAGACTCCAATTTGAGAATCCTAAGGTTTACTATTCCATTATATACAGTCAAGCAGAAGGTTACTTGGGTTGAAAAGTACTTATTCTCAAATTTTAACAGCGTTTTTTTTTTACCTTTTAGTCATTGCACAAAACCCTTTAAATTTTTTTTTTCACTCCATCTGGGTATTCTTCAGAATTTCAAGTAAAATTCAGATCCTAGTATTGTCAAATTTATCACTTTGGAACAAGTCTTATCACTTAAACAGAAGTCAAATCAGAGATGGGTATATAATTAGCAGTCTAATAGAATGGCAACACTTATATAGCATCTTAAATGTTCCAATTAAGCCAAACTTACTTCTATATGCCACTTTATGCAGAGGAAATTTTAGATCTGAGACTTCCAGAGTAAGGCAGCCTCAGGCACATTCTTAATATGAAAGTTAGCAAGGCACCTCCCTCTCCCAAGAGACAGATTGTGGATTTAATTTTTTTTTTTTTTAGGCAAACAAACCAAAAAAAAAAAAAAAAAATCCTAGTTCCTAATTTAGTCATCCAAAATCAGAAGTTATAAATACTCCAAAGACAGACCTGAAACTTTTTAAATAACAGGAGATTTAACTGCAAGAAGCATGTAATCAAAACCTCTTTTTTCTTATAGCTAAGGTGTGTAATGCATAAATATATGAAAAATAAAATTCACAGTCAGTTTTAAAACTAGAATTCAAGTTTGGCTAATAAATCTTAATTTTACAAGTATATTAAGTTCTAAGTAAAACACAAAAGAGGCAGTATTGTCAGATGTACAATTAAAGTATTATAACAGAAAGAACAAAGAAAGAATAGGCTTCTGATAAAGAAAAAAAAATCCTTTTGCCAATGAATAGGACCACCTGAGTGTATTTCAGATTCTTTTCACTTAAGGGATATTCGAATTGATTGCTAAGAATATTAAATAGCTTTTGGAAAAGTTAGCAACAGTCGTGCAGCTGTGGCATTTGCTTGTTCTCATACTGTGGATTGCTAGAGAATAAAGCAGAACTCGCAGTGCTGGAAGTTAAAAACAAAAAAACAAACAAACAAACACCCCCACCCCATTTTGTCAAAGCTGACCTCTTCACAATCTTCTTTCTGATTTTGCTGGGAACTGGGAGTGTGGGGGTGGGAGGAAGGTGGGGGAAGTTGACAGGAGGAGTGTTGTGAGAGGGACATGACACACCATCGTGAACTCAAAATGACATACATCAGCTGACACTCAACTGGGCAAACCCAATCAGCTTCACTTCATCAGGAATCTCTGACCCATCACAGCCAGAAGCCTGAAAAAGGAAAAAAGAAACCTTTCAGTATGGGTTTCAGCTTAATTAAACTTTTATTTTTTTAAATCTTATCAGTAAAGGTATAGTGATTTACAAAATTCTATGATAACAGTATAATTTGACACCATTCCCAACACTAGAATTTTGTATCCCCCCTCCCTCCACTGGAAGCTACAATGGTTCTCCCAAGGCAGCAGATAATGGGTTGACTATTATTTCTACAGCTGTCTGTCTTTATTTATATAGATTTGCCCCCATTTGTTTGCATGGTCCATCTTCTCTCCCTTTCCAAGTCACACCTACACCTATTACTACTTCCAAATGTCTTTCCTTTTTTCCTTTCCTCTTTCTCGGTCCTAATGGAGTTGGGAGTTCAGAGCCGTTTGGTCATTTTTCTTGCTGGGAGTATGGACCAAAAAAATTTTGGGGGTTGCATTAAGGTGGGAGTTCTGGCTTCTGGCAGGTCAATCCATACCCCCAGCCTGTTTCTGTCTTTCCCTAGTGGGCTAGGGCTCTGGATACATCACCCTTAACTTTTATTTAATGTCAGATCTAAGTAGAGATACAGGCTGTATGGGGCATTTGTCCTAAGGTCACTCTCTTGAATGACAATTGAGGGCTAAATTCTTTAGGGTTACTCCATCAAGTAGAGAAAGCCTGCGGTTGGGGTGGAGGTAGAGGGAGGTACTTCTTATTAAATAAGTCTATCACGCCTCTGATTGGCAGCTTTGGCACTGTCAGTAGACCATATGATCACCAAGAAGTTGCACAGATCCTCAACAACCAAATAAATTGATTAGAATTTTTTTTTCTATTCGAATTCCATGACAATTTCAAAAAGTGCATCACACACACACACACACACACACACACACACACACACACACACACAAACCCAGAATAAATCTAACACTCAATCTAGGTTAAATTTTTCTAAAAAATATTTTATCTATTTTTTGGATAGACAAGAGAACTTGAGAGGGGGGAGAGAGATAAAAGAAAAAGGAGAAAGAAGAGGAGGAGAGGGAGGAAGACCAGGAGGAGAGGAATTGCTCATGACATAAAACTTTTATTTAAATACCAGATAATTTTGCTATGAAAGGTATCATAGCAAAATTTTACTTTTACTCCCTCTCTCTCTCTTTCTCTCTCCATAACAAACTTCATTTCTAACAATTTAGGACTTCCTCCCCCCCACTTAAAACTGGCCCAATTATATGGCAATAAACACTTTATTATCTTTGTTTACTTCAGAAGGAACTGGATTTGTGCCACTGATTGTCAAATGGGGATATTATTATTATTATTTTCTCATCTCTTCCATCACATATGCAAGTACCATAGTGGGAAGAATGGTTGGGAATGAGAAATTAATCACCAAAGGACTCCACAACACCTTCTCTTCTTCTTTTTTAAAAATTTCTTTATTGGGGGATTAATGGTTAACAGTTGACAGTAAATTACAATAGTTTGTACATGTGTAATATTTCCCAGCTTTCCACATAACAATTAAAGCCCCACTAGGTCCTCCTCTGTTTTATTTAGTATTACTGTTTTAACCTAATTCCTTCTAAAACTATTTTTCTATATGGTAAAAAAAACAAATAAGAAAACTTTGTCCAGTCCTAACAATGAACTTGCTTAGTGCTGCTCTAAAGCAACAGTACACAAACTCAACCCTTTGTCAACGCCAACATTTGCATTTAAAATCAATATCTAATTAAAATATATGACTTGGGGGCGGGGTGGTGGCGCACCTGGTTGAGCGCATGTAGTACAGTGCGCAAGGACACAGGTTCAAGTCCCTGGTCCCTGGAGGAAAGCTTTGCAAGTGGTGAAGCAGTGCTGCAGGTGTCTCTCTGTCTCTCTCCCTCTCCATCACCCTCTTGACTTCTGGCTATCTCTATCCAATAAATAAAGATAATAAAAAAAATTTTAATATATGACTTGAACATTCTGAAGTAATTATTTTAAGGTAACATTCAAGGTAAATAGTTATGTTTATATGGGAGAATCAGTATCCCTAATTTTAAGAAACTTTACACTTTATTTTTTTAACTTTATTTGTTATTGGATAGAGACAGTGAGAAATTGAGAGAGAAGGGGGAGATAGAGAGGAAGAGAGACACCTGCAGACCTGCTTCACTGCCTGTGAAGCGACTCCTCTGCAGGTGGGGAGCCGGGGGCTCGAACCAGGATCCTTATGCTGGTCCTTGCACTTCGCACCACCTGCGCTTAACCCACTGCGCTACAGCCCGACTCCCAAAACTTTACACTTTAACAATTTATGCCAAATGGTGTGTCTTTCTTGACAGACATATTCAGTCATACAATTTGCATAGTTTACATTGCCAGAGATATTAAGAACAGTTTAAAAACTCCTTTAAAAAGTGATGTGCGGGAGTAGGGTGGTGACGCAGTAGGTTAGGCTCATGTGGCACGAAAAACAAAGATCGGGAAAAGGACCCAGGTTCGAGCCCCCAACTTCCTACCTGCAGGGGAGTCGCTTCACAGGTGGTGAAGCAGGTCTGCAAGTGTCTTTCTCTCCCCCTCTGTCTTCCACTCCTCTCTCCATTTTTCTCTGTCCTATCTAACAACGATGACATCAATAACAACAATAATAACTACAATAATAAAAAAAGGGCAACAAAAAGGGAAAATAAATAAATAATAATAAAAATTAAATACATGTGGGGGGAGTTGGGCTGTAGCTCAGTGGGTTAAGCTCAGGTGGAGCAAAGCGCAAGGACCAGCTTAAGGACCGCGGTTCGAACCCGGGCTCCCCACCTGCAGGGGAATTGTTTCACAAGTGGTGAAGCAGGTCTGCAGGTGTCTATCTTTCTCTCCCCCTCTCTGTCTTCCCTCCTCTCTCCATTTCTCCCTGTCCTATCTAACAATGACAATATCTACAACAAAAATAAAAAAAAACAAGGGCAACAAAAAGGAAATAAATAAATACATAAATAAATAGAGATGTGCTATTTATTTCATATATATATATATTTTTTTTCCTTCTTTCTTCACATGAGAGAGAAGCCAGAGCACTAGATGACACACGTGGGACTGAAGGAGTCATGTGTCTTCAGGCAGGCACTCCCTATGCTCTACCAGCTGAGACTTTTCCTTGGCCACTGAAACACACGCCTTGCTTTAGCATTTTAACATAGCATTTTTAATACACCATTTCAACACAAAGGAAAAGACAAGCAAGATCTCATTATATTGTGAAGAATTTTGACATCCAGGATTCCCTAAGTGCATTAAGGAACTTCAGAAATCCAAGACTCATGCTTTTGTATGTTGGTTTCAAAGGTAAACAAATTCATTATTGGTAATTTAGCTAGCAGTAGAACACCTGTGTGCTCTCACTCAATTGGGTAATCTGATTTTTTTTTTTTTGCCTCTAGGGTTATTGCTGGGGCTTGGTGCCTGCACCACAAATCCACTGATCCTGGAGGCCATTTTTTCCCCCTTTGTTGCCCTTGTTTTTATCATTGTTGTGGTTATTATTGTTGTTGCTATCTTTGTTGTTGCATAGGTGGGGAGCCAGGGGCTGGAACCATAATCCTTAAACCGGTCCTTGCAGCTTCACACCAGGTGCGCTTAACCCACTGCGCTACTGCAGATTCCTTGGATTTTTTTTTTTAACTCCCTGAGGGATTCCTAAGGTTCAACAGAGTTTGAAAACTGTTTTTCTGAACTAGAGCTTTTCTAAAGTATAAAACTCAAGTTTCCTTTGGTTCTCTACTTTAAGCATACATTAGAATCACCTAGACAGCTTGTTAAAAATAGATCCCTACGCCCTATCTCCTTGGATTCTGTTTCCTTAAGGCTGATATGAGGCATTGAACTTTACATATTTATCGTGTTTTCCAAGTGAAGCTGACATTTTCAGGCTGGAGGCCACACTTGGAGAAGCACTGCTTTAGAATGGAACAGAAGACACTAACCTATTACATGGACTCTCTTGAACTATGTTACCTGCAGGTAAATTCTCGCTTTTCTCCCCCTTCAGTAGGAGGAGAAAAGTGAATACCGTTTGCTAGTTTCTTTTTAAAAATTTTTTTATATTTATTTATTCGTTCCCTTTTTGTTGTCCTTGTTGTTTTGTTGTAGTTATTATTGTCGTTGTCATTGTTGGATAGGACAGAGAGAAATGGAGAGAGGAGGGGAAGACAAGAGAGGGGAAGAGAAAGATAGACACCTGTGAAGCAACTCCCCTACAGGTGGGGAGTTGGGGGCTTGAACCTGTATCCTTACTCTGGTCCTTGCGCTTTGCACCATGTGTGCTTAACCCGCTGCGCTACCGCCCAACTCCCCGTTTGCTAGTTTCTATCTTATCTCAGTCTTATCTGTTCTTTGGGAAACACTATCTTAAGCCATGCAACCTCTCTTTCTAGGCTGAAAGCCTCTAAAAATAAGACCCTTTAATCACCAATTGCTAAAAGTACTTATGAAATATTAATTTGCTATGTAGTTGATTAAACTTCAGTAGCTAAAAAGTATATACTAATGCTCATGTAAATGTGTGCTGGTTGGAGACAGATTATAAGTACTTATAATTTGGTATTTTATTTTCAAAGACAAAGTAAGCATTATTTAAATATTTACTGGGAGAGAGAAAATCCTTGACATATGCAGTGGTGGGGAGTGATTCAAGACCTTCTGCATATATGTTTGACATTCTACTGCTAAGCACCTCACTGACCACCACATTAAATATCTTATTTCATATGTTCTCATTTCATATATTCACGATGCAACTCCACCAATTCCACATTGGAAGCAACAAGATTTATGTTTACAAAACTGTCAGGAAGCAAATTTGAAAAAAAAAAAAGCTTTTAAATAAAGATGGTCTCAGAGCTTACAACAAACTGATAAATTAAAACCAAGGTATGTACATAACATTTGAGGTGCCATGTGCTCTCTATGGATGAACCACTATTGAAAGTTTTTTTGGGGAGCCGGGTGGTGGCACAGCGGGTTAAGTGCATGTGGTGCAAAGACTGGCATCAGGATTCTGGTTCAAGCCCCCAGGCTCCCCACCTGCAGGGAGTAGCTTCACAGAAGGTGAAGCAGGTCTGCAGGTGTCTTTCTCTCTTCTTCTCTGTCTTCCCCTCCTCTCTCCATTTCTCTCTGTCCTATCCAACAACAACAATGATAAACAAGAAGGGCAACAAAAAGGGAAAAAAAAAAGAAAAAGAAAGCTTTTTTTTATTTTTAAAGGATTCTGATCTTACTACCCACAGCCATGCCAACAATAGAAATCATACTTCACTTATTTTCACCTTGACTGTCAAATATAACAAAAGGATTCTGAGTAGAGAAGAAGGTAACTGCATTTCTTTTCATAATTCATATCTTTGCCTCCCACCCTACCATAGCTTCTCTTATAGAAGCACACATACTGGTACACAAGAATATACACCTTTTCAAATCTGAGCCAAATGGAGAATGAGCCACCTACATATGGAATGCTTCTCAGCTTTGAGCAAACACTAGCATCAATTAGAGGTGCTTTCAAAATTTAAAAAGTGCAGGTTGGGAGTCGGGAGGTAGCACAGCAGGTTAAGCGCAAGTGGCTCAAAGCACAAGGACCAGCATAAGGAACCTGATTGGAGCCCCGGCTCCCTACCTGCAAGGGAGTCGCTTCACAAGCGGTGAAGCAGGTCTGCAGGTGTCTATCTTTCTCTCCCCCTCTCTATCTTCCCCTCCTCTCTCCATTTCTCTCTGTCCTATCCAACAATGACGACAACAATAATAACTACAACAATAATAACTACAAGGGCAACAAAAGGGAATAAATAAATAAATTTTTTAAAAAGTGCAGGTTGCACTAGGAGCAACTAAACTGAGATATTTGGTTTAAGACTCAGTCATTAATGATGTGAACTGTCCCCATTACCTCTTAGCTAAACCACTGCACAGCTGGTGTGGGGGGCAGGCACCATGGGGCAATATAGAAAGATACTATGGCTCCTCAGACAAGTTTTGGATCCCTGTCAGTCAGTCTCCTTTAGAATACAAGGCAGTAGCAGACTGAAATGACAAACAACATTGCTTATGAGAAAAAATGCTTCTGAAATGCACTTTGATTTTTTCTTTTTTTTTTACCTTTTAATAAAGTAACCAAGCTGATGAATAAAGGCAAATGTATCTGAATCCCTGTGGTTTTTACCTAGATGTTAGTATCCCACAGAAGATTAGGTCAAGAAGCAGTCCAAATTTGTTCTGTTAATTGGATCATAAATTGGCTTGTAACTGACAACAAAGGTGTCCTCTTGGGTTTTAACTGGAATGAACAGAGCACTAAGTGATGGAAATATAAGGCCACTCCTGGGTTTGGCTTTATTTAACATCTTTAACTCTCTTTTTGGGAAAAGTCATCAGTCTCCATCTCTGGGAATACTACGTTACTATTCTCAAGTTATGATGAGGAAGGGAAAATGTGATTCTCTTGTGCCAGACAGGCCAAGACTCAAGCTGGACCTCAAGGTACAAAAGAGATTGGATCTCAAACAATGTGAATGCACTCAGCCACTGAAAATGGTGAGCCCACAAAGAAACAAAAAACTGTAATATCTTAATGTTGCAAGAACCTGCCTCTAGGAATGAATGTACGGTTGGGAAGAATATAAGCTGAACTGTTAGGCCAGACCTAAATTTGCATATTCTGCACTGTATGATCCTAAGGGTAGGTTTCAGAGGCCTAAGTTATAGAAGAAGATACTAGAGAGCATTCTGGAATTAAAGAATTAGACCTGTTATAGTGTCAGTGTGGAAAACAGAGCTGGAATATGGCTGACTGTAGGCAGGAAAATGAGTTTTAGAAGATTAGTAGTAGATCGAGAAAAAGGGATGAAGCAGAGGATAGCATGAAGTGAGAAAATCCAGGGGACTGATAAACTGATTAGAATAGGAGAGTGAGAAAATCCAGGGGACTGATAAACTGATTAGAATAGGAGAGTCCCACATTATTCTTGCTGTTTCTCTAAGGTCACAAATTACATGTTTTTACAAATCCTTCAGTATAAAGAAAGGGCTATGACTGCTATGCTTGCTTTATAAATAAACAAATTTAAAGAGAATGGGAATAAGCCAGAATGAAAGCTTTAATTTGGGAGTTGGGCAGTGCTGCAGCGGGTTAAGTGCACGTGGCGTGAAGCGCAAGGACCTGCATAAGGATCTTGGTTCGAGCCCCTGGGTCCCCACCTGCAGGGGCATTGCTTCACAGGCGGTGAAGCAAGTCTGCAGGTGTCTATCTTTCTCTCCCCCTCTGTCTTCCCCTCCTTTCTCCTTTTCTCTCTGTTCTCTCCAACAATGATGACACCAATAACAACAACATTAATAAAACAAGGGCAACAAAAGGGAATAAATAAATATTTAAAAGAAAAAAAGGAAAGCTTTAATTTCTCATCGTTCAGTTTACATATCCAAAGCTAGGAAAATAGTCTGGGGGCCCTCAACTTGGATCAACAATGGCAGAAAATGTTCCATCCTCCAAAGGGAGGATGGACAATGCTATACCTGAGGAAGATGGGTCGATACTGGGGTGCTGGAATGTTCCTACTCATGACCACAGAATGTGAGCTCAGATCTGCAGGGATGCAGAGGTCACACGTCTCTTAAGCTAATTATGGGCCCTAGATCACTTCAAATCGATGAGATTTACAGTCAACAATATTTATACCCCTTTCCCATACTAGGGAACTACTCTCGTCCCTGATCCAGCTTTCTGGTCCTTTTTCCAGCCATGACATCATCTCCCCAGACAATAATTAGGATCTACCTGCATATCAGATTTCAGGCTCAGGCAAAAAAACAAGCAAGCAAACAAACAAAAGGCCCACTAGTATAGCTACAGGCCCTTTGAAATATAACTAAAATATGCCTACTAGCTGTCTACAAAATGGAGGACCCCCAAACACTTCATCTTCACTATTCTAGCCTTTAGGTCCATGATTGTTCAACAATTTGTTTGGCTTTGTATGTTAACTCTCTTTTCAGCCACCAGGTTCCAGATGCTAGCATGATACTGACCAGACTTCCCTGGACAGACAACCCCACTAATGTGTCCTGGAGCTCCATTTCCCCAGAGCCCTTCCCCACTAGGGAAAGAGAGAGACAGGCTAGGTGTATGTCAATGCCCATGTTCAGCGGGGAAGCAATTACAGAAGCCAGACCTTCTACCTTCTGCATCCCATAATGACCCTGGGTCCATACTCCCAGAGGGATAAAGAATAGAAAAGCTATCAGGGGAGGGAAGGGGATACGGAGGTCTGGTGGTGGGAATTGTGTGAAGTTGTACACCTCTTTTCCTATGGTTTTGTCAATGTTTCCTTTTTGTAGTAAAAAAAAAAAAAAAAAAAGTCTGGGGGTAGTATATCTTCTTTCTCACAGTTTTAAAAAAACTGCACTGGGAGTCGGGCTGTAGTACAGCGGGGTAAGCGCAGGTGGCGCAAAGCACAAAGACCGGCATAAGGATCCCAGTTCAAACCCCGGCTCCCCACCTGCAGGGGAGTCGCTTCACAGGTGGTGAAGCAGGTCTGCAGGTGTGTCTATCTTTCTTTCCTCCTCTCTGTCTTCCCCTCCCTCTCTCCATTTCTCTCTGTCCTATCCAACAACAACGACAACAATAATAACTACAACAATTAAAAACAACAAGGGCAACAAAAGGGAGAAAATAAATAAAATAAAAATATAAAAAAAATTAAAAACAAAACAAAAAACAAACAAACAAAAAAAACTGCACCAAGGTTCATATTGACTTGAAATGTTAGTCCAGGGTACCATTTTCACATCTGTCTGTTCTCACATAAATGGAACAATGATGTAGGTGAATTAGAAAACAGTAGCAGTGAGAGAGGAGGAATTTTTCAGTTTCTTAATTTAGCCATCTGTGTCTGAGTAAAACTTTTATTGTCACAACAAAACAAATTTATTCAGAAAATTCTTCCTGTGAAAATTTGTTGTCTTTTTTTTTTTCCTAATCACACAGCCTATCCATTTTGAAATTATATGAGAAGCAGGACCCAGAAAGTTAATTATCATCAGGCTAAAGTGTAACTAATCAGTTAATATGTTTGGCTGCACACATTTTCCATTACTTTTTTTTTATGAAAAAAGAAAAATTATCAGTAGACATTGTGCAAGGCGAAGTGTGGATCATCAAGATCTTAAGTTGTGGGGGCCAGGTGGTAGTGCACTGGGTTAAGCACACATAGTACAAAGCATAAGATCCTGTGCAAGGATCCTGGTTCAAACTCCTGCTCCCCACCTCTAGGGGGGCTGCATCATGAGTGGTGAAGCAGGTCTGCTGGAGTCTATCTTTCTCTCCCCCTCTGTATCTCCCCCCCTTTTTATTTCTCTCTGTCCTATCCAATACAAAATTAAAAAAAAAAAAAAGTAAAACATGGCCTCCAGGAGAAGTGGATTCCTAGTGGTGGCACTGAACTCCAGTGATAACCCTGGAGGCAAAAAAAGAAAAAAGAAGAAAAAAAAATCTTAAGTTGTTTATGGCATTCTTCCTTGCCTTACCTTTATAAGATTGATACTTTTAAAAATGAGTCATTTAATAGATTGGTTACTAAAACTTTCAGGAAGAATCACTTTGGGCCTAGACGATGACTCAGTGGGTAAAGCAAAGACCTTACTGTGTGTGAAGCTCTGAGTTTCATTCCTGGCATCATATGGGAGCACCATGGGACAGACAACATATGGGAATGGGGCAGAGGGAGAAGTTTACATGGAGGTAAAGTGGTACTTTAGTGTTTACTACTAGGAATGTCTAACCCCTCCACCCAAAAAGTACAGAATAAAAAAATAGGCTAGGAGAAACTCAGAGGTATCACCTATGAAAGAAGCATTTGGTTCATTCTCATCACCACACATACAAATAAAATAAACACACACACACACATACACACACACACACACACACACACACAAATAAATGTCTCTTTTGACTGTTTGGACTTCATTCTGATCATCTGGGGCTCTAGTAAGGGAATTCCTGAATTCACACAAAGATATGATGGGCATAGACCTTTAATAGATTCCTCTCTCCAGCATCACTGGTCATCTCCATCAGGAACATCATCATAAACCCTGTTGTGGGTGTCTACAGGACCTTGCCATCAATGCAGAGCAGCAATGGTAGAAACTGCCTCACTCTCTGAAGGGAGGCTAGGTCAACCTACTCTGCCACTCAAGGTCCTGAAATGAGTGCAGCCTAATATGTTCCAAGCTGTGACCATGGACTGTGAACTTAGGTTGACAGGCACTCAAGAGGCTACATAGGCTCCTTTGCCAAATAAGAATAGACATGGGCCCTAGGTCAGATCAATGGGGTTAAGAGTTCATGGTATTTATATACTTTACTCATGTTTGGGAGTTACTCTCTGCCCTATAATCCAGCTTCCTAGTTCTATTCTCAACTCTGACACCATCTTCCTAGACAATACTTTTAGTCCACCTGCATGTTAGCTATCAGGCTCAGGCAAAAATTACTAAAGTCAGAGGCCCCTTAGAATATGTCTAAAATGAACTTCCTAGCTTCTTCTAACACAAAGGCCCTTAGTTTGATCTGCTCTATTCTTACCTTTAGGTTTCTAATTATTTTTTTTAAAAAAATGCTCACTTTATATCTTGCAGCTTTTTTTCTGGTGGTGGGAACTATGTGGAATTGTACCCTTGTTATCTTATAATCCTGTTAGTAATTATTAAATCACTAATAATAAAATAAAACAATAAATAAAAAATAAATACATAGATGTCACTTCTGACTGGACTTCATTCCATTTCCAGCCAAAACCACCATCCTTGGTTTCATAGTGATTCCTGAAAGCTCAGTATTCTATACTTCACTGTTCTTACATTTTTTTTTAACTTTATTTTACTTATTCATTTTTTTCTTTTTTTTTTTGGATATAGACAGAGAGAAATTGAAATGAAAGTGGAAGATATAGAAAGAGGGGGAAGAGAGAGACACCTGTAGCACTGCTGCATCAATTATGAAGCTTCCCTCATGCAAGTGGGGGCCAGGGACTTGAACCCAGCTCCTTAGGCACTGTGACATTAACTGTACCCTTAACTGAGTGTGCCGCCCCCTGGTACTTAAATTTAACCTCTCCTAGTGCAGAATGACTAACAGAATGTATATGGTCAAGGTGCCATGTACATTGGAAGCAAAATGGCTTAAAGATTTCTCAAATGACTGCTCTTAGGTAAAGATGTGATGACTGGGGGAGGGGGGGTTGACAAGTGGAGGCACACTGGGTTAAGCACACATAGTATGAAGCACAAGGACCTCAGCAAGGGTCCCAGTTTGAGGCCCCAGATCTCACCTATAGGGGAATTGCTTCACAAGTGACGAAGCAGGTCTGCAGGTATCCAACTTTCTCTCCCCCTCTCTTCTCAATTTCTCTCTGTCCTAGCCAATAAAATAGAAAAAAAGAAATGGCCCCAATAACCTTGGAAGCAAAAAAAAAAAAAAAAAAGAAAAGAAAGAGAAAGCAAGAAAAAGAAAGGGAAAGATGTGTGTGGTCTGGGAGGTGGCACAGTGGATAAAGCACTGGACTCTCATGCATGAGGTCCCAAGTTCAATCCCCTGCAGCAGAAATACCAGAATATGTCTGGTTCTTTCTCTCTCTGCTCCTACCTTTCTCATTAATAAATAAAATCTTAAAAAAAAATTAAAAAGTAGGAGTTGGGCGGTAGCGCAGCGGGTTAAGTGCAGGTGGCGCAAAGTGCAACGGCTGGTGTAAGGATTCCAGTTCAAGCCCTGGGCTCCCCACCCGCAGGGGAGTTGCTTCAGGTGTCTGTCAGGTCTGCAGGTGTCTGTCTTTCCTCCTCTCTGTCTTCCCCTTCTCTCTCCATTTCTTTCTGTTCTATCCAACAACAACAACATCAATAACAACAATAATAAATACAACAATAAAACAACAAGGGCAACAAAAGGGAATAAATAAATAAATATAAAAATACTAAAAGAAATTAAAAAGTAAAGATGTGATGGTAAAAGTAAAGCTATACTCATAGAAGAGGAAACTTCTTGTCATGATTCTATAATGTTTCCATCTCAGTGCTAGAGCACAGGATTTGTATGTCTGACATACTGCCATATGCCAGAATTTAGTGCTCTGGTCTTTCTCTTATGGTCTAGCTCTCAGAAAATAAAACAAAATATATGCTTTTTTCCAAATTTTGACAATGGAAATGATGCATGCATGCAAAAAAAAAAAAAAAAAAAAAAGGATCCCAAAGAATGCAGTCACTGGCATACAGAATCTAAGAAACAAAGCAAAGAGCAGTGCAGGGTGAATCCTCAACGAACTCTAATCTATTGCAGCAGATTTGAGGACTTATATGGGGGAAGGGAGAAACATTAGTAGGAGGTTGGGGGCATAATTCTTTGTGATAGAACAAGATGAGGGTCTGATGGAGGGGGAATGTACCTCTGTGACAACAGTAATCCTGTAAATCAACATTTCTTAACAAAGTGATATTTAATTTTAAAAAAAAGTAACCAACACAAAAGCAGAGGAAGTTTCTATGATACTGTGTTTCCTTGCTGGCACAGTATGGCAAAATATTTACCTTCTTTTCATAATGTTCTACTTACCAACTTAAATGTCAGTGTTTTTAAAGCTTTGGGATCATCTACAATCTTCTGTAGATTAGCAGCCACTGAAAAATACAAAAAAAAAAGTGTCCAGATTATTTCAAATAACTGTTTCTGATATCAGTGATTCAGGAAATTTGACTGATGTAACAGACTACAAAATAACTTCTTCTACAGACACTGAAATACATATTAAATATTAGAACTCTTTAGGATTTGAACTACGTGCTACTCTAGAGCACATGCTGCTGTCACTGTAATCTACTATTCATTGAAGACCAACATCTTCAATAGGAGAAGAAACGATATAAAATAGGCCCTTTGGCATATAACTAAAATATGCCTTCTAGCTATTTACAAAATGGAAATCCCCCCAACTCTTCACCTGCACTACTCCAGCCTTTAGGTTTATGATTAGTCAACAATTTGTTGGGCTTTATATGTTAACTCTCTTTTCAGCCACCAGGTTCCAGATGCTACCATGATGCCAACTGGACTTCTCTGGACAGACAACCCCACCAATGTGTCCTGGAGCTCCATTTCCCCAGATCCCCGACTCACTAGGGAAAGAAACAGACAGGCTAGGAGTATGGATTGACCTGTCAACGCCCATGTTCAGCGGGAAAGCAAATACAGAAGCCAGACCTTCCACCTTCTGCATCCCATAATGACTCTGGGCCCATACTCCCAGAGGGATAAAGAATAGGAAAGCTATCAGGGGAGGGGATGGGATATGGAGCTCTGGTGGTGGGAATTGTACCCATCTTATACTATGGTCTCCTCAGTGTTTCCATTTTATAAATAAATAAATAAATTAGAAAAAAGAAATATATATTAAAATAATATATGATCAAATAACTCACATAAACACTTTTTAAAAATATTTATTTTCCCTTTTGTTGACCTTGGTTTTTTTTTATTGTTGTTGTAGTTATTATTATTATTATTATTGTTGTCCTTGATGTCCTTGTTGTTGGATAGGACAGACAGGAATGGAGAGAGGAGAGGAAGACAGAGAGGGAGAGAGAAAGATAGACATCTGCAGATCTGCTTCACCGCCTGTGAAGCGACTTCCCTGCCGGTGGGGAGCCGGGGGCTCGAACCGGGATCCTTACACCAGTCCTTGCACTTCGCGCCACGTGTGCTTAACTACCGCCCGACTCCCACATATACACATAAATAATATAATATATAATAATAATAATATACACATAAATACTCCCACATATACACATAAATTTTACAATACCATTATCCGAAACAATACCATTATCTGCAGAACGTTTTCATCACTCACTAGACGCTGACCTCACAGTTCATAAAAAAAATTACTTTATTATTGTTTTTACTTAATTTATTTTTATTATCACCAGGGTCATAGGTGAGGCTTGGTGACTACTAAATCTACTGTCCTATGCCTAGGTGGTCTGTTTGTCCCTTTTCTTTTTTCATAGAGATAGAAACTGAGATGAAGAGGTGGGGGGAGAGAGAGGAGAGAGACATCTGCAGCACTGCTGCACTGCTCACCCATGAAGTTAGGGAGTGGGCTTGACCTCGAGTCCTATCAACATGGTAACATTTGCACTCTACCAGGTGCACCACTGCTGGGTCTCCAAGAAATTACTTTCTAATGAAAAGCAGAAATGATACCAGGCCAGGGTGGGGGTAGATAGCATAATGCAGAGATTCTCATTCCTGATGCTCCAGAGTACCAGGTTCAATCTCCTGCACTACCATAAACCAGAGATGAGCAGTACTCTGGTTTTAATTAATTAATTAATTAATTAACTAATTAATTAAAAGAAATGATACCAGACTAACCTTCCTACTTTCTTTCGACCACATGGTTCTTCTTAAAATTTTTTGTTGAAAAAAAAAATGAATTAGCTAGTAGAGAGCTTGCAAAGAAGAAAGGCATTATAAGGAACTGTTTCTCTGGAATAATAGGTCGGTCAGCACATTTGAACATATACCCTATAAATTTACTCAGCTCTCTGCACCCATTTTTAGCAAAGCAGAAAAAAAAAAAAAACACCCACACCAGATAACTGTTAGGACTCAGGCATATGTTTAAATGCTTTCAGAGCACAATGATCTATCAAATCCATGAAATGCCACCTTGAGCAATACTCAAGTCAGCTCAACAGGGTCAAACACTACAAGTTGTCAGTTTGGAACTCAATTGTGAAGATATGTTTTCAGTATTAGCTGGATTCATCAGAGATATGTCATTTTTCTTTGGTGTTTTGACATATTTTATATTCTTGGGCAGAAGTCAGCTATTCTTGTTCACTTCTCTGACTTAGGGTCCTATTATGAATAGAATTCTCAAAGGGTGATGATAATAGAAATTTATTTTTAACTCTATTTGAATAGTGATTTAACACTGATTTACAGAACTGTAAGATTCCAGGGGTATAATGGTATAATTTCACAACTGTGTGTGTGTGTGTGTGTGTGTGTGTATGTGTGTGCATTTATGTGTATGTAACTCACCGTAATGACCGAAGACCAAAGTTTAAACCTGCCCAAACCTATAAAATATAGAGAACTAAAACCATACTCACACCTAAACTACATACTACTAAAAATTAAAGTAGGGCTATTGTTTAGGGAAGAATTTATCACTGAAGAACTTAGAGAAATTTCTGTTTGTCATTCTATTTTTCGTGAGGAAAATTATATTTATGTAATGAGGTACCTAAAAGTCATCTGCATATTTTATAATAAGAAAAAATTTAAGGTTGCATAGCAAACATTCATTTTGAAAAAAGTGTTTTAAGTATGAGATTTGCAAGTAATAGCAGAAAGAAATCTGTACAAATCTTGTCTATCTCTAACATTGACTGCAAAGAACCTAAGTACATAGATTTCTATATTAGTTTATTTCATTTACTACATCAGCTGCAGAGGAGAAAAAGAAGAGTAGAGGCACAACATGGTCTATTTATCTTTATAAACCAGTTACAAGAATCCTCGTACCTATATTTGTTGCCCTCTTACTACTTCCATTCAAAGTGACCTGCTATTTCATCTGTGGTAACATCGCTTCCTCTTGCTTCTCATTTTTTTTCTTTCTTTTGCTCACACATCTGGCATATTTTGAGCCACCAACCTCAAGTTAATATCACCAAGCTTCATTTGCCCTCTTCAACAGTTTCCTGAATATATTTCAGATACTATAATCATCTAGTAGCCCACGCGAGAAACACTGGCTCATGGGGGAGAGGGGAGGCTCAGTATCAAAATTCTGCCCAGCAAAGCCAGTATTTATTATGTCAGGGCAGTCTGACTACATGTAAATTGTAGCCGCTGAACAGTGCCACCGTTTTCTTAAAACATAAGAGTGTTCTCACAGTTCCTCTGATTTGGGTTGATTTCATGAGTGGCCATAAAGTCGTCATCTGAATTTCAGCTTTTTCATTAGAGTCTCTCAGTTAATGTGGGTGATTTACTGCTTTGTTCTGGGCCATCTATTTCCAGTCTGCTCTCAAATTTTCTGCCAGAAGCTGAGCTCTGTTGTACACCAATTCATAACCCTCTCTCTGGTATACCTGTGTATGTGCTAGGGCCAATTTCCAAGGAACATAGCTGAGCAAGTTGTAAGGCTGAGCTGCTAGTGTCTTAAACAATCATCCTAGAAACGATGTTCCCCAATTGTGAATCCTACACCTCAGGAACATTAGAAATTCAAATTCTGTCTCTGGCTCAAAACAAAAATAGCAAAACTGGCCACTTACCTGATTACTTATCCCAGCTGCTAGGCTTATTTTCAATTTAGTTGATTCTAATTTGTTGTAAAGTGCTATAAAATACCTTCATTTAACTGACATCACATAAAATCCAGGGTGATGCTAATTTCTCTTCCAGTAGCAAATGCTCATTAAAAAGATTGGTGTCACTGTTTTCTCCCTTCTCCTGACAGTGCACCTGGATTTCAAATATAAAAATGCTCCTTACCTGGAACGTGAGCTGAGAAGAAAGGGCTAAGTGGGACTGACTGACTCTTTAGTTTCTCTGGTATGTACAGATATAACTGAACCACATGCTTTGAGTTACTCTAGTTTCCATAAAGTGATATGGATCTTCTGAGTCCTGCAAGATCAGCAGCCTTCAAATTCTCTCCCAGCTTTCCAGCTCTCCAAAATAAAACTCAATTCCTTACTTTCTGGTTTTGGTCACAGGTTTTTTTGTTTGTTTGTTTGTTTTTTCTCCTGCTCTTGGTCACACACAGATAATACTCACTGATGTTCTGGGGATTCTGACCAACTTGCTCTTGCACTAGGGCTACATCAGTGTGTGTGTGTGTGTGTGTGTGTGTGTGTGTGTGTGTGTGTGTGTGTGTGTGTGTGAAAATTTTACTTACTGCTATTGTGTGTATATCTACATCACACTTCAGTCTTGACTGCTTTTTGGAGCGAGACATTTCTATTTGCTTTTTTTTTTTTTAAATAGCATTTGGCCTAAGACATGGTAAATATCATACTTTATGAAATAGTAGTAATTTCATTAACTGTGGCAGGAAAAAGGTAGAGCTTAGATCTAAGTAGATCAGGAAAGATGATTGTCTTAGGGGTAATATATCAGAGGCAAGACGAGGGAGCCAGCACTTCGTTGGCAAACGGAGCTAGGCATTCTCCAGATGCTATTTTCTCTATAAACTCCTTGTCCTATTTAAATTTTCTACATTTTTGACAGTTAGAAAAAAAAATAAATCATGACCATTTACAGTCTGTGTTTGTATTCTGAGCAAGTAGTCAAAAGATACATGTTTCTTCCCAGATGCCAGCGTAGTATTTCACAACAGTCTCTCATAGTGCATGTGCTCTGGTGGTAGTGAGTTTATTTCATTCATGGTATGTCCAGACAAAAGCGACGTAGGACTAGCACACCTGTGAGTACCAAGCCTGGTGTGTTCCTTTAGTAAGGCATTCTGCGAAGAGTATATAAATAACATTAACTGTTAACCCCATTGGTCTGACCTAGGGCCCATGTCTATTCATATTTAGCTAAGGAGCCTGTGTAGCCTCTGAGTCCCTGTCAGTCTAGGCTCATAGCCCATGGTCACAGCTAGGAACATTTTAGGCTGCACTCATTTCAGGTCCCATCTTCCTCAAGTGGAAGAGTAGGTTGACCAGGCCTCCCTCAGAAAGTGGGGCAGTCCCTACCATTGCTTCTCTACAGAGAGGGAAATCCGGTCCTGATGATGTTCCTGATGGAGGTGACCAGTGATGGTGGAGAGAGGGATCTATTAGAGGTCTAAGCCCATCATATCAATACGGGAATCCAAGGATTCCCTAACTAGATCAGATTGACGGGGTTAACAATTAATGGCATTTATATACTCTTCTCATATTTGGGAGCTACTCTCTGCCCTAATCCAGTTTTCTGGTCCTATTCTCAACTCTGACACCATCTTCCCAGACAATACTTTTAGTCCACCTGCATGCTACCTATCAGGCTCAGGCAAAAATTACTAAAGTAAAAAAAAAAAAAAAAGATTACTAAAGTCATGGGCCATATGGAACATACCAAAAATAGACGAAGTTTCATTTGCCCTGCCTCCACCTTTGGGTGCCTGTTTATTGAACAATTTGCTTTATACCATACTGCCTTTCAGCCACCAAGTTGCAGGTGCTATCATGATGCCATCCTAACCTCCCTGACAGATAACCTTGCCAATGTGTCCTGGGACTCCCGGAACCATACTTTTCCACAACCCTACCCCATTAGGGAAAGATAGAAACAGGCTGGGAATATGTATCAACCTGCCAATGTCTATGTTAAGTGGAGAAGCAATTAAAGAAGCCATAACTTCCACCTTCTGCACCCCATAAGGAATTTTGGTCCACACTCCCAGAGAAGGATAAAGAAGAGGCAAGCTTACAACAGAAAGGATGGAACATGGAACTCTGGTGGTGGAAAGTGTGTGGAATCGTACCCCTTATGGAATTGTTAATCATTATTAAATCACTAATAAAATTAAAAAAAAAGAAATTGAGATCAAACAAACTTATAAACTTGGGTTACCTAAAATGGTGGGGATATCCTAGGATACATCCTGATAACCTGTTCTGTACACTCCACTGAGGCAGAAAGGCAACAACCGATGGGAAAGGAAAGAAGCACGCATGGAAAGGGAATCTATCTAAGCTCTAAGTCAAAAGAAAGGGAGTTAAGAAGTATTTCTTATGGATATTGCTCTGAAGCTGATGCAACATGATTACTCATTAAGAGTTCAACTTGGGGTCAAATTAGGGAGATTTATCCTTTTATCCCCTCAATCCCTAGGATCTCATCTTCATGAAATGGTTTTAGCCTAAGCTGGTTTCCGCCCAGGAAGATCTACCTGCGAACAAGCCCTGGCCCTCTCAACTTACATTGAGAATGGATTCCAGAAGGATTTAAAGACGGGTGCTGTCTTTGTTGATCTCACAGCAGCCTATGACAGACACGGTCTGGCACCCTGGTCTCCTAGTCAAGATCTCAAGATGCCTGCCTCCATGGGTGGCCAACACTATATCTTTTCTTCTCCAAAACAGAAGATTCCGGGTGCATCTGGGTGACAAGTCTAGCAGATGGAGACTTGTCTCAAGTGGCCTCCCCCAGGGCTCTGTTCTGGCTCCTACGCTATTTAATATTTACATCAATGACCTCCCAGAAACTTCTTCAAGGAAGTTCATCTACGCCGATGACATCTGCTGTGCAACTCAGGCATCAAAGTTCGACATCCTCGAGGAAACACTCACGAAAGACATGTCTCTGATACCTGATTACTGTAAAAAATGTCGACTAATCCCTAGCACTGCAAAAACGGTATCATCTGTTTTCCATCTACACCATGCCTCAGCCTCACGTGAGCTTAATGTGCAGCTTGGCGATACGAGAATCCGGCATGAAGCCCAGCCAGTCTATCTTGGTGGTACTCTCGATCGCAATCTGTCATTTCACGAACATCTCATAAAAACTGCAGCAGAGGTGGACACGAGGAATAACATCATTGCAAGACTGGCCAGCTCCTCATGGGGCGCGAGCGCTTCCACACTACGATCATCATCTCTGGCATTATGCTATTCCACTGCAGAATACTGTGCCCCAGTATGGTTCCGTAGCCCCCATGTCCACTTGGTCGATTCCAAATTATATTCCTCCATGAGGATAATTTCTGGAACCATCCGTTCCACCCCGGTTCCATGGCTGCCAGTTCTTAGCAACATCGCCCCGCCAGATATTCGTCGGGATGCGGCATCATCTAAGTTCACTTCCCACGTCTACGCTCGACCGGACCTGCCAATATACTCGGATATCTTCGCCCACCCTGTCCAACGCTTGACGTCTCATCACCCAATCTGGTCCCCTACGCCTACGCTGAACTTCTCTGTTCCAGACTCTTGGAAACAGAGTTGGCAGTCAGCTGAGGTAAAGAACAAACACCTCATCACAGACCCCTGCAAGCGTCAACCCGGCTTTGACCTAGCACGTTATGATCGGGCCCTCCTCAATCACTATCGAACAGGCCATGGCCGGTGCGCCGCTATGTTCCATCGCTGGGGAGCCAGAGATGACCCGAACTGCCCCTGCGGCTCCAGACAGACTATGAACCACAGAGTCAACGACTGCCACCTCTCCAGATTCAAAGGAGGTCTCGAAACTTTACATCAGGCTCAACCTGACGCTGTTGACTGGCTATGGAAGAAGGGCAAATGCTAGAAGAAGAAGAAGCACACTGTGAAGGAGTCCAAATTCTTCAGCTAGAGACTGGATTAAAATCCTGCCTCCTGCTTTGAGCTGTATAGCCCCATGCAGCCTTTCTCTGCTTAAATATACTGATTTTCATAATGTCTACCAGAGATGTTTGTCTTGAGGATTTAGTTAGTAAATACATAGGCCACTAGAATATGCATGATGTATATCAAAACACTTTTACCTCTATTCTGGACAGTGGTTTATCTTAACAGAGTTCCTTATTTTCTTGAACCCTTCCTTCCTCACACTCTGGTAATAAAAAGGTTACTTGAAAAAGCTTAAGACATAAACCAGAGTAAAATCCCTGAGGTGAGGGTGAGGGTGGACATTCGGCTTCCCGGGCTGGCAGTGGGGGTGGGGGTGGGTGGTTGGGATGGGACACAGTCTTTTGGTGGTGGGAATGGTGTTTATGTACACTCCTATTAATTTGTAGTCATATAAATCACTGTTTAATTAATATGAGAGGGGGAAATTGATTGTATGTCTCAAACTTTTTAAAGCACAGACTGAATCTTTTTTAATGCATAGGCTGAGTCTTTGATATGTTGACTCTCTCAAAAGCCTAGACCAAGGAGAACAACCGGTGGCACAGCTATATACAAGATGTTGGGTATTATACAGCAAATCCTAACAAAGGGACTTTTTAAAGCTAACCCAATTACCAAATAATGTGATGATAACAATAACTATCCATTGTCTTCTTGAACCCTAAGACAGCAGGAACCTCACATTTCCACTACAGAGCCTATATTTCCCCCAGTCCTGGAACCTTAGGGTGGGGAAAACTTTGCTGCATGCTTCTCTAAATTCATACCAAATAATATTGCATCTGCCGATCCCAACCTAATCAATGCAACGAGTGCCACCTCAGCATGCTTCACTTCAGACTGTGTCCAGAGACTTCAGGTGTGGAATGACAACCCTTCAGCTTCATTACTCTGGTGAGACCTTTCCTTTCACAGTATTCTCTAATTCCATTCCAGGCAGTTCACTTCCTAACAAAGTCCCATAACCTAGATATAGACCAGGTGAGATAGAGCATATGTTCACACATATCCATAAACTAGGGCAAAATATATACCTGAAAGCAAAAGTACACAAGAGTGAGTAACCCCCCAACACTTCTGCACTATTCCAGCCTTTAGGCCCACAATTATTCAATAATTTGTTTGGCTTTGTATGTTAACTCTCTTTTCAGCCACCAGGTTCCAGATGCTAGCATGATGCCGACCAGACTTCCTTACATGGGTCCTTGTGCTTTGCGCCAGGTGCACTTAACCTGCTGCACTAACACCCAACTCCCTAAATGCATCTTCTAACATGTAATCAGACCGTGTTCCTGGTGTATTGAAAATCCTCTGGTGGCTTTCCATTTCAGAGTGAAAGCCACAAGGAAATGCAAAACCCATCAGATCTCCTGCTCCATCTTTATTGCTGCCTGTTCTCAAGTTAAGCATTCAAATAAGGTTATGGAGCTGAGAACTATTCATCTGCCATTCTCTTTTCTGGAAATGCTTCTCTTTCCTTCCAGGTTCTGCAGATGTCCCTGGCAAGCCTATTAACACTCCTCCCATCCCCCCATGCACATTCACTGCCTCCACCTCTCTCTTTTCTTAGTATTTTTCATATCACTTACCACCAGCAGTCACAGTATGTACTTAGAAATTAGTTTTGGATGTGATCCTTAACATACCTGGAGCAAAAATTTCTATGAATGCAGGGACTCATCTTATCACTGCAATGCTCCTAGTACTTGACATACTGTGAGTAAATTCAGAGGGTACCAAGGATGTAAAAACCCCAGGCTAAGACCTTTCCACAGAAGAATTATTCATATCTTAATAAATTTTACAACCATATCTAAGTCATAATCCCATGTAGTTTCCTTAGAGCAAATAAATGAACTCTTGGCTCATCTCAAAGAATATCGGGTATTCTAGGCAACTATGACATTAAAGATTTTAGCTAAAACATTTTGCCACCAATATGGTGGCTGTACCCACAAGCATGTGTAATGACAGCAGTGATCCCAGGAAGCTTGAAAAAAAATCTCTAATATACACACACACACAAACACACACACACACACACACACACACACACACACACACACACACACAGGTAGATGAATAAGAGCAGAGAGACACCATAGTGCTGCTCTGTCATCCATGAAGCTTAGCCTTTGTGACTCAGTGTCCCCACACTGTACAAAGGCACAAACCCAACAGCTGAGCTCTCTTTCAGTCTTAATAGTCACATCTGGGGGGTCATTATTAGTGATTTAATAGTAGTTTATAAAGATTTCAAGCTTAAAGCTCCACACCCATGTGTAAAACTCACTGTCTTCACCATCAATGTATTATATTCCTCCAATAAGAATCGCCGTATTTCTCACAGTCTGACAGTTTCACTATATTTTTTTACAAGTTAAACTGCTTTAGTCCTTTATATTCCACATATGAGTGAAACCATTTAGTAGCTGAACTGTGACATTTTTCATCCTGTTGTTTTCTGACAGTGGAGTTTAGACTGCTGTCTAGTAAACCAGCAGACAGCATGTGAAGGAGCCCCCATAAAGGTAATCTGCAGTGGGTAGCAAAGAAGACACACACTCAGAGCATCCGTGCAGCTCAAGACTTAAAAGTCTTATCTCTAATATGCATCTTTAATTTTGTTTTATTGGGGGTTAATTATTTACATTACAGTTGATGTCATAAGGATGAAACCTCTAATCTCATCGATAGGTGTCTGTAAGACACCATTGCCCCCAACTTTCCATAATCATGCCCCAGGACCTTAATGTTCCTCTCTCCCATCCCACTCCCTCCTTCTCCAGGATACTTTACTTTGTATCCTTTCATAGTACATGTATTTCCAGCTCTCCTCCCTGTGGTTAAATGCCTGCAAGAACTATTCTCATGTGGATCCAAGCACTGCAAGAAATGGACTGTAGTGGATACCATGGTGTGTAACCCAGATCTTCTCCTAAGGTGACGACACAACAGTCCTCTCATCTGGAAAGCTATTGGTGCTTCTTCTCTTGGGAAGTCCCCTCCCCAAAGGCAACCTGTATTCAACGACAGCCCTTGCCTGAGAGTGGGAAGAATCCATCTCTGAAGGGCAGGAAACACCTAAGATTCAAAACTCTTTGTGGGAATAGGTCAGGTCTTTGCTGTGCTCAAGTGGCAATTTAATTGTTCCATCTAAAAGGTTCTAATTTCAGGGGTGGGGTGATAGCACACTTGATTAAAAAAAAAAACTAGTATAGCTACAGGACTTTGAAATATAACTAAAATATGCCTACTAGCTATCTACAAAATGGAGGACCCTCCCCCAACACTTCATCTGCACTATTCCAACCTTTAGGTCCATGATTCAACAATTTGTTTGGCTTTGTATGTTAACACTCTTTTCAGTCACCAGGTTCCAGATGCTAGCATGATGCCGACCAGACTTCCCTGGACAGACAACCCCACCAATGTGTCCTGGAGCTCTGCTTCCCCAGAGCCCTTCCCCACTAGGGAAAGAGAGAGACAGGCTGGGAGTATGGATCGATCTGCCAATGCCCATGTTCAGTGGGGAAGCAAATACAGAAGCCAGACCTTCAACCTTCTGAATCCCATAATGACCCTGGGTCCATACTCCCAGAGGGATAAAGAACAGGAAAGCTATCAGGGGAGGTGATGGGATACGGAGATCTGGTGGTGGGAACTGCGCAAAGTTGTACCCCTTTTATCCTATGGTTTTGTTAATGTCTCCTTTAAAAAAAAAGTCAAGTGCACATAGTACAAAGTGCAAGGACCCAGGGACCTGTGCAAGGATCATGGTTAGAGCCCCACCTGGCTAGGCTCCCCACCATAGGGGAGTCACTTCACAAACAGTGAAGCAGGTCTGAAGCTGTTCCCCCCCATCTTCCCTATCTCAATTTCTCTGTCAAAAAAAAAAAAGTTTTACTTGCTTTGATTCCTCACACATGTGGATCATGAAAGACCTTAAAAATTGGCCTGTATGCTGAGGTGGCACTCACTGCGTTGATTAGGTTGTGATCACCGGATGCAATATTATTCCAGGTGGTTCACTTCCTAACAAAGTCCCAAAACCTAGATATAGACCAGGTCCCCTGAGATGCTAGAGCCTATGTTCACACGTATCCATAAACTAGGGCAGAATATATATCTGAAAGCAAAAGTACACAATAGTCTGCAGTGAGTACCCCCAACACTTCATCTGCACTATTCCAGCCTTTAGGTCCACAATTGTTCAACAATTTGTTTGGCTTTGTATGTTAACTCTCTTATCAGCAACCAGGTTCCAATGCCAGCATGATGCCGACCAGACTTCCCTGGACAGACGACCCCACCAATGTGTCCTGGAGCTCCACCCCACTAGAGAAAGAGAGAGACAGGCTGGGGGTATGGATCAACCTGTCAACGCCCATGTTCAGTGGGGAAGAAATTATAGAAGCCAGACCTTCAACCTTCTGCATCCCACAATGACCTTGGGTCCATACTCCCAGAGGGATAAAGAATGGGAAAGCTATCAGGGGAGGGGATGGGATACGGAGATCTGGTGATGGGAATTGTGTGGAGTTGTAGCCCTCCTATCCTACGGTTTTGTTAATGTCTCCTTTTTTAAATAAATAAATAAATAAATAAAAATTGACCTGTATGCAAATCTAGGTCTTTGCTTTTCCTTGTAAATCTTAAGGCTTCATCCATGGGTGAACACCATCTTAGAAGTTGTTTCTTGTGAAAAATGATAACTAAATACAAGAAAGGAAATTAATATATTAAATGCTATTTTTATGTGTCTTTCTCTCAGAGGTCGAGTTCCATGAATAAGAAAAAAAGCAGTAATTAGAAGAGATTTTAAGAATGTTACTAATAATTACAATATACAAGAAGCCATTCAGTTGAGAACCAGAATCAATTTGAGTATTAATATTGTTTATATAGAGCAGGAAAAGATTATCGAGAATGGAAGAAACCATTAATGTATTTGCTTTTCTTCTTAAAGACGAGTAAATTTCAGTTTATTCATACTATCCTGTAATAGAGACTTAGAAACTATATAGAATGGTTAATTTATCTGGTATTGAATCTATCGTTTAAAAACGAATTAAGTGATGTCTTGATCCTAAATTCCCTTCACAGTGTTTAAGGTCAAATTTTATGAACTAGACCAATGTGGTAATGGAAGTGTCCAATAATCATTATGTTGTTATTGCTCACTTTGAAAGAAATGAAATGGTAAAATCAATGAAATTATAGCCTCGTTCTTAGCTGGTGAAGACATACCAGTATATTTATAGTTTGATTCATTTTTACAATGAGAATGGAATATATATATATATATATATATATATATATATATATATACTGCGTTTACTGTCATGCTTACCCAAAATACCCAACATTCACCTGATATATGAAGGTAAGATGATGACAATGGTGCAATGGTGATGATGATTATGGAGAGCCAAAAAGTATTGCCTCTAAAAGTACTTTGATCCTTTAAAAATTATAAAAATTTGACAGTCACCTTAATTTTATTATTATTGTTATTATTTATTATTATTATTGTTATTATTTATTATTATTATTATTTTGCCAGAGCCCTGCTCAGCTCTGGCTCGTGGTGGTGCTAAGGATTGAATCTGAGTCCTGTGAGTCTCAGTAGTTAGTCTGTTTGCACAACCATTCTCCCCCACCCCCCATCTTAATTATTTTATTTATTTATTTATTTGCTTACTTACTTATATTATTAGGAAAATAGTGATCTAAGAGACTTAGGTCTTCTTCTTATATTGTGAGCTGGGTCCCCAGTGTGTGCTCGGATTCCTCTCTCCCCTGTCCTGGGTTCTGCTACAACAGGCTAGGCCTAGACCAGGTTTCCCCCTCTGTATTAGCCTTTCTTACCTTATTTCTTAAGATCCACCTACAAGTGAGATTATCTGGTATTTGTCCTCCTTCTTCTGGCTGACTGACTGATGCCAGAGGACTGTTTAGCTCTGACTACTGGGGATACTTGTAATTAAACACGGACAGCACATCCCCATGCACTGCCACAGTGCTAGCTCCTGTCCCTAAACTGAAGAGTTGTGATCTTGAAACCCTCTGCACTTGCAGGAAGAATGTGTGTACATTTCTGAGTAAAGGGCATACAGATTTTATTAGATTCTCAATGGTCTCATGCTTTTCACAATCCTAACAACCGCTGTTCCAAATGCTTACTAATATTGTCTCTTACAACGGTTAATTGTCTACAAACGGCTTAGAGAACTTTCATTAATGCTTATGAGTCTTTCTACAGTGTAGCTGAAATACAAACTGCACATTACTCAAGATGTATAATTTCATATGTCTTGACAATATCACAAGATATTGTATATACCCACTACAAACATTTCTTCAAACCCCTTTAACTCTCGACCTTCTATCTTTTTTCTACTATTTTCTGCCTCTAGATTTTGTTCTAAACTTTTTTGCCACCAAAAAAGTTGCTGGGTTTTAGTTCTTGTAGCATCCTACAGTTGTCAGTGGCCATTTTATTTTATTATTATTTTTTAATAGAGGGTAAGTGACAGAGAAAGAGAGAGGAAGAAGAGAGAATAGGAGAGAAGACAGAGGGGAAGGGAGGGGAGGAGAGGAATGGAGAGGAGACAACAGGAGGATGGGAGGGGAAGGGAGAGGAGAGGGGATGAGGAGGTGAGGGGAAGGGAGAGGAGGGGAGGCAAGGGGAGGAGAGAGTGAAGGGGAGTCACCTGTGACATCTGTCCTGCCTGTCAATGAAGCTTCCTCTCTACAGATGTGAACTTGAGTCTTGAATGTGGATCAACATTCATGTACAAGTCTTTGTATAGATGTAAATTTTCCTTTTACTTGGGTAAAAGGGGTTAGGGGAAAAGCAGAAAACCAAAACAAATACACTTAACAGAAATAAGCATTGAACAATTTTTAAAACCTTGTCAAATAACAAACTGTAGAAATGTTCTAATTAGAGAAAATACGCAAAGAGAATAAAACACTTAACTTCATAGGGTCAATTAGCTACCTTGCTGTGTTTTGTTAAAAGGTATTTTTTAATACCTTTTTAACTTTATAAAGTGGAAATACTGACAAGACCATAGGATAAGAGGGTTACAATTCCCACTCCCAGAACTCCATATCCCATCCCCTCCCTTGAAAGCTTTCTTATTCTTTATCCTTCTGGGAGTATGAACCTAGGATCATTATGGGGTGTAGAAGGTGGAAGGTCTGGCTTCTGTAATTGCTTCCCAGTTAGTCACGTGTTAAAAAGACAGACATAGTAAAAAAAAAAAAATCATGAGATAGTAAACACAGTGATATGAGAACTGTTACTTCAGCTATAGATCAAGTATTCAGCTGGGGCAAAACTATCTGGCATAGGCACAAAACTTGGAGAAAACTTAAATAGTCCTAAGTCCAGTATATGGTGGCACTCTTCCAAACAGAAGCATTTCTTTCTAATAAGATTTTACTTATTAGCTAACAGAGAGAGAAGGAGGAGGGAGAGGAGCATGAATGGGAGGATGAGAAAGAGGAGGAGGAGAAACAGTAATAATGGTAGTAGAAGGAGGAGGGGGGGGGGAGGAGGTGGAGGGGGGGAGGAGGAGGAGGAGAAGACGAAGAAGAAGGAAGAAGGAGGAGGAGGAGGAGGAGGAGGAGGAGGAGGAGAAGGAGAAGGAGAAGGAGAAGGAGAAGGAGAAGGAGAAGGAGAAGGAGAAGGAGAAGGAGAAGAAGAAGAATGAGAAGAGTAACAACATCCACAACCAGAGAATCACTTGGGTATATGCAATGTTGGCGATCAACTTAGAGACTTCATGCTTGAAAGTATAGTGTTTTCACCACTGGACATCTGCCTGGACCACCAAACAGAAACATTTCTCTCACACATGACAAGCTCATGTGAAGGAAAAGAAAGCTGGGCTTCTGCTTGCATCATATGGTACTCTTGATGTCCCAGAGGAGGACATCTATTCAATCTTCCTTTCTTTTTCTTGCCTTCCCTCCCTTTTTCATCATCAGACAGAGCAAGAGAAAGACAAGGAGAGGGTAAGACACTACAGTACTCAAGCTTCCTCCAGTGTGGTGGGGTCTGGACTGGAGCCTAGGTGGTGCATATGATAAAACAGGCACACTAGCCAATGAACTGCCTTGCTGGACCTAATCTTTATTTCTTCAGTTTCTTTTCTCTTTGTTTGTGGTATGCTTCAAAGGCTTGAATGTTAAGAGTTTAGTATCCAGTGAAAGGTACATGTCAAGATTAAGTAATTCACTACTCCTTTAATAATAGAAAATTAAATCAACTCAAGGACTGACTGAGCTTTCACACTAGACTTGACCACAATTTAAGAAATAAAGGACTGAAAAAAGCTAACCTTGCTTATAATACCTTATATAAAACTTTGGGAAATTACCTTTCCTGTGCCTTAGGCAAGTGAAAGCAAAGTATGCAGTAGACCAAAGGTTTAGCAGTCCACGAAGCAGGAGTTGCAGCAAAATGTAAATCAACTTTTGTTTCTTTCATTGAGAAAGTTTTTCTACCCTCAGGAAAAGGTCAGATGAACTATATAATGTGCTTAATAATATAGGTGACCGACCTTGTAGCACAAGCAATAGTTTGGACCAGCACCTTTGAGCAGCACCTCTTTCGACTGCTTCCTAAGCAACAGAAATTTGCTGTTCTCTGTACCACTATTCTTGGAGAACTGCTATGACCCAAATATAAGAAAACTGCTGAGTGTGTTATGCAGGATGTCTAATAAGGTAAAATGTTCAAATAGATTTTTTTTTTTTTTAGAAATCTCACAATCAGTGGTAAAATAAGAAATTAAGAGAAAATTGGTAGGAATGTGGAAAAGCACTTCAAGAACACAAAACTGAATACCTCATAAAATTTTTTTTGTGCAGTTAATTATTCAGTTTATCATTTTCTCTGCATCTTAACTGATTTACTATTTAATATTGAATAAGTTAAAATAAGCTAGGATGTGGACTTTATAAGACTTTTACTTTATAGTTGCAATTTTGATTTTTAAAAATTTTATTTTTAGATAGAGACAGAGACAGAAACAGAGAAAGATAATAAAAATGACCAGAGCAATGAAGCCTCCTTTAAGGAGGTGGGGATAGGCTTGAACCTAAGCTGCACACTATGCAAGTGATCTATTCCATTAGCCTTCAGCATTTAAAAAAATATTTATTTATTTATTTATTTTCCCTTTTGTTGCCTTTGTTGTCTTTTTTATTGTTGTTGTAGTTATTATTGTTGTTATTGATGTCATCATTGTTAGGTAGGTCAGAGAGAAATGGAGAGAGGAGGAGAAGACAGAGAGGGGGAGAGAAAGACACCCACAGACCTGCTTCACCGCCTGTGAAGCGACTCCTCTGCAGGTGGGGAGCCAGGGGCTTGAACCGGGATCCTTCTGCCAGTCCTTGCGCTTTGAGCCACGTGCGCTTAACCTACTGTGCTACCGCCCGACTCCCAGTATGTCACTTTTCTATGAAATGCTGGTTCCAGCTTGTACTCTCAAAACCAGCCTTGTTTTCTATGGTATATTTTAGCAGATCTTAAGACACTAAAGGGGGAGGATGGAGAAGACTATTAGGTTGGGGACCTAGCGTCTTATGGTGGAAGGAGATGGCAGTTGATGGTGGCTGTGAGGTGTGCTGGCAAGTGGTGGGTGAGGTGTGAACTTTGACTCCAGTGACAAGAGTCTTGTAATTTCCTCACTAAAATTGTACGTATGTATGTATGTATGTATGTATGTATGTATATATATATATATATATATATATATATATGTTTTCAAAGCACTCTGGCTGTGCATGGTCAATTAATATAGTCACCTGACTTCTCATCTTTAGATTTCAAGTTAGTACCCAACGATGAGCCTGTCACCTAGTAGGTGCTAACTTAGTTAACAAAGGAAAGTTCTGTAAATACCTACTTGCCTGAATTAGGAAACACTTCCCCAGAAGCTGCTGTCTTCCTGCAACAAAGATGGCAGAAAAGCAGAGCCGAGGAGGGTGAAGTTAAACAGCTTGCCTTTTCAGATTTCTGGTTTCCATTTGATACATCACCCACCTCATTACAAAGAAGCAGCCTTCCTGATCTTATTAGATGCTTACAAAATTCTTCCCATTGCCAAGTGGTAATGGTCAAGGTGTCACGAAGATAGACAAAGTCTTTTTAGTTCACAGTTGCACATTCAATCCCTGGCATATGGTCTGTCTCATGGAAGGTGAACATAAATAATTATGGAATGAATGAAGACAGACTACAGAATATTTTGTTGATAATAATTCTCTCAGGCCACTACAATTAAGGATCTTTGTTCTTATGAACAGAAGGATACATTTCATAGTAAATAAATTTTAGGCAATTAAAATGAATTGAGATGGTATTATTCTTTATTGTGGAAAGATCAGGGAGTGTCACAGTCTCTCAAATTCAGCCACATCTATCTGGAGTTCAGACTTGCAAGTGCACCTTCTGATTATAATGCACTAAACTTCATGCATCTTTCTTCCTTCTGCACTAGTCCTGCCAGGCCCAGGAAGCTGGGGGTGGTACTTACAAGATTATCGTTTCTGCTCTGGGTCTCCTATCCCAGAGTTATAATATGGGGTTAGGAGCATGTTCTACCTTTCTTAAAAATGTCTGCTACCAACCCAATTTGAAAAGTCGAATGTCTTCTTGACCCTGATTCCTGCTGTCTCCAACCCTCCAGAGCAGGCATTAGGACTTACTCAGAGACACTTCAGATGTAGAGAAAGTAGCCTATGAATAAACCGCTGGGGATAGAAGGGCACTGAGTGTTATTCAGGCTGTTTCCTAAGGATCCATGGCATCGCTTTGGCATGGGGTGCATTACAAAATGTATACTATAGTCATACAGTTACCACAAAAATTCTTAGCAAAGTAAGCTGTGTTCCTGTTAGATACTGGGACTTATATCCTGTTAGATACTGGATATAAACATAAGTGAGAGTGAGAAAAAGAAAAACTACCTTCTGTGGTGTGTGGGAAGATTCATAAACTCATGAAAACATGATCTCATGAGTGCTACTGAATGAGATGTGAGAAGGTATAGGACAGCACAAAGGCAAATGGCCTGGAAATTAGGAAGAATAGCTATTGATCTTACATCTTGGGGGGGGGGGTAGCCAGATAAATAGGTCTGATTCAGTCAAAGAAAAGGCAGATGAGGGTGGGTACAAAGGAAGCTTGAAGGGGTGGAGGAGTAGCACACCTGCCCAGTTAAGCGCACAAGGACCTACGTTAGAGCCCCCTGCTCCCCAGGTCTGCAGGTGTCTATCTTTCTCCCTCTGATCTCCTCCTTCTCTCGCAATTTCTCTCTATTTTAGCCAATAAAAAAGAAAGAAAAAATTTTAATTAAGGAAAAAATAGCTCCTGGGAGTGGTGGATTCTTAGTGCTGGGACCAAGCCCCAGAGATAACCCTGGTGGCAGTGTGTGTGTGTGTGTGTGTGTGTGTGTGTGTGTGTGTGTGTGTGTGTGTGTGTGTGTGTGTGTGTAAGAGAGAGAGAGAGAGAGAGATTGAAAAAATAAAAAACAAAGGATGTCTGTGACCAGAACTAAAATGTTCCAGCTCACAGGAGCATGGCTGGAACTAAGTGATTGTGGGAGCTGCAGGTGAGCAAGTTGGCAGAGGCCCATCATCCAGACCTGCTCATCAGAGAGTATAAACTTTGCCTCGTAGGAAAAGGGGTTTTAAAAAGGGTGGCAGTTAGTAGTGTTAGGGCTTCACACGGAACAGCATCACCATTGTGTATGAAGGTTTGGGAGAAATAAACCTCAAGTTTTTTATTTGGTTTTGAAATAGTGGAACAGTTTTAACAGTCATGTGCACTGATTTGAATTAAACATATTAGAAGTGTCACTTTTTATATATACTCTAAAATTAAAAAGTCTTCATATTTACTACCCAGGTAAAATGATCTCACATAAACTGTAAAATAAGTTAATAAAGTACACTACCTGGATTAACATACGTTAAAAGAGGCACTAAAATACTGACATTAGGACTCGCATGTAGGCAGTTCTGCCTCATATATTGTAAGATGCCTGAGAGTGTGAGGTATAGATTTTAATGCAAATAACTTTATGTAGAATGACTTTTCCCCCCAGGTTGATCATTAATTGAGAAGTGACTATATCTCCTTAGAGCAGGTGCTGTAATCAAATAGCTAACTTCAGAGGCGACCCGGGAGGTGGCATAGCAGATAGGATGTTGGACTCAGTCTCTGGGGATAGTGTCAGAGCAATGCTAGGTTTCTCTCTTTTCTCATAAATAAACATTTTTTCTACTTTATTTTATTTTATTGGGAGTGG
The DNA here is from genome assembly GCF_950295315.1 of Erinaceus europaeus. Taxonomy (NCBI): domain Eukaryota; kingdom Metazoa; phylum Chordata; class Mammalia; order Eulipotyphla; family Erinaceidae; genus Erinaceus; species Erinaceus europaeus. The sequence goes on along the minus strand of NC_080179.1, from coordinate 23,110,937 downwards.
GGAGTAAATGGCTTACAGTACAATTGTTAGCACATGGGTACAGTTTCTGATCTTCTCCAACTTCGGATCTTTTTCATCATCATACATCAAGATGCCAAGGTATTCCTTATCCCCTCCTTCCCCCAAAATGTATTTTACTTTCGTAAAATACATTTTGCCTTGTGTTATTCTTTTCTGTCCTGTTTTTTTTTTTTTTTTGCCTCCAGGGTTACTGCTGGGGCTCAGTGCCTGCACCATGAATCCACTGCTCCTGGATTCATTTTTTCCCCCTCTGTTGCCCTTGCTGTTGTAGCCTTGTTGTGGATACTATTGTTGTTAATGATGTTGTTCATTGTTGGATAGGACAGAGAGAAATGGAGAGAGGAGGGGAAGACAGAGAGGGGGAGAGAAAGATAGACACCTGCAGACCTGCTTCACCGCCTGTGAAGCGACTCCCCTGCAGGTAGGGAGCCGGGGGGCTTGAACTGGGATCCTTATGCCGGTCCTTGCACTTTGCACCATGTGCGCTTAACCCACTATGCTACAGCCCGCCCCCTGTCCTGTTTTTTTTTTTTTTTTAAGTTCTACCTGTGAGATCATCCAGTATTTGTTCACCTATTTTTTTTTGTTTATCTCACTTAACATAATATTCCCAGTTCTATCAAAGATGAGGCAAAGGAAACCACTTCGTCATTTTTAACAGCCAAGTGGTATTCCATTGTGTTATAGATGCCATGACTTTCTTAACTACTCATCTATTGTTGGACGTCGGGGTTATTTCCAAGTTTTAGCTATTAGAAACTAGGCTATATGAACATAGGTATACATAGATCTCTTTGGATAGGTTTTTTTTTTTTTGTTTCCTTTGAGCAAATCCCCAGGAGGACTGCAGGGTCCTACTGTAGGTCCATTTCTAGGATCCTGAGAGATCTCCAGACTGTTTTCCACAGAGGTTGGACAAATTTTCACTCCACCAGAAGTGCCTTAGGAAAGTGTTCCTTTCCTTTTCCCTAACTCCCACATCCTCTCCAGCATTTGTTGTTTCTGTCATTTCTAATGTATGACATTCTCACAGATGTAAAATTGTATCTCAGGGGCCAGGCAGTGGTGTACTTGGTTGAGTGCATATGTTATAATCTACAAGGATCCAGGTTCAAGCCCCTGGTCCCCACCTGTAAGGAGAAAGCTTTGCAAGTGGTGAAGCAGGGCTAAAGGTCTCTCTCTCTCTCTCTCTCCATTTCCCCCTTTCCCTCTCACTTTCTGGCTGTCTCTATCCAATAAATACATAAAGAATAAGTAAAAAAAAAAAACAAACCTAAAATGGTATCTCATTGTCTTTATTTGCATTTCTTTGATAATCAGTGACTTTGAACATTTTCTCATGTGTTTGTTGTCCTTCTGGATCTCTTCCTTGGTGAAGATTCTGTCCATATCCCCTCTCCATTTCTTAGTGGGAATAATTATATTGAAATCCTCTGGGCTGTCAAGATAACTTACGTGGACAGTAAAAGTGCTTTTGCCATGCACATAGTCCAGGTTGAAGACCAGCAGTGAAGGGAGCTTCAGAGCTGTTGTGCTGTCCTATATACCTGTCTATTTATCTATCTGAAAGGAAATAAAACAAAGCAAAACAAACAAACAAAAACTTGCAACTGTGAAAGAAAAAGAAAAGAATGAAACCCTCCATGTCAGTGAATTAGGCTTTCTTTCCTGATGTTGTTCTTACTACCCAAGTAACAGAGAAAGTAGAACTGTTACTGCAAGGAAGATTTTATTTTAAAGATACAGAGAGGGAGAAAGGACGACAGCACTAGAGCTTCCTCCAATGGCGCGGGAGCCAGGCACAACCTGGGTCACTCACATGGCAAAGCAACACAGTATCCAAGTGAGCTATTTCACCAGCCCACAGAGAAGATTTTGTTTTTTAAACCACAGTCAGAAAAAAAAAAAAAAAAACTGAGGTGGAAAGATTTTAAAATTGGTTTTTCTTTCAACATTTGTTTGATGTTTTAAAACACAGTATAAATAAAATGAGAGTATAACAGTTTATAGGATCCTAATATTAGTTGGAACATTTTCCAATAGTCAGGATGGGATATATCAGTACACCACTTGAGGTGAGGGGAAAGTTGTTTATCCTCCATTCCAGAGTCTGTCTACACAATAGAGTACGATCTTTCTTCAGTACTCATGTCTACAGCACAATGGGCATAATTTTATGAACTTGTACGTAGCTGGGCAGGAAAACTCCATTCTGTGTAACACAGGCTTAAATGATGTAGCTTAGTGGTGGCTTGTTAGAGCCCATGAGTATTCAGAAGGTGTGACTTACAGGCAACTTTGCCACTGAATCCCGTGTCCTCCACAAGCATATTAGACCCTCCCCTAAATTCCTTTTATTGTTTTTCTCTGGCATATAAACCCTCAACCTCAGCTTAAAAGTGCGATGGTTTTAGGAGATTTTAGTTGGCCATATTGTCAGATTTCTAGTACCTGAATAAACCTGTTTTACTCTTACCAGCTTTTGCCTATTGAACACTGGCTTTTGAGTAGCACACACCTAAACCTAGGCATTCAGTAATAGTAGTGTGTCTTAAGGAAACCACCAGCCTTAGTGAATTACTAGTAGGTAACTGACAATTAATTCAAGAGGAAACATAGTTAACTAGATAGTGAAACACAACTCCCCCTAAAGGCACTATTGCTATTAATACAAACTTGCTTGCATTATGACATATCAAGGCATTCATCAAGGACCTATTATCATCCATAAGAAGATATTTTCAGGAAATAGATACTCTAAGAATTCAATGACTTTAAAACAAGAGTTCTATTTAAAACTTTAGCAGCCTATAGAACTCACTGTGGGGAGTCGGGCTGTAGCGCAGCGGGTTAAGTGCAGGTGGCGCAAAGCACAAGGACCGGCATAAGGATCCCGGTTCGAACCCCGGCTCCCCACCTGCAGGGGAGTCGCTTCACAGGCGGTGAAGCAGGTCTGCAGGTGTCTATCTTTCTTTCCTCCTCTCTGTCTTCCCCTCTTCTCTCCATTTCTCTCTGTCCTATCCAACAACGACGACTACAACAATAAAACAACAAGGGCAACAAAAGGGAATAAATAAATAAAATTAAATTAAAAAAAAGAATTAAAAAAAAAAGAACTCACTGTGGTAGTGGGTCTGGCCTTTCATATTCATTAAACCAGTGTTTTGTAAAGAAAGGAAATATGTCAAAATTTAGAACATAGCTTTTAGAATCTTCAACCCACTAACATTTCTCTAGAAATCTTGCAATTCACCAGCTACTAGGTATAGCCTACATCATCACAACAGACTGACTTGTTATAAGTGCCAGTCCTGTTTAGAGTAGGGAAAGCAGAGGGCATCTAACATACATGCTTCAGGGACACTGCCTTTAAAGTCAACCACAGATGAGATGATTAGCAAAAAAAAAGTGTGTGTGTGTGTGTTATTATTGTTATGAGATATAATGGTAGAGGAAGTAAGACAGCCTGATGTGTTGAATTGTTAGGCCTCTAAAAACTGGATGGAAACTAAACTATTCTTTTTTTTTTTTTTTTCCTGCTTCCAGGGTTATCGCTGGGGCTCAGTGCCTGCACTACCAATCCACTGCTCCTGGAGGCCATTTTCTTCATTTTGTTGCCCTTGCTGATGTTATTGTTGCCATTGCCATTGTTGTTGTTCAACAGGACAGAGAGGAATTGAGAGAGCAAAGGGAAGACAGGGGGAGAGAGAGAAAGATACCTGCAGACTGGCCTCACCACCTGTGAAATGACCCCTCTAAAGGTGGGGAGGCAGGGGCTCAAACGGGGATCCTTACACAGTTCCTTGCTGCGCCATGTGCGCTTAACCCACTGAGCTACTGAGAACTAAATCAATCCTATGCTTTAAAAAAAGCAACTCGGGAGTCGGGAGGCAACGCAGCAGGTTAAGCGCAGGTGGCACAAAGCACAAGGACCGGTGGAAGGATCTTGGTTCAAGCCCCCTGGCTCCCCACCTGCAGGGGAGTCGCTTCACAGGCAGTGAAGCAGATCTGCAGGTGTCTTTCTTTCCCCCGCCTCTGTCTTCCCCTCCTCTCTCCATTTCTCTCTCTGTCCTAACAACAACAATAATAACTACAACAACAGTAAAAAAAAAAAAAAAAAAGGGCAACAAAAGGGAAAATACATAAACATAAAAAAATCTTTAAAAAAAAAAGAGCAACAAGTAATCAGGTAAACCACTGATGTAATTTTTTGCTTTAGTTCTTACAACAATACTGAAATATCTCAACCAGAAGATGGTCATTTTTTTTTATCTTTATTGGTTTTGAATAGAGACAGAGAGAAATTGTGAGGGGAGAGGGAATAGTGCAGAAGAGAGACAGAGAAACCTGCATACTTGCTTCATCACTTGTGAAGCTTTCCCCCTGCAGGTGGGGATCAGGGACTTGAACCTGGATCCTTGCACACTGTAATGTGTACACTTAACCAGGTGCACCACCGCCTGGCCCCCGATGACCAAAATTTTAAACCTGTTAGATAGTCAGACTTTTAGGACTGTTACAAAGGGCTCAGTTATCACAAGTTCATTGCAGGCAACTGAAATACAATACAACTATTTGAATTTCAGATTTTGACTCCTTCCTCAAAATAAAGAGAGAGGATATCAATAGTCTTTCAGCCTTTGACATGTGATCATAACATGTGGATTTAGACTTCTTATGACAGGTAGTTGATAAAAGCATAGATGTTGCACTGATAAGTGGAATAAAAATGAGAAAGAAGCAAACAAAATACTTTGACAAGGGAATAGGCAAGAAAGGAATACCTTGATGTCTCTTTTGTTACCCATGTAAATAAAGTTGTTGATCTTAGAAAAGGAAGTCATTTGTGGAGTGATGTGGAGAAGGAGCCCATGCTATGTGCAGTAATGAGATCAAGGACTAAGACAAGTAAGAGGCAATGAGAATACAGAAGAGGAGCCTGAAAAGAGATGCTGACTTGGGAGTGATCATCAACAATGCACTAAGGAGTGAAAATCAGAAGAAAGTTTGACAGCAGTGTAAAGGGCAAACAAGTCTGCGGACTGTGTGTATAAAATCAGAGAGAACAGTCAGCACTGCCTATTCCAATTTTATTTACGGCAGCAAGATCTCATTAACTCTGGGCAGATCTCAGTTTTTCTTACCCACTGGAAGAAACTGAACAAAAAACTTCATGCTGCAAGTAAAGTTGACTCCTGGTTCAAAGAAAGGGCACAAGTGAAAACAATTCTGTTCCCAGCCCCACTGGAGCTCACTGCAACACTATTGACCTCCTTTCCCCTTGCTTGGCTTATCATGCTTTGTACTTGAAGAGTGTTAAGAGCATCAACAGAGTCAGATTAGCCAGCCATGAGAAGAGCAAGGCTGTTTAGATCACAGCCTTTTTGAATCCTGGTAGCATTGTATCAGAACCGCTATAGCAGTAGAGTTAGCACTGAGAGACTATGGAGTATTTGAATGAAGAACAAAAATATGTTATTTCTGTGACCAAAAGATAAACAACATTTCTTTTTTTTTAACATGGTTATCAAGCCATTTAATAAAACAGATCATTAAGGAGATGATTCCTAAATTCTAATCAGATTCTAGGGAAGGGATGGCAGAGGTAACCCCAGCTAGATCAGATCTTGGGGTTTTCATGATTCATGTCCCTTCTGCAGAAAGTCACCCAGGGACTACTGAAATCTCCAAATAATTCCTTAATAATCATATCTTTCTGTGTTCCTTTGACTGAGATCTGAATTTTATTGATTGTTTATGAACACTGGTTAAACAAGTTTCTGGGTTGGTAAGTGCCTAGGTGAGCTATTTTGACAGCCAGACAGAGGCTAAATTTTACATGATTGAATTCTGCAAACTGAAACAATAAAATAGTTGTAAATAAAACTACTTTTAGAGTTTAATGATCACTTCTTTACTGAGATTATGTTTTAACGTATCAGAATTATAATCTATATAGTCAATTTATTTTTATTTTTATTTATTTAATTTTTTCCCTTTTGTTGCCCTTGTTTATCATCGTTATTGTTGTTATTGCTATTGTTGGATAGGACAGAGAGAAATCGAGAGAGGAGGGGAAGACAGAGAGGTTGAGAGAAAGATGGACACCTGCAGACCTGCCTCACCGCCTGTGAAGCCACCCCATCGCAGGTGGGGAGCAGGGGGCTTGAACGGGATACTTATGCCAGTCCTTGCGCTTTGTGCTACCTGCACTTATATAGTCAATTTATAAGACTGAAGAATAACATATGCCCCATGATATAGAGGAGAGCAACCAGGACACGGAGAGGTGAGATGAAGGAACCTGCTCAAGAATGCACACAGCTTGTGAAGGGCTGAGGGAGGATTTGAAAGCAGACAGCTTGACTGTACAGCAGAAGTAAATGTAGCCACAGGTAATCTGCAACCTTTTAATTGTATTTTTTTTATTGTTGTAGTTATTATTATTATTGTTGTTGTCATTGTTGGATAGGACAGAGAGAAATGGAGAGAGGAAGGGAAGACAGAGAGGAGGAGAGAAAGATAGACACCTGCAGACCTGCTTCACCGCCTGTGAAGCGACTCCCCTGCAGGCGGGGTAATTGTATTTTTTTTTAAATTGCCACCAGAGTTATCACTGGGGCTTGGTGCCTTTACCTCCTTTTTTTTATATATATAGAAACAGAGAAAAATTGGGAGGGAATACCTGTAGCAATCTTTACTACTCATAAAGCTTCCTTCCCTGCAGGTAGGGACTGGGGGATTAAGCCTGGACCCTCGCAATTGGTGATATGTACACTTCACTGGATACGCCATCCCCCAGCCCCAGCAACCTTCTAATTGCTGTCATTATTTTTTAAAAAATTTATATTGATTTCCCCTTGTTTTTTTATTGTTGTTTTAGTTATTGTTGTTGATGTTGTCATTGTTGTATAGGACAGAGAGAAATGGAAAGAGGAAGGGAAGACAGAGAGGGGGAGAGAAAGATAGACACCTGCAGACTTGCTTCACCGCCTGTGAAGTGACTCCCCTGTAGGTGGGGAGCCAGGGGCTCGAACCGGTATCCTTACCCTGTCCTTGTGCTTTGTGCCACCTGCGTTTAACCCGCTGCACTACCACCGGACTCCCAATTGCTGTCATTTTAAGGTAGGTTCTCAATATGAAAATCAGAACTTAAGTGGCATTATTGGTCCTCATTATGTATGTCTCTGCTATATCAAATAGCAGGTGCCTCTGTGACTTCTATTTCCTCTAGAAGCGTATTTACTACTATAAGCAGTCACAGTGCTCACATGAAAGTCCCATTGGGAACTGGAGTGGGGGACCGAAAAGGAAGTGAAACACAATAGAGAAGCCTACCATGTTCACACCTAGTGCATGATGGCGAAGGAGAACACAGAGAGTGGTGTGCAGATCCTATCACGGGCAGATTAAAAAAGTGTAGTTATGTGAGATCAATGGTCCTGTAAATTACTATTTTCCTAATAAAATTATTTGAATGTCCTGGCTCCCCACAATGAAGAAGTTTCGGTGTTGTGATGTCTCTCTCCCTCCCCTTCTTTCTCTATCTCTGCAAATCGGAAATGATGAAGTCCCAGAGATGACCAATAGGAAAAAAAAAAAAAAAGATTTGTTAAAAAAAATGTTTGTCATCTCTCTGGAATTTTATACCTAGTAAATAATCATCATTTAACATAATCTAAGTTAACACTGTCATCATTTTTATTCTGACAATAGTACTTAACAAGATGAAGCGTTCTCCTGAGGGAATGGTTGTTTTCCCCCTTGAATCTGGAAAAAAAAAAATTACACAGAAGCATCAACTACTAAATGATCCTTAAAGCATCTTTACTCTTCTATAGTTTTAGAACCAGCCGTCCATATTTTGAATGTTGAAGTATTTTCTTGGTCCTGCTGTAATAATTCACATTTGATCCAAGTGCCATCTTGTGTTTTTCCTTTCTTTCTTAAATCCCACTTACAAGTAAAGCCACTAAGTATTTATCTTTCTCTTTCTACCTTGTCTCACTTAGTGATTCCTTCAAGTTCCTCCCAAGATATGGCAAAGGAAAAGGTTTCATGATGAGCACGTTCACAACCACCTAAAATTATGCTGGTTTGGCATACAGCTGACTCTTGAACAACAAGCATTGGAATTTCAAGAATCCACTTACACATGGACTTTTCCCCTGACTTGATATTCACAAATTCGACTAATGATAGAATGGACTGAAGAGCCACTATAAGGGATTTGAACATCTATGGATTTTGGCATGTGGGGCATAGTATGGTCCTGAAAGCAATCTCCCACAAATACCAAAGGTGAACTGTAATTAAATTTGGGGAAGTCAAGATTTATACTGAATTTTCAAGTGGGAGGAAAACTGTCAGGATAACTATGTTGTTTAGGGATAAACTTTATTTGGAAAAAAATGAAACAGACAATCAGGGGGTGATAATATAGGCAGCTTAACTGCTTCAGAGTCATACTTCATGTGAAGGGCAGCCATATACTAGGAATGATCAACATTGTTGACTTTAGCCAAGACTTTACACAGAGTGCACAGCTCTGTCAGGCCAAGGGTACACAGCATTTCCTGCCACTACTTTTCCTCCTCAGTACTGACATTCTTTAGCTGGTACAGCCGAGAGATTGGATTATGAAGATGAGAGGAGTATAATCAACATTTCATGATTTACTAGTTATCTAGGGCTTTAAGCTCACTCCTAGTCACTGTAAGGAGAGACCTGCCTTCTGAATGATCTTCCAAAGAATTAAGTTAGACATTCCCTCAAATAAGAAGAAATAAAAGTAGATGTAGAACCATACATGTAGATTTAAAGGTATGACACTTGATAATATGAAAAAGTTGATTATTCAATAATTTGTTCTGCTTTATATCATAATTCTTAATTCTTTTTCAGCCACCAGGTTCCAGATGCTACCATGATGCCAACCTGACTTCCCTGGGTAGACAACCCCACCAATGTATCCTGGAGCCCCGCCTCCCCAGAGCCACCCCACTAGAGAAGGAGAGGTTGGGAGTATGGATCAACCTGTCAATGCCCATGTTCAGTGGGGAAGCAATTACAGAAGCCAGACCTTCCACCTTCTGCATTCCACAGTGATCCTGGGTCCATAGACCCAAAAGGACAGAGAATATGAAAGCTATCAAGGGAGGGGATGGGATACGGAGTCCTGGGGGGGGTGGTGGAAACTGTACCATCTTATCCTATGTTCTTGTCAATATTTCCATTTTATAAATAAATAATTTTTTTTAAAAAAAAGGATAAGAGGGGCTCTGGAGAAGTGGGGGTCCAGGACACATTGGTGGGTGTACCCTTCTTATCCTTTGCTCTTGTCAATATTTCCATTTTATAAATAAAACTTTTTTTTAAAGTTTATTCTTTCTGCGAGTCTTCATATATACTATTATCTATTCTCAGATAGAATTCTCTCTGCTACCTGAGACATTCCCATCCATTGTTTCCAAAGAAGCAGTTGTATCTGGTTTAGGGAATTCATTTGATTTTCTATATAAAAAAAGGGGGGAAAAAAAACAGCATGGTAAGGATTCTATCATTACTAAAAAAGAGTTGATAATCTTAACATCTGAGTCCCTGGTAAGGATATTCAGACAGTGGTGGATGAAGGAGTGGATTAAAAAGAATATTGTTTGTAAGTTTTCATTTTTATATGTAACTGGAGACAGTTTGTTTTCCTTATAAAAAACAAAAGTGAAAACAGTTGCTGAGTCTAACTTCTTCATGTCATACATGTTACAGGTAGGAATTTATTTTTAAGTTACAGAAAATTATGAACTCACAAAAGCATTAAAGCATAAATAAGCACGAAATTAAACAGTAGGGATGTTACGACCAAAATCATTCATTTCAACTACAAATGAAAACTTCTTTTTAAATCAATGGTAGATTAAAATGTTTAATCATCAGTAGAATTTAGGAGTGAAATTTAATACTAGGTTTAGATGAAAATAGGTAGAAAGCTTTAGAAAAAAACAAAAAATACTGTCAAACACCAACTCACTGGCTATTAGAAATAAACTTGAAAAAAAAAAATCTCATCCAGGGTGGTCGGGCAGTAGCGCAGCCGGTTAAGTGCACGCGGCGCAAAGCACAAGGATGGGGTAAGGATACCAGTTCGAGCCCCCGGCTCCCCACCTACAGGGGAGTCGCTTCACAGGCGGTGAAGCAAGTCTGCAGGTATCTATCTTTCTCCCTCTGTCTTCCCCTCCACTCTCCATTTCTCTCTATCCTATCCAACAATTAATGACATCAACAACAATAATAATAATAACCACAACAAGGCTACAACAACAAGGGCAACAAAAGGGGAAGATTAAAAAAAATATATCATCCAATAAATTTTTCAATAATGTACGAATGCAGCATAATAAAGCATGTAATTATAAAGTAACACAATGTAAAGGATGACAATTATATTTTCCCACCAATCCACGTTATCAAAAATGCAACTGCCTGGGAGAACAAAAGAGAAAAGACTTGAGTGAACTGGCAGTAGATAAGCAAGCTCTTGTAAGACAAATGGGGCCCTTGCTCACAATCAAATGACATTCTGGCAAGATTTTGTGGAGGATTTATTTCTAGCGGGGTGGAGGCATGTGAGTGCGTGTGCGCGTACACACATTCATTCTAGTCTGTATCTGCTATCAGCCTACAGTGTGCTGTTCAATCATACTGTTTAGCAGATCCAAAATTTGGCACTGTTCTGGATAAGATATTGGCATTTGGCTTTTAATGAGAAATGATGAGATAAAAACGATGAATTCATTCTTGCCTCGGTAATGTAATAAAAACGATCACACTCGAGTACTTGGTTTCTGAGGCATAATTCAGGAAACTAGAAACCTCTGGAATACCCATCCTCCTTAGTTTATAAACCTGAATAGTACAAATGCATATTCCCAAGTTTTTGTTTTGATAATACATTCCAGTGAGTTGAGTAAGACCAGCAAAAGTCAACAGTAAAAAGAACTTCATACACTTTTTGTAGTATTCCAATGATATTGTTTAACTTGAAATTCATTTATTCAACAGATACTGACTTATTATCTACCAAGTGCCACTTACCATTCTAGTACTCTATCAGCGTACACCAGTCAATGAACAGAGAAGACAAAACAAAAACGACAACTCTGTGTATGCAGAGAATAGTCCAAATTTAGAAAACATTCTACAAAGCCAATGAATAAAAAGCGTTTACCAAATTATTGTTATTGTTGTTATTAATATTATTACCAAGTGTTATTAGCCATAGTGATCCGTAAAATCTGAAGTGGTAATGACCTATTAGAAACTTGGGTCATAAATGATCCATGATGAACTAGGCAGAGTAAGTCACTGCTATGTGAAGGGAAGGGTCACTTAGTGAGATAAGCAGCACATCCTTGCTACCTGGGAATGGTGAACTGGAGCTAGAAACACTTTTCAAAAAGTATTTGGCCTGCAAAATTCTATTAATCCTAAAAAAAAATGCTACTACGACCAACTAAGTCACTACTGAGAAAACTTAAATGTTTCTTCTAACCAGCACACTTCCCTAATGATGGTATACACACTACATTTGAGGTAGAAAAACTCAATCAAAGGAGTCGGAGGTAGCGTAGTGGGTTAAGTGCACGTGGCACAAAGCGCAAGAACTGGCATAAGGATCCCGGTTTGGGCCCCACCTGCAGGGGAGTCGCTTCACAGGCGGTGAAGCAGGGCTGCAGATGTCTATCTATCCCCCTCTCTGTCTTCCCCTTCTCTCTCTATTTCTCTCTGTCCTATCCAACAATGATGACATCAATAACAATAACTACAACAATAAAACAACAAGGGCAACAAAAGGGAAAATAAATAAATATTTAAAAAAAAACTCAATCAAATAGAGAATACTACTTTAAACAGTAATAGAAGATCTTTCTATGACATATATTAGATAAGGGGCTGATAACCAAAATATATGCAGTACTCACTTAACTCAGAACCAAAAATCAAGCTACCCCTTTAAAAATGAAAAGAATACAGGGACCAAATCTTCACCAAAGAAGAGATCCAGGGGGCCAATAGACGCGTAAGAAAGTGCTCAGAGTCACTGACTTCAGAGAAATGCAAACAAAGCCAACAATAAGGTACCACTTTACACCTATGAAAATGTTATACATCAAGAAGGACAGAAACAACAAATATTGGCTGGGCTGTGAGGTGGGGGGAGAGAAGAAGCCTTTCTACACTGCTAGTGAGAATGTAAATTGGTCCAACCCCTGTAGAAAACAGTCTTCATATTTTTCAGAACACTAGACATAGACCTCTCCTATGACCCAGAAACTCTTCTCCAAGGATATATCCAAAGAAAGTAAAAACATCTTTCTGTAGAGATCTATGTCTACCTATATACATAGCAGCATAATTCATAATAACCTAAACTTAGAAGCAGCCTAAATATGAAATGACAGATGAGTGGCTAAGAAATTGTGGTACAGATACACGACGGAATATTATGCAGCTGTTGAAAATGATGGTGACGTCTCCTTTACTTTATCTTGAATGAAGCCTAAAGGAGTTGTTTTAAGTGAAATAAGTCAAACAGGGAAGGATGAATACCTGGTGATCTCACTTACAGATGGAACTTGAGAAACAAAGACAGAGAAAACACAGTTAAGTTTGGAATATGTGTGAAGTAAGAAACAAAGAGAAAACACAGTTAAGTTTGGAATGGGTGTGAAGTACTGCACCAAAGCAAAAGATAGTAAGGGAGGAGTGGGAGGGAGGGGTTGAAGAAGACACTGGGCTTCTGGTACAGGATGGTGGAAAAGGACCCATGTTTGGGGTGAGAGTGTTGTATAGACCTCTATCCCAGGGAGATGAGAAATTGTACCCACTTGTTAACAACTGCACTATACGTGGTCCGGGAGATGGTGCAGTGGATAAAGCATTGGACTTTCAAGCATGAGGTCCTGAGTTCAATTCCTGGCAGCACATGTACCAGAGTGATGTCTGGTTCTCTCTCTCTCCTCCTATCTTTCTCATTAATAAATAAATAAAATCTTTAAAAAAAAAACAAAACAACTGCACTATAAACAATTAGCCCCTCTCTAATAATATAAACAAAAGAGAAATTACTACTTTGAGTATGTGGTCTGTGACTGTCATTTCTGTTGGAATTTTTAGCCCTGGTAGTATGTATATGGAAGCTGTAATGGTGGTGGTGACAAGGAGTATCAAATACACACACACGATGTGTGGATTTTAAAGAAGGTTGTCTGTGTGTCTGGAAGATAAGCCAGGGGTTAAAGCACAGGACATATAGGCCAAAAGCCCTAGGTTCACTCCTGGTACAGCCATCTACCAGAGCTAATGTCTCTCTTTCTCATAAGCAGCAATAAGGAGTTAAAATACTGTAATTCTCCACGAGCAAGAAAACAAGTTGTTGCTACAGCTGTTTTGTTTTCTAGTCATATGATTACTAAGGCATATTATGTGTATGCAATTTTACATTTTATATGAGGAATACATGCTTACTGAGTTAGCACTAATAATAAGCTCTATCACTAAAGTCTTAAAAATTACTAAGGGATCTGTATAGGAAACAATTATCAGCAGGGGTGACCTTCACAGTGGATGTCTTAAGAACCAAAGACCTGGTTCCCTAAAAATTCTCTAGTTGTGCCCAATCTTTGTGAGTACATGACTTCTTTCCCCAGAAGTAAGCAGTTTAGGACATGTTCTGCTAGCTTGGTATTATCTTTTCTAAAACTGGACATTTACAAGCAGAAAACAGTCTTCTGGTGTGAGATCTTGTCTATAGATGCTGGTGATTTCCAGTGAGTTGAAAGGAAGACAAGAACTTTTAAAGAAAAACTGTAGCCTCACTTTTATAGCGTAGACAAAGAGGTAACAATCATCCTTCTGCTTTGCTTAGAAAAATATTCTTTATCTAGGTCTGCAGAGAAGACATGCTGTGTGTGGGAAGCAAACAGGATGGTACCAGTTACCACTAATGTACTCTACAGGGGTTGGAATCTCAAATGTCTTCAGGGGTCAGGAGATAATGTAAATCAGTCAGAAAGGAAGAGAGGAAGGTAGAAGTTTTACCATGCAGGATTTTATGCCCAATAGTTTTCAGATTCCTTGGATTTTCTAAGATAAGCTAGAAATGAATTCTTATGTTAACTCTCTCTTTTCAAATGCTACCAGCTAATTTCAAGTTTTAAAAACCTTGTCCAACCTCTCCCCACCCCCCTAAAAAAATACATTTGTAAACAAGATCCAAGCCATGGCCACTAGGATGCATTATAGAAAAAAAAAATTACTGCAGTCAAAACAGGGAAAAAAATAAAAAGGACCTTGGATAAATTATTGACTAAAATGTGTTTCAGAGACTCTGTGGTAAAATCCTGTCCTGAAGCTTGGCAGATCTCAATTTTGGTATGCCAACTAGAGGCACAGAATTGCATAGGCATATAGGTTCTCAATTAAGACTGCCGAGGTTCATTTCCTAAAGAACTGTGATTAAATTAAGATGTGAGAGAAAATGTAGGCTGAAGTAATTTAAAACCCAGTGTTTCACAGTTTGGGATTTTTTTTTTTTTTAAATTCAAACAAAAGAAGTCATGACTTAAAAATCAGGGGAAAGTCTATAATATATAATTAGGGTTGATTTTTTGCATACCAAATGTAGTTTAGAAATGGAACAAAACAATCAGCAATGAAGGACCAAGTGTAGCTCGACTTTTAAAGAGGGTTCGTCTATTAAAAACAACCTCACATAGCATGCAACCCACCCCCAACAAAATGCATAAACAAATAAATTAGATTTTGCTGTCAGGTATGAGAGGCACCAAAAAAAATATGAGCTCAAATGAAGGCACATTTTGGCTTTTTTTTTTTTTTTTTCATCCTTTTTAATGTCCCTTGCTTTTGAAAACAGACTTCAAATAACACATCTCAAGAGCTCATTTGAAAGATATATTATACTATAACGGCACAGTCTGAAAGCAGCACAGTAAATATTCTGAAGGGCTGCCTATATTTAGAATGTAAACAATTTAAAAGGAATATCTGAGACCATCTGAGACCAATGAACAAGAATAGTATGGGACCAGCAGTGGCTATTGTAATGAGGTTCCACAACTAGTTTGGGGGCTAGATTTCAATCCCTCCCCCGGCCCCCCCCCCCCCGCCCTACTAGATTTGTATACAAACAGATGGGATGGCAAACTTATGGCAGAGGAAGAAAGAATTTTTTTTGTGGGGGGAGGGAGTGGGAGGGTGTTTGAAGAGTGTTATTGTCTCCTTCCTTAATAAGGACCATAATTCTAAATGTGATTTAGGGAACATGTAGCACTGTTTGCCACTAGGCAGCCTTGAAAGCATGAGTGCTCATATGAAGTCAAGATTTGGACAGCTGGTATAAGAGAATGAAAGACATTAGGTCTTCACTGAGGCTACTGAGATACGAACCATCCCTGCAACCTTCTCCTTGTCTGGGTTTCCAGTGTAAAAATTTCAGTCGATATGGTTTTCTGATAGGCACTGATTATGCTCATATAAAACATGTAGAACTAAAATATTGCCCTTGTCTTATCAGTTTCTTAAAACAGCAACACATTACTAGGAATGGTTTATTTTATTTGGCAATGAACGTTAATAGGATAAACACAAGTAAGACAATTTTACTTCTCTATTAAAGAGAAACTTTCTAGGTTAGAGCACAATACCAACTAGTACCCAAGACATTACTTAAAAGAGTTACAGAACATCCCATCACGATAAGCAAAATTTAACTATAGCCTCCCATAATATATGAATGTACTCATGAAGGAAGAATTGAAAGAATTGCTACACTGACAGGAAAAATTTTCCATGAAAAAGTAGGGCTTAAGACCGAGTTTCTGGGGAAAAAATAGCCACAAAACAGTTGCTAGTAAAGAAATATTTCTGATTTCAGTATCTATGCATAACACTAAATTCCAAATATTTAGATAATACTGAGTAGGAATTATTATTTTTTCCCTTTTTGTTGCCCTTGTTGTTTATAGTTGTTATTGTTATTATTGGGATGCATTGGATCGACCTTCTCGTGGTGCATCCCGTGAGGACCTATTCATTGGGGAAACTGACGATCCTTCCTAGCCAACTGAATCCACATGGATCCCAGTCACTTTCAAAGCCAGCAACAAGCAGCTCCTGACAGCTTTCAACCTGACGCTGTTTACTGGCTATGGAAGAAGGGCAAACGCTAGAAGAAGAAGAAGATTGTTATTATTGTTGTTATTGCTGTCTTTTTTGGATAGAAAAGAGAGAAATCAAGAGAGGAGGGGAAGACAGAGAGGGAGAGAGAATGATAGACACCTGCAGACCTGCTCCACTGCCTGTGAAGTGACCCCCTGCAGGTGGGGAGCCAGGGGCTTGAACCATGATCCTGATGCCGTTCCATGTGCTTTCTGCCATGTGCGTTTAATCTGCTGAACCATAGCCCAGCTCCTAGGGATTATTTTCATTGAGGTGAAATCCACACATATAAAATTAACCATTTTTATACTTTATTTTATTTTATAGGACAGAGAGAAGTTTAGAGGGAAGAGGGAGATAGGGAGGGAGAAAGACAGAGACATATGCAGATCTGCTTCACTTCACCACTTGCAAAGCTTTTCTCCTGCAAATGGGGACCGGGGGCTTGAACTCAGGTCCTTGCACACTGTAATGTGTGCATTTAACCAGGTGTGCCACCACCCAGCCCCAAAATTAACTCCTTAAAATTGAGCAAAGGCTGGGCTGAGGTTGCTGCAGTGACTCTTCCAGCAATGGCCATTTCAGCACAGGGCCAGAACTTGGAGAGGGAGACAGTTTCTACCATCTGCCATACAAAGTGCAGCCATCAGGTTCCAGATGCTACCATGATGCCAACCTGACTTCTTTGGGCAGATGACCCCACCAGTGTGTCCTGGAGCTCTGCTTCCCCAGAGCCCCGCCCCACTAGGGAAAGAGAGAGGCAGGCTGGGAGTATGGATCGACCTGTCAATGCCCATGTTCAGCGGGGAAGCAATTACAGAAGCCAGACCTTCTACCTTCTGCAACCCATGATGATTCTGGGTCCATATTCGCAGAGGGATAAAGAATAGGAAAGCTATCAGGGAGGGGAGTGGATACAGAGTTCTGGTGGTGGGAACTGCGTGAAATTGTACCCCTCTTATCCTATGGTTTTGTCAATATTTGAATTTTATAAAAAAATGTTTTTTAAAAATTGAACAGTTTAGAGGCCAGGTGGTAGGTCACCCTTTAGAGAACACATATTAACATGTCAAAGACTTGAGTATAAGCTCCTAGTCCTTAGCTGCAGGGAGGAAGCCATGCTGCAAGTCTCTTATCCCAACACCCCCCACCCCCTTCTCTATTTCTTCTTGTCTCTCATTTTCTTTCAAAAAGATAAAAATAGATGCTGGGAATGGTGGAGCTGTGCTGACATGGAGCCCAGTGATGATCCTGATGGTAAAGGGAAAAACATGAACAGTGTAGTGGCATTTAATATATTTAAAATGTTGTGTAGCCACACCCTCTATCCTATCTGGTTCTAAGACATTACATTAAAGGAAACTTGCTGCCTGTTGAGTAGTTACTTACTATTTCTGCTTCCTCTCATCTCCTAGCAACAACTATTCTTGGCAATTGTTTCCACAGGTGTATGTGGTCTGGATAGTTTATATAAATGAAACCATATAATATGTGACCTTTCATGTCTGGCTTCTTTTGCTTAGCATAAAGCTTTGGAGTCTTGGCTCACAGAGTTTCAGTAAGCCTGAAAACTATGCCATAGAATATTGGTTTTAGAAATCCCTAACGAATAGTCCCCAGTACAGCTACAGGGACTCCATATGCACCGAAATACTAAAAATAAATAAATAAATAAAGTTAACGCCTTCAGGTCACAAAAATTAACTATAGAAATATATAGAGGGGGTCGGGTGGTGGCGCAGTGGGTTAAGCGCATGTGGCGCAAAGCGCAGGGACCGGCATAAGGATCCCGGTTAGAGCCCCCGGCTCCCCACCTGCAGGGGAGTCGCTTCACAGGTGGTGAAGCAGGTCTGCAGGTGTCTATCTTTCTCTCCCCTTCTCTGTCTCCCCCTCCTCTCTCCATTTCTCTCTGTCCTATCCAACAACGAATTGCATCAACAAGGGCAATAATAATAGCCACAACGAAGCTACAAGGGCAACAAAAGGGGGAAAAAATGGCCTCCAGGAGCGGTGGATTCATGGTGCAGGCACCGAGCCCAGCAATAACCCTGGAGGAGGAAAAAAATTTTAAAAAAATTAAAAAAATTAAAAAAAAATTTAAAAAATTAAAAAAAAAAAAACCTTAAATGAGAATAGTGGTTTCCATTACTGACAGTATAGACAATGCTATTTACCTAAAATCTGAATATAGTGTCTGATTAGAAATGTACAATTGCTATTATGAATGAGGAGTTTCAGGTTCAGTAGTCAGTCGACATACCACATTAGGAAGCTAGGATCTCATATATGGTGATGATGGACACTGCCCTTTAGAAGGTTAAGGAAAAGCTGGAGAGTATCAAGAGAGACAAGGAGGAGGTTTGAAATATCAAACTGCCACCAGGAAAGGACATTAAGAAGAGGTGACTCTTTGACAGTTTAAAATATCTAAATAAATATACAAAAGGGGACTACATGTGTCTTACATAGTTTAAAGGAGAGTGGATGTGGTACAGGATAAAGATATTCTGGCCTATGAACAGAGATGAGAAATGTGAGCTGCGTACAGATAGTCATGTGGACTCTCCTTGAAGCTATAGACACTTCCGTTCTTTATTATCAGAGAAGGGTGGGGGGTCCTTTAGTGAAGAAACCGAAACTGTGAGAAAAGAGACAACAATGAGACACCACCTTACACCTGTGTGAATGCCAGATACATCAGAATGGACAGAAATAAGAAATGTTGCTGAGGAAATGGGGGAGAAAAGAACCCTTCTATATTACGTGTAGGAATGGAAATTGGTCCAACTTTTGTGGAAAACAGCCTGGAGACTTCTCAGAAAACTAGAAATGGATCCAATCCATGACCGGACAATTACTCTCCTGGGGATTTATTCAAAAGAAATAAAAATACCTATCAAACGAGATTTATGTAAAACCTCTGTTCCCAGCAGCACGAGTTTTAATAGGCAAAACTTGGAAACAACCCAGATGCCCAACAACAGTGGGTCAGAAAGCAGTGGTATCCATACACAATAGAATAGTACTCAACTGATAAAAACTATGAAGTCACATCCTAGATGGAACTAGAAGGTATTATGCTAAGTGGGATAAGCCAAGAAGAGAAGGACAAATATTGCATTGCTCATTTACAGGTGGAACTTGAGAAATGAGGACAGAAAAGGAAAACAAAAAGTGCAACTTGGACTTGATGGGGTGTAATTTACTAAAGCAGAAGACCCCGGGGAGTGAGGGGGGTCAAGAGTATCTTGGGGTCCTGAATATGAAGATGGTAAATGTCCCAAGTTGAGGGTGAGAGAATTCTACCATCTCCCTTGACACCAAACCATGGCAAGATGAGAAACTTTATCCATGTGTAAACAACTATACTGTAAACCATTACCACTTCCCAGTAACATGAAAAGTAAGAAAGAGAGAAAGAAAGAAATGGAGTGACAAGCATTATCAGACTGCTTTACTAGTATATAAACACTTTAGAAGTCACCGCCGGATGGCAAGATAGCTCATACAGAGACAGCATAGAGTACCTGCTCCGTCATGTACACGACCTAGGTTTGAGCCTGGTCCCCACTTCACTGTGGGAAGCTTGTAGACTGTGGCGTCTTTCTTCTCCTCCCTGGCTCTCACTATCTGACAAAACTTTGCTTGGAGTGGTGAGCTGACAGTGACGATGAGGACAACGATGGCACAATAACAACAACACAAATTGGGAAGGTAAAAAGAAATCTCCACTGCAAGACACCACCATCCCAGCACTCTATTTACCCCGTCCATCAACACAAAGATGAGTTAAACGAGAACTTATTTCCCTACGCCTGGTATTCGGGAACATGAGGCTAGTTGAATAACTATTGTAATTTAGATAATATCTACTAGATGAAAAGAAAACTTAAAATTCAACTGCAGTTAATGGGCTTTAACCTGATGAACATGAATATCTTATGTAGTCTGGACCCTATTATGATGATAACAGCTCTACTGACTGTATAACACACTCACAGCCCACACAGTATTTCCTGTGAGAGTCAGGCACTACTGTGAAATGGGAAACACGCACAATCCCTCTTGAGAATATACATGAGAAGTCCTTGGGTTATCAATTAATTTTCTTAAATGCTTGCAATTAAAGCGTTACTTTTTCTAGGAACTCTGATATTCTTCTAGTCGAATAACTGGAATCAGAATTGCTGGAAGGAACCTCTCAAGTTCCCCCTGGTCCCCAAACACTTACAATGTTTTCATTTTTTCAGTGTTTTCAAACTTAAACGAACCTAGAATGTTGAAACATCATTTTAGCTTTTATTTCTCAAGACATTCAGGCGACTGTCCTGTCCCTCTCACTCAAACGAGAAACTGAATCCAGGCAGCAAAGTCATCTGAGCCAGCATAAGCTGTAAACTCAAGACTCTTTACACAATGAAGGAGGCTAAAGGGAAACATTTATTTTCCCTTTTTTATTGGAAAAGACAAGAAAGATGCAAGATTTATACATTGCCTACATAAAGACTCAAATCTAAGCTGAATGGCTAAGCTTTAGGCTTCTTCACTTTTATGGCAAATGGCTGTTTACAAAGTTTTTCACTATCTGAACCCTGTCTCCTGCCTCATTCACTGTTCTGGCCACACTGGTCATTTTTTACACAGCTCATTATCTTTGCACAAGAGATACCTCTGCCCAGTGTGGCAAGACTAAATTTAATATAGCCAGACTAAATCCAGATGTTTCTTTCTCAAAACAGCTTACTCTGCTCTTGAACCTAATTGAGGACCCTGTTTATTACTATTTTTCTTTATATTACAGTTATTTTTTTTTCCTTTTGAGCACTATCTCAAAATCCGTAATTTCACTTACAATAATGTATGATCTTATTATCTGCTTCACCTGTTAAATTGGAATCTTAGTAGGACAAGAACCCTGTTTTGCAAACCTGGTACATCTAGCAGATAATTTTTTTTTATATTGATTGAATGAAGTAGGACAGCTCAGGAGCCTGGATGCAAATTGTTGTAAAAGTTCTGGCTCTTCCTCAACTTTTACATGAAAATAAATCATACTCTGACCTGACATACCAGAGTGCTACTGAAGTTTCAGGAAGCAGCACCCCATTACAGGGGCACCAGGGACCTCATTCTGGTCTATGAGACTGGTGCAATTTCTTCATGTAGTTTCATAGGGAGGGTGAAATAAAATCATTGGGCCCATTACTTGGCAACCAGTATTGACAAAGTGACTTAGAGATCCCCCTGGGGTACAGCCTTCTGGGAACTACCAGTAATATAAGAGAGGAGTACCTGTTATCACTAATAACTAATTAAATCTCTAAAGACATTTGAATTTCATGGGTATTTCAGATTATGCCAAGAGGAAGCTACTTTTCAGAGTTACCTTAAACACAGTTCTGTATTTTTGACAAAAAAAATCAACTGATGTCAAAATATTAAATGCCTCATTTTCCTTACCTAAATAAAAGTTTTCATTAGCACTAAATAAAATAAGAAATAAAATCAACCAAAAAAAAAAAATCCAGGAGCTACAGCATGACTACTATCCAATAAGCTGAAAGCCCATCAGTCAGTATCTTATGCTTCTCAGGAATAGTGCTGTCCAAATCATTTTCTCTAGCCTATATTCTAGCTTTCTACTAGATGAGAAATTTCTAGTGTAATGCGATTCTCACCAGATCACTCAATCCCACTGACAGCCACAGAAATTAGAAGTAAAGCAGTAAGAAGAACCTATGAGGAATTAATCGTAACTAAAAGGAGAGGGAAGCAAGACTAGCACCTAAGTAATTGGGAAGTCTTTTCCTGTCCTTTTGACCTTGATTATCACAGGCAGAAAGGAAAACATAAAAGATCTTGCAGTAGCATCCTGAGCCTGGATCCGTAAATTCAGCAAATAAATGAAACATAAGCATATTGAATTTCTAAAGTCCTAGATAACAGTCACAAACTGGTCAGAAGTTGCAAAAACTATTATAAATGAGCCCTCCAAAGGGTCTATTTCTGAGAAGATACCCTGAATCAGACATTTTCATTTCAAGTAACACATGTCTCATGGCTGACCAAGTTTTTTAAACATGAAGACTAAGCTATCTTGTTACTTTAAAAATTCAGAAAAAAAAAAAAAAACTGGCCATAAATCTAGTGAATATTTCCTTCACTTTATGCCAGAGTACTTTTTTTTGCCTTCAGGGTTATCACTGGGGCTCCGTGCTGGCGCTACTAATCCACTGCTCCTGGAGGCCTTTTTTTTTTTTTTTTTAGCCATTTTATTGGCTAGGGTAGAGTGAAATTGAGAGAGGAGGGAGAGATAGAGAAGGAGAGAGAAAAATACACACTTGCAGACCTGATCCCCCTGCAGTTAGGGAGTGGGGGCTGGAACCCAGATCCTTACATGGACCTTCGTGTTTAGTACTATGTGCGTTCAACCAAGCGCACCACTGCCTACCTAGTCTCCCATAGAGTATCTCTTCCGCCAGAAGAGATTTGTGACCAGCCTTCAAAAGCTTGTACCCAGTGTTATTCAAAATTCTTTCCTGACTGTGAGTTCCTGTTGGGTGGTTCTATGGTTCAGGAGGTGTGAAAATTTTGTATATACTTCCTGAATGCCAAACTTAAGATCACATTATTAAGAACTAGGTTTCATTTGCTTGTTTGTTGTTATGCTATGCAGGTTATCCCAGCCAGGACCTCATGTACATGACCTCATGTACCCTCTACTTCTGGGGTACCTCCCTGCTCATGGACTTGGACTCGTCGTACATGTCTTTTGATTGGTTAAATTAGGATTTCTATTTTCTGTTACGGAAGAATTTAGGAGGCAGTGACTTACCTAGGTGAGTTAACAAGTTTTTGTTTGGGATAAGGATATTTCTGTCAATCTATCTGTAAGCACAAGTGAGTATCAAATATTGGGTTGAGGGTAAGTCATGACATTTTTTTCTATGCAAAAATGTGTCATGAATTTTCTAACAACCCAATGATATCTACAATATTGCACTACTGGTGGAATAATTGAAATTCTTGCAGACCCAGAGACTTCTGAGATGGGCAAATGCATGCATGCTCACACTCACATAAACTGTAGCATAGTAGATTGTAGTAGATTGCCCAGCAAATGAGGCAGTTTTAAATCCTATATATCTGGTGATGTCTGGAAAAATGTATTATATCAGAGTAACTTGGCTTCCTGCATCAGAGTAAACCCATTTTTACTTCAACCAGAAATATATTCTCCCTTACAAGTGGAGATTGATGACTTGGATGGACTGAATGTAATTTTTCAGATATCTAATTCAAGAGCTGAGAGACAGATTACAGTAAGTTAAAATAGAACAAGTCAAAGTAATAGTTTATGAAACCAAGACCACGAACTTAATGACTATGCTTAAACTAGTCCAATAACAACCTTTGGTTTCCTTAACATGAAACGAAGTTCAGATTTTAATAAAATATGGATTAGTAAATTCAAGATGCTGTATACAAATCCTAACTAAGTAAAAGCAGTAACATTAATTAGGAAACTGGGGTTTAGGGTATGCTTTACTGACACAATGATTCACAATCATCTAGTATAGAAACTGAGGACATCTTTGGAAAATGGAAAATATCATTTCAGGCATTCTTTTTACAAACCTTCTTGGAAATAACATTTGTTCACATTTTGAAAGATCATTTGAATTGCTCCTGTCCACAAAACCTGCCAACTCTTATCAGGAGACTTCATTATTTTCCATTAGAATTTTCAGATAAGTGAGCACAGGGTTGGTAGCAGATTCCATCATTAGAATAGGCAGCCAACTGGCTTTTGACTTGACTTTCTAGTAAAACTTTTATTCTGTTTAATTACTTCAAATGTTTTTTGAGGTCAGAGGAAATGGGAAGCAAGCTACAAAAATGATAATGTAATTTTTTTTCCCCCTTGCCTCCAGGGTTATCGCTGGGGCTTAGTGTTGGCACTATGAATTCATGGCTCCCAGAGGCCATTTTTTTCATTTTGCTGAATAGGACAGAGAGAAATTGAGAGGGAAGGGGAAGGTACAGAGAAAGAGAGACAGACATTTGCAGACCTACTTCACCATTTGTGAAACGACTCCTCTGCAGGTGGGGAACATAGGATCCTTGCATCTCGTACTATATGCACTTAACCCAGTGCACCACTGCCCCATCCCCTGCTTTTTTTTTTTGACCAGAACACTACTCAGCTATGGCTTATGGTGGTGTAGGGGATTGAACCTGGGACTTTGGAGCTTCTGGCAAGAGTCTGTTTACATAACCATTATGCTATCTACCCTCACTGATAAAGCAAGAATTATACTTGTTTTTAGTCTACCTGTCTTTCTTTTGTAATTAATAAACTTAAAATACATTAAGCTCTAGAAATCTGATCAAATTAATCCTGAGCACATGGGTGTATGTGTGCCCTCTACATGTTTATTCAGGACTAATTACCACACTACACAGAACAGATAGTTCTATACACATTAAAAAAGCAACACTTCTCCATAGAGTTCAAGGGATGACATTTTTAATTAATCTAGAAGTAATAATCATTCATCTACATGCATAACAGTTTTCAATTTGCTTATGTAGACAATCACCTGTAAATATTTTAAAATACTTTTTGCACAGTAATTTTTAACAGAAACATTAACATTTCTAAAGAATGGAATAAATATCACAGTAAATGAAAATTAATGGATCATGAATCAGCAAGATAGCTTATCTGGGAAGGACCCTGGCCTGCCATGTGCATGACCTGGTTCAAACCCAGGAGCCACCCTGGGGGAAGTCTTGGTGTTGTGGTATCTTTCCTTCCTCCCTACCTTCGTTCTATCTGAAAATGTCGGCCCAAAGTAGTGACACCTCAGCAATGGGGGGTGGGGGTGGGGTGGGAGAAAAGATAAAGAAAAAGATGTTTGGGAAACCAGGAATAATAAGCTATAATCAAAATAGCAATCACACCTGTTTGTAAATTGGAACCTTATTCCATATTAAATTTTTTAAATTTCTGGTAAAATTATAAAAAGAAAGCTCTTTTGGTAAAGCATGCACTTTATCAAGTATCTGGGTTTGACCCTGACTCTGCAAGGCGGGGATGGCGGGGGGAGGGGGGGGAATGGGGGTTTGCCATGACACAAAAGGGAAGATGATGAAGCAGTGTTATAGTATCTCTCCCTCTCTGGCGAGATTGAAAAAAATAAGAAAAATGAAAAACTTGGTCTGAGGTTGGTGGACTTGTGCATGTGCAAGAGCCCCAGTGCCATTAAATAATAAGATAAATAAAAGCAAACTAATCTGTTATAGTTCTCAAATCATTGTTAGTCTCTAGTTCCCTAAACTATAAAACTTAACAAACAGATAGTTTGTAATCAGAAATCTCATTTAACTGTATTTATTGACACCATTCAATTAAACCGTTTAAATCCATAAAGGGCTAATGGAGTTTTTCTTCCTTTTTTATTTGCTGTCACCGATTTTAAAAATCATAGTATAGATGTGTAGAAATACTACTATTTTGCTTAATGAAAGTTTTCCTTCACTGAATTTCAGTATCAGTAAACATCACAGCAGAATCACTGACCTGAATATAAGAGTAAGTTCTCTCTTCCAAGACATTCACTGTAAAAGTGGACTGCTGCTCAACAAAGCCTGGACCACTCACAACAGGCTTAAATGTCCCCAGTTATAGCTGGGAGAACAAAGCACTTCACAAATCCAACCATATGCTCCTCAGTGAACAAAGATTCTGTTGCTTGAGTACTTTGAAGCCTAAAGATACTTAATCACTATATAGCAATATTAAAGCTGGCGGCCACCTGGAAGATGTATTTCGCCCAGAGCAGTAATTGTGGTTATAATAAAAATTGTAATGACTCATTAAGGTCAAGTTTTATACCAGTGAGCCTCTTTCACACATTTATACCATTTATATTTTCTCACACAAACATAAATTTAAAAGATAAATGGTACAGTTTTAAGATAAGTTTATAAAGTAAAAAAAAAAAAAAAGAATCCAGTTAATGGAGAAAAAGCAAGAGAGATCAGTGAGACTGGAAAAAGACACAAATGATAAAGTAAGCTACAAACAATGGTCTCCAAAGGGTGCCGCAAGGAGTCAGGCAGTAGCACAGCGGGTTAAACGCAGATGGCGCAAAGCACAAGGACCAGCATTAAGGATCCTGATTTGAGCCCCGGGTTCCCCACCTGCAGGGGAGTCACTTCACAGACAGTGAAGCAGGTCTTCAGATGTCTTACCTTTCTCTTCTCCTCTCTCCATTTCTCTGTCCTATCCAACAACGACTACAACAATAAAAAAGCAACAAAAAGGAATAAAAAAACATTTTTTAAAAAAAGGGTGCTGCAAACGGAAACTAAAGGGGTCATGAAGAATCAGGAGTATCAACTGCATGCCTGAAACCTATATAATCTTATCACTTAATGTTACTCTAATAGTAAGTACAAATTTCCAAAATCTCTGCTGAAGACTCCAATATCCCATTGCTCTAGGTTGAAGTATTGTCTTTTTTAAAGGTAGAGACAAAGAGGGAGGGGGAGAGTGGGTGAGTGAAAGAGACCACAACAAGCTTCCTTCAGTGTTAGAGGGGCCAGGCTCTACACGTGGCTAGGTGGTGCTTATGGCAATGCAGCATGCTACCCAAGTGAGCTATTTTTACCAGCCCCAGAAATAACTTTTTAAAAATATTTTTTCTATTTATTTATTTATTTTCCCTTTTGTTGCCCTTGTTTTTCATTGTTGTTGTAATTATTATTGTTGTTGTTACTGATGCCATCGTTGTTAGATAGGACAGAGAGAAATGGAGAGAGATGGGGAAGACAGAGAGGGGGAGAGACAGAGAGACACCTGCAGACTTGCTTCACCGCCTGTGAAGCGACTCCCCTGCAGGTGGGGAGCCGGGGGCTCCAACCCGGATCCTTACTCTGGTCCTTGCGCTTCGCGCCATGTGAGCTTAACAGAGATAAGAACTTTTAACAGGCATCCAAGATAAAATTCTGATGCAGGCATTTCACAGTTCATACTTAGAGAGGCTGTATCCTTAGTAAGTGTTGGGGAAAGAAGGCCTTCTAAAATAACCACATTTCTACTCCAAGAGGCATAACTCAAAAGTCACATGAAAGTCAGTTTTTATGAAAAAGAAAACAGAGGAGAAAAAAAAATCATGGTGAATTATTATTCAGTTTTAAGGGAAGTATAATATTTGTATTGCAAAATTCATAAGCTATTTCAGTATTCAATTTGTCAAATGAAATTAAATATATTCATTTATCCACAGGCATATACATGAGATATTTTACTGATTTAACATTGGTTTGCAATATTATCAGATCTGGAGAGTAATATATATGTACACACACACACCCCACCACAAAAGTTCCAAAGACACATTTATTGTGTAGTTACATGAAGCAAGGAGGGTAAAGACTCAATAAAATGGAAGACAAGTCTTGCCCTGAAGACACCTTTAACCTCCACAGAAAGGAAAAAAAAAAAAAAGGCACCAGAAAATACAACAGGATGAAAGCCACATGCCACCAAAGGCAGTGAAAATACAGTTCTTTGATATACAAGAAGGAAAAGCTGCCTTCCAGATTCTGTTACAAAAGGATGAAAGTCTGAGAAGGCTTTATGGAGGTGCTAAGTAAGGTGAAACTTGAAGGGCAAGTGAGAGTCAGACAAAATAGTTCATGCTTTAGAAAAGAGCACCTCAAGGACATAACAATATGCCCCAAAGTCCACTTTAGCTTATGAGGAAAAAAATATACATATAATCAGTTTCCAGTGCAGTGATAACTACTTAGCTAGGTTCAAAAAAGTCCCATAACCTAGATATACACCAGTTTCTGTGAGAGAGAGCTTATGTGCACACGTATCCATAAACTACTGCAAAATATATACCTGAAAGCAGGACTACACTAGAGTTTGCAGTGAGTACCTCCCTAACACTTCCTCTCCACTATTCCAAGCTTGGGATCCATGATTGCTCAACAAATTGTTTGGCTTCATATGTTAACTCTCTTTTCAATCACCAGGTTCCAGATGCCACCAGGATGCTGGCTAGGCTTCCCTGGATTGAAGACCCCACCAATGTGTCCTGGAGCTCAGCTTCCCCAGAGACACACCCTACTAGAGAAAGAGAGAGGCAGAATGGGAGCATGGACCGACCAGTCAACGCCCATGTTCAGCGGGGAAGCAATTACAGAAGCCAGACCTTCTACCTTCTGCAACCCTCAACGACCCTGGGTCCATGCTCCCAGAGGGATAGAGAATGGGAAAGCTACCATGGGAGGGGGTGGGTTATGAGGCTTGGGTGGTGGGAATTGTGTGGAGTTGTACCCCTCCTACCTTATGCTTTTGTTCACTAATCCTTTCTTAAATAAAAAATTAAAAAAATAAAAAATAAATAAATAAATAAATAAAAAAACATCACAGGAAGATGATACAAATGACTGTTGGTGCCATGACTCCCTTCTCAGGAAATACTTATGCTGACATCTGGTTATAAACTCCACAAAAAGAAAAGAAATAGACATGTGTTGTTACAATGCTAGGAAATGGTGGCTCAAATGCTTGGCAAAGAGCAGTCAATAGATACTCTTCTGGAAGATAGTTGCCAAGCAGCTTCCACTTTCATGTCCTTCCACTTGCTGAGACAGGCAGGCAGGCAGACAGGCAAGCAGGCAGGTAGACACACTTTATTACAAGGCGAAGAGAATTCAGAACTTTCATACACAGGAGTTTATTTTTATTCCCTTGCACTTGTATTACAGAGACAATTTCCTATCAGCTGTATTTAAGCCAGCAGGCAGAAGAAGTGGGTTTCTCTGATGTCTCACAATGACTATCTTTGGGATTTCTCTTTGAAACAACTAAAATTGGAAGTAGGATCGGATTTATTCTTCAGCCATCCCAACCAGGCAAGATAAGCAGATTTATACATGCATATCAATTATACATGTCAATCAAATGAGATGTAAGAGGAGGAATTTGAAATAAGATATGGAAAGGTATGGACAATGGCAAGCTGCAAAACAGCTCATCTGGAGAGTGTACCTATCCAAGAGTACATATTATCAAGCTTTACATCTTACAGAGTTGACTTGTTTTATTACGTCAACATCCACCCTGAAAGTCTTGCTAACCTTATCAGTTTCCATCTTCAGGGTGTCTAAAGAGGTTTTCTGTTTTTGCCTAAGGTGGAGGTGCATTTAAGCACAAATGAAATGGCTTTATGATTTCAGTCTACAAATACCACATTTACTTTTTGTACTGCTATGCTTCTAAACAAAAGCAATCACTCCACGTCACTACACTGGTCCTTCTTCAATCCAAACTGCTTTGTAAAGGTTCACATACTAAATGTAGATTACCCTGGAGCAAGATACTGAAGATTTGTTTCCGACATTACAGTAAATGGCGTAACATTCACTACTCCACAACATATAGTATTGCTATTTTCAGGTTTTCATGTTGCCCTAAGCACTTACTCCAATTCAAGAGAAAATTCTGATGGGAAAAAAAATAATCTATTTAAATGTTAGCTGTTTCTATTATAGAAATTGGAAACACACACACAAGAAATCATTCAAACTTTTATGTGACAATTATCCTAAGAACAGAAAGTTTTCTTTTTAAATCACAGCCTTTGTTAGGTGAATGGATTTCATGTTTTGTTAAATGCTACTTGACTATGTAATCTTGAATTTGAGATTCTTGTAATACTGAACTGTATTTATTTATATTGGATAGAGACCAAGAGAAATTGAAAGGGAAATGAGTGAGGGAGAGAAGGAAAGAGGGACACACACACACACACACACACACACACACACGCACGCACGCACGCACGCACGCGCGCGCGGAGCTACCTGCAGCACTGTTTCACTGCTTGTGAGGTAGACACGATAATCCCTACACTATAAAGAACAAACACCTATGAAGTTTATTTCCGACACGTGGGGACCAGGGTCTTGAACTCAGGTCTTTGCACACTGCATGCAGTACGTTCAATCTACCAGATGTGCCACCACTTGGTTCCAAAAATGTTGAACCTTTATATTCAAAATAGCTGTTGCTGCTAAAGTAAATGTTTTGAGAAAGCTGTATATTTCAAAAAGGAATTTATCTCTAATAAGTATTTACTGAATATCTGCTATGTGCAATGCACAGCAAAAATCTTGACCTGCAAGAAACCTATGTTCCTTATATGCTATATAGTTTACACAATCAATAAATGAAACTTGTAGCCTAATAAATGGGGAAAGAATAGTTAGAATAGTAAGGGGGAAGTGGGTAGAGAAATGGAAGTAAGAATTTTACGTAGGCTGGTCAGTGTAGTCCCCTTTGAGAGCTGGTATTTAAGCACTAGGAGATACACAGATGTACAGGATGTAGAAACATCTTAGAAGAAGCAGTTAATTATGAAATACAGCCTGGCTGGGTTGAAACAAGTAAGGGGGAAAGAGGAAGACATACAGGAGGCTCAACAAGTGATAGATTGTGTAGTAGATTGTAAATTGTTGAGATGTGCTATGGAAAGCCATTAGAGTGTTTTATTTGGAACATTAATGTGACCTAAGCTTGTCTTTTTACTGAGATGTAACTTACATATAATAAATTTCACCATTTTATAGTATGTAATTCGGTGGCTTTTAGTCACAGGTTTCACTGACATTACCAGTTCTAATTCTTTTTTTTTTTAATATTTATTTTCATTTATTTATTCCCTTTTGTTGCCCTTGTTGTTTTATTGTTGTAATTATTATTGTTGTTGTCGTTGTTGGATAGGACAGAGAGAAATGGAGAGAGGAGGGGAAGACAGAGAGGAGGAGAGAAAGATAGACACCTACAGACATGCTTCACCGCCTGTGAAGCGACTCCCCTGCAGGTGGGGAGCTGGGGTTTGAACCGGGATCCTTATGCTGGTCCTTGTGCTTTGCGCCACCTGCGCTTAACCGGCTGCGCTACAGCCCGACTCCCCACCAGTTCTAATTCTAAAACTTTTTTTTTTTAAATTATCTAAGCAAACTTATTTGTATCACTAGTTTCTTCCCTTCCCCTCCCCCCCAACTCTGCTCCTGCCTCAGGGCGCAGCAATCACTAACTTGCTTTCTGAATCTAAACATTTGCATAATCAGTCAGTTAGATAAGTGATTTTTTTTTTTTGCCTCCAGGGTTATCACTGGAGCTCTTGCCCACACTATGAATCCACAGCTCCTGGAGACTATTTTTTCCCTTTTGTTGCCCTTGTTGTTTATCATTGCTGTTGTTACTTTCATTGTTGTCATTGTGAGAAATTGAGGAGGGGAAGACGGAGGGGGGGGAGATACCTGCAGACCTGCTTCACCGCCCATGAAGCGACCCCCCTCTGCAGGTGGGGAACCAGGGGCTCCAACCAGGATCCACAGGCAGTCCTTGCACTTTGCGCCATGTATGCTTAACCCACATCGACACTGCCCGGCGCCCATGATTTTTTTTTTTTAATTTGTATATATTGTATTTTGTATCTGACAACTTTTACTGGGATCTCTGACTCACTCCTGAGATGAGGACAAGCAAAAGGGAGGCAAAGGCAGAAACAGGGAGTTCAGCAAAGAAATAAATACAGTAAATCAATTGAGAGATAAGAGGAGGGGTTTGAAATAGGATATGGAGTGGCACAGACAATGGCGAGCTGCAAAACAGCTCATCTGGATGGTTTGCCTGCTCTTCCATGACATGACCCCTGTTTACGCCCCGCTGCACTGGAAGAAGCTAGGTGGTGGTGTTCTTTTCCCCTCTCTCTGATTCAATAGCTACTTGAATTAAAGCACAGAATGGGGAAGCTCTGGTGACTAAAAATAAACAAAATAATAAAATGAAATAAACATGACCAAACCTTAGGTGCACTCAAATAAACTGGATTTGAGTATGGGAGAAAGAGAAGTGAGGGGCAACTGTGAAAGTATTGTACTGAGAACTCAGTGGAGCTGATTATCAACTTAATATGCTATTGGGAGACAGACTGAGAGGGAAAACTATGTTCTGCATTGTGGGTGTGTTAATTAAATCGGAGGTGTCTCTCAGTCACCCAAGAGAAGACACCAACACGGGAGCTAGTTATGTGTGTGAAATTCAAAGGATATATGTTTTTGGCTGGGTTGTATACATTTAAGAATTAGAAACTAGAATATAGTAGCATTATGAAATCAGGAAGTAGTCAGAAAAGAGAATAAATCCAGTGGGAGTTCTTGGACATGCCAATATTTACAGGCCAGAGACATGAGAAGGAGCCAGCCAACACGACAGAAGGAAACACAAGCAGGGAGAACCAAGAGAAAGAGAAGTCTTATAAAACAAGTGGAGAAACTGCCACGCCACGAAGATGAGGAATGAATTAACCACTGGGTCGAGAAGCATAAAAGGATTAAAGGATCAGTCATTAAAGGATCACACGCATCTTCTATCCTCCCTACTTGTTCACTCTACTGTAGTCCCATCTATCACTGCATTTGCAATTTCATCAAAAGAACATTTAGAGTGAAGTAGGCAGAGGAGATCAGAAGCACCACTGAAGAAGGCTCAAGAGTCAATGGTTAGGAATTGAAGTAAGGGACAATTATTGTGGAGAGACAGAAATAGCTGTAAGATGAGGTGGGGTAAAGAGAACAGAAGACAGTAAAGCCAGGGCTCTTATTTTATTTTTTTTAATACAAGGAAAAACAAAAACATATTTCTGTGTTGATGGGATACATCTATTTAAGAGGGAAATAGACAAGAAAGAGAGCAGAGGATTGCTGAGGTAGATTCCTGGGGACATATTAAATGCATTTTATCTGCTTGTGAAGTAGTCAAGAGGTAAATTAGTAAAGTAAAAAAACATTAAGTCATGGAAAACAACAAAGGAAAAGCTATTTTTTTCTTCAGGGAACACAAAAATCACCATAATTTAATTTACCTGGGTATATTGTTCACTGCTAAACATATCAGGTTAATAGCACACAAAATGTCAGGTTTAAACTCTTGGAAGTTTGGAACTCATAAGTTCCAAATTCAAGGGCCATAACAGGGGGTCTAGAGACTCTTTTTCTCCTTCATTTTCAATTCACAAAATACTGATAAAAACAATGTGTGTTTCTTCTTCTTCTTTTATTTTTCATTATCTTTATTTATGGGATAGAGACAGCCAGAAATCAAGAGGGTGATAGAGAGGGAGAGAGACAGAGAGACACCTGCAGCCCTGCTTCACCAATTGCAAAGCTTTCCCCCTGCAGGTGGGGACCCGGGCATTGAACCCAGGACCTTGTGCACTATAACACGAGTGCTCAACAAGGTGTGCCACCACCTGGCACTGAGAACATTTAACTCTTAGGTGATGTTACTGAGTGAAACTTTTAGTGTTCTATTAGATAAAGAAGAATTGAGCAGGCTTGGTCTTTCTCTAGCCCTCTACACTTCAGTTCCAATTAGGAGATAAATAACAAAATAAGAATAGTTTAGACTAAGCATGGGGAAGTGTCAGCTTTCTGGCTATGTATTTAAACACACACTCTGTAAGCTGCACGTGAACTATACCTTAAATTCCACGTTAAAAAGCTTAACAAATATAAACAAATAGGTAAACAAAGACCCTCTAGTTTGCGTGCAAATGGAGAAGAACATTAAATATGACTGTATGCCTGAAGAAGACCATTCTTAAAAATATGTGGCTCAATGTCCATTCACAAATTACTCTGATTCTCTGTGTTCCCTACTACCTGTAAGGATCAACTGGAATCAGAAGAGTATTTGATTCTAGACATCTTTTTCACTAGGAAACACTAGAAGGTATTTAAAAGATGTGCTTTGATAGTAGTTTTCTTTTATTAATTCATTCTTACTGCCTCCTTATGAGCCATGTCTCTTTATAAAAATGTATCCTTTTTAAAAATAACTGGGTTAGTGGTTTACATAAATGTATGTTTTAGGTAAAGAAAATATATCCCACAAGTTACCTTAGTCTAGACTAACTTTTTTTTCTTTTTTCTTCAAGTAAACTAAGATATAAATGTGTGTAGCTCATTTTTTTTCCTCATTTTGAATGACAGTATCCACCTTTATCAAAGAACTGTTATGACTCAGAGCTTCTTCTAACATTTGGTTAAAAAAAAAAAAAGGTAAAAATTCCTCTGAATCACCTTCCTTGTGAAAAGCGTACACTTCACATATAATTAATACAATAAGAACTTATTTTTCTCATTATAAGGATGTCTTTTTAGCTTTAGATTAATGACATAATATGTGTAGATTAATAACTTCAGACACTGACTCTTTAGACAAAATTATAATCCTCACTGAAATTCCGGTTACTCTTATTTAAAAACTCATTACAGACTGACCTACAGTGGAAAGTTCATAGGAAAGAACTACCCTTATAGTTGTGCATCTCTATCTCAATTTTCCCTCACCACACATTGAAGCATTATTCGGAAAGAATTGTTTCTAGTGATTTTGTTGTTGTTGTTGTTAACATGCATAGCTTAAGGGCGCCAAATCATTGAAGGAAAAAAAAAAGATTTAATTTGAATATTTTTGAGAAAATATTAACATTATACACATTCCCTTAATAACAGCCAAGGGTATTAAAATTAGCAATATAATGTTGTAAGATATTAACATATTATGAACTAGTCTTAACTACTTAGGCCATTTGGTATGAATATTCAGTAATAGAACATAATATCTCATATCTTTATTAAGTTCAAACTTCTCTGAGAAGTGTAGAGTTATTAACCCTTTACCCTACAGTGGAGCAGGTAACACTTTTCCTTAGATGACAGTATGTATCTGTCTCTTAAAGCATTTCTGCCTCCTTTGCCTGGTCAGGAGGCTACCAGTCATTTCCTGCCCCTCTCAGCAGGCCTGAATCTAGCAGTCTCCCCTATAACCATGCAGATATTTTTGATCCAAAAAGTGGTAGAAAAAAACGGTATTCACTAAGTGAAATAAGTGAATCTGCTACAACTCATCTACTTGACTCTGCACAAAGCTGTCAAATATTTTAGGAATTTGCTTCTTTGTCTGAACAATAAAAGAAATAACCTAAATAATTTTTATGCTCATCCAACCTTAAGAGTTTATGATGAATCTTTCTAAGTGCTGGGAACATTAACATTTACATGTATGAGAACTGTATCTAAAGCAAAGAAAAGGCTATGACAGAAAATTTCATAGGTAGCCATATTTTGGAACATGCAACTTAGAGTATCATATTTTTTTCTATGATATAGATATTTAGGGTTTTCACTTCAGGTTCTTTGTTATACTTACAATAATTAAGATTCTTCACTGGATAGGTCATGTCCAGATAAATGGCACAAAATTATACTGACAGCATTTAAAGAAATTTAAATGTGACCCAAATATACTTCCACATAAAAGAATCAAAGAGGGGAGAGAAAAAAAGAAAAAGAAGTTTTCAGAAATTGAGAATTATTCCTTCACAAGGACTTTCTACATTCACTTACATCTGATATATATACATTCGATATAAAATGACACTGAATACTAAAAAATGATTTACCTATAACTACATCATGACCATCAACCAAGCCAGCAGAGAAGAGCTCCTGAGAAACACCATCTGCCGTATCTGTCCAAATGTGAAATGAATATGTATTAGTAGCCATAAAATAAAATCAAAACAACTCAGTACCATCTAAAATTTCTATTTTTCATTTATGAAATCACTCATGTTTTTAAATCCAACATTTCATATTCTATAAGGAAAAATCAGAAGCAATGTGAAATATATTTTGCCATGTACCATTTGTTTCCTATTACACAGTCAATAGAAGATGAATAAAACTGGTTCATCACTGCTGATCCAAGAAACTTTCGCCTGTTGGCTACTCTCTGAATTGATCCTTAAATGCACCTCTACAGTTATCTCATAACGAATCCTTAGGACAGCGCTTTTCTTTCTTGTCAAGGTTAATTCCAGTCATCATCAATTCTTTTCTATCTTTAGTAGCTGCTGAGTCAGAATTTATGGCAAAGGTTAACTAGGCAGCAATTGATACAACTTTATATTTAGTACAAACAATTTATGAGGTTTTTGGACTCTCAAGATGAGCTCTTTAAATCTATGCTATTAAGCAACTGCTATAACATGAGATTGATCATTTGACAGCAACAGACTCATTCTTTTAGAAAATGTGGTTGGATAAAAGAATGCAGTTTCTCAAAAGAGTTAGTGAAATCATAAAGATGGGACTGTGGCTATAGCTGAAATTACCTTATTGAAAGGTTCTGAATTAACATAATAGTTCAAAGTCTGAAGATTGTGAAGGGAACTTGGTAACTGGTAGTGTACTCAAAGGAACTATTATAAGTCCAGCATTCTTAGCCACTGTGCCACTGTCCAAGTGGTTCCCAAAAGAACTATTATAAATGCCTTTGTTTTTACAAAAGTGGTGACGTGATCTATGTGGTCTTCTGATAGTCTTCCAAACATCTAGAAATGTAACTCCTGAAGAACAAACCAGCCCAGGTAGTATTAACAGCTGAGAGGAAGGATGGAGGTGTCTGCCAGAGTTAGGAAAACACCTGAATCTATAGATAGTGAATAAACAGATATCATCTAAACTGAACTAGTTTGCTGTGCCAGCATAGAAACTCATGTAGGCCGAGTTTTCTTAATCTGTTTCAGATGTGGCTACTATGAAGTGGTTGCAAGCAAACACATGCGCATGAGTATGCATTTGCACCACTGCATGTAAGGAGAGTGTGTAGCTGAAGGTACATTATCTTTCATGAGTTATAATTAGTGCTCATCCCAGTGTCTAACACATAGTAGTCATTCAATAAATGGTAGCCGGTGTTGATACAGCAACCCGACGTTATCCAAAACACACCTCCCACTCTTATGCAAGCTGTCTCCCTTTCAGAGAGTCCAGTTTCCCAAATCTCCAATAACACTTTCAGAGATGATGCAGCATATTCATGGTATTAACAGAGAAATTGCAGTATTCTTATCATTTTGATCATTTAATTTCACAATGAATGAAACAGAAAACAATAAAGCAAGTGGAAAAGCAATATACAGGAATTTTATTACTAAACTATGAAATGCCATATAAGGTAGTTTTTTGTTGGATCTTGTCATTACTAGTAGAAGTACAAGCATCACTTTATAAAATTCTCATAGCATGGAACTAGGGTACCATAATGAGAGACTATTCTGAATATAATTTAGTTAGAATTAAAAGTATGAAGTTGGCTAGAATATTCAGCTTCACAACCCCCATCATCTTTGATAACACTAGAAACTTCAGGAACAGATGAATATTTAATTAAAATGCTTATTGTGACACATAGTAGGTATTCATAACATTTATACTGATTGGTCATCTGTTACAGTATCTGGATGTGGTACCACAATATCCAAGGTACATTTAAGTAAGGAACTCTACATTCACAAAATACAGTTAAACAAGGGAATAATCAAAGTCATATGTAGGGCTAGTGATCAAATAGTGCCAAAGCAAATGATATTTCCAAATGATCAGTGTATAGCGTCTTTTGCTATTTTCAGAGATCCTCTGTAGCAGATCAGTCATATGAAAATAACAAATGAGACATACTGGCTAGTCATATTCTGTGAAGATGAGGGTATGCATGTGGAATATTAAGCAGTTAGCTTGTATGCATGTAAATAAGACATCACTTACATTTTAGAACAGAAACTTGAGGATAATTGATCATTTATTTTTCTTTAAGTGGCTTAATATTCTTAATGCAGGCACAGGTTAAAGAATCAATCCCACATACTATGGCTTTCAAAGCATACAGTGACAAAAATAGTATAAAGGGCTTGTCCTCAAATGCTCAAATG
The DNA here is from genome assembly GCF_950295315.1 of Erinaceus europaeus. NCBI lineage: Eukaryota > Metazoa > Chordata > Mammalia > Eulipotyphla > Erinaceidae > Erinaceus > Erinaceus europaeus. The sequence goes on along the minus strand of NC_080179.1, from coordinate 23,072,805 downwards.
AGTACAGAATATTTAATACTCATGTATCCACAACACAAACATAGTACATGCACAGACATAGTGCAGACATCTGAAATGCAGACAGCATCACTAATCTAGAGCTATGGTGATAGACTCATGGTGTTTCCCTTATTAATGCGTTTGTGTTCACTGCCCACAAAGGGTTAACTATAACAGAAGGCCAATTATCATTAAATAGTCAATACTATCATCCCAACAATAGCAGAATACTCTTAAGCTTACTGTTAAACCATGCTGTCAAATTCAGCACAAGTGGCCTTATGCTGATTGGATGATTTGAATCCCCACCCAAATCCTGAACTGGCTAGTTATTCATTTCTTTGTTACCTCTTGAAATAACTACTGGTTCTTACAATCACCATCAATTTTAAAATCACCTTAAAATAAGAATCTGAAAGGAAGCAACTTTAAAATAAGAATTTGTCATTTCAGAAAGGGAAGACACAACGTAAAACTTAGACTTGGTATTATACATTGCACCAAAGCAAAGGAGAGGGAGGCTGTGGGGGGAGGTTTTGGGATACTGGTGCATGATTATGGTGGAGAAGGAATTAGCTGGGGATGAGACTGCTTTGCAGATATCTAACACGATCAGACGAGAAACTGTGTTCATATATCAACAACACCATGACTTCCCACAACAGAATAATTAAAAAACTAAACAAGCAACAACTAACCAAAGAATCTGTCGTTTTCCTTACTGAATTTGAAGCACAGTACTGGCTAGTGAATATTTTAGATTATGATAAACTAGCTAGCTCTTTGATAAGAGAAAATGATAATGTACAATTTTGCATACTGGCCCTAGACTGCCAGAGATGAATCTTCTCAGAAAGAAACATCGATTAGCTTTTTTTTTTTCTTTTTTTTTTTTAGCCAGACCCTTGCACATGCTGCTCTCACTGCTCCTGGACCACTTTCATTTATTTTCATTCAGATAGAGAAACAGAGACATCACAGTACTAGATCTTCCCCGCAGTGCTACAGCATCTCCCATGTGGTAGCAGGGCTTGGACCTGGGCTGCATTCATGGTAGACACATGCCCTACCAAGTACACTATCACTTCAGCCGCCATTAGCAATTTTTACTAGGACCTTATTCACATAGGGCACTCTTGTAAACATAATTCCTATGTTAATCTAATTAAAACACACTGGGGATTTTTAAATGTTTGTGATCACTTAAGAGGAGAGTCTATAACTACACATGGTCCAGGAACTTATTTTGTGTGATTGGTAGTTTTGTTTGCTTGTTTGTTTTAAACTGAAAATGCATTTAACAGAATTGCATGGTTTTCTGAAGTTGCCACCACTAACCATGGTAGCAGAAAGCATTTCAGTTTGTGTCTTACACATTCTAATAGTTGGGGGACAAAACCACTAACTGATGGCATATCAAGCTCAAAGGTTCCTATATTTCAGGGTTTTCAAAGTTTTAAGGAGTAGATATTATTCAATTGAATCAAACTTTCTTTATTTACTTATTTTATTACCTTTATGTATTGGATAGAGACAGCCAGAAATCAGGGGAGGGGGGGGCAGAGAGTCACCTGTAGCCCTGCTTCACCACTCACAAAGCTTTCCCCCCTGCAGGTGGGGACTGAGGACTCGAACCTGGGTCCCTTGCACATTGTAACGTGCACTCAACCAGGTGTGCCACCACCTGGCCCCTTTGAATCAAACTTTCTTTAGTGACCTTATTAACATAGTGTTACAAGAAAACATTTGTGTTTGAGACAAATGTAAGTTCATAAAGATGCATCTTCAGTATAGATTCAGGGGTGTTTTCACATACTTAATAATTAGAAACCAGAGGGCAAGGAAAACAGTCTTAGCAGTAGTATTTGATTTTCAGTTCCCTAGGTTGTTTTGGTTATAAGCCAAATAGTGGAACCAGCGATTCTTATTTTAAAACATGTCTCATAGTCTCCAAAATCTGTCCATTTATGCGATTTATCCATTAACCAACATTACTTAAAATTCTCCAGTGTACCAAGCTCTTGCCCTGTGCTTAGAGGTACTAAAGAATGATATTCCTCTGACTTCCAGAAACCCAGGGGGGGCAGAAAGAGCAACTAGACTGGTCTTTATTTTGTTTTTATAACTATTTTAAATACTAAAATTGAATTCAGCTGCAAGCCTAAAATTTTGGCCCTGGTGTTTTACAAACACCAATTTAACATGGGTTTTGTGTAGCCTGAACTAAGCACAAAGGTGAAGTATGTTACCTTGTTGTAGATCATTGTTTGCTGGTGAATCGTCATTGGAACTCCCTTATGCTTCTCATTATATTCATCAGAATGTACTTTAGGCTTCTGTCCCCATGCAAATAATTCTTTTCATGGTTGAGCTAATATATTTAATTTATCTGTGTATAAACACTATTGCCACTGGAATGCATGTAGTCAGTAGTGGTTCATATTGGATTTCCTGTAATTATCAGGGGTCTTCCCTTCACTCTCCTCTTCCTACTATTGTTTATATGGACAGATTTTTCTGAATAATAAATTATAACCACATGTTTCTAATCAATTTTTGAAATGCTTTTTGTAGCAATAAGACAATAATTTCAATTAAAACTTACCTCTTCCTGGAGTAAACTCAAATCTTATGTCATTAAGTTCCTTCCTGGAGTTTCTGAAATAAATAACATGCAAGGAACATTAAAATCTAATAAGGCAACTTAATAAAATGAAATGTATTCTAACTTTTACAAGATGCTACTAACATCTAGAAAAGATCTGACTTTTTAACCTCTAAAATTTTCCTCAAATAGAACAGATAATTATGACAAAAAAGGGGCTCTTTACTGATTGAATTTACCTTATATAAACTCATTTATATACAAGATCCAAAAATAATCTATTTTATAAAATCTCCTTACATATAAATTGAGAAACTGTAAATATAATTTCATAATTTAAAATGTTAGAAAATCTAAACTATAATAAATTACTTATAATATATTTGTCTGGGAAAATTGTATTTCAACAAACTATTTTTAATTGTGAGAAAAGCAGGAAAGATTTTCTCACCAAAAAAAGTTCATGATAGTGTGGTACATTAAAGTAAATAAACCCACATCTAAAATGATCTTATTTTGTAGTTAATCTATTTTTAATATAAATTAAAACCAACCCACTTATAAAAGTTACTTATAAATGTAAAATGCTTATGCAAAACCATATAGTGTATATTCAATATTAACTGCCATTGGGGAAATATGGAACAAGTAAATAAGACAGTTTTCCATCCATATTAGGAAACTACAAGGGGCATTGAGCGATGACTAGAATGGTTTCAAATTCTCATAAGAAAACAAAACTGTTATGAGTAACTTTAAACAGTTACAAAAGCAGTTAACAAAAAAACAGTTAACAAAAAAAACAGTTAACAAAAGCACCTTGAGAGTACAATAGATAACAAGTAATGTGAGCACTCAATTACCTGCTAGGAAGTATAACAGAGAGAGATAACCAAAATACCCTTTCCTGAACAGCTCTTTTTTGGTGTCAAGAGTCTGATCAAATCCTGTTCAGAACTCCAGTTCTGGTATTCTAAAATTCAGAGTAGTCTCTCCATTTATTTAATAAACAAGTTTTCAAATCATGACATCAGTCTCTAGACCCATTTTGAACTCTGGCCTAATTTTGGTTCACAATGTCCAACCATATTGAACACATGGTGGTTCAGAAAGATGCCAAAGATGTAGTACTGACGCAAATCTAAGTTCTCCCCAGGCCTCCCCTTTCCACAAGCAGAGAATTAAAAGGCCAAGAACACAAGAAATGCCAAAGCCAGACTGCTGATCTAGGAAACCTGACCCACAATGAAGCTCCTCTCAGGTGTTCCCATCTGATCTTTATTGTATCTTTCTCACATTAGAAATTCGTGTGTGTGTGTGTGTGTGTGTGTGTGTGTGTGTGTGTAGAAATTCCAGTGTGTGTGTTGACTAACATGAAATTACGGACAACAATAGATGGTTTACCCAGAATAAGTAACCTTGCCCTGGCGTTGAAAGGCATGAACAGTGGATGCCTGCAGCAGCAGGACTGGTTGACAGTTACACCAGTTTGAATCTTCTTGATAAACAGCCAATGACAGCACACATTTATATAGTGTTTTTATATTAGCAGCTGTCCAAATACTGGATCCTAGGACCCCCATTTACATTCTTACAAAATAATAAGTTTTAATAATGAAGTCATAGAATTAGGGCTAAGGAACTTTTGTTTAGATTGCTATTTAGCAACAGTTGATAAAATAATCTAAAATTGATAAATGAAAATTTTAATTTATTTGAAAATGCCAATACTTACTTAAATATGCAAATGTAAACATTAAGAAAAGTTATTCTAAGCGAAAAATAAACTATTTGCTTTTTATTTCTGTAAACCTCCTCAATGTCTCTTAAAATAGGTGAATTCTAATCTCCTGTCTCTGCATCTAATCTCTTGTAATAGAACATGTCATATAGCCAGCTGCTGGAAAATTTCACCATATGCACATGAAAGCCTAACAGTGAAAAGGCAAGTAACTTCTGAATGCTACTAGCAAAAGAATTTGGACCTTATGTGCTCCCCGGAGCAATCTCTGACACCCAACAGGGGGTCAAAGGGCCAGGGCTTTGAGAAATGCTGATGAGTGAAATTTCATTTTCTCCATCAACCTGAAATATGCAAATTAGATATTAGTTCCTTTACATTTTCCCAGAGAGTATACCCAATGACTTTTTCAGGGTTTCCTATATAAGGACAGGCACAGTGACGACCAATAATAATAACAATGAGGTATTCTGTGAAAAGTTGCCATATTGAAAATACCTCATGTAAATAGAAATATTCAATTCCTTTCACATTCAGAAGAAAACATCATTTCCCAATATTTTGCATATTACATAAGAGATCAGTAAGTATTCATTTATTTACTAGCCTTCATTCAGTGTGCTATGTGTCTGCAAAAACTAAACCAGTAGTACGGCAATGTAATAACAATAAAACCATCACTAGGAAATCAAATAATAATAATTTACTTAATAATGACAGGAGAAAAATATGAGGGAACTTGACTTCACACTAATTTATATCCTTGCCTTTTTCTACTCATTTGATCAGTCATGTATAAATGAATTGACTCTCCTTAAGGCCATGAGAAGAGACTTAAAAAAGACATATATAGGATATCATTAAGCACACCCTGATTCTTTAAATATTAATGCCACAAATGCAATTTCAACACCCACAATCTCTATCTACATGATAGTTCAAATGGTTGCCTAGTCATGCCATTCTTTTATGACTCTGAACCTAAAATACTCGCTTTTGAAAAGATCACAGTGATTAATTGTGAGTAGTAGACTTGTCCCATCAAGATGAGATATAGTTGGAAAAATGCCTAATTGAATCTAACTACTGAAGGTCATCTTTTTATAAAGAATTAATCTTTTCAGACTATACTTAACACCTTTAATTGAAAGTACACTTACTTTAATTGATACGGCACAGGACACTTGATTTCAGGGAGGCTGAAGATTTAAGACCAGAAAGACCAGAAACTAAGTCTTTTAGAGGAAACTTTAAAAAATGTGAGAGTTACAACTTCAAGACCCAGGCTACTTTTGATAACTCATATTAAAAAAAAAACTCTTTTAGGGGGAAAAGAAAAACCTCTTTTAGTAGGGAGTGGGGCGGTAGTGCAGCGGGTTAAGCGCATGTGGCACCAAGCGCAAGGACTGGCTTAAGGATCCTGGTTCGAACCCCTGCCTCCCCAACTGCAGGGGAGTCACTTCACAAGTGGTGAAGCAGGTCTGCAGGTGTCTATCTTTCTCTCCCCCTCTCTGTCTTCCCCTCCTCTTTCCATTTCTCTCTGTCCTATCAACAATGACATCAATAACAACAATAACTACAACAATAAAACAAGGGTAACAAAAGGGAAAATAAAAAAATATTTAAAAAAGAAACATTTTAAAAACTCTTCTAGTCCTGGGGGCGGCAGCAGGTGGCTTATACAGTAAAGTGCACACATTACAAGATTTGTACCTGGACCAACGCATGGGAATGCCTGCAGGAGGAAGCTGCATGAGCAGTGCTGCAGCTATCACTCCTTCTCTGTATCTCTCTCCCTCTCCCATTTTCCTATTTCTGTCTCTTCTGCTCTACTAAAAAAAAAAAAATTAAAAAAATAAAAATAAAAAGGATGGTCACTGAGAGACTTGTAGAGTGCTACAAGCACTGAGCTCCTACAACAAAATCCTGGAGGCAAAGCAAAACCTCTCTTAATCTAAACCAACCAACCAACCAAAAAAGTCCAACTCAATCCTTAATTATCACTGTGTGTGTGTGTGTGTGTACACATGTACGCTTGGTTATGACATCACGAATGAAATACCTAGAGGGTGCAGGAAGGAAAAAACTTAGTAGGTGATATAATCATGTTTTTTTTTTAATAATCATAAGTTTTAAAAACTTAAAAGTACAATAGGGATTCTGTGAAAATACCTATGTGTTTTCACCTCATGCTTGGTCCTTGCACTTAGTACTAAGTGTACTTAACCTGGTGTGCTACCCCCACCCCAGTACTCCCCATCATTCAATTACCAGATTCTAGTCTGTTAGTGGCTTCCCGGGCGTCCATATATATGTACTAGCAAATATATAAACATAGCTCTCTCTAACCTGTTTAATAAAAATGGCAATGGTAGCATACAATAACCAATGTCATGTAAATTGATTCACCCTATCTAATAATATACCTCAAATTTCTCCATATTGGTTAACAGAGATTTCTTTTTTATTTTATGAGAGATGGAGACACAGAGAGAGAGAGAGGGAGGGAGAGAGAGAGAGAGAGGTACCAAGCACCATTCCACTCCAGCAAATATGGCGCTGGGCATCAAGTCTGAGGTCTTGTATATACATGACCTGTACTTCACCTGCTGAATTGCCTCACAGGGTTGACTGTTTATCTTTTAAGAAATGATAACTGCATAGTATTCCTTTTTTCTGCTATGTCTTTTGTTAAATACTTTTCATTCTGTGAATAGATTGTTTCTAGTCTTTCACTGTTATAAGCAATGCTTCAATGAATAATCTTGTTCTCATGTTATTTTTGCAAATATGAGTATGACAATACATTCTTAGAAGTAAATTGCTTGGTCAAAGGATATGTGCATTTGCAGTCTGATGCATACTGTCACATTCTCCTAAGCTGTACCAATTTACACTCTCACAAGCAATTTGTAAGCATCGTTACAGGAACTTTATTGAATAAAGCAAGAAGCATGTTAGAAAGAAAGAAAAACCTGGAGCTATGGGGACTATGCCAGCTGGAAGACGTACTCCACTTTTTATAAGAGCAACGACTACTTGACAGCAGCTGGAAATGGCTAAGCAGGAATTTGTGTTCAATTCTGAATTTGTGTGTGTGTGTTACAAACATATATATATATGCATGTGCGTTTTGATTCAATGTAAAAAGTTTGGGAATAAGATTGGAAAAAGTAAAATGAAGATTGTCTGCAAATGACACAGTAAACACTCAAATGGGACAGTTTGCTAAAATGGTAAAGATAACGAACACATAAGTGAGTCTATACCCACTGCTGGTGATAGAGCTTTAGAGGATCCATGTCACTGAAGTGTATGTCTGACAGGATATATAGTATTTTTCTGCATCTCCCAATATACCCAGTCAGGACAATCTGATAGAGTTATTGCTATCTGAAAGGTTCAGAAACCGAAATGTCAACTCAAGACTGTATGTTCCCCAGTTCCACTTTAATGTCTCCTAGATCATGCCAACACTTATATAGGGAAACATAAAACCTTCAAAGCAGATGTGATTACATGATGTGGAAAAAAAAAGACCCCTAGGTATTAGTCGAGTAGTCCTGAGATCCCCAAACAGACATGATGGGCCTAGACCTCAAATAAATCCCTCTCCCCATTATTACCAGTCATCTCTATCAAAAACAAGAAAACAGACCCCTTTGTGGGCCCCATAGGACTTTGCCCTCAACTTCGATCAACAACGGTAGAGAATGTTCCATTCTCTGAAGGAAGGATGGACAACATACTCTATGCTCCACCCGAGGACTATCGGTCCTGAAATTGGGGCAGCTTGGAACGTGCCTACTCATGACCACAGAATGTGAGCTCAGATCTGCAGGGATGCAGAGGTCACATACGCTCCTAAGCTGAATATGGGTCCCAGATCACATCAAATCAATGGGGTTTACAGTCAACAATACTTATAACTCTTTCCCACATTAGGGAGCTACTCTCATCCCAAATCCAGCTTTCTGGCCCTTTTTCCAGCCATGACATCATCTCCTCAGACAATAACTAGGATCCACATGCATATCAGATTTCAGGCTCGAGGAAAAAAAAAGTAGTATAGCCACAGGCCCTTTGGAATATAACTAAAATATACCTATTAAATATCTACAAAAGGAGACCCCCCCTCAACTCTTCATCTGCACTATTCCAGCCTTTAGGTTCATGATTAGTCAACAACTTGTTTGACTTTATATGTTAACTCTCTTTTCAGCCCCCAGGTTCCAGATGTTAGTATGATGCCCATCACACTTCCCTGTACAGACAACCACACCAATGTGTCCTGGAGCTCCGCTTCCTACTAGGGAAAAAGAGAGGCAGGCTGGGAGGATGGATTGACCTGTCAATGCCCATGTTCAGCGGGGAAGCAATTACAGAAGCCAGACCTTCCACCTTCTGCATCTCACAATGACTCTGGGTCCATACTCCCCAGAGGGATAAAGAATAGGAAAGCTATCAGGGGAGGGGATGGGATATGGAGTTCTGGTGGTGGGAATTGTGTGAAGCTGTACCTCCCTTATCCTATGGTTTTGTCAATGTTTCCTTCTTATAAATAAAAAAATATAAGACCCCTAAACCACCAGTAGTTACAGGGCATCATTAACTGTGCTACTGATAATGGGTGCTCTCCACCATATGGACGTTTTGCAATGGGGTTCAAAGCCAATCACTTCCCAAGTGCTGAGGATGAAGACTTCAGAATAGCAACAGGATGCCTTTAAGAGTGACAAGTAAACGGTTTCTCAAAGAGTAGAGAGGTAGCCCCATTGTCCTTAGTAGCAGGGAATTTACTACTCAATAGTATTCTTCTTTCTTCTGTTAACCTGAGATTTACATGAAGGTGAAATAGTTGGTGTCCAAGAGAATTCCAGAAGGACTTTACTTCCCCTATGGGACAGGACAGGAAGCTTCCAAGCAGAGTATACCAGGTCATGTGAGGCTAGGAATTAGGGCAATTGTTTTAGTTCAGTTTGTTTATTTCTTATTTTGGCAATAAAACAAAATCTTTTCCTATAGGAGTAGGGAGAGAAATGGGGGCCATCAGCCAGGTAGGTATTTCTCTCTGCAGCAGGTGGAAGCCTGACACAGAATGAGGAGATGACATGAGCTTTAAAAAAAAAAATCTCCATTCTTGGGAGTTGGGCGGTAGCACAGTGGGTTAAATGCATGTGGCACGAGGTGCAAGGACCGGCGTAAGGATCCCGGTTCAGGCCCCTGGCTCCCCACCTGTAGGGGAGTCACTTCATAGGCAGTGAAGCTGGTCTGCAGGTGTCTATGTTTCTCTCCCCCTCTGTCTTCCCCTCCTCTCTCCATTTCTCTCTGTCCTATCCAACAACAACGACATCAATAACAACAACAATAACTATAACAATAAAAAAACAAGGGCAACAAAAGGGAAAATAAATAAATACATACAAAAATATATTTTTAAAAATATCCATTTTTATCTACTCATTATTTACTTTATCATTGTAGTCTGTTTCCTCAATAGCAAGATGGGAAAGTAATAATAGAATTTCCTATCTCTAGTTCTTACTTGGTGTGGTGTGTCATAAATGAATAACTGGGAAGATGCAGTGATCCAAGTTCAGGGAATCCCACCAAGGCTGACCCAGTGCTACATATACAAAAATAAATCATAATTAAGCTGGCAAGGAATAGAGATATTTCCCCCATTTCTACATCGGAAAATCAATAAATTTGAGAGGTGATGTGACTAACTGACTATGACTGCTAATGAGTAACTGAACTACAAATTGAGCTGAGATGGCCAGTGTACAGGTGACAGTCTTCAGGTTTGTTTGTTTTTTTACCAGAGCACTGTTCAGCTCTGGCTTATGGTGGTGCTGGTGCGGGGGATTGAACCTGGGACTTTGGAGCCTCAGGCATGAGAGTCTGTTTGCATAACCATTATGCTATCTACCCTCAGCCTTTTGTTTGTTTTTGACTTTTGCCAGAATACTGCTCAGCTGTGGCTTATGGTGGTGAAAGGGACTGAAGCTGAGACTTTGCAGGCTCACACGTGAGAGTCTCTTTGCATAACCATTATCTTTTTCAGTTCTTAAAGTAGTCTAGTAAACTGGTCTAAAGATTGCTCCACAGGGCAGGAGGGGGGGGGTAGATAACATAATGGTTATGCAAAGAGACTTTCATACCTGAGGCACTGAAGTCCCAGGTTCAATCCCCTGCACCACCATAAGCCAGAGTTGAACAGTGTCTGGTAAATAAAAACAAAAATTTTGAAAAAAAAGATTGCTCCAGAGTAGCCTAAGCACTGCAACTGAGAATTCATTGGCTAAGTTATAGGGACTTCTTTTTTGAGTTGTGGTGATATAGCAAAATGGTTAAGTAAAAGACATTCATGCCTGAGACTCTGAGGTTCCAGGTTTAATGCCCAGCACTACCACCTGTTGTATCTTCACCGTGCTCTGGAAACACACACACACACACACATACACACACACACACACACACACACACACACACACACTTTTCCCCTCCTCTCTATATGACAAGGCCCTCGGTTTGAGTCCTTGCTCCCCACCTGGCTCTAAGGATGCTTTACAAGCATTGAAGCAGGTCTGCAGGTGTCTCTCTGTCTCTCTCTCTCTCTCTCTCTCTCTCTCTCTCTCTCGCTCTCCCCCTCCCTTCTCTTATTTCTCTCTGTCCTATGTACCAAGTATGAAAGAAGGTGGGGAAGGGGGGGTGGCTAAAATGATCAAAGTTACAATCTTGAAAGGAATACTACTTATCCTACTCCAGTTAAGAATTATTGTATCTTGGATGGAACTTGAGGGAATCATGTTAAGTGAGATAAGCCAAAAAGAGAAGGGTGAATGAGCTCACTCATGGGTGGAACTTGAGAAACAAGAATAGAAAGGGGAAACAAAGTAAAACTTGGATTGGGTTTGATGTATTGCATCAAAGCAAAGTACTCTGAGGAAGGAGGACAGGGTGAAGGGTGGGAGGAGGGGGGATGGTTTATGGTCTTGATATATGATGATGATGGAAAAGGATCTAGGTTAGGGGTGAGGGTGTTTTGCAGACAGCCAAAATTGTGAAATGAGAAATTGTACTCATGTGTCAATAACTGTACTGTAAACCATTAACCTCCCGATTTAAAAAACAAACAAACAAACAAACTTACTGCATACAGTGAGAGAAGTTACAGATTGGAATGTGAATCACCTATGGTTTATGTGATCACAGAAAAAAATAAAAGGTTGAAAGCAGTAAACTTCCATTATCTTTAAAATTATCTGGTGCTGTTGCAAGTGATTCTGCCCACTTCCACATATACTGTATTGATCTGCATAAATACACCTACCATGGCACAGTGCTTGCAGATGAAATGGACATGTATTTAATCCATGTCTTAGAAGTACTTTTAAATTTTAATATAATAGACTTGGCTTGTTGACCTGGGACACAGATGCATTGAAAGGGTCTCTATTCTAGAATCATGGATGAGACTGAGTTTTCTGCAGTAAACCCAAACACTGCAATTAAAACCTTGGAGATAAAGGCTGTAGAGGCTCTAAAGCATCCTAGTGGCTATTGGACGGCTCAAAGGACCTTTCCAGTTTTGCATCTTGTAGGAAGCATGAAGTCTGGCTGCACATGCTGTCAAACAGCTAATACCCAAATTAAAGGTGCATGTTCAAGTTCTGCATATAGAAATGTCTGATGCTCTATGCATTGCTAATACCTATGAAAAATGACACACTAAGATACTGTCACAATATCTGCTTAGGTGGTTTTCATATGTGATATAATCCAAGTTGAGCTAAGATTGTTTTTCCTTTAACAAAAGCCTTTTGAAGTTTCCTATAGGATAGAAATAGAGGAAGTTGTTATTCATTCCTCTCCCTGAGCCCTACACCTCTATCATGCTTTTTCTTTTTTTTTTTTTCCTTGAGTACATATTTTGGGAAATCATTTTAAAAAGCCATTTCAACACACCAGAAAGTGCAGAGTTATAAAATGTTCACATACCTACCTCCCAGAACTTTTAAAAACAGTAACATTCTGTCACAGTTACCTCAGAGCTTAATACATAAAATTGAAAAATATTTTACCTACACAGTATAAAACTGGGCTGTGGTAAATCATGAGCAAACAGACAACTGTGTAAGGGTATCACTTCCTGTCAAGATTACAGAACTGTGTATTTCCAACAGTACCAATTCTTTTCAGCATTTACAGTGTCCAGTAAATATACTTATTGAACTCATTTTTATCAAGAGTTGAAGGAAAATGGAATGATCACATTTAAAAAAAAACACCCTACATTCATGTGTTTATGGGTGGTAAGAAAATAAAAAAGTCCCTCAAGTTACAATATTTCATAGCAGGAAAAATATTAAGCACATTTAATAATTCTAGAATTTGGGACATGCCTCCTGTTAGAATCTATTAATGCTAAGTATAGAAACGGTATTCATTTGTGTCATCTGAGACTACAAGTTTGGGCTGTGTTTGGGTTTACTGCAGAAAACTCAGTCTCATCCATGATTCTAGAATAGAGACCCTTTCAATGCATCTGTGTCCCAGGTCAACAAGCCAAGTCTATTATATTAAAATTTAAAAGTACTTCTAAGACATGGACTAAATACATGTCCATTTCATCTGCAAGCACTGTGCCATGGTAGGTGTATTTATGCAGATCAATACAGTATATGTGGAAGTGGGCAGAATCACTTGCAACAGCACCAGATAATTTTAAAGATAATGGAAGTTTACTGCTTTAAGGTATTAACTGTCACAAATCCCAATAAGTATGGACAATTATCTCTATTGCTAACTATTTAGTTTGTTTAAGTCTTACAAAAATGTTGTTAAAATTTCGGAGGCTCTTGCCGGGCTGGCTTGCTTCACGGCTGGTAACAGAGACGCGGAGACAACGGCTGGGCAGGGAAGCTGTATTTCTTTATTCAGGAACAACGATTCATAAACTAAGACAAACTAATCACCAAACAGAACTCTGCTGTCTCTTTGCGGCGGCGCAAGCACTCTCTCTTTTACTCTGGAACTCAGGAACCCTCTCCCTTACTCTCGAACTCAGAAACTCTCGCACTCTCGCACTCTCGAACTCCGGAACTCAGGAACTCTGTCACTGGGGAACTCAGGAACTCTCGGACTCCGGAACCCTCTCCTGGGGTCCCTTGGGGCGGGGCCAAGCAGGCCCGCGAAATTAACAGGACTCATCCAATTCTCTTGGAGGGGGAGGGCTAGAACAAGCCAATGTAAAGCATACGACACAAAAAGGATGGTACATAGATACAAAATTAAACCTTCTATATATGAACATGAGGAGCCTTGCTTCCCTAGAGCCCTGCCCCACTACGGAAAGAGAGAGACAGGCTGGGAGTGTGGATCAACCTGTCAACACCCACATGTAGTGGGGAAGCAATTACAGAAGCCAGACCTTCGACCTTCTGCACCCCATAATGATCCTGGGTCCATACTCCCAGAGGGATAAAGAATAGGAAAGCTATCAAGGAAGGCGAAGCGATACAGAATTTTGGTGGTGGGAATTATGTGGAATTGTAGCCCTCTTATCCTATGGTCTTGTTGGTGTTTCCATTTTATAAATAAAAAAAAATTAAAAAAGAAAGAAAAACAAATTACAGAAAGTAAATAGAGACTGATTACTACTTTCTTGAGATGTCAGTTGTACCAGCTGAACTCTGAATTTGGCTTTGTTTGCATGCAAATGAAACAAAAGGAGGAAAATACTGCATAGTGCAGTTCTTACTACATCAAGAAAGAAACATGTGAGGCAGCATTTTCCCCATGGCATTAATTTCAAGGAGACATTTTTTTTTATAGGAGCCCCTTTACAAGGGACACTGAGTAATGTCTCCAACTCTATATTATAAAAGACAAAAACCTTTTTTTTTTTCATATAAATGTCTTCTACTATGTGGTGCAAAAGAAGGCAATTTCTTCTATCATATGCTGAAGGCACAATATTAAATTTTACCTGAGTGATGGCATTTCTGCTGGGAGCTGAAATAATATCGTAGAGGAACATTGTTTCCTGATGATTTACCTTAATAGAGAGAGCTCAAAGAACCCAGAGAAATGAAGGGCCTATATATACTGCTTCCTGCTGCTCCAAAGTGTCTTTGTCAAGTGTTGCAGTGGTCAGTTTTATGACTGAACTCTGACAGGTATCTGAAAGAGCAGGGTAGTCTATGTGTTGATTAAATACAGATCTTTCTTTTTAAGGAAAACACATGTAGGAAGCAGAAGTAACAATCTGCTGTGACTTTGTAGGATACTAACTTAAGTTGAAAAAACAAGTTCTGTGTCTGGTCATGAATACAGAAATTCCTGAGCTGAACAACAAATTGTGTTGCTTCATTAAGAATAATTTGTTGTTTAAAAGTTCTAAAGAGGGAGTCGGGCGGTAGCACAGCAGGTTAAGTGCAAGGATCCCGGTTTGAGCCCTGGCTCCCCACCTGCAGGGGATTCGCTTCACAGGCAGTGAAGCAGGTCTGTAGGTGTCTAACTTTCTCTCCCCCTCTCTGTCTTCCCCTCCTCTCTCCATTTCTCTTTGTCCTATCTAACAATGACATCAATAACAACAACAATAATAACCACAACAATAAAAAACAACAAGGGCAACAAAAGGGAAAATAAATAAATAAATATTAAAAAATAAAAAAATAAAAGTTCTAAAGAACACATATATTATTAATCAAATGGCCTATGCATAACAGAGCTTTAGTATAGCAGCAGTAATAAAAAGTGAGTAGATTAAGAATGAAATCCTTAAGTTCTCACCAGGTGCACAAAAATATAAAGAACCATGCTTTATTTGCATTTGCTTGTTCTCCTAATATTTCTATTAATCTAGATGTACAATCAAAACCAGAACATATTATTAAAGATAAGCAAATGTAAAGAAAAAATTCTCACTTTCAACTAGGTTTAAAATAATGTACTTCACAAAGGGAAAAAACTATAAAAGACTATAAATAGTCTTAATAACCATGGTTCTCAAGGTTATAAATGGAAGCATAATCCTCCCTGATTTTTTCACAGGTGATTCTAAAACAGCTAAATTAAGGATAAGCTATCAACCAAGTATTGTTCCTTTTGATCTACTTAAGAGAAATAGCCATAAGTAAATGTATTTACTATCTACATTATAAATCCTAATGTTTAACTTGTTTGAAATTACTTCATCTCATGGCTATTTATAAAACATATACCTGGGGCTATCCATCCAGAAGGCACAGCTATGGAGTAACAGTAAACAGCACAAACTCCCCCAAAATAACAGATCAACAACTATCAAACTTAAGCTACAACTGAGACATCACAGAAGCCCTCTGGCCTCATTACTGGTACTTCTGGGACTTGGCTTGTATTTCTTGATATCTCTTCTTCTGATCCCTTACCCAGTTATACTGCATCTGATGGTCTCAACTAAATCAATGCTACCATATCCAGGGTATGCTACTATTCCCTTATGCCTGAGCTGTCAACCTCCCAACTCTTTCAACTCAGTGAGATCTTTCCTAACACATGGGACTACCTAGTTCCATTTCAGTGGCACATTTTCTAACAAAGATACAGATACAAGATACAGGCTAGGATATAAGGTACTGGGTACATGTGTACATGTATCCATAAGTCAGGGGCAGTTATGTACCTTGAAATAATAATTCTCTGTGAATACTTGGTTCTAATAAGCCTGGCAATATTGTATAATACCTAAAGAAGGCACCATAAATTCCTCTCTCTCTCTCTCAATTTCTTTTTTTTTATATCTTTTTTACTTATTTATTTTTGGAAAGAGAAAGCAACTGAGATAAAGAGAGAAAGAGATAAAGAGACACCTGCAACCCTGCTTCACCACTTGTGAAGCTTCCTTGCTGCACATGGGGACCAAGGTCTTGAAACCAGGTCCTTGTACACTGTAATGCGCAAGGTAGCACTTAACCAGGTGTGCTACGGCATCATAAATTATCTAACCAAATGTGTATTATATTTAGGCCTAGACACCCTCCTCTCCCAGCCACTACTTCAATCACTCTATCTATTCAACTAACCAGACAAAAGAAAGACTTACTCTTCCATATTTTAAATTCTTCTGACAGAGCATCAGCATTATTATCACCCCTGACAATCTTTAGAATAAACATTGCTGTATACAAGTGGCCAAAAGATATACTAGTAAAATATATATACAATAAAGGACAATTAATATCCTTGTGACAAACTTTATTAGAACCATAAAAAAAGTAAAGGCAAGAAGACTTGAGGCTAACTTAGACGCCACTAACATCCTAGGTCTATTTCCTCCCTAACTTGAGGCCAGATCCCATAAACTTAATACAACAAATGACACTCAATGGTTTTAACAATAGGGAGAAAGTCTAAGCTTGTGGGCAAGAGATGGGTTCACTTACTGATGATGGCCATTTTGGCTAATACAGGCTACCTCATCACCTGGGATCATAATTAGGGAATCCCTGGATTCCCCCATAGGTACCACTGGCCTAGGCTGCTAACAGATCCTCTTTCTATTATCACTAATGACATCCATCAGATATGTCAACGGAAGCCCTTTTGTGGGCCTCTCCAGGACCTTACCCTAACTATAAACTTAACGATGGTAAAGACTGCTCCACTCTTCAAAGGGAGGCTGAGTCAGCCTACTCAACCACTTGAAGACTGGTCCTGAAATGAGTACAGACAAGAATGTTCCCAGTAATGACCATGGGCTGTGAGCTCAGTCTTAACAGGGACTCGAGGGTTACACAAACTCCTGGTCCATATTTGATTATATGGTTCAGACTGGTGTGGTATAATTTGTATTTGTATATTATCTTCAAATTTGAGAGCTACTCTCTGCCCTAATTTGGCATTACAGTTGATACTAACAACTCCATGTTAGTATCAAGCTTTAGCAAAGATTACTAAAGTCATGGATGGGCCCCTAGGAACATACCTAAAATAAGAGTTCCTAGCTTCTTTCCAACCTAAGGTCCTATTCTCATTTGTTCTATTCCTACTTTTTGGTTCCTATTTATTAAACACTTTTAGTGCTGCTTTATACCTTACTGCCTTTCAGCCACTGAGTTGCAGATGCTACTATGATTCCATGTTGACTTCCCTGGGCAGACGACCTCACTAATGTGTCCTGAAACTTCATCTCTCCAGAGCCCTTACCCCGCTAGAGAAAGACAGACACAGG
Organism: Erinaceus europaeus; assembly: GCF_950295315.1. NCBI lineage: Eukaryota > Metazoa > Chordata > Mammalia > Eulipotyphla > Erinaceidae > Erinaceus > Erinaceus europaeus. The sequence continues at coordinate 23,055,237 of NC_080179.1, read as the reverse complement.
TTGGGTGTATGGATCGACCTGCCAATGCCCATGTCCAGCAGAGAAGCAATTACAGAAGCCAGAACACCCACCTCCTGTACCCCATAAATAATTTTGGTCCATCTCCCAGAGGGGTAAATGTTAGGGGAAGATGACCAGAGGGCTCTGAATCTCTATTCAACCAGAACCTGAAGTGTCTGTCACTAGGAATCTTATTTTTATACCACCACTGAAAGGAAAGCAAGTCTGGAAAACACCACAGGCAGTCAGACACTGTTTCTGTTATTTGAGAGAGAAAAAGATAAAAGAAAGAATGCTTGTAATTAACAATGGGTATAGGCGTGACTTAGAAAGGAAGTGAAGGCAGGACCATAGGGGGAAAAAAGGGCCAAAAAAGTGTGTGTGTGTGTGTGTGTGTGTGTGTGTGTGTGTGTGTGTGTGTGTGTGTGTGTGTGTGTGTAGATACAGATATACAGAGATGGATGTTTAGAGATAGATATAGACATATAGTGATAGATATAAGTCAACCCAATAGAACTGAACAAACAGGACGTGGTCTTTTGGAAGGAGAGAAAGACACTCTTCAGCTAGGACTTTAAAGGAAATAATGAGGCTACCCTAGAGTCTGTGATTCTTGTATACTGAAATAAGTCCTAAAGGATCTGTGAATTCTCCTGACAACCCACCTCATATTTCTTCTGTTTATCAATAATTTAAATTCTCCACTTGTCTGAGTCAAACCAAGATCATTATCTTTGTGAAGTAGACAAGTACAGTAGAAGACAAAGCTCCATTTAACAGACCATAGGATTCCTGAGAAAGAGACACCTGAAAAGTATTGATAGTTCTGTGTTTCTGGCAACTTTTCTTCATTTGCAACAAAAGATTGTACGCATAATGTCACTTACATACTCCCCATCATCCAGGACCTCTTTGGACTTGGGAAAGCCTTTAGGTACAGTGCTCCAAGCTCAGAGGGTTATTTAATTCTGACTTTCATCATCACTGTTACTATGGATCTGTCCCTCAGAAGTGCCCTCGGCTATCAGAGACAGCATGGAGTTTTACGGTGATGACATTTCCATATTTTCTGTTATGGACATTAAAAACTAGTTTGGCACACCAGTGAGCAATGGGTACCACGGTAATTATACAACTTTTTAGGGCACTAATAGGATCTCCCACTGAGCCAACTGGGAGGAAAAAAACACAATACTAATTTGTATCTGCTTCTAAGCATACCAACCTCCTTCAGCCTGTTGATGTGGTCATTAATAAAGCATTTTAAAATAACCTGAAAAGCCCTTTTACAAATTAGAGCCTGGATGTGGCTGTCAAACAGCTATAAATATGATAGACTTGGGAGTGGTATCAAAGCTGATCATTTGTGATTCAAACTTGTTATGGGAACCTCCTGTATCCAGAATTTTGTTCATGCTTTTGATTGGTTACAAATGAAGATTTCTACTCTTGATGCTTTTTGAAAGGCAGAAGTAAAGAGTGTCATAAGGATGGTTTTCTTTTGCACTGGACACAAAGACTTGATTCAAGCACTGCATGCCAGTAATTAATAGATGATCAACAACAAACTTTTTAATAAACTTTTATTTTCAGAATAACTGCAAATAATTTACTACCAATCTTGCAGTTCTAAAATATCTTAGGTAGGGAGTTCTGAATGAAATCAGAATTTGATCCTTTCTTATTTGTCCCTGCCTTTCTTCTTACAAAAATAAAAAGAAGAAAAGTGCTTCAAATATAATTCTTCAAACTTCTAATATACAATAGTCTATTTGAGAAGATTTAAACATGTCTATCTAGAAACTGAGACATGCTCCACTGATGGATGAGATAAAGATGAGTTAAGTCGAGAAACTCAGTCAACTCTGGCATACAGATGCAACAAGTGAAACTCAAGAAGAGAGAACATTAACAGAGATGACATTAAGGGTAGACTGTGCTCAGTGAGCTTCCAGCCAAAGAAATCAGAGTTGGAAAGAAATGTTATGGGTGATCAAGCTGAGATGCATCAGAAGTGTTTGGTGTGCTGATTTCAGAAAATTCTCATCTCAGAAATGAGGACCATAAATGCTTTTTCCTTCCCTTTCCTATTATTTTCCCTATCACATCCTGTTATCACCACCCACCATGGGCTCCTTACACACACAGTTACAAGAGCAATGGAACTGTTTAGACTATGAAGGAAGCAGTTACACAACCAAGGTTATTCCCAACCTTCACATTTGCTAACATTAACCAGCAAATAAATGTCCAGCACAGAGAAAATTCAAGTCTATCGAATTGAAGGAAATTAACTAAGGAATTTCAATGTCACTTTGCAGGTTTCTTACACTAAGGCAAAATGAGAACAAATTTACCAGGGAACATTACATAACTATATATATATTCATTACATATCCATATATATAGATACACACACACACACACACACACATATACACATTCCTCCATGGTTATTGCTGGGGCTCGGTGTGTGCACTATTAATCTACTACACTATTAATCCACTGCTCCCAGAGGGTATTTTTTCCCTTTTGTTGCCCTTGTTGTTTATCTTTGTTCTTGTTATTATTATAGTTGTTGTTGTCATTACTGTCATTGCTGTTGGATAAGACAGAGAGAAATTCAGAGAGGAAAGGGAGAGATAGATACCTGCAGACCTGCTTTATCACTTTATCACTGAAGGGATCCCACTGCAGGTGGGGAGCCAGGGGCTCGAACCAGGATCCTTAAGCCAGTCCTGTGCTTTGTGCCATGTGCGCTTAATCCAGCAAGCTAACACCTGACTGACCCCCAATTCAAAAAATAAATTTTTTAATTTATAAAATGCAAACACTGACAAGACCATAGTATATTTTTATTTGATTTTTGCCTAGGTTAGTGTGGGTGACTTTTCTTCCAATAACAAAACAGCAGTATTTTGAGACTGGATAGGACAAGAACTTGCTGCCTTAGTTTAAAAATGATTTAAAAAAAAAATGTTTAGCAAAGGCTTTCCATCAGAAGTTATACACAGAAGTTTTAAATATCGGAAGATAATATTAGAAGATTCCTTCTAAATCAAGTACATCTAACTGTATGCTTTGGGGAGGGCAGCCTCCATATTATTGATTTTTTTTTGTCCTGGTATTTGGCTTCTGGTACTAGAGTTAAGAGTATCGTATCGGCCCAGTAGCTCTGCTAAACTCCCTGTAAAAATGGTCTTACTGTTCTTGAAAAAAAAATAGTTCACCCAAATAATGAGATGAGGAATATATATATGCATGTCCTGCATGTCCAGGTGAGTCTGAGGATATGCATCCAGGTGGCTGAGTAGTAACTACTAGATATTCGGAAGTCAAGGGTGTTCCTTGAACACATTGTTTCTGCTTTTCGCATGTAAGAAACCTAGCTAATTTCTGGTAAAGCACACAGTTTCTTTAAGGGAACAGTTAAGAAAGATGAAACAGGCTAACATGAAGAGACTGCTCCTCAGAATCTCATTTTAAAGGGATAATCTGAGAGCACTCAAAACAGGAAACAATGACCAGTGGACTCCAGCAGGTAATTGCTAAGAACAAATAAGTTCAGAATAACCTAATTTCTCTCTTTACTATTATAATAAACTTTTCAATTTCAAGGGAAAGCCTTAGGCTTTCTTTGTTAAGACTAATGCATTTTGTGACATGGTTTGAATTTTTTTAGACTAATAATAGAAAATATCAATTTATTCTTTCACAGGGACTTCTTTTAATGTACTTGGAAACCTTAAAACAATCAAAGGGTCTTTTCATGCCTGAAATGCCTGTAGCATTGCTTTTCTTTGATTTCTTAGTGACTCCTTTAAAAAAATTATTTTTATTTATTTATGGATAGATAGCCAGAAACTGAGAGGAAGTTGGAGATAGAGACAGAGAGATACTTACAGCACTACCTCACCACTTGTGAAGTTTTCCCCTGCAGATGTGGACCAGGGGCTTGAACCTGGATCCTTGTGCATTGTAACACCTGCTCTAAACCAGGTACGCCACCACCCAGCCCCTTAGTGACTCCTTTTAAAGGAACTTTTCTCCTTGCATTATACAAGCAATTCATGTTCATTAGAGGAAATTCAAAAAATACAGAAAGTTATAAAAAAAGAAAATTACTACTAATTGAAACATCACTCAGGGATAAGCATGATTAACATTTTAGTGTATTTCCTTCTTTCTTTAATTCTGCATATATATATATGTATATATATATATACTTTATTGCTTCAATTATTCTACAAATACATTTTTGAACTTTTTATACTTAGTATTACATTAATAACCACTTGCTTATACCATTAACATCCTTTATAAGCAACATTTTAATAACTAAGTAGTATTACATCCTGTGCTTACCCAGCTGCAATTATATTTAACTGTCTCTATCATCAGGCATTTAATTGGGTTCTGGGGGTGGAGAGCTTCCAGGCACGGAAGCAAGTACTGCAGGTGTCTCTCTGTAAATCTCCCTATGTCCTACTCCACTCTCAAATTCTCTCTGTCCTATCTTATAAAAAGAAAAGGAAAAAAAATGGCTGCTGGGAGAGTTGGATTAGTCACACAGCATAGAAGCACAGTGACAACCCTGGTGGCAATTAAAAAAAAGAAAAAACTAATCATACACCTGCCCTCTCCATCCAGTTGCTCTACAATCTATATTGTCTCAAGAGAAATGCAGCTATAGTGGTACAATTTCTGTACATAAATGTTGATAGTGGCACTGCTCATAATAGGAAAAGAACTGGAAGAAACTCAAATGCTCAGCAGCAGACGAATAAATAAGTAAAAAGATGTTGTATCAAAATAATGAAATTCAACTCAGCAATCAAAAGGAAAGAACTATTTATGCATGCAACATCAAAGTTGAATCTCAAAAAAATCTGAATAAAAAATGCTCTTTTTTGGAATGTACAGACTGTTAGCTCATAAACTTGCATTGGCCCCAAGCACATCTCTACCCTCAGGCTTTATCCATTAAAGGAATCAAGAACAGGGTGGAAAAAAAAAAAAAAGGAATCAAGAACATAATATTGATATATTTCCTACTGTATCCTACAATAATAATTTCATTTTTGAAAGTTCTTTTCAATTTCTCTTTCATTAATATACCAAAATAATGCCTTGACTTTATATTCTCTATTGTTATGGCAGTTTTATATAGTTATAAAAATCTTCTTCGTTTATCTGCTCTGTGGTTGGTGCCTTGCACATGTGCAATTTCACTGCACCTGAGCTGACTTTTTCTCATTTATGTAGAGACAAAGAGAGATACCACATTACTGGAGCTTTCCCTAGTGCTGTAGTACTCCGCATTTTGTCCTCAGACCCGAACCTGGCCCACATATATGCCCAGACACACTCCCTCCCCAGTGAGCATTCTCTCTAGTCTCAGTCCAAGTTTAGCAAGACATTCTGTAGTGGAAACAGGTTAGACACAAAACAGACAGACTGACAGAACAGATCTGGTCCTTTTTTGTGGGGTGATTACTGCCATTTGAGAAGATCACAGAGCCCAACTCACTAGGGCGGCTGATCCTCTTACCTTTTTTCCTTTTTATAAACAAGCTCAATAGTAGCATTCTAAAGTCAACACTACTGTCTGTACTAAATATCTTCTACCACTAACATGACCAAAAAGCAACCTTTTCAACTTTTTAAAAACTCTTTGAGCTGTACTTAAAATGCAACATTTAAGATAAATGACTGATGAGGAAATTATTGATCAAATCTATTTGGAAAGTGATTTGCTAATGCTAAAAGCACTTCTATATTGTATGGTTTACAACAATAAGATGCAAATTAAGTATTTTGGGGGGCTGGGTGGTGGTGAACCTGGATGAGCTCACATGTCACAACGCATAAGGACCCAGGCTCAAGTCCTGGCCCCTACCTGCAGGGGGGAAAGCTTTCCATGCGGTGAAGCAGGGCTGCATGTGTCTCTCTGTTTCTTTCCCTATCACTCCAACCCCTCTCAATTTTTGGCTGTCTCTGTCCAATAAATAAATAAAGATAATTAAAACACTTAAAAATTTGAAATTAAAAAAACAAAAAAAATTAAGTATTCTGGAGACTGTCCTATTTCCAAAGCTCCTTCTCTGCACCATGTCTGCAAATAAGAGCCTACCATCTGAGTTACATAAAAATCATCTTCTTCAATATTCCTGAGAGAATGACAAGACTAAAAGCTACTCATCTCATATCTCCAAGTCAAAATTTCTTGCAATGAACACACTGCAAAAGGCACTTTGGTTCTGGGACTCTCAACTAGAATTATCTGTACTCTCTTCCAGCCAAAAGCACTTCCTAACTTCTTTAACTTTGGGTCATCTCTCTGAACAAGTCAGCAGAGAGAAAACAGTCCTGATTTTCACTTAGTCTCTGAAGAAATAACTAACTCATTGAGGACAAGCCTTTGACTTCCAAGGAGAGAAAAGATCACTCTAAGAAAAGGCAAAGCAAGGCCACTTTTGTAAAAACATTAGGGTTTTCAAGATTTTTAATGGAAAGCACCATGAGACAATTTTATCTTGAGTTCGGTTTCAAGGAAAAGCTTGCTTCTCTCTATGTAATCTTTTAATTGTACAGGTTTACTTGCATCAAGAGAGAATTATATAGGCAACTGTAATTTTCTGGTTGCTAAGAAGCTGAGAGCTAAATTTACTTCTCAGTGATTGTAATTATGTCACTTTGGGCTTCTGGTCCAATTCTCTTTCCACTCTTAAAAACAGTTTTTAAATCTCAGCTGAACTTCATTTTGCTTTTCCTCTTTTGAGCTTTCATGTTGTAAGTTACCAAAAATCTCTTCTGGATAAAAAGGCAAGGTGGAAATAATAAGTCATTCTTTTCTATCCTGTTGCTAAACCCATGCTTATGAAAAGTTTTGATACATTCCATAGTAGATCACATTAATTTCCTTTTCCAAGTTTTTACCCAACAAGCTGTTTCCATGCACATCACAAAGTCCATCTACCTAATTCTTGTTTCATTTAAAATAATATATATTTTAAATTTGGTATTACTTATATTTCATCACTAGAGATAAGTTTTGAGCTGTATGAGCTAGAGAGAGATGGGGGCAGAAAAACAGGGAAAAACACCTCAGTAGCAAAGCTTCCTTCAGTGTGGTGGAGGTCAGGCTTGAACCTGGGCTGTGCATGGATGAAGCAGGTACACTGTCTAGGTGAGCTATCCTGCTAGCATCAAAACAAATTAGGACTATAAGTAACTACTATTCTAGTCTCTCTATAAGAGAGCAGCCCCTGCCACCCTCCCCCCCCCCAAAAAAAAAAAACACAACTCAAAGGTCATCCTTCACAAAACTAGAATATATTCCTTTTATATTTTAACTTGTTTTATTCATTTCTGTACTACTGAGTACAGTATTTGACATATGGTGGGCATGATTTAAAAAAAAACTTGTTTGCTGAAATAGAATTAATTAATCTGAGTTCTATTTATTAGTTGTTGAGAGCAAAAAGTCACTCACCGATAACAAGCTTGTTGAGAGACAAGTCTAATCTAGAGGCTGAAGCTCCTTAATTTTGTAAATTGAAAATAAAGACAAACTGCAGTAATAAGAGCAATTAAGTGTGTATGCACAGAGAAAAGTAAACACACAACCCCCCAAATATAGATGAACAATATTTTCCTGCTTGATGCAATCATGTTACAGCTGCTCCTAAGTCTTAAAGCATTGGAAGCAATGCAAATGTGAGTTTTCTCTGCACATTCTTGCAGAAGCAACACAGCAAGGAGGACAGCAGCTAACAATGAAGGCACACGCACAAGACACGCACGATTTCTGACCACTGTCAAAGAAACAAGTCACTGCTACCACAACCATATTTGTTTTCTATTTTTCCCCCAGTTACTCCCATGAACTCTGACAACAAAATTTTTAACTCTGTGAAAATTTATTTTCTTGCAATTTCTAACCTTGTATTTTTTATTACATCTATGTATTTGAAAGCTATACAGTTCTAATTTCTTTTTTTTAATTTAAAATCATAAGGCTGCAGAATAATAATTCCTATTATCTAGTATAGGTATCCCCTGGGGTGGGGGGGTCACTGGTTAAGTGCATGCATTACAGTGTGTAAGGACTAAGGTTCAATCCCCTGGTCCTCACCTGCAGGGGAAAAGGTTCACAGGTGCTAAAGCAGAGCTACAGGAGTCTCTCTGTCTCTTTTCCTCTCTATCTTCCCCACCTCTCTCAATTTCTTCCAATTTCTATTCAATAATAAAATAAGTAGAAAGGTTTAAAGAAGGAGGAAGAGAAGGAGGAGAAGAAGGAAAAGGAGAAGAGGAGGAGGAAGAGGAGGAGGAGGAGGAGGAGAAGGAGAAGGAGAAGGAGAAGGAGAAGGAGAAGGAGAAGGAGAAGGAGAAGGAGAAGGAGAAGAAGAAGAAGAAGAAGAAGAAGAAGAAGAATGGAAGAAGAAGGAGGAGGAGGACTCTCCTAGGGGGGCTGTGCAGTGACACACCTGGCTGAGCACCTGGTTGAGCACACATGATGCAGTGCATAAGGATCTCGGTTCAAGCCACCAGTCCCTACCCACAGGGGGAAAGCGTCACAAGTGGTGAAGTGTGCTGCAAGTGTCTCTCCTCTCTTTCTCCACTACCCCTCTCAATTTCTCTGTCCTATTCAACAGTAAGTTAAAAATACCTTTTAAAATGGGGGAACAGATGATGGAGCACCTAGTTGAATGCACACATTACCATGTTCAAAGACCTGGGTTCAAGCCCCCACTACCCAAATGCAGGGATGAAGTTTCATGAGCAGTGAAATAGGTCTACAAATGTATCCCCCCTTTCTATCTCCCCTTCCCCTCTCAATTTCTCTTTGCCCTATCAAATAAAAAAAGAAAGGAGAAAAAAAAAAGGCCAGTAGAAACAGTAGATGTACAAATCTACTCAGTGCCAACACTGAGCCCCAGCAAGAACCCTGGTGGTAAAAAAATAAAATTCCTTAAGGGAGAATCGCTTTATATAAAGTGATTTACCATACTCACAATTTTTTTTATTAGAATAAGAGTAGATGGCATTATAATTGAGGATTTAATGTGTGGGAAGCAATGTCTCAAACTGGGGAGAAGACAGCATTTTATAAAAATAATTATTCCTTTCTCTAGGGAGACTGTTTTAAAATCCTATTCATATCTGTAACACATTACAAATGTTTTGCTTTTATGTAGCTCCTTTTTACTGAGCTATTCAGGGACATCTATAAATAACAAAGGCAAATTTTGAGGAACAGAGGAAGAAAATTCCTGTAATACTGTTGATAGGAATAGTAAGTCAAAGCTATTATTAGCGGCAGAGATAACGTCCGCTCCTGGTAACCTCAGATTTAAAGGGCTTTCATATGCCCAACTCTAATTATATAGTAGAGAATAAAATGAAAATATTTTCCTTATCACTCAATATGCAGTCCAAGGCCACTGAGATAAAATTGGAGTCCTTAAACATGGTGACTTAGTGAACATCATGAAGTCAATTCTAGCCTTAGGTAACTGAGTACCAACTTGATTTGTCATTAAATTAATCTTGATAAAGTACTAGCATACAACACAAATGCTCTTAATACAAAAGATTATAAGCATTCAAAAGAGTAAATTCCAACAATTCTCTGAAAAGCAGAAAAGAAAGCATAAGGCCAGGATCTTATCTAGAGAGAAGACAGAAGATTAAAATCTAGCCCCACCCAATGCACATACACTGTTTACTGTGATACATCCTGTAGAAATGGTGAAACCAATGACAACATTTTAGGAAGGTGTGAGGAACAGAAGGAGGAAGAAAATAACAAAGCATTCTGAAGAATATGGGGGTAAAGCAACCAGCCCCATATCATGTTTGCAAACATTCCTCAAAGCCCAAATATTAATAGATAATAATTCTAACAAGGTTATTAATGAATGGATGGCTATTCTGAATTGTCTGTTCAAGTGAAATATAGGGAAAAAAAGTGGGTAGTGGTGCACTAGGTTAAGCGCAGGTAGTATGCAGTGCAAGGACCCACACAAGGATCCTGGCTGGAGCCCCCGGCTACTCATCTACTGCGGGGGTCACTTCATGAGTGAAGTAGGTCTGCAGAGGTCTCTGTCTCTCTCCTTCTTTATCTCCTTCTCCCTCTCTCAATCTCTCTCTATACAACAAAAGTGAAAAGTGCCTGTCAGGAGTAGTGGATTCATAGTGCATGCACCAAGCCCCAGTGATAATCCTGGAAACAAAACAACAACAGAAAAAAAAAAAAAAAGCAGACTGCTCTCCATAAAGGTTGGACCAGTTTACACTCCCACCAGCAGTGCAGGAGGGTTCCTTTTGCCCCATAACCTCTCCAGCATTGGTTGTCGCTGTCCTTTCTGATGTATGACATTCTCATAGGGTGAGGTAGTATCTCACTGTTGTCTTTATTTGCATTTCTCTGACAATCAGGGACTTGGAGCAATTTTTCATATGTCTGATGGCCTTTGGGATCTCTTCTGTAGTGAATATTCTGTTCATATCCTCTTCCCCCTTTTGAATTGGGTCATTTGCTTTTTTTGTTGCCGTTTGGTAAGCTCTTTTTATATATTTTGGTTATTAGCCTCCTGTTAGATATATGGCATGTAAAGATCTTCTCCCACTTTGTGAGGAGCCTCTTTGTTTGGGTGATGCTTTCTTATACTGTGGAGAAACTTTTCAGTTTAATGTAGTCCCACTGGTTTATTTTTGTTTTAGTCTTCCTTATAATTTGGTTTGTATCATCAAAGCTGCCCTTGAGGTTTAGGTGGGAAAGTGTTCCACCAATGTTTTCCTCTAAATATTTGATAGTTTCTGGTCTAACACCCAGGTCCTTGATCCATCTGGAGTTGACTTTTATTTCTGGTGAGATAAAGTGGTTCAGTTTCATTCTTCTGCATGTTTCAACCCTGTTTCCCCAGCACCATTTATTGAAGAGAGCTTCCTTCCTCCATTTAATATTTTGGGCACCCTTATAAAAAATTAGATGTCCATAGGTGTGGAGATGTTATTTATGGGCTTTCAATTATGTTTCACTGGTCTGTGTACCTATTTTTGTTCCAGTACCAAGCTTTTTTGATTACAATGGCCTTATAATATAGTTTAAAATCTGTGTGTGTGTGTGTGTGTGTGTGTGTGTGTGTGTGTGTGGTGCCTCCATTTCTGTTCCTTTTTCTCAGATTGTTTTGGCAATTCTAAGTGTTTTCTGGTTCCAGATAAGTGACTGTAATTTTTGTTCTATTCTCTTAAGGAAAACTGGTGGGACCTTGATGGGATGGGTATCACATTAAATTCGTACACGGCTCTGGGTAGAATTAATTTCAGTCAGACTGGTTAGAATCCTTTAAATTGGGCTGGCAATATTGCTCACATGGCCGGTATACTTCTTTTGTCAAAGCACAACTTAGGTTTGAGCATGGTCCTAGCAGTAGTAAAGGAAATTTCAATGCTGTGGTATCTTTCTCAGTGTCTTTCTCTATCTTTCTGTCTAAATAATAAACATTTCACCTCCATCCTTGCATTTCTTTGAATCTACTGAAGGTAGCTAAAAACTGCATAACACAACTGAACAATATTCCCTAGAGCAGAGACAACTTCTCCACTGCCAAACCCACCCACCTAAATATCCTTCATCAGAGGCCAAGGAGGCAATCTTAATAGGCTGCTCCATTTGGCACTGACATGTGAGAAATGATAGCTTATATTCTCAATGAAATTTACTGGAGCAATTCATCACAAGCTGCCTGATATAGCAATACAGTATCTTCTACTCCTTTACTATTTTAAATTCCAATATACTATGATCCTTAAAGGTCAAGGGTTCCATTTCATAGTAACTTGCCCAGAAGTTCAATCTATAATGGGATAAATAACTCTATCAGTGGGTGTGGAATGGATCTTTTCCTGTTGTTCCAGAGATGATTTCCAGGGTATGAAGTTAAGGATCAACATGCATTGAGTATGCACTTGGCCAAAGAATGCTGCAGATATTAGAGGTTATTTGCTCTTTTGAAATGTTATTAATAACCTGTCAAAAAGGACTTCAATATGAGTTCTGACTTTCCCCAACCGCTATATTTAAAAATATAGAATCAGGAAGGCACAGTGATGGAAAATATTCAGTCATAAATAGCTGATTCAGGGATGATGTTGCAACACTTCACATACATGCTGCAAGCAACCTCCCAGAGTTACTGCACAGATCGGAGGCACCTGTAAGGAGGAAGTTTGGCATCTCACACCTGATAGACGTCTGTGTGTAGGGCAGACTGACTGCCTCTAACCCTAACTATGTAAGTGAGGAAAAGAGAAATGATAGATGAGAAGGAAGAATAGTTGTGGCACCTACATAAACATACATGGAATACTGTGCACGTGGAAAATTGAAAGGTAGCCAAGATGAAGCCACATTATTACTAACCCACCACTGAGGACAGCTTGTCCACGTGTCCAGGTAAAGGGAAAAATTGGAGCTGATTCCCATTTCTTCAGAACAACCCATCTGGGTCTCCACCAAAGAGCCAGCCCTTCTGCACTTGCCTTAGAGGGCAATGCAGTTAGCCAGTCTTAGAGGCATGTTAACAACTGAGAGGGGGAAGGAAGTATAGAAAGTAGAGGGGAGTGGTTGGAAGGTGGTGCAGTGGAAAAATCATGCACTCTCAAGCATGAGGTTCTGAGTTCGATCCCTGACAGCACATGTACCAGAGTAATGTCTAGTTCTTTCTCTCTCTGCTCCTATCTTTCTCATCAACAAAAATATATCTAAAAAAATATTAAAAAAAAAAAAACAGAGGAAAAAGGTAGTAATAGGGGACAGGTGGGAGAGAAGATGGAATAGAAGTTAAACTAGATATAAGATCAAAGATTTAACTAGATTATAACAGATTCTATTCTTATATATCCTAAATGAAAAAATTAATGCCTACTGTCCAAAATGTCACTAAAAGATAGGAACGATTCAGTAAGGTCTTTCAAAGATATTGACTACAAAAAATAAAACATCCATGTTTTAACCCAGAAACAGATCACAAAATACTTAGAATTGAGCACTGCCTAGCGGGACCGGGCCATAGTGCACCGGGTTAAGCACACATAGTGCAAAGCACAAGGATCCTGGTTCGAGCCTCTGGCTTTCCACCTGCAGGGAGGTCCTGGCTTCGCAAGTGGTGAAGTGGTCTGCAGGTGTCTTTCTCTCCCCCTGTCTTTCCTTCATTTATCAACTTCTCTCTGTCCTATCCAATAGTAACAATGACAACAATGGAAGGACAACAAAGGAGCAGTGGATTCATAGTGCAGGCACTGAGCCCCAGTGATAACCCTGGAAGCAAAAAAAAAAAAAAAAAAGCCTAGCTCCCCCCATCCATTTCCTATTTTCTTTAAGATCTTTCTAGTAGGGAGGAAAAGGGGACAGGAAAGAAAAAATATTTCTCTGAACTACTTAGATATTGCTAAAAATATTGCAAATAAACACCACACTTCTTTGCAACAGAGCACTCTGCCTAATGCAGCCAAACGACCAACCTAATGTGGGTTCTCGGTGTGATTTACAATGTAGGGGTTTAAAACTATGCAGTCCATGCTATGGTAATAAACATTCATCTTAAGCATTTTAAGGGACTAATGCTTCATCTGAATCTTCTTAAAGATAGCACTTTGGGAGAGTGTACAAAATAGTACAAACTATAAAAAGAATGGAGGAAAGTAGCAACTCCTAGCAAATGTGCAGAATTTAATTTTACTGGATACCCAAAATTACTCCACTAAGACAGGAAAAGCCATCAGCTAGCACAGAGGCAAATTTTCTGTGTAGGGGAGTGAAATGGTGGCTTAATGTAACCTCCACAGCATGATGTGATTTATAGGGTAGGTGCAGATGGGAAGACCCCTAACTGAGGGGTGTGGGAGAGCAATCCCTGCACCACAGGACTCTCCATCAGTGGGTAATGTGGTTTCTTAGCCACAGTAAAAGTTCCCGGTGCAGTGCTTTTATGAAAAGAGCTTTCTCCCTCTCCCAAATAAAAATGAGTTATAGAACTTATATAAATATGTTGTGATCAAATATGCTTTACAACACCAGTATCCAAATTCGTTTAGAACCTCACCAAAACTTGCTTTCTGTTCTGTCATTAAAATTGCTTTAATAATTCACTTCACTGGGGAACACACTGCTATAAGTACATAACCAGCAGTGTAGTTTTTTTTTTTTTTTGCCTCCAAAGTTATTGCTGGGTTCAGTGCCTGCACTATGAATCCACAGGTCCTGGTGGCCTTTTTTTTTTTTCCATTTTATTAAGTACGACAGAGAGAACTTTAGAGAGGAGAGAGCGATAGGTGAAAAGTAGGGCTCAAACCCAAATTCTTGAACTGGTCCTTGTGCTTAGCACTATGTGCACCACCACCCACACCCCCTCGAGGTTTTCTGAAAAAAAAAAATTAGTCAGGAACTTATTTACTGCCACCAGGGTTATTGTTGGGGGTAGATGCTCGTACAATGAATTCAATGCTCCTGGTAGCCATTTTTTTAAGCAGTATTCTTTATTTGAAATGACTAGAAACTATTTAAATGACACATATACTCACCCTCCCCATTAGAAACGCAAGTATCTGGACAGTTCTTCTCTCCTTTAAAGTATTTTAATTCTTTTTTAAAAAAATTATTATTATTTATTTTCCCTTTTGTTGCCCTTGTTTTTTATTGTTGTTGTAGCTATTATTGTTGTTATTGATTTCATCACTGTTAGATAGGACAGACAGAAATGGAACAAGGAAGAGAAGACAGAGAGGGAGGGGGAGAGAGAGAGACAGACACCTGAAGACCCGCTTCACCACCTGTGAAGCAACCCCCCTGCAGGTGGGGAGCTGGGGCTTGAACCGGGATCCGATTTACGCTGGTCCTTTGCGCTTCGCGCCACCTGTGCTTAACCAGCTGAGCTACCGCCCAACCCCCAGCATTTTAATTCTTAATTCTCTATAGCTTATGTCTTATGCCCTATGCTACTGATAAAACAAGTATGCTACAGTACTGAAGTTTCTCTTGGTTCATATTTGTTTCCAATATATTTGGATTGTCTCAGTACGCTGGAAATTTCACCCCAGGCAAAACTGTGGTATTTGACAAGATTTTTTTTTTTTTTTTTGATAGGACAGAGAGCAACTGATGGGGGGTAGTAAAGAGGGGGAGAAGATACACCTGCAGGCTTGCTTCAATGCTAATGAGGCTTCCCCCCTACAGGTGCGTTACAGGGGCCTGAGCCAGAGCCCTCGCACATGTTAACATGTGCACTCAACCAGGGGTGCCAATGTTCAGTCCCCCTGAACTGTTCACTTTTTATTAAAGAGTTAATTTTATGTGTGTGGATTTCACTTCAAGACATTAGAAACAATAATTACATTTGGTGTGATAGTCTGATTTCCATGGGGCACAGAGATGAGAACTCAGAAGATAATATTTAGTTAGTCAGTGAAGTCAAAATTTCATTAGAGGAAGACCATGAAGAAGTAACGAATATTTATTTTTGCCTAAAACATGGAGAATCCCTACCTCCTTTCTTAGCCTGTGCTTTTAAGTTTCAGTAAATTAAGTGTCTTTCTTTTTCTTATTTATTTGTTTTCTTCTCATGCATATGGATCAGAGTTCCAGCCCCCGCTGCCCACCTGCAGGCAGGATTGTTTCACCAGCTGTGAAGCATCCAGTCTACATGTGTCTTTCTGTCTCTCTCCCTCTCTATCTTTCCTTCCCTCACATTTTCTCTCTGTCCTGTCAAATAAAAAAATAAATAGGAAAAACTGGTCAGTGGGAGCAGTGGATTCACAGAGATGGCATAACCCTGGTTGCAAGTAAAGTTAGTTTTTCATCACCTCTTATAAACACTGGACTAGGCTTACCTATGTGTAAAAAACCATTTTCAACTCCAGGAACAGATTTTTCCTTTAATCCTATAATACCCTAATACATGCACTCTGTTCTTCACCAGACTTTGAAAAGGAACAACTAGTAACAGTGACCAGTGACAGTCCTGATAACCACTGGTTATCCTGTATTTTGTAAATACCCATTTCCTCACCTACATATTCTTAGTGCACAAAGAGAAACAGTATTAAAGGAAGCCACTTACTACACTGCAGGTATATGAGAATGAAATGGAGAAAGCAAAAAGTCCCTTGGGTTGATCAATTCCTTCCCAGTTACCACTTGCTATTTAGAAAACAGAGCTAATGTTGAATAATATTAAAGTGAGGACAAATATATTAGTCTAGTTTCTGAGTCAGTAGAAGTCCTGACAATTTTCTTTCTTTGTTGCCCCCAGTCACTCCAATTTTTTTCATTATTTTCTAGAATTTAAGAAGGAACCTCAAAATACCGTAAAAATCCCTAAGTATGTATTTACCAATATGTTCTTTGGTTTTTCCTTTGTTACAAGATGCACAGATCAATGCTTAAATGAGTACCTGTTAGGAACTAAGCAGGGTCTGATCTATCAAGTGAATCAATTACTGAGCAGTTTTTGTTTTCTTTGTAAATAAGAATAGTATTAATATGGATTTCATGGGGTTATTAGAACCAGCGAAGTAAATAAGGCAGTGGACATTCACATTTTACATTGTATATGGCTATCTAGAATAGTAGATTTGACTCTAATCATAGACTCGAAACTAAGACATGTAAAATCTTATCAACACAACTGAATGACTTGCACAAAGAACACCCCCCCAAACACACACACAGTCGCCCTATTCCAACCGCTTCTCTGACCTAACCTCTGGAACCGACAAATGAGTTTCCTAGATTTACAAACGGGATTTTGCAGGTGTGATTAAAGACTCTGAGATGAGAAATGATCCTAGATTATTCAGTTGAGTTTATTCTAATTGCATGAGTACTTCAAAGAAGAGCATCTTTCCTCACTCTGGTCAGAGAACGTGATCAAAAGCAGGCTGAGAGAGATGTTAAGTTACTGATTTAGCAAAAGGACTAGAGGAGTCAAGAGCTGAGGTAGGTGGCTACTACCCAGAAACCAGAAAGGACAAGGGAACACTTCATTTCCAGCTCTGCATGCTGATCCCAGCTAAATCTCAGATAACCCAGTAGCCCAGTTATCCCTAAAGGTGGAAATGTATTAATATTTATCTGTTCAAATCCATAGAACGTATAACAAGAGTGAAGTCCAGTGTAAACTATGGAATTTGAACTATAATAATATGTCACCATGCCTTCATAAACCCTAATAAATATACAACTATCTTGGAAAATATTAATAATGGAGAAAGTTAGCAGAAGTGGGGTCGGGCGCAGAGAGAATTTTTGCTCCTTTTTTTGTTTGTGGCCTTGGAGTCTTATGCATATATGATTTCACTGCTCCCTAGCTAAATTTTCATTCACACAGAGAAGAGAGGGGGTGGAGGGAGGGAGACCACACAGCACCAGTACTTTCCATGCTTCCAATGATGCCTTGTAGTACCACTCACTCCTATGTAGTACCAGGGCTGGGACCAGGACTTCTGCACGACAGGGCATATGCCCTACCAAGTAAATTATCTCTCCAGCCTCATAGAAAATCTCTTTACCTTACTCCTAAATTTGCTGTAAAACTAAAACTGCACTAAAAGTAAAGTCTTGCAACAAAAGCTGAGAAGTCTATTTTAATTAATTAAATAATTAATTGATTGATTTTGCCTCCAGGGTTATTGTTTGGGCTTGGTGCCTGCGCTACGAATCCACTGCTCCTAGAGGCCTTTTTTTTTTTTTTCCATTTTGTTGCTGCTGTTGGCGGTGGTGGTGTTATTGTTGGATAGGACAGAGAGAAATGGAGAGAAGAGGGAAGACAGAGAGGGAGAGAGAAAGAAAGACACCTACAGCCTTGCTTCACCACTTGTGAAGTGACCCCTTGCAGATGAGGAGGCCAGGAGCTTGAACCGGGATCCTTACATGGGTCCTTAGGCTTCACACCATGTTGCTTAGCTTACCATTGTGCTACCACCTGGCCCCATAGGAAGCCTATTTTAAATATGAGAGGGAAAAAAAAAAAGAAAGGAAGGACACTTGAAAGTAGTAGATGTGACTTAGAAAGATAGAGAAGGCAGGACCATAGTAATAATGGATGGGTGTGTGTGTGTGTGTGTGTGTGTGTGTGTGTGTGTGTGTGTGTGTGTGTGTGTGTGTGTGTGTGTGTGTGTATTTAGTTACAGGAATAATAGTCAACCCATTATCTGTGATCTTAGGAGAACCACTGCAGTTTCTAGAGGGAATGAGACACAGAGCACTGGTGGTAGAAACAGTGTAGAAATTATACCTCTGTTATCTTATGATTTTGTTAATCAATATTAAATCACCAATGGAAAAAAAAAAAGCTGGGGAGGGCTTTGGAAAGAGACACAGCTGTGCCACGCCTTAGTCAGCTTATTAAGATGCAAATTAGATATCTGACCTACACAACTGGAATATAGCATGTTTATGCTCTTTTTTTTTTTTTTACCAGCAGGTTTGTGGGAATTTGTCCTGTCAGCTCTAGAAAACTAATTTAAAACCCAGTCAATAAAATGTATCAGACAGCAGAGACTTCCCATACTATCCCTGGCTAACTACATGCATTTTACCAAGAAGAACAAGGTCTTCTGGCACTCCAGGGGATGCAAATTCAAGGTGAAACTATATCCCAGAGAACTTGGCTTCAGTGGGGGAAAGAAAAGAAAATGTGAAGAAAGCTCCCTAACAGAAATATGCCTGTTACCTTTCCATTCTTAACATGTCAAGGAAGAAATCTTACCACTTATTATCTTCAGGGATATGGTAACTGAAAGCTGAAATAACTTGCAAACAGTCCTCAGAATTATTCAGCTCTGATCAAAAGGTCAAATCCTAAGAGACAATCTTCATCGAAAAGCTAGAGAGGAGAATTTTTAGAATGTTAAGGGCAGCAGCTTACTTCATCAGCAGCTAGGAGAGGTGGAATAAAAAAAGGAGGAGGGAGGAGAGTGGAAGGAGGGAAGAGGGAGAGGAAGGAGGAGAGGAGGGGGAAGAGGGAGGAGATGGGGATGGAGGGGAAGAGGGAGGAGGAGGGGAGAAGGAGGAGGAGAGGAGGGGGATGGGGAAGGGAGAGGGAGGAGGAGGGAAGGGAGAGCAGGAGGGGGACAGGGAGGGGAGGGGGAGGGAAGGGGGAGAGGGAGGGGAGGGGATAGTGAGAATTTTTTAAAAACATTTTTAAAATATTTATTTATGGGGGGTCGGGCGGTGGCGCAGTGGGTTAAGCGCATGTGGCGCAAAGCGCAGGGACCAGAGTAAGGATCCCGGTTCGAGCCCCGGCTCTCCACCTGCAGGGGAGTCGCTTCACAGGTGGTGAAGCAGGTCTGCAGGTGTCTATCTTTCTCTTCCCCTCTCTCCATTTCTCTCTGTCCTATCCAACAACGAATTGCATCAACAAGGGCAATAATAATAACCACAACGAAGCTACAACAAGGGCAACAAAAGGGGGAAAAAAATGGCCTCCAGGAGCGGTGGATTCATGGTGCAGGCACCGAGCCCAGCAATAACCCTGGAGGGAAAAAAAAAAAAAAGATTTATTTATTCATTAATATGAGCGTGAGCGAGCGAGCGAGTGAGAGAGAGAGAGAGAGAGAGAGAGAAAAGACACCAGAGCATCACTCTGGCATATTCCATGCTGGGAACTCAACTCTGGAAACCACACTTGCCAAATACAACACTCTGTCCATTCTGCCACCTCCTGAGAAGTGGAATAATTTTTTAAAATTTATTTTCCCTTTTGTTGCCCTTGTTTTTTATTGTTGTTGTAGTTATTATTGTTGTTATTGATGTCGTCATTGTTAGGACAGAGAGAAATGGAGAGAGGAGGGGAAGACAGAGAGGGGGAGAGAAAGATAGACACCTGCAGACCTGCTTCACTGCCTGTGAAGTGACTCCCTTGCAGGTGGGGAACCAGGGGCTCGAACAGGAATCCTTAAGCTGGTCCTTGCACTTCACACCACGTGCACCTAACCCGCTGTGCTACCGCACGACTCCCACGAAATAAAAATTTTAATGGTCAGCTTCGTAGTCTTTCATTTCCCTGTTTAAAAAAAAATTAAATATCTTTGTTTATTTTGGGTGAGAAACTCAGCTTGGCTTATGATAGTGCCAGGAATCAAACATCTAAGGTCTCAGTCATGAAAATCTGGAAACAAAATATTTATAAAATAAAATTTTAAAATGTTCAGTTCAGGGGCCAGAGAGATATCTGACCGGGTAGAGTGCATGCCATGCCATGAAAGAAGCCTAGGTACAAGCCCCAGCACCAATGAGAGGTGCCATGGTACCAGAGAAAGTTCTAGTGCTGTGGTTTCTCCCTCCTCTCCTTCTATCTAAATTATTCTAATGTTAAAAGTGATTAGAGAGAAAAAAAATGATTAGAGAGGGGTGCTGGGGAAACAGTATAATGGTTAAGCAAAAAAGTCTTTCATACCTGAGGCTCTAAAGTCTCAAGTTTAATCTCCAGCACCACCACCATAAGCCAGAGCTGAACAGTGCTCTGGTCTTTCTCTCTCTTGCTTCTCTCTCTCTCTCTCTCTATATATATATATATATATATATTTTTTTTTTTCCTCTCATCAAAAAAAATAATTCAGTTTTCTAAATATACTCAAAAATAAAACCATAGAGATATGTAAATTACTATATACATCAACAATGTTTTTACCCATTTATTCTTATGCCTTCTTGTTCCACAATAAAAAAAACTACACTGTATTATGAATGTGTTTCATCTTTTTATTTTACTTTTACTACCTTTACCTTACCAAATTTTTCTTTTTACCTCCCAAATTTTCTTAATGTAAATCTCCCTTCAACACATTTACAGCAGAAAGATTTTGTAAATTCAAAAAGTCCACAGTCTGTACCATGTTATATCAGTCATACTTACTATCTCCCTGTACCATATCAATGATAACATAGCACTAATATTACAAGACTTGTCACCAGCCTACTAGCTATGTGAGGTAAAAAGAAGTTACCTAATTCCAATCTTTCTTTTTCCATCTTTGGGCAACAAACATGAACAAGAGAAAAAAATGAATTAGACAAGCGATCTATCAGTACTTTTAAAATTATAACAAATCTACAAATTCACCATCTTTAGAATATCCTCCAAAATATTTCAGGTAATCCTGTCACAATAATTAATGATGAGCTCATTGAGAAATACTGTTGAAAGAATATCTATGTGGGGAGTCGGGCGGTAGTGCAGCTGATTAAACGCATGTGGCACGAAGCGCAAGGACTGGCATAAGGATCCCAGTTTGAGCTCCTGGCTCCCCACCTGCAGGGGAGTCACTTCACAGGCAGTGAAACAGATCTGCAGGTGTCTGTCTTTCACTCCCCCTCTCTGTCTTTCCCTCCTCTCTCTATTTCTCTCTGTCCTATCCAACAACAACAATAATAACTACAACAACAATAAAAAACAAGGGCAACGAAAGGGAAAATAAACATTTTTAAAAATTAAAAAAATGAAGATCTATGTGAAAAGCTAATGGGGGGGTCAGTCAGTGGCACACCTGGTTAAGTGCACATCCTATAATGCAAAAGGACCCAGGTTCAAGCCCCTGGTCCCCACCTGTAAGGGGAAAGTTTCATGAGCAGTAAAGCAGGACTGCAGGTGTCTCTCTGTCTCCCTAGCTGATTGGGGGTGGGGGTGTAAGGCAGTGGTACACCTGGTTAAATACACACACTATAGTGCACAAGGATCCAGGTTCAAGTCCCTGGTCCCCACTTGCAGTGGTAAAGTAGAGATGCAAGTGTCTCTCTGTCTTCCTCCATCTCTATCTCCCCTCACTCTCAATTTCTCCCTATCTCTATCCAATAATAAAGAAAAAATTTAAAAAGCTAATTAGAAGATGGGCAAATGTAACAATTCTCCACGTATATAAATTTCTTAGCGCACTCAAAATGGAGCCGAATAGAGCAAGGTCATAAGATCAAGCAGAGAACAAAGCCCAGCATATTCAACAGCCCAGGGTTTAAGACCTGCTGCTGCCTCTTCTGGGCTGCACTTTCGGAAGAATTACCCTTATGATTTTACACCTTCCTCTCATCGCCTGTGAAATGTCAGTCGTGACAGTATTCATGATGTAGAGGTTTTATTATCACACAAGACAAAGCACACACAGTGCTTATCACAGTGCCTGGCACACAGTGGATAATTTTGACTTTTTGAAGGATATCACTGACAACAAAACCTGACAATTCTCAGAGGAAAAGAGAAAACTTAAAAAAAAAAAAAAGACTATGCCAAATGTCTTTCATATGAAATAACTGGGGTGGGGTTAGATAGCGTAATGATAATAACTGAGGTTCAATCCCCCACACCATCATAAGCCAGAGCTGAGTAATGCTCTGGTAAAAAAAAAAAAAAAAAAAAAAAAAAGAACTGAAATAACAGTATTTCTAAAAACTTGGTGGTCCCTTCATCATAGTACACTCTATTGAATAAACAAATAAAGTCACATCAGAAATAATTTAAACATGAGAAGGCTCTTGCCAAAGGCCACAGCCTAGCACTGGCCCTGGATTCATCCTAAATATTACTCTTTTCAAATTTTTGAATACTGAAAAATAATAAACAGTGGTTACAATGGGAATAAGTAACCTAAAGACAGCATTCAAACAAAAGGGTATGTGACCTACCTTCGCCTGCCCATGGCTGTTTGTTTCACCGGCCCCAAGCTGCATTTATCACTTTCTCCCTGTGCTACAATCATTTGTGCCAGGTCTGATTTCTCTGTCTACATAGAGCTCTTTGAGTGTAGAATGTCTGCCTTACTCATCTTTGGATTTTCTTTTCTTTTTTTTCCTCCAGGGTTATTGCCGGGGCTTGGTGCCTGCACCACAAAACCACTGCTCCTAGAGACCATTTTCCCTCCCTTTTGTTGCCCTTGTTGTTTTATCATTGTTGTGGTTATTATTATTGTTATTATTGTTATTGTCGTTGGATAGGACCGAGAGAAATCGAGAGAGGAGGGAAAGACAGAGAAGGGGAGAGAAAAATAAGACACCTGCAGACCTGCTTCACTGCTTGTGAAGCGACTCCCCTGCAGGTGGAGAGCCGGGGGCTCGAACTGGGATCCTTATGCAGGTTCTTGTGCTTCATACCACATGGCTTAACCCAACTGCGATACCGCCCGACTCCTCATCTTTGGATTTTCAAGGAAGCCTTGCAAAACACAAACACAAACACACACACACACACACACACACACACACACACACACACACACACACACACACACGGTTGTTGAGAGAGAAAAAAGGAACATGTAGTAAAAAGCATGCCCACAATTGAACATTATGCCTACATTAGTTAACCTTTTGGGTGAAAACCAATCAAGTCTCCTAACAAATTGACTAGTTAAGAATTATACAATTAACCCCATTTACAGGATCGAGAATCTTCTGAGATATCTAATCCCTGCTGAATAGTGGTAATATGGAGTTATAATTCAAGTACACTAATGCTAAAACAGTGATAAACTTTTTTTTTTATCATCTTCAGCTTTCTGAAAAAAAAAATTGCAATTTACTAAGCTTATATTTTGCCAAAAAAGTAAGATAGTCTTTTAATGGGGAAATAACGGTAAGTCAAATTAAGCAATATTACCATGCTAAAGGATTTCTGTTTAAAAATGCATCCTATTCTAGAGAGTATTGCTACCATCAGAAAGTGTTCTGTTTACTTAATTTTTTCACTGTCCCATCAAGGGGAAGTGATATGATGTATATTAAGAAGGAAATCTCATTAAATTGATGGAATGGACGATACCTTCTCCCAGCATCAATGTATGAAAACTCTTATGGTTGCCTTTAGCAAAACTGTAAAAGTAATCCATAGGGTTGAGCTGTCAAAGTATAAACATCATCTGACACAAAGGAATTCATTTAAACAGTTAATTTATCATCTTTCTAAATCACTGAGTTTGATTCTTTAAAAAATAACGCATATGCTTAATGTCAAATACATGTCTATTTTATGAAAAATATGCTAATGACATAATGTTTGCACAATGTTTAACACAAGCCAGAAATTATATTACCATCTACGGACAGTAAATTATGAGGCAGTCCACTTAGCATTCGTCTCCTGAGATAGACTTAAAAGGATGCCTTTATCTTGTATCTAATTTTATGATACTTAATTTTTAATATTGCCATTGCCATACACAAAATGAACAAGATTTTTTTTCAGAAAGGCATATAAAGGAAAACTCTACATTTTAATGATTTTTACTGTTGAACATTGAGACCTGAGGTCTATTCCCCGCCCCCCAACTTTAACAAGTCAGTCTTAAAAAAGCAAGTTAAAACTATATATATATGCCTTTTAACACTTATTCTTTCAGCAATCCTTACTATAAATAATGGAAAAACAAACCACTTAAAGTAATGTATTTGCTTATCCTAGTAGAATATCACATTTTGACATAAAATTAATCCTGGGGGTCGGACGGTACCATAGCGGGTTAAGCGTACATGGTGCAAAGTGCAAGGACCAGCATAAGGATCCCAGTTTGAGCCCCCGGATCCCCACCTGCAGGGGAGTCGGCGCTTCAAAGGTGGAGGAGCAGGTCTGCGGGTGTCTATGTTTCTCTCCCCCTCTCTGTCTTCCCTTCCTCTCTCCATTTCTCTCTGTTCTATCCAACAACAAACGACATCAACAACAATAATAACCACAACAAGGCTACAAAACAACAACAAAGGCAACAAAAGGGGGGAAAAATGGCCTCCAGGAGCAGTGGATTCATGGTGCAGGCACTGAGCCCCAGCAATAACCTTGGAGGCAACAACAACAGAAAAATCCTTATTTCCTACTTTCAGAGTGAAGGTAAGATGTACCTGGCTCCTCTGAGGAGGGGTGAGGGCAGGGGCAGTAAAGTCAAGTCTGTGGCAGGTAGGTCTATAAATACTATGTCAAGAAGAAAGTCAGAGTGACCTTTGCTAGAGGCGGAGAGAGCAACCACCCAAGTAGCTAGTTAAGGAACTGTGAAAGGTCGACTTGAATGTAAGTTTCTATCCACTAGACTGTGGAGCACAATGTACATGTCATGCCCAGATGGCCTCAGGAGATAAGAAAGAGAAGCGTACTGCTTTCCAATAACTGATAGTCACACATTATTTAAGCTAGTGATTCCCAAAGTCAGAGTGAGAGGTGTAGAGGTTTATGTAGGGAATGTGGGGGTATACATGCCTGTAATATATGTATGGCTATACAGGTGAGTGTACATATCTGTATAAGACAGCCAAGCCTTAATGTGACTATGGAAAGAAATAAGAAGTTACAAACACGGGGATGCATTTTCTGAAATCTAGCCAAAACATCATTCCAGCTGCCTTTCACACTGACTAGTTTAGGAGACATAGTCTGAGGGAAGAGATGGTTCAAATGATCTAGAGTAAATAAAAAAAAAAAATAGAGGAAAAAGAGAAGAGGAGAGAGAAGGAGAGAGGGAGAGAGAAAGAGAGAGAGAGCTGTTCAGCTTTGACAAGTGTGGTGTGGTGCTTCAGTCTGGAACCTCTGAAATATCAGGCATGCAGTCCATTTATTTATTTATTTATTTATTTGGGGGATTAATAACTTGTTGACAGTAAAATATGGTAGTTGCTAAATGTGTAACATTTTCATTTTTCCACATAACGCTCTACCCCCCCCCCACACCTAGGTCTTCCTCCGCCATCCTATTCCAGAGGCCGAACATTCCCCCTCACCGAAGAGTCCTTTACTTTATTGCGATAAAACCAACTTCAGTGTAAGTTCTGCTTCGTGTCTTCCTTTCTGTTTTTATTTTTCAGCCTCTGCCTATGAGTGGGATCATCCCATATTCATCCTTCTCTTTCTGGCTTATCTCACTTAATATGATTCCTTCAAGCTTCATTCAAGATGACGTGAAGAAGGTGAATTCACCATTTTGAATATCTGAGCAGTTCATTCCCTGACCACCTTCCCTACTACCTTGATAAGTAACGCTGGCTCCCTAGCTGAACTACTAGTCATAACTGTTTATAGCATACCTTCTGCTCGGAATTGTTGTAATTGCTATTTGTTCTGTCTGGCACCCTCTTCCTGCAAACAACATAATGGCTTGATTTCTCATTTCTGTTAGAGCCCTGCTCCAATATCAGTTTATTTAAAGAGGTCTGTGGTTGGCAGAATTCTGAGTCCTCCAATATCTCTGCTCCTTGGTGCACATGCCTTGCATGATTCTTAAGTGTGATGCAACATCACGCCCACAATTAAGTTATATTATATGGCAAAGGAGAAGGAAATTTGTATATGCAATCATGGTTCAAAATCAGTTGATTCTGAATTAATCAAAAGGGACTGGATTGGATTAATTAGGATTCTGCTCTTTGAAGGAAATGGAAATAGTTATCCCTTGTCGCCCTGGAAAAAAGTAAAGTTAACTATCTGAGGCTGCCTAGACCTCAGTCTACAACTGCAAGGGGCTTAATTCTGATAATAGTCAAATGAACTCAGAAGACCCTGAACTCCGAATGAGTAGGATTTATCCTCAGCCTTTTGAAAAATGGCAGAAAACCCATTTAAGCCATGCACAGACTTTTAACCCAAAGAAACTAAAAAAATAAATGGATTTTTTTTAATTGAGGGGGTTAATGGTTTACAGTGTATTCACTGACATGTGCGTACAATTTCATTATGCACCAACCAATTCATTTGTGGTAGCTTACTCCACAGCAGCTGGGCATTAATATGCCTTCATTAATTCAGGACAGCAACTCTCATATTTTCTTCCTGATGTAGCAGGTTCCTTCAGGGAACTTGATATATGTGTGTGTGTGTGTGTGTGTGTGTGTGTGTGTGTGTGTGTGATTTGAATATTTAAATTTTCCCTCTCCCTGGCACTAGAACATAAGCTTCTAGTGGGAAGGGAAGAAATTTGTCTGCCCTCTTATCTTCTGTACCCCACAATGACCCTGTATGCATATTCCCAGAGGATTAAAGAACAGTTTAACTATAGCCTTGTTAGCTTATCAAATGGAAAAAAAATAGCAGAGGTTTTATGGGCTGTTGTTGGGTGATGTGAAATTTGTCACCAAAGTACAGAGACATTTCAAAAAGCAATGAAAACTTTGCTTGAGTTAGGAAAGTTATAGAATGTGAACTGTAAAAAAAAAAAAAAAAAAAATCACTCAATCTCCCAGCTAGATTCCAGTCAGATCAGAGCACCTGTGGAGCCCCACATCACAGGATGGGCGCTACATTGAAATGGGACAGCATTAAACGGGAAAGCAAAGAGTTCTGAGGCCAAAGAGGTCTCAGATTCCAACTTTAATACCTACTCTGGAAAACTCTGGAGAACTTTTAAACTTTTGGTTTTGATTTTTATTATGACAGAGACAGAGAAATAGGGCGAGATAGGAAAGAGACGGGGAGAAAAAAAAAGAGATAGCGATAGCACTGTTCCACTGGCCATGAAGCTTCTCCTCTACAGGTGGGGACCAGGGGCTCAAACCTGAGTCCTTGTGCATGGTGACTCGTGGTCTTTAGCAGCTATGTCACCATCCAGCCCAGATCCTATAATATCAATATCCCTAATGACTCCCCCAATAGAGGGGAGTGTATTAGAATATTATTCATTATTTCTGGACTTTTTTGAATATGGAGCATCTTGTAAAAGCTACTGACCTAAGTCATAACTCAGGAAAACAAATACCTGGGCCTGTGAGGAAAAAGTAACAATAAGTAGGTTTATAGTAAATGGTAATAGATGTTAAGAAAATAAGATTTTGAGGATACAGGATTCTTTTTTTGTGTGTGTGTGAAAAGTAAGGCTTGTTACCTGTACTGTTTTGCCTAGGGAAAAAATAATAATTAACAAGCCTTGAAAATGTATGCAAATGGCTCTCAAAAAGAAATAACATGAATGCACTTGTTTTACATTGTTTTAGTAGTGATAGCAAAAGAATATTTAGAGGCATCACTCAGTTATATGCATTTTAACAACATCCTTTCTAGAAGACCTTAACCCAGAAAAAGTAGTATTTGTTTTACGGAACAAAATTTGAACTTGTCTGAATCCAGCAAAGGAAGGTCAGTTCAATTTCTAGAAGCAGGGTGAATTACAACAATTTAAGCTTTTTCTGTATCACTGAGGTAATCATGGGGGGGTGGTGATATGAGCTGATGTATTATCAAAGGCTAGGTAAATACTCAGCAAAGATTCTTGCATGGAGACTAGGAAAAGGGATGATTGTATTCAAAAGGTCTCGTCTGTCTCTCCTTGTTTTTTAAAAAACATAATTAACTTTTTATTTATTTATTTTTTTGCCTCCAGGATTATTGCTGAGGCTCGGTGCCAGCACCATGAATCCACTGTTCCTGGAAGCTATTTTTTTTCCCCTTTGTTTCCCTTGTTTTGATTATTATTGTTATTGTTATTATTATTGATGTCATTGTTTTTGGATAGGACAGAGAGAAATGGAGAGAGATGGGGAGGACAGATAGACACCTGCAGACTGGCTTCACTGCTTGTGAAGCGACTGCCCTGCAGGTAGGGAGCCAGGGGCTCAAACCTGGATCCTTATGCTGGTCCTTGAGCTTTGTGCCATGTGCACTTAACCTGCAGCACTACCACCCAACCCCCGCATAATTAACTTTTTAAAATTTATCGAATACCACATGACTCATTGGGCTTGACAGTAAAAGTCTCTTAAGTCTCCCTTACATCTCAGTGACAAATGCTGTCTCTGATGCAAGATGAGTTTCTTATAAATACTAGTGGAATGAAAGAGTAAATGAACAAGTGAAAAATAGATGAAAAGAGTACTTAATTCCAAAGTCAGACAAAAAAAAAAAAGGAGGGAGGGAGGGAGTGAAGTGGTGCCGGGATAGCCTGAGGGTACTTCTTCCCGAGCTAGTGCTCTCAGGGTTGGGGAGAACTCAACTGGAGCCAATCTAGGCTGCTGCGTGGGAGAGGGATCAGGAACTCGTGCCGCACTAACTTCGCAGGAGGTACACTCTGGAACTCTCGGAGCCGGAAAGCAATTTCCAAGTGTCTTTAATCAGAAGAGCAGCTGTTTTTATACTCTCCAAGTAGGGTGGAAACAGGATGTGATATAGAGAGGGTGGAGCGAAAAGTGACTGGTGGATGATCAGGGTGTGACAAGGAGAGTATCAGGGTGTGACAAGGAGAGGGGGTGGAGCAGGTGAGAATTCTACCACTAAACCACCAATGCCCTGGAGGGAGTGTGGTGCTTTATGAAAATGTAAAAGTGATTTATGTAAATAGACCAAAGCTTTGAATGGGATTAAATCTATCCCTATATAGGCATATGGTTAAGCAGAAGCCAGGGGGAGGGGGAGCTGGCATACTATCCAACAAAGTGGGGGAGGGAGAGAAGAGAGAGTGCTAAACCTATAAATTGCAAATAATCAAGACTATTCTACATACAAGAATACTGGTCATAAAAGGTCTTGTAATAAATCTACTTCTTGACTAGAAAATCAATTCTGAATTAAACTACAGCAAGGATTGCTGTGCAGTTCCCATGGTAAGTATGTGAAAACACACTGAAAACTGTAAATGCCCAAGAGAAGCAAGGAATGATTACAGCAAAGATAATCTACCTGACAGTATATGATAACTCAGGGGACTGGAAACTAACTTTGAAAATGAATTTGACATTTTTATAGGCACATCTCTGAAAATGGTCTACTAGCCTTGTGTTTATTTAATTGTTAAAGAGCGTGTGTATAGTATAACCTGTTCTATAAAATGTACTCAAAACTGGTGTACTGATTGAGTCAACTAATTTATCTGTTTATGGTTAAAGTTAAGCAATTTTCTTTTGTCATGAACACTAAAAGCATCTTTAAAATTTATTAACTTTTCTCTCTTTTTTTTGAGAGAGCAGAACACTGTTGTCATTTTATTTCATTTCAGTTTTTTTTTTTAACTATTTATATTGCCATTCAATTAGAATTCATGCCTTATAGTGCAAACTCTTACACATCAGTACAATTTCTCTTCTCATGGGGCCAGGTGGTAGCACACCTCTTTGAGAGCACAATGTTACAATTTCTCTTCTCACCATGACAGGTATCTGTAAAACACTCACTTCCAACTTTGTTCCTTCCCCACCATGCACCAGGACTCCAATGCCCTCTCCATCCTCTCCTTACCCAGAGTTTTGTTTGGTACAATGGGTGTGATGTATTGCTATGTTATTTCATGCAGTACAGAGATCAAATTCAGGACTTCACACATGGCTGTATCATTAAGCATATTGCCAGTTACAAGACACTACATCCTTAACAAAGAATGCATTAAGATGAACATTATTTTTTTACTACTTGATATAAAGTTTTCATTCATTTGATATAATGACTGCTACCAGGTACCTTATTTGTATCCATTTTTGAGAAGACTGAGGGTTCTTTCAAAATGTATCTGTCATTTCTCCACAGTGGCTGATCAAATCTGCCACTGAAAACTGTTCTGAACAGGCAACTAGTGGTAAGTATAAGCATAGTTTATTTCTGTCAGAGACTGACTGCTGAAGTGTGAAAGAAACTCATTAAAAATCCCTTGCTGTGATCTTACATTGTAAAAAAGAAAAAAAAAAAAAAAAAGACCCACAAAAGAAAGACAAGGAAAAAAACATGATGAAGGGCACAATGAGCCTGCAAACACACTCATGTGGTGCTGTTCTTCTTTAGTAAGCAATTGGAAGAGAACAATTAGTCTTGGGGCTACAAAATAGAGTGGCTGGTTTAGGGAAATCAAATAAGCTAGCAATTTTATTTTATGCTAATATTATGAAAAGTTAATGAAGGGGACAGAAATATTGGAGGATTCAAAAAAGGTGATACAAAATAAACAGTAGTACTTTACCTTAATCTTAAAACGAGGTTCACAGCACAAGAAGCTTCTCTGTAGTCTTCATTGGCATTTGGTAGGCCCTTCAAAAACAAGAGGAAAGAGTGTTCAAAGCTTCCCTTGATTCATACACCCATTTCTGGACATTTCAAAGTAGGTCTTTACACATGCAGGTTTTGTTTGGTCTCATTTTCTCATCATACTTTTGGGTACAAATGTTTCTGTAGGATGAGCACAATGAATAATCAGAATATGCTGTAATGAGTCCAAAGCAACTGGAGGCATGAACTGCACCTACCCGGCCTTAGTAATGCACAAAGATTAGTTACCTGGAACTTCAGAATGCAGGAGCGGGTAGAACTAGTAGGTATGGCTACTCAGTGTCTTTTCAGTCTTTTCACCCAGGGCCTAATGTTTTGCATAGATTGCCATAGGTTTCTACTAAATAGACCCTCTCTCTTCCTATGAATGCCTGTATAGGTTTAGACCTTTTTGTACTGGACAGAGGGAGAGAAGGAGAGAGGGAGGGAGAGAGGGAGAGAGAGAGAGAGAGAGGGGGGGGGGAGAGAGAGAGAGAGATTGTTAATTGAGGTCAAGCCTTGGCTCTGCAACTGACCAGCTATGCATTCATAGGAAAGTCATAATCTGAACCTATTTTCTCCTGTACAAAGTAAGAACAATATCTACCAAAAAAATCTGCTGGAATGGGATGGAAAGACAGCTCACTGAGTAGGGCATATGCCCTACCATGCACTCAGTCCAGGTTTGAGCTCTGGAACCATGTGGAAGGTACTATGGTACTCTGGGAAGCGCTGGTCCTGTGGTTTTTTTTCTTTCTTTTACTTTTTTTACGGGGGGGGGGGGTAGAACAGAGAGAAATTGAAAGGGGAGGGGAAGATAAAGAAGGTGAGTGAAAGATAAACTTGCAGACCTGCTTCACTGCTTGTGCAGCAACCCCCCTGCAGGTGGGGAGCCAGGGGCTCCAACCAGAATCCTTGCGCTTAGCCTGGTGCACCACCACCCACCCTTCCCTGTAATTTCTTTAACTGAATGAGAAGATAACCCAGAATAGTAAAGGAGTGCATGCATAAAGCTTAGCTTCTCCAGAAAACAAAATGAGAATAAAGAGAGAATAAAGCACTAATGGAGTAGAGTCATAAACTATGCCTTGTTATACAGTACTGGTTATCTTAATCTACTCCCTTTAGTTCTCTTTGCCTTGTGCTGCATTTGCTTTCTTAATCTACCTTTTGTTAACCATCCAGTTCCTATAGTTATATCAAAATATTTCCCCCTGGGTGGCCAGATACAGCCCAAAACCCAAACTGCATCCCGGTCCTGCAACCAAACAGTTGTGTACCTTTGAGTGAGTCAGTCTCTGCAAGTCTTTGTCTCTAGCTATAAAACAAAGGCTTATTATTAATACCAAGAGATAAAACCTGACCTCAAACAAATCTCCTGTAGCTGTAGCCATGAATCTAACCACCTCTTCAGTATATGGCTAGTTCATAAAACACAGACAAGGTAGGACAGAAATGAATTTAAATGGAATATGAAGAACTTGAAAGCAAATTGTGAGTTAGCGGTTGGTGATTCCTGATAGTATAGCCACCAGCATTCAACAGCATTGTTAATCTTCACCCAAAAGGACTCTTCACACGTGCTTTCTGTCCTGTAATTTTCTAAGTGCTTGTCACAGTTATAAGACAAGTTGCAAAAAAAGGCAAAACTGACCCATAAAATTCAATGATAAAATAATTATGAAAACAGGTGACAGAAATCCAACCAGGAACAAAGAAAAAAAGAAAAAGTAGCAATTAGCTACAATGTTTTGTGGCTGGACTCTAACAGAATAGTGAGTCATTTTCTTTCCTTTTCTTATTTCACATAGTCCTAGCAATTTCAGAAGCAGTTTGGTAATCAATTCTTGTTCTTGAGCCTATCATTTAAAGGTTGGAGTCCTGAAAATCACAGTCAGTAGTAAGTGTACTCTTTTCACTCCCTATCTATTAAAAAAGAGAGTTTACAAGCCCCTCATTTGGAAACACTACCCTGAAATTGTCTATTTTTCTAAAATACTGGGTTTTCTAAAATTGGTCTACAGAGCATCTCAATGTAAATGACTGACATAGAAAAACATACCTGAGAATCTTGCACTGAGAGAGACTGGATTTGCTCAGGTATGCTGCTGGCATTCACCGCGATCTGGTAAGAGAACCACCATTACAGCACTTTGTGTTTCCATATATGTCCCAGTTATCAGAGACAAACATTTTGTTTGACTGAAATAATGTCACAACAATATTTTCTACAGGGTAGTGTCTGCCTGCCTGCTTTGAAATCACAAGAGATACGTGTCAGAGAAGACACTTTAGATCTGAAAATTTCATGGAAAAGGGAGAGAACTTTATCTTTAACAAGAAGGCTCCGTCATCCTTCCTTATCTTGAGCAAACCACCCAACTAAAGTGCAAATGTATTTGATACTTTAAATCTACCAACAAAAAGTTTCCCTAGATGATCTTTTCTTGTCATAAAGCTTATCTAAATTTAAGGGCCTGCTCAGGAAAAGATGCTAGGGTTAGTAAAGCCTGACCCTTTGAGTAATTTAATTCACTGAATTTCAGAAATACATTAACGTATATTTCTTCCCTTCAGAAAGTAAGAGTAACAGGTTATATTTCTCTCTCAAAGTTGGAAGCCTGTGTAATTCTGTGTAATACTCTAAATATTTCTGACTTAAGGCCCATTTTTGTGAACTCTGCCCTGAAACAAAACTTGAAAGACAAAAAGGGGGGGAAAAAACCACAAAAGAGAAACAGCAACGAAAAGGAGTACCCATTTCTAAACTCCCCATTAATTCTAAAATAAGCTATGTCATCAGAAATTTTATGTGGAAGAATTTTCTGAGGGATAAGAGTATAAAATTCTTATCTTTTTTTTTTTTTTTTTTTTGCCTCTAGTGTTATTCTGGGGCTCAATGCCTGCACTGCGAATCCACTGCTCATGGAGGCTATTTTTTCCCTTTTGTTGGCCTTGTTTATCATCGCTGTTGTTATAATTGTTGTTGTTGCTATCGATGTCTTTGTTGTTGGATAGGACAGAGAGAAATGGTGAGAGGAAAGAAAGACAGACACCTACAGACCTGCTTCACCACTTGTGAAGCGACCACCACCCCCACCCTGGAAGCGGGAAGCTGGGGGGGCTCGAATCAGGATGTGCTCAACCTGATGTGCTACCGCCCACCCCCCAAGAATGTAACATTCTTATTTATTGTGCTTCCACAAAAATAACTGTGTGGTCCATACTCCCAGAGGGATAAAGAATAGGAAAGTTGGGAGTCAGGCTGTAGCACAGCGGGTTAAGCACAGGTGGTGCAAAGCACAAGGACCGGCATAAGGATCCCGGTTCGAACCCAGGCTCCCCACCTGCAGGGGAGTCGCTTCACAGGCGGTGAAGCAGGTCTGCAGGTGTCTATCTTTCTCTCCTCCTCTCTGTCTTCCCCTCCTCTCTCCATTTCTCTCTGTCCTATCCAACAATGACAACAACAATAATAACTACAACAATACAACAACAAGGACAACAAAGGGAATAAACAAATAAAATAAATATAAAAAAAAATTTTTTTAAAAAGAATAGGAAAGTTTTCAAGGGAAGGGATGAGATATGGAGTTCTGGTGGTGAGAATTGTGCCCCTCTTACCCTATGGTCTTGTTAAAATTTCTATTTTATAAATTTAAAAAATAAAAATACAGAAAAATAACTGTGTTCACCACTGGTGGTGGTGTACCTGGTAAAGATGATACCATGTAGAAGAACCATGGCTCAAGCTCTCCAGTCCTCACTTACAGTGGGGAAGCCTCATGAGCTTCACTTTGTTAATAAATTAATTGATTTTTCTTTGACAGGGACGGCCAGAAATTAAGGGGAAAGGGGAGACTGAGTGGGAGAGAGACAGAGAGACACATGCAGCACTACTTCACCACTTGTGAAGCTTTCCCCCTACTTCACCCCTGCAGGTGTTCCTCCATTCCCTTTCTCTGTCTCCCTCTTTTATCTCTGCCCTTTATCTTCTAGCAAAGAAAAAAAAAAAGCCACCAGTGGCAAAAAAAAAAACAAAACACCAAAAAACCTGTTAGAAATATTAGTTATGAAGAGTTATGAAGGGAGGATGTGCTCATATATGCAGTCTACTTTTAAATGCATCAAAAATAAAGATGAATTGATTGATAAGCAAATGAGTATGCATGGATAAAGCCAAGTTCAATAACAGCAGGATGTAGGTGATAGGTCTCTGGTTGATCACTATAAAATGCTTTTAATGTTGAGATATATATATATATATATATTTATTTATATATTTAATATCCACATAAAAGGTTAGGAGAAACTGACTATTAGAAGAGCAAACTACCTCTAATTCATTAACCAGCGAAAGGAGCTGGGCCTACATTAACCGATCTCTTGCAAAGACTCTTTCAGGCTGAATACTCAGTCTTAATTAAGGTTTGCTATACAACCAAATGCCACGTCAGCACATAAAGCATAGTCTATCATTAGAAACCTTAACGACTTTTATTAGAGGTGACAAATTCTCTTTTCCCCTGGGGAGTCCCCATCTCTTGCCTTATTGCCTTGCTCCTGAGTGATCGCCAGAATAGTTATTTCACAAGGCCAGGAGCAGCAAACACAAATGCAGTTTCTATGTGGAGGTGTCATCCTGCACCTAGTGAAAGACACTAGCCTCCTGTGTTTTCAGTGCACAAGCCATATGAATGGCTTCTCAGAAAAATGTGCAGAGATGCACAAGCTTGTGCAAAATATCTTCCTTGACAACTACCTTTAAGCTTCTAAATCTCAAGATTATGGACCAAGTCTATGAGTTTAAGGCATGCTTTGAGGAAGGGTTTACACATTTCAATGTAAAAATTTATAAGAAAATTAGCGCATTTAAGCATCTGTGACTCATCAACAATATAGTGTAAATCTATCTGATGAAACTCTTCCCCCCCCCCTTTGAAGCAGTTAACTGTAAAAAGAAAAATTTAGGGGGCTGGGCAGCAGCACAGCAGGTTAAGCACACATGGCGCAAAGCGCCAAGGACAGTGTAAGGATCCCAGTTCGAGCTCCCAGCTTCCCGCCTGCAGGGGTGTTGCCTCACAAGCAGTGAAACAGGTCTGCAGGTGACTATCTTCCTCTCCCCTTCTCCTCTCAATTTCTCTCTGTCCTATGCAACAACAACAATAATAAAACAACAAGGGCAACAAAAGAGAAAAAAATGAAAAAAATGGCCTCCAGGAGCAGTGGATTTGTGGTGCAGGCACCGAACCCCAGCAATAACCCTGGAGGCAAAAAAAGAAGAGAAAGAAAAAAAGAAAAGAAAAAAGAAAACATAGCGTTATCAGTACTAACTTCTAAAGGCTGAAGTACAACGTAGCAATTATAAGACAACACCAATATGTCACATAAGCAATAAGTTTAGCATTCACATTTTGTCTAACCTCTAGTAAAACTAACTTAGAATAAATTGACACTAAAAGCATTTTCTCCTGAGAACAGGAGTCTGAACTGAGGAACAGGAATATTTTCACAAAGAACCTCTTGCAGGGGCCAGGTGGTGGTGCACCTAGTTGAGTACACTTTACTGTGCACAAAGACCCAGGGCTAAGGCCCCAGCTCACACTTGTAGAAGGAAAGCTTCCCAAGTAAAGTAGCACTGCAGGTGTCTCTGTCTCTCTCCCTCACTATCTCCCTCTTCCCCTCAACTTCTGGCTATCTCTATCAAACAAATAAAAATTAAAATGAAAGAAATAAAGAATCTCGGGAGTCGGGCAGTAGTAGCGCAGTAGGTTAAGAGCACAAGGCGCAAAGCGCAAGGACCGGCATAAGGATCCAGTTCGAGCCCCGGCTCCCCACTGCAGGGGAGTCGCTTCACAGGCGGTGAAGCAGGTCTGCAGGTGTCTGTCCTTCTC
The DNA here is from genome assembly GCF_950295315.1 of Erinaceus europaeus. NCBI lineage: Eukaryota > Metazoa > Chordata > Mammalia > Eulipotyphla > Erinaceidae > Erinaceus > Erinaceus europaeus. Next base: position 23,018,381 of record NC_080179.1, on the reverse strand, counting down.
TCCCCTTCTGTGTCTCCCCTCTTCTTCCATTTCTGTCTGTCCTATCTAATAACGACGATGACATCAACTACAACAACAATAAAAAACAAGGGCAACAAAAGGGAAAATAAATAAATAAATAGAAAAAAAATTTTTTTTTCCTCCTCCAGGGTTATTGCTGGGCTCGGTGCCTGCACCATGAATCCACCGCTCCTGGAGGCCATTTTTTCCCCCTTTTGTTGCCCTTGTTGTAGCTTCGTTGTGGTTATTATTATTGCCCTTGTTGACGCAATTCGTTGTTGGATAGGACAGAGAGAAATGGAGAGAGGAGGGGAAGACAGAGAAGAGGAGAGAAAGATAGACACCTGCAGACCTGCTTCACCACCTGTGAAGCGACTCCCCTGCAGGTGGGGAGCCGGGGGCTCGAACCGGGATCCTTACGCCGGTCCCTGCGCTTTGTGCCACATGCGCTTAACCCACTGTGCTACCGCCCGACCCCCATAAAAATATTTTTTTTTAAAAAGAATCTCTTCCAGACTTATAAAATTCTACAGGACACATTGTATAGGATCCATGAAGCTTCAATCAATAAAATTTTCTATCCAATGGAGTGACTAAATAGGGAAAACTTTTCTAAGGATTTATGAAATGCTATTAATTTGCCTCCTTCCTGAGATTTCTCATATTTAAAGAACTATAGAAATGATCCCTGAAGGTAGTCTTAGGTTTCTGATATTCAAAACAAATGTTTTCAGAACTTTTGAGCACATCATCTGCCTAGATTCCGGAAGCCAGCAGGAGGGCTCAAGGCTAGGAAGGCAGAAGAGAAGCCACATTTATGGTGGAACAATCTGCATTGTCTCCTCTCTTCTCATCTTCCTCATCTCTCAATAAATAAATAAATAAATAAACACTGGGATGGTGCAGAGAGGGTTCAGGTCCTTGAACATGATGGAGGAGGAGGACTTAGGTGGGGGGTTAGAGTGTTATGCGGAAAACTGAGAAGTGTTACACGTGCATCAACCACTGTATTTTACTGTCGACTGAAAACCGTTAATCCCCCACCAATAAGGGGGAAAAGGGAAATAGTCAAAAAGAGGCCACTCATGGGTAATATGCAAGTCTGATGATCTGGGTTCATTACCTTGTAGTAAATAAAAATATTATGTACATACGTGAAATGAAGAAATATACATATTTCTTCAGTTAACTGTTATTACTATTATGAACGTTTAGCCTGCACCAAGTAGGATAAATAAACATTAATTACTTATTTAATTATCAATTTCTCATGGATAGTAATGAATACTCTAAGGTTATGTATTCAACAGTGTGGCTATACATCTCAAAGTAAGTGGTGTAATTCAGAAACTTCATAATTACTTCATACTGGAAATACTGGCATATTTAGGAGAATCTGTAAATATGGTATAGTGCCAGGCACGCGTATTCAAAGGTCCACTGACAAACATCTACACTGACCTCAGTTTTCTGCTACTAAGATTGCAATACCTAGACATTCTGCCTTTTACTTCCCAGGAAATCAAAAGCCTCCTCACAAATTAAGCTTAATTGTCTCTTTCTTCTCTAAATGTATCCCTAAAATGCTCCTATTTTATTGTAGCATCTTCTTGTGTCCAAACGTGAGAAAACCTGAGAGTGTTTTTTCTGGAACCTCGCCCTGAATTGTAATGCTTTCTGACCTTCCCCTCCCCCTAATTTCTGACATATGGAATTCATGCACTTGTTTAGTATATTTTAGTGTGTGGGTATGGAGTATCTATGGATCAAAGGGAGTCTTCACATGAATAAAATACTACCCAAGTCTAGCTACTTATAGACAAGTTAATGACTGCAATTTAAATGACAGCCAGCCTGTGTTGAGAACCTTATTAAAATGTAAGCACTCTGGCATTCCAGTGTTCCAGTGTTTGGCACATATAAGCACTTTTCTCTCTCGAAGATGTTTAAAGGTAAAGGCATACATATATGTACACTTACCAATGTAGCCTTTTTTCAGCTTTATTGAAGTGTAACTGACAAACGTAAGTACAATAATATTTAAAATGGTGCAGTTTTAGTTAACATCGATATAAGTCCAAAATAAACAGGTGCTTCAAACAAAGCAACCACACGTCTACGTATCTTCACGGGCATATATGTCCCTCAAAAAACATACTAGAAAATGTTAAAGGAATGCAGTTTATGACAACAACTGAAATGCTCACCATGAAAGAAATGGTTAAATAAGCCAAAGTAAATACTTAGCACCAATTAAATATAAAGTAGTAGACCTATAGTAATTACTGTGGTAAGATTTCAAAGCCGTAAGAAAAACTGAAAGAAATTAATTTATAGTCTCCATGTTTTTAAAATAAAATGCTTAAATTCTTTATGTACATATTTACATATGAATGAGAATTAAGTCTAGAGGCAAACTAGTAACTCCTGCAGGATTAAATGACAGTAATGAGGAAAGGTAGCAGCAAGATAAAGCTGCTCTTTCAAGTTTTTTTTTTCTATTTAAGAGTGTCATATCCTTTTTACATATGCCTTCTCAGTAAGGCCTTCCATAACCAACTCACTTATAAACCCCTAGACAGGCTCCTATGCTAAATGTAAGTAGATATGGGCCCTAGGCCACATCAGTGGGGTAGTTAATAGTGTCTATATACTTTTCTCATATTTGGGAGCTACACTCTGGCCTAATCCACCATATTCTAGACCTATTCTCAATTTTCACACCATCTTCACAAATAATATGTTTAGCCCACCTGTATGTTAGCTATCAGGCTCAACCAACAATTACTAAAGTCATGGGCCCCTTGGAGCATACCTAAAATAGACTTCCTAGCTTCTTCCCACCTAAAGACCTCTAGTTTCATCTGCTCGAATCCTACCTTTGGGTTCCTGCTTATTAAACATTTTGTCCTGCTTTATTTATATCCTACTGTCTTTCAGCCACCAAGTTGCAGATTCTACCATGATTCTATCCTGACTTTTCTTGGCAGACAACCTCACCAATGTGTCCAGAGCCCTACCCACTAGGGAAAGATAGAAATAGGCTGCACACATGGTAGGGCAGGCACCCTACCTAGTGAGCACCTCTCCTATAGCAGCTTTAAGAACTGATCAGGATACTAAATTGGCAGTCTTGTGAAAACAAAGTAAGACAAACTTGTCCAAGGAGCTGTAGAGTAGCAGGTGAGGCTGATTATTTCTCAATTCTGGTGACAGTGTTCATACTGAGACAACCTCACAACATATGGAGCAGACATATGGCACCAGGAAATCAAATGTGTCAATAGATAACAGTTAACGACCAAAGACTTTCAAATCCCATTCAAGAAGGTTGATAGTAATGCTTGGTGATCAACTGACAGCATGCCATAAATCATTCTTTCCTCTCTATGCAGAAAATTCCTTTGCAAAATTATCTTGTGATTATCCAAATGGCAAACCAGCTCAAGAAATTTCAATAAGGATGCAGCAACTACTGCAACTTGTTCATGAAGAAAGATCTGTATGTAGCAGAGTCTATAGTAGTAAGATAGGAATCAGTGAAGATCATTCAATGAAGATGGCCTATAGTGAACCAATAACACACTTTTTAAGTCAATAATAATACTTTAATCGTGCCATTCTGTTCTATTTCTACTTAGAATGGACACTTTTGAGGTACTGTTTGACACAGATGAAAATCACTGATGCTATCTATATATGCTATGCTAGAGAAAAGTGAAAAGAGGGCAAGAACCAGGACAGAGATCATGAAACTTGGTAAGATCACTCTTAAAACCAACATGGCACCTATGTAGGCAGAGTGTCCACCTGTAGAGTTCATCACCATCACTCCTAACAGACAGGGGTGTCAACTTTGATCAAAGTTTATATTTTATGTATGAAATGGAAAGATTAATTGAGATAATAAATGCAGGAGGAAATAGAGTCTGAGGATGTAGGCAGACTGGGAGGTCAGAAGACTGAAAATCCAAGGGCAAACCCATTAGTGTGGCATGAAGGGTGAAAAAAGGAGAAAGGGGAGAACAGAGGGTGGAAAGGTAGTAGCTTTGGTACTCTTTTTTATTTATTTTTTTTAATGGCCAGCTGACTGTGACGATGTAAAGCTGATAAAATTTACTCCATTTTATCAAAAGGAAATGTCAACTTTTTTTTTTAAAGTGGGGATAGATATCTTTTGAAACTCAAAGTCGTGTGTTTTCTTAATGAGAATGTATCAAGATACACATTAATTACTAGGTCTGTAAAATGTCTGAAGTTAGTTAAATATGTTCAAATTTCCTCTAGAATTAGCAATTCCTTTGAACTACTGTCATCATTTGTCAATATGCATTAGGATAATTAACCAGATGGAGGAAGTAAAGCAAATCAAAAGATGACCAATTCTCAAGGGGAGGCTGATTAACAGTGTTTCTTGCCTACAAAGTTACCCAGGAGATTTAAAAATCAAGACTAAGAGATTTAACTAGAGTTCTTAACTAATGCAATGACTTGCTTTATTTTAAATTAAAAACCTAAGAGAAAACTTGCTTATGTGTTCATGATGTTTTCCAAACAACAGCAATGTGAAGAGTGAAGGTTAACTAAGTGCCTACTGTGTGTCAAGAACTCTAGTGAGTGTTTTATGTACACGATTTGATCAGTCCTCAGCAGCAACACTGTAAGTATGGATTCATCCCATTTGATGGAAGAGGAAGCTGAGAGTAACTTGCCACCAAATTTATACATCACAAAAGTAACTTGAAGAGCAGTAGAGACTGCAAAGTCCACACAACAATTGTTCCCTCTCCTCTGTAAGAACGAAAGAGTAAAGCTTTTTCTCCAAAGGAATCAATCAGATCCAGATGTCATAAGGTGAGAAGTAGGTTAGCAAATAAAACAAATCAGTCACTCACCTCTGGATTTTCTTCTTTTACTCTTCGTGACTGTAAAACAATTACATACCCATTAATGCACACAATACAGGAATACCACAAAAATAAAACTGAAAGAGACTTGCTAACTATCGATGTTGTTTACCTTTTCTTGAGAAAAGGCTGCTTTCCCTTCTTCACTTTTTTCATCCATCTCGTCGTCACTCCACTCCCAGTCACCGTCTTCAGTTTTATGAAGGTGACCACTTGACCCCGGAACTCTTCTTACCTAAATCAAGGCGAATACACACACAAATCTTCACAAGGTGAATGTAAACGGTGTTTGCGGATGCTGTGACATAAGTCATACACCATTCGACTACCATGAAGGTAACTCAAGAGGTTATGAATTCAAGAGAAACTGTCAGCTGTAACTCCAAAGGCTGCAGAACCTCCAAACTCCCAAACTCACCCTTTCCAACAATGGGATGTTCTTACAGTGCATTATAGTATGCATGTAGAATAAAATATTTTGAAAAAGCACCACAAGCAGCAGACTCATCTTCCACTCTGGCTTCAGTTAACACCAATAATTGCTACACATGAAAGGTACATGTCAGTCTTCAAAGCTCCTTAAGGAAATGTATGTAAGCAACAGATTGCTGAGTAAGGGAAAGTAGGGCATCTAGGCTGCCTAACATAGCAGACTAGACTAGAGATGTCAATCAACTAAAACCTAAGTCAAAAAAGCAAATCCTGACAGTTGCCATTTTGCCCTTTTTTCAGTAGCTATTATTATGTTGTTTTCCTAGGCTCCTGTTCAACCTACTTGAACAAAAAGGAAAGAATGAGGAAAAGGAAAGAGCAAACAAAGCCTCACCACCAGACTATTATTATTATTTTTTAAATTCTACCATTATTTTTATTAGTGATTTAATATTGATTTTCAAAGTTGTAAAATAATAGGGGTATAATTCCATATGGTCTCTACCACCAGAGTTTTCCTCCATTGGAAACTACAGTATTTTCTCAAAATAACCAATATGGAGTGATACCACCAGACTATTATTATGAACATACTTTGCAGCTTTTATGAGATTTAGGGGGATTCATAAGGAAACAGCATGAGAATCAGCAGTTTTACTAGATAATCTAAACAGAATATAATCAGTCTTCAACCATTATTTCAATTTTGTTAAAACTAAAGTAGAGATGTAATCCACAGGGTCTGTTTTCTAAATGTGTATATAGTGAAAAATCAAAAACTTTTTAAATGAATAGGAAGACCAAGAATCGTTAGCAAAGTAATTTGTTAAAAAAAAAAAAATCCTGAAAAGCAATTACAGCACTGCAGCAGATGAGCATGTAGTAACCATAAATGCCAGTGGTCCACTGAATCAGAGAACTTTCGAGTGGAAAAGCATCTTGAAAACTATTTAGTGCAATCTTCTTATTTTGCTGATGGGATGAAGAAGTCCCAGAAATTAACCTGAGATTACAAAGCAGCGAGAAGGACAAAATTAAGGCAAAAAACAAAGATGTTAGATTCCCATTTAAATGGGAGAATTTGTTATTTTTTTTTTTTTTACTCTACTGAATGATAGCTGTGAGTTCTCTGAAAGACCATGATGTGAAGAGACAGAGCACTTTCCAAATAGAAACTATTTGGTTAAAAGTCATTAGAATTTCAGAAATGGTCACAGAACTGAAATGTAAGGTATCTTTGATCTCCATGTGGGATCAAAGTCAAATGATAAATCTTCAGGATCAGTTTCATTTGAATTACCTCCAATACCTATAAAAGTAAACATGATCCCTGTCTACAAGACTGGAGTTCCCAAACAGAATATTAAGGAGCAAGTAAATGTCTTTTTCTTCATAAGTACAATTATGTTCATTTTTTAAAAAAACATTTTGCTCTAATATGAGGCATGTTAATTCATCTTCAAAGGACTTAGCACTTAGTAAAATCTAAAATTCTGCGCTAAACATAAGATTATATTTTTCCACTTGCATTTTGACTCACTGGCAAGAACTTTTCTAATGATGGTGATTACAATGGTACTCATAAATGCCGACATGGAACTGCAGGGAAGAAAAAATGCCAAGATGCACTTCAGAGGTTTTTTTGTTTTGTTTTGGTTTTGCCATCAGGCTTATCACTGGGGCTTGGTGCCAGCACTACAAATCCACCACTCCTGAAGGCCTTTTTTTTTTTCCTTTTTCCTTACTTTTACTAGACAGGACTGAGAGAAATTGAGAGAGGATGTGGAGATAAAGAGAGGGCGCAGACGTTCTGCAGCTGGAAAGCAGGGGATCGAACCCACATACTTATGCTTGGTAATTGTGTGCTTAAACTGATGTGCCACCACTGAGCCCACCCACTTCAGAATTTTCTAAAATGCACATTATAGTTCATTTAAAAGCTACAAAGAAACACGGGGGGGGGGGGGGGGGGGGAGAAATAGCATAATGGTTATGCAGACTCTCATGCCTGAGGCTCCGAAGTCCCAGGTTTAATCCTCCGCACCACCATAAGCCAGAGCTGTGCAGTGCTCTGGTGTTTCTCTCTGTCTCTCTCTCCCTCTACATCGCTCTCAAAAATAAAAAAAAATTAAAAATTAAATAAATTAGGTTTAAAAAAAGAAAGAAGAAATCATGGGGGGGGGGAACCAAGATGGATACCTGAAAGCAGCAGCTGGCATGAGCTCCAAAAAGCAGCAGCTTGCGACCTGGGATTCTGAGGATAGGGTAGGACACTGGGCCGTCAGTAGGAGGGTCAACAACGGGTGGTCAGGGGGACAACAAGGAGGAGTCCTATAACCCATCTTGAGCTGGCAAAAGCTATCCGTATCAAAGCAAGGACTGTAAAAGCTCAATACTTTTAACGATGACTCTTTAGTCACTCTCAGGCCACCCCATCCGCTGGGGCCCTATTCGGGAGTCCTGAGATCCCCACACAGACATGATGGGCCTAGACCTTGAATAGATCCCTCTCTCCATTGTTACCGGACATAGTCATAGTGCAGGTACCAAGCCTAGAGGACAGCCCTGGGGAGGGGGAGGGGGAGGAGGAGAAGGAGGAAGAGAAGAAAGGAAAGTTGGCTTTTATTGGGTTTAGGAAGACACCAGAAGAGTCTCTTCTGAATAAAAGTTCATTGAGATTCCCAGGTTCTGGCAGTTAGTTTACTATTGATTGTAAGTGGTGGACAGTTTTGCTGCTGGTCAAAGAGGCTTCCTGTAAGCTAGAGTGAAAGGTAGGTGTATGAGATCCCTCTCCACAGTTTCCTGGTTTATTTCTTTATTATTATTATTATTATTATTATTATTATTATTATTATTATTATTATGGAGAGTATATAAACATCATTTACACCACCAAAGGTCTGTGTCCCTGACCACCCCCTTTCCCACAACACAGCGAAGCCCTCACCCTTCCCCCAGAGATTTTTTACGTTGGTGCTATCCTCCAAACTCAGTCAGATTCTGCTTTGAGTTTCCCTTTCCGTTCTTTCTCCTAATTTCTTTCTTTCCCTCCCTCCATCTCTTCCCAGTGAAACCAGGTCCTCAGGAACACACTATTTCACTACTCTAGGTCACTTTTTTTTTTTTATTCAGATAGAGAAGAGAGTCACAGAAACAAGAGAGAGAGATATATGACACAGTACCAGTACTTTTTCCATTCCACAGAACCTCCCATGTCGTGTTGGGGCTCAAATCTACCTAGGTCATGGGCATAACAATACAGGAAGGCGACCTGATGAACCATCTCTCAGGGCATGGTTCCATTTCAAGTCAGGTATCTTTTACTCAATTTCACAGTAGCAAGAAAAATAGTACAAGTTTGTTCACTGACCATATCCTCATGGGTTACCTAAAGTACAGGAAAAAAAAATTGCCACATAACTTGAAACCCATGTCTCATAGCATATCTCTGTGGCACTGACCTCTACTGATGAGAACAGAAAGCAATTTTACAAAATTAAATTGTTGTAGGAGTTTGTGGGAATGACAGGAAATAACTTTTACCTTTTAGGTGTCAAGGCAACTAAATTTCACATAACTTAACAAATGGGGTTCTTACTTAGTAACTAAAGAATTCTCTACAAAGTAAAAAAGTAGAGAGAGACACACAGAGAGAGAGAGAGAGAGAGGTGCAAAAACTTCTATGTGCCCCACCCTCTACAATAATAAGAATGGAGGTTACTCAAACTCAGAACTCTGACTGTGTTATTGTTACATTGGCCTATTAAATGATTTAGTTACGAGTCGGGCGGTAGCGCAGCGGGTTAAACGCACGTGGCACAAAGCGCAAGGACCAATATAAGGATCCCAGTTCGAGCCCCCGGCTCCCCACCTGCAGGGGAGTCGCTTCCCAGGTGGTGAAGCAGGTCTGCAGGTGTCTGTCTTTCTCTCCCCCTCTCTGTCTTCCCCTCCTCTCTCCATTTCTCTCTGTCCTATCCAACGACGACACCAACAACAATAATAACTACAACAAAAAAGGAAATAAATGATTTAGTTACATAGTAAAGCCAGAAGGTGACAAAATGAATTTATTCTCTGTTTTCTCTGTCAGGGGTTTAAAAAAGCAATATGGTAGTTCTTAGGCAAAGAAAACAAAACCACAGAGCTCAATTTAAGTGACAAAAGTATTCATAAGGCCACAGATTCCCCAGGTCTGAGCTAGCTATACTGAGGTTAGACAATGTTTTACATTCCACAAGACTAGGAGTGAAATACATCTAAGCAGCTCAATTCATATCATACCTCTGAAAAGTAAGGTAACATTTTTTCTTTTTGTTGAGGAGTACCTCTATAAAAAAAATCTATTAAGCAAATGAAATCAAATGAGCTGAATTTCTGAGCCCTAGAAGAAGAAAAAGAAAGAGAAAGGAAGAGAGAGAAAGAGAAAAAGATGTAGACAGATGGAAAAATGGGATGCTCTCCTAGTGGGTTCTGCTGGGTTATATGGTGAATTGATGAAGACAAAGCTAGGATGGAGCAGAGAGCGGAAATGGCAGAAATAAGGGGAGAGAGGCAACAAGTGGTCAAACTTCTTAACGGGCCCAACAGTATAGAAATTTTCGGTAGGTCAGCTTAAAGGACTCAGAATTTCAGTTTAGAGGACTCAGAACCTCAGTATATGTTAGGTTACTACCTCACTCTGACTCCAGAGCAAGAAGGACATGAACGAGAGTATTAACAGTTGATGAATTAACTTTATTTTCCCTTTCTTGTTTTTATTTGACAAGACAAAAGAGAACTTAAGAGGGGCGAGGCAAGAGAGAGCGAGAATGGGGGGGAGGGGAGAGAGAGACATCAAGACCTGCAGACCTGTGTCACCACTCATGAAGCAGGTGAGGAAGGGTGCTCCAAGACAGGTCCTTGCACATGGCTCTATGTGTACTTAGTGGGTACACCACCACCCTGCCCCCAAGAATGAACTTTCTATGTCAAGTGTTAACTGTTAGAAATTGAAGTGTTTCTCCAGCACACTCCCAGGGAAAGGATGTGAAGATAAAAAGAAAAAGAATGACCAAAATTCAGTAACTGATACAATGTTGTATTCTCACACCTTCCAAGGCATCTGACTTTTTAAAAATATATTTTTGTATTTAAGGGAGGGAGGGAGAAAGAGAGAGAAAGAGAGAGAGAGAGAGAGATTCCACAGCACTCCTCATCTCTGGTTTATGGTGATACTGGGGATTTAATCTGGGACTTCAGTACCTCAGGCATGAAAGTCTTTTGCATAACCATTATGCTGTCTCCCCAGTGAGATATCTGCAGCTTCATCTAGAAGCTGGATTTGGGAATGGCCTCCCATGTCACTGGGAATCCTGCACTCCACTCTGACACCTCCTCCACTTGCTAAATCCTGAGCGATACAGGCGGCCCAGCAAGAATGGACTGGGCATGGCAGAAAGCAGCACCCAGCAACCTTTCTCTTAGCAGCCAGTCTACTGACCAGGAGTTTAAAAAAATGTTTCTAATCCTCACTTAAGATGTCTTGAGGTACTGCCAAGTGAGGGGAAAAAAAAGCCTTCTACATCATCAAATAATTTTTAAAGATAATTTGATTCACCTCAGTAAGGTTTTTGTGTTAAATCTTTTACTGCCTTCTTAATTTATAGTGGTCCCTATGAAGACTACTTCTCATGGCATGTCTTTCCAATACCCACAGTGAAGCCTAGTTTCACTGTATTCTCTACTCGTATGACCAGAGAATTTATCTTTTATCGAGAACTGCTGGTGACTCACTGACTCCTCCAGGTTTGAGAAGAGCTGTGCTGGACAAGGCTTTCACTCCTTGTTAGCCTAGTCCTTCTCCCCTGTCTGTGTTGATACCATGATAGTTACTACACTCTGAGAACTTTTGATATATGAACTGATTTCACTTTCCTGACAACCATTTTATTCTTCTACTTGGCAGATCAAAACTGAGACACTGGTCAATTAAAACACTGGCTCAAGTTCACACCACCAGAAATTCTAGTGAAAAGATGTCCAACCCTAACTGTTGCTATTCTCTGCTAAAGCACAAGTAGAAAAACATTACTGAGTTTTGTACGTGGGCAGTGGGATTACATTTGCTATGCGGCCACAGGCATATGAGTTCTGTTTTCTAATGCTAACCCCCAAACCAGTGCTATTGTGTTTTTTTTTTAAAAAACAGTTGAAAATAGTGGTCAATATTTTACTGTATTCTTACCTTATAGTCTGATACTGACTGGTTTCTATGAAACTACTTCTCATGGCATCTCTTTCGACTACCCACAGCGAAGTCTAGTTTCACTGTATTCTCTAGTCGTGTGATCAGAGAATCTATCCTTTTTTAATACAGTTGAAAGGGAGGTGTACACCCTATCTGAAAACTGCTAGGTAATACAAAAATTGACTCTAATTAAATACAAGTCAAGAACCTAAATAGTATTATTTAATATGAGGTGAAAATAGTAAACTTTCAAATAAAAATTATTCAAAATAATTCTAAATAACTATACTACTAAATTATCAGTATATACTTTGTACTCATATGTGCAAACTGACCATAGAATTTTTTAATCTTAGATTTGGAAAGTAAGATATGTCACACTACTTTTAGGTCTCTCTTATATTTACAGAGGCATGATTAATTTTGTAATAAGGATTAACTGCCGGGAGCCAAGGCCTTACCTAAGTCTCTCATATAGAAAGTTACAAAACATCCTGAAAGCAGCCGGTAAAAACATTTATAGGTAGAGCGGACATTCCGACCATTGGAACTGAGATTACCGTCTAGCTGTATGGAAAGTTGCTCACCCACCTCCCTCCCCCACTACCTTAGCAGAACTTCCTCCTTGTTTGTGCTTATATTGCGGCTGTAAAATAAAATTTTCAGAGCTTGATCAGACCTCCTGTCTCGCTCTCGTTCTTCGTGTCTCTTGTCCCCTCTATTCTCTCACCCCCTACCCTAGGTTTCCGTCGATAACCCCGCAGGCAGGGGCAATCAATAATTTTTCTATAAAACTGAAATATGGGAGTCGGGCTGTAGTGCAGCGGGCTAAGCGCAGGTGGCGCAAAGCACAAGGACCGACATAAGGATCCCGGTTCAAAACCTGGCTCCCCACCTGCAGGGGAGTCGCTTCACAGGCAGTGAAGCAGGTCTGCAGGTATCTATCTTTCTCTCCTCCTCTCTGTCTTCCCCTCCCTCTCTCCATTTCTCTCTGTCCTATCCAACAATGACAACAACAATAATAACTACAACAATAAAACAACAAGGGCAACAAAAGGGAATAAATAAATAAAATAAATATCAAAAAAACTGAAATATATGTCCTTAGTAGTTAAAAAATTAAGTTAGGTCAGCATATTTCCATAGACAGATGACAGACCTAATTGTCACTGAAAAGCTATTTTGCTTAGAACAGTTTGGATATTAACTGTTTGACAGAATACCTAGATCCAAATGTGAAAGATGGAGATCTAACAACCCAGATGATATTTTATTTTGTAGCTTCCAATCCTAAGAGAACAGAAGTGTGTGTGTGTGTGTGTGTGTGTGTGTGTGTGTGTTATTTCTACAAAGCAGTCACCAGAAAATGCATGGTAAGAGATGTGGTCTACACATAGCATTCTGTGGTCTACACATAGCATTCACTGACTTTTGTTTTTTGTTTTTAAGTATTTGATTTCAATGAGAGAGATTAAAGTTCACAATTCAGAAAGGTAGAAAGACATGTAAATTCATAATTCCAATAGAATATAACAGCTAATAGAAAAGATTCAAATGTTGAGAAATGGCAGAGTAGGGGTGTCCATCTACTGAAGGTCTGTGTGGAAGAATAATGTTTGATGAATCAAAGAACTCAGCAACAAAGTAGAGGAGTTACACCACTCAGAGAAAAGGTCAGATCTTACCTACTTTAGCCGGTCCTTATAATATGGCTGCATTACCAGATACCATGGCCTAGGGGTTGGGTTTAAGGAAACAGCTAAGAATAAGGCTGGAAAAAAACTTGATGAATTACCTGTACAATATGAATGGCAGAGGAGCCAGGAAGGAAATAGAAAGAGTCCCACTGAGAGCCTGGGTGGTCTGGAGAGGACCTATCACATACATGCACAGGGAGAGCCCAACAGGTGTTGATCACTGCCATTGGCAGGCAAGGCCCAGACAGCCAGATTATCTGATTCCTCCAGAGAAGTGGGTCATTTGTATTTTAATGTAAATGCTCTTCATTTTTAACAATAACAAGAGTGTTTTAAATTTTAAAAATTTATCCTGCACAGCCTAAAAGTGGGCTATATTGTCTATAACCCATGAGTTTCTATTGTTCATGAAGTCAAAGGGTTTAGACTTCAAACCCAAGGAAAACAGAATTTCTGAGGGGACAAAGGAATGATGAAATGTGAATTTCTGAAAAGCAGAGGATGAGCCAGGACTTGAGGTTGATAAAGCTGAGAAAGAAAAACTGTGGTAATTGGTCCTATTACTTTGGACATATAACAAACTGGCTTACTTAAACTGAATCACTTAAAGCAGCAATAATCACAGGAGCCCTAGCACATGGGCTTCAGCTCCACTCTGACAGTGAATTGCAGGAGGACTGTGAATTGAGACAAGTCCTTCCAGAATTCCTGACACACAAGAACAGCACAAAGTAATGAAAGGGTTGTTGTTTTAAGAAGGTTGTCGCTGAGGGCATAAAATGAAGAAAATGCTATTTGAAGCTAGAGGACAGGAGGCCCTGCTATGCAGTGACAGGAACTTGGCAACACTGACATCTGTGGCAAAATGGAAACTAGAAATGTACCTAATGAACTCAATGATCTAGCTAAAGAGCTGTCCAAGAAGTGTACTTACAGTGACACCAGGGTTCTATTCTCTCCCTCTGATATAAAATGTGAACATAGATGGGATAAAGAACACACAGTTCAATATAAAACTTTCTCATCCTCAGCCTTTCCAGATAATAGTCAACTCGCAAATCAAAAAAGGGTTTCCGACATCCACGCTCAGTGAAGAAGCAATTACAGCAACCAGATCTCCCACCTTCTGCACCCCATAAGCAATTTTGGTCCATACTCCCAGAGAGGGATAAAGAATAGGGAACCTTCCAATGGAGGGGATAGGATACAAAACTCTGGTGGTGGGAATAGCACCACTCTTATCCTACAGCCTTATTATTATTAAATCACTAATAAAAATATAAAGGATTTTAGAGCAAGAATCCAATCAAGGGTGTGCCTGTGGAACACCTTCTAATGAAGAGAACCCAACACATTTCACAGAAAGGCCATAAAGTTGTTTCAGATGTTTGCACAATAAAAGTACTGCTAAGTTAGACTAAAAGAAATAGCAAATACTTCTGAAAATAGAAATAATAAAGTAGAAAAAAAATTATTAAAAATTTTTTAAAACAGAAAGTGCTTTAAAATCTCTATTCTTTTATAGGCAGTAAGCACTCTGGCAAGACTACTCAGCTGCAAACACTGTTTCAAAGAAGGATGACTTCAAGAATGCAATCAAGAACCCAGAGAGGTTGGAGGAGACAGCATAATGGTTATGCAAAGAGTTTTTGAGCCTAAGGCTCCGAAGTCCCAGGTTCAATCCTCAGCCCACCATAAACCAGAGCTTTGCAGAGTTCTGGTCTCCCTTTTATTGAAATAAAACAATGGTAATAATAATAGTAAATTGGTATACCTATAAATTTATCTATACAAAGATTCAGTGAAAGAGAGATACCAGAGAATAGAACTGACAGTCATAGGTAACAGCAGAACAAGAACTGCCAACATGAACTAGCTAGATTCCAGAGATATGTATGTGTCATGAATCTGTACTCCTCCTCTTTTTTCCCCTCCACTCCCCTCCCTTCCATTAAGGCTGACCTTTGGGATGCCTGCCTGTCTTCCAGTTTTGCTTGGGTGTCTGTCTGATACATACTATTCCTCTTCAGTTCACAAGTTTCATTTGTATTCTGAGCCAAAGAGCTTGCTACTTGCCAGACCCTTGACTTTTGAGCCTGAGCCTCATGCCATAATGAGATGAGACATCTGAAAAACCTCTCAAGTGAAAGTATACACTTATCAGGGGAGAATGCAGAATACTGGAGTCAGAGGGTAGACTGTAGCAGGCATTCCTTTCTAAAAATGTTCATAACAGTACTTCCTGTCTGTGTTTCAGTTTATTATCACTCAAATAGCAAGGGATAGGAGTCAGTATCCACTCTTGTGTCTTGCCTGTAATCAACAAAACAAAGTACTGTTGCTTCTGGAGCTCACTCTGAAAAGATGAAGCAATTTTCACTTTGTTGACTTGAATACCAGTAGCAGTCACCTTCTACTGACATCATATGTGATGTCCAAATACCCCAACTCTCTAGTAGTCCTGACTATCTAAGAGATCCCATGAAGAGAAGACTCTTGGATCAGTTGCACATGATCAGAAAGTTGCCTACCTATGCTCTGCTAAATCTCTGACCTACAGAGACTTAATGACTATTGTTCGGTTTGCTAAATTTATATTAATTTATTATATAACATAATAAGAATTAAGATAATGATAACGTGATATATTAATTTTAATTTTTCATTTGTGTGTGCTTAGTACTTCTTTGAAAATCAGTGGGTCCCAGGACACTATTTACCATGATAGACAACTAATACTGTCATACTTTGTTTGCTTTTCATGGTGGACATTTTCAACCTCTGAACATATATGCCACTTGACCATGTTATAATACATTAAAATATCCAGAAAAAAAAGGCTCATTTCAGTGAGTCATACATAGGTGGCTACATAAGATAAATCTTGGATCTTCCTACCAGTGATTCACTACCATTTTTTTTTTGGCATTTTAAAACTCAGTGTTTATCAAGTTCTGCTGAAATTTGTCATCCCTTTTTTTCTAGAATGTAAAAATATGTAACAAGAGTGAAGATATTAAAATGTTCTGTAGGTAATTAGAAAAAGTTTTACAGAAACAAAGATGTTTATAATCCAGTAATAACAGTTGTAAACGGAACTAGTTCAGTGAAGGTCACGATTTGTAACAACTTCCTTATAATACCTTAATATTTTCTAATGTGAAAAGAATCACATTTGATAAATGTTGCTTTCCAGATAATGATAATGGAATTCTGTAACTTTGGAAAGCCAACATGAAAGGGCAACATCTCACAAGAGGATGTGCTGGAGGTTGGAAGGGAGCTATTCTGAGGCAGTAGCACAAAGCACAGAGAAGCAATTAGATTTCTTATTCTGTTTTAGGCCTATCAAATCTCCAATATGGCATTTCCCCAAGTTAGGGTGACAAAGAACAGTGACAACAGCTAGGAGCCAAGAAAGCAGCATCCAATTTTGCAACTATTGTCTTTGAGAACTAAAGCTCTTGCTTCTGAAGAGGATGCCAAGTTGATCTGTAACTTTAGCTAATAAAGTAAACAATGGGAACGTTCTGTCCTGGTAGACAAATAACACAGATGAGAAAACACACTTAGAGTAAAAAGCAAAAGGGAACAGAAGCGAAATGTTCTGCAAGGGGGTGGAGTAAAGGTGCTCTGGATACAGCAATGTTACAAATTTAACTGCAGAAGTAGGTGAGGGTAGGGAATGAGAACTGTATACAGGTCTCCATTGGTGATACAACTGACCCCGGGCACCAGAAGATTCGGGCACCAGAAGATTCGGGCACCAGAAGATTCTAACGAAGGGTAGAGCACACTGTGTTGGTCAGTTTGAGGTGTCAAATTGCTTACGTTCTGGTCCACAGTTACTCAAACACTAATGCTGACACTGCTGGGAAAGTTATTTGGTACATACAGTAAAATTCCTGGTAGTTATTTATCCACAATGCTTTTATTTTGCTATTGCCAAAGCTTCAAGGCTCTGAGCTGACATGTTCACACAGACAGACAGAGAGACAGGCCACAGCACCCCAGCTTCCCCCAGTGCTATAGTGTTCCCTGCAGTGCTCTGGGGGCTTAAATCTGAGTTGCAGTGCAGGTCGTCCCCTACTTGCTGAGCTATCCTGCCACCCCCACCCCCTATTTTAAGAAAGGAAGTTATCCTGAATACTCTGGGTAAGTCTGATTCTACCAGTTGAAAGGCCTGCTGAGTTAAGCAGATGCTTCTCTGAAGAACAGTTCTACCTGTGAAAATGGTTTCAGCCATTCACTAGAGTTCCACTTGATGTTATCTTGTCCTACAGACTCCAGACATGCCTAGTTCGTCCCAACAATCACTTATGTTCACTTCTTTCAGTTGATTTCTTTAAAAAGCTCCTTCTATGGTTGAAGTCTGACTTATACACAATAAATCTAACAGCTTCACAAGTGATACTGAAAAACAAGTCAAATTAGATAGCAGGGTAATATTAGTAACAAAATCTACTGATTCATGTGAATGAATATTAACATCTCCAAATTCAATATGAAGAATAAAACGGAAAAACTCCAATGCTATGAATTACCAGAGCTAATTAAGAGAAGGTTCTTACATTTAAAAGTTACCCAACATAAATATCAGGGGCTAGTTACTGATTAAACATCAGTTATGTTAACACAGACTAATATAATCAATGCCTTCTAAAACCTAGAAAGAATTAAATCTGCTCAGGAAATAAAGAACCAAGTAAGATATCTGAACACACTGAGTTTGGAGTATGGAAACTGAATCCAAACTTAGCAACTCTTACATTGGCCATAAAACCAAACAAAAATTGTAATATTGTAATTTCACTAAGATTCTGATTTTTCACATACACGAATTCATACAAATATTTTAGAATAACTTATTCAGTTATTTGTTACCAAGGACTGAAGAGTCATTACTAATTGCCTTGGTGGTATATTTCAATTATTGTTTAGCTTATTGCCTCTGGTAAATATCAGTAACAAGATCTCTTAAAAAAAAAAAAAAAGATTCCTCTAAGTAAGTTTCCAGCATGCTCTCCATTGGCAGAAACCATGTCTGTTAGATATGTAAGGTGTTTCTTCCATAAGAAAAAGAAAGACAGAACATAGCTGCCAGCTCCAAGAGGTGTTAAAGTTTCTCACTGTCTAGTCAAGGTAAGATGCTCTAATCAAAGTCCACTTTATCTTCGTCGCTATGAAATTAATACATCTGTATTGTGGGAGTTGCCTATCAGTAGCAAATGTCAACTCATAAAAATGCACTATGTAACGAACAGTGAAAAAACTGGTAGAGAACCGTGTCAGTTACTGCATTACAAAAGAAATATCTATTTCTAGATTAAATAGTGCGTGCTCTGAACATTTTTTTGTAAAGGTTTATAGGCCTCAACCTCTGGGTTGAAACGTGACTTCTTTTCACTATATTGTAAAGTTTAAGGAGCCCCAATATATAGAACATTTCCCCTCCACATTTCTGAATTAAATGAAAAATAAGACCAGTAAGCATAAAAAGTCAAAACCACCCCCGTGGCACAGAAACTCTGGTGATGGGTTATGGTGAGACTTTTCAGAGTGAACCTCTGCCCACCTCACCCCCAATTTTATAACATCATGATATTATCTGTAGAATTATTATAAGGTTAAGTCAGTAAATACAAAATGGAAAAAGACAATTTTATAAGTTATTTAAAAATTACCCTCCAACTTTACAAGGTGATGTCAGAGAATATGGCTCAAATATTGGACAAGCACCTTTCCTTGATGAACTGCTCACTGAATTAGTTCTCACTTACCTATGTGGGTCCCCTGCAAGACTGGCAAGGCTGGTCAGCACATTTCTCTCTCAGAGGCTCTGGTGGCCAGAGCACCTCTCTCTGTGAGCAGCCTAGCTTCAGAAGGCAGGAAGGGCAAGAAACTAGACCAGGCTGCCTGTTTTCTCCCTCTAACCTTACCAATCTTAAGTCTCTGGGCCTAGAGAGGTCAAGAATGTTTTGCTCAAGCAGCATTCGAAGTAGAAAAGAAACATTGTTCCTGCTTTCACTACTAAATAGACCGTTTTGTGTATCTTTAATTTGCATGATGCTCTCAGTCAAAAATAAGTACTTAAAATTAAAGATACACATCTTTTATATATACATATATATATAATTCAAAAATACTCAAAGCAGAAAGTATGTGATTCCTCCTTCTTAATAATGCACAAAGATTGTGATTTTTCTTGGAGGTAATAGATCTTTTACCTAAAAATTTTCAAGAACTGAAATTGAAAGACCTCTCAAAACTTTGGCCCAATACTAAGATCTAAGCAAGAACATCAGCTTATGCTCACTTGCATTTATTAGAATAAGTGAAACAATTAGGGATTTCCAATATTTGCCATTCAATTTCATACAACAAATTCTTGCCATTGCAGTAAGATATTATACCCTCAAAGAAATTATCATCATATTTTGGAACACACAGAAATGCAATGATGTAAGTTCACGCTTATTAATATTCTGCTTTTTTATCACTTAATTAGGTAGATGAGTTTGGGTAGTTCTATACTGTGCCTACAAATTAAGATGTTCTGTTTTTGCTATTGCTATTAGTCTGGTATTTACCACAGTATCACAGTTATTAAGAGAACATTCTGGCATATAAGAAAATTGGGAGGGGAGAAACAAGTATCTTGAAGGAAAGATGAAGTTAAATCCACTTCAAGTCCTTATATTTAGAGTATGTTTATTAGGTACTAAGTATATATTCATTTAATGAATGAATGAACATTTTCTGCTTCCTAAATAAAGCCTTATCAAAACAAACCTTGTTCCAAGAGAATATTCTCCCCAATTCTCTCCTAATTCCCTCAGAAACTGACTTCAGGGTCTAATGACACAGTAGCCAAGTGTTGCTGAAGGGATGTGGGGAACAGGGAAAGGGTAAGTTCATAACCCTTTAGTTGCTAAAAACAAAAACAAAACAAAAAAAACTCCAACTTTTTGTTTTTCATTACAATACTTGAGTCTAAAATATAACTGAACTTGCTAGAGTGAACAGAAAATCCTGCTCTATTTGAAGTTGTTCATCTCTACAAACCAACATCAAATAATTTGCATTACCAATGTATGCGGTACTTAAAGAAATGTCAGCTAGGACTGGATAGATAGTTATTGCAACGAAAGCCTAGAACTTATATTCCTGAAGCCAGAGATTCAGTCTCCAACAATATCATGTGCCAGAGGTGAGCTGATCGATCTCTCTCTCCCTCTCCATCTCCCTCTCCCTTTCCTTCTCCCTCTCCCCCCCCCCCCCGTCTCTCTCTCCTCCCTCATAATAAGTAAACAATTCTTAGAAAGAAAGGGGAAAAAGAAAGGAAGATAGAAATCCTAGTTGGAGAAAATGAACAGAAAAGTAATCCTAGGCTAAAACATAAAAACACAGGAAAACAACTAATCCTCATCATGGAGTCTGCCATTATGATACCATGGTTAACAAAGTTAAGTAGAGGGGACTAGAGGGTTTAATTTATTCTACTTTCTTAAGTAAAGCAGCAGCTGGTGTCAAGAAAACTCTGGGCATTCTTCTAAGTATCTGAAGATACTCAACGTAAAGGCACAGAGGGAATGCCAAATAATAGCAAAGCTAATGATCAAAATGGATGGGCACATCTGCTTCTGAAATGACATATTAACATCCTACCGTGCTGAGAATAATTCAAAGACGCAAACAAGTCCACGTTGATTCTCTGAAATCACGTTCCCTTTGTAAGCAACTCATTTTGTTATTTTGCAGTCTGCAAAGGGCAGAGACTTCAGACAGAAGTTCAGTTAGAAACACACACACACATGCAGCACAGACTAAAGCTTTGATTAGGAAGACTGAAGAGTTTCATTTTAGCACAAGTTTGGAAAAGAAGAGCCAGTTACTGGATCATAAAGTCTGTGTGTAGAAAAGAAAAGATGCCTTGAATTTCAATTTCTATTATGCACCGTTCTATTTTTCTTTACTAAGTATCTTACCACTCCACCCAAATTATCATCCCATGTCTCACTAGTTCAAAAGCCTCCATATAAAAGGAGAAAAAGGAAACCCCTCATGGCTGGTTTCACAGACAGCAAAAACATTTATAGAAATTGCCCAACTACTGTCCATGTCCTGAGTAGCACAGCATGATTATTTTTTTTTTAATTTTTTATTTAAGAAAGGGTTAGTGAACAAAAGCATAAGGTAGGAGGGGTACAACTCCACACAATTCCCAACACCCAATCCCCATAACCCACCCCCTCCCATGGTAGCTTTCCCATTCTCTATCCCTCTGACCAAAGCAACGATTGCTACCTCAACATGCTTCACCTCAGAATGTATCCAGAGACTTCACGTGTGGAATGACAACCCTTCAGCTTCATTACTCGGGTGAGACCTTTCCTTTAATAGTACACTCTAATTTCATCTCAGGTAGTTCACTTTCCAACAAAGTCCCATAGCACAGCATGATTATTACAGAGCCATGGGACTGAGTGAGGAGCCACATTGCTCAATTCTCGGGTCAGAAAGGCAGAGAGACTAGCACCTTGAGTGCTGCACCAATGACATGCAGGGCACAGAAGTGTCTAAAGGAGTGAAAAAGAGATCTTCAACTGACTACCGTTCCTGAGTTCCTGACTACTACATTTTAATATATTCAATTTTGTAAAAAATAATAATAATAATAATTAACTAGTTAATGGAACTATTAATAAATTATTAGAAGATGAAGATAGGGCAATGAATCTTATTTATCAACATTTAACAATTATACCATTTTGCCTGCAGGGGAGTCGTTTCATAGGCAGTGAAGCAGGTCTGCAGGTGTCTATCTTTCTCTCCCCCTTTCTGTCTTCCCTTCCTCCCTCCACTTCTCTCTGTCCTATCTAACAATGATGATATCAATAATATCAACAAAAATAACTACAAGATCAATAAAAAACAAGGGCAACTAAAGGGAAATAAATTAATAAATATTAAAAAAAATTTAAAAAGATTCTATTTTTACAGCCCAATACTTTTAGCTCTACAATTTCAAAATAAATCTTAGATACCATATAATCTTACCTTCAAATCCTTATGATTCTCTGAAGTATAAGGATATTTTTAAAATCTGATCATAATAACATTTTCTCAAACTAGAAAGTCACTAGTAACTCCTTAGTAGAATAGTTAATATCAGTCTGTGATGAGTCTTATCCTACTATTACAAAAAAGTGTTTCCATTTATTTTCAAAACAAGATTTAAATATGATTCATATGTAATCCACTCTTAAATCTGTAATAGTTCACATCAGGATTTTTTTCTTCTTTTTGCATGCAGTACTGAAGAATAAACCCAGAATCTCACATATACTTATCACCACTGAGCAAACTCCTGATCCATTTTACTTTTCTATTTTTAGAAAGAGAGATGTTGATAGAAACAAATAGAAGGAAAATGAAACAGCTTGCAAAGCCCTGCTCTACCATCCATGGAATGCTACTTGCTTTGCCTTTGTTGCTCTCATCTTGTGTTGGACATCCTACCCAGGGCTTCACCTATGGAGGCTCTGACTTACATGTTACCTTTTTCAACCAAGAGGATAGAGTAACATCTTCTATTCCCCTTATGTTACCAGAAGCATCACCTCTACAGGGGTAAAATCCATGTTCCTTACCTCACCAACAGAATTGACTTTTATAAATGAAAACTAGGATGACAGTGTTGATGTAAACATATTTCAGATAGAATTTTATTTCTGAGGAAATGTCTCAACTGTGCTTCAACTCAATAATGTGTGGGGCCATAATTTCTACTTCTGTTAATTCATTTAGTACTAAAAAGAAATCACAGGGTTTTACACTAAATAACAAAAATTTCCATGCAAAAAGATTCTGTAAAACGATATATCCTAATAGAAATTTTCCAAAGACAGTATCTGTTTAATCACTGATTCTAAAAAAAATAAATAAATAAACTACGGAATGACATCGACAAAGATGTATATTCTTGTGGGGTCAAATTTTTAAAGAAACCAGAGTTGCAAGTCCTTAATCAAGGATTAAGGAGATCAAAAATGAACAGATAAATACATTTCATAAGTGGGAGCCCAGTGGTGGTGCA
Source organism: Erinaceus europaeus (assembly GCF_950295315.1). Taxonomy (NCBI): domain Eukaryota; kingdom Metazoa; phylum Chordata; class Mammalia; order Eulipotyphla; family Erinaceidae; genus Erinaceus; species Erinaceus europaeus. The sequence goes on along the minus strand of NC_080179.1, from coordinate 22,995,020 downwards.
TCTGGTTAAATGCACATGTTACCATGAGCAAGGACCAGGGTCCTTCCACACTTCCCACCTGCTTCCCACCTGCAGAGAGGATCCTTTGCAAGCAATGAAGCAGGTCTGCAGTTATCTATATTTCGCTCTCCTTTTCTATCCCTCCCTCTGCTCTCAATTTCTCCATCCTATCTAGTAAAATAGAAAGAAAAAGTTACACAAGTCTCACTGTGAAACCAGATCTTCTTTTGAGATTTTAATCTCATCACATTTTCTACTCAGCATAAAACTGAGTATTGGGGGTGGAGGTGGGCGCACTGGGTTAAGTGTACATGGTATGAAGCCTAAGGATCTTCACCAGGGTCCCGGGTTGAGCCTCTAGCTTCCCACCTGCAAGGTAATAGCTTTACAAGTGGTGAAGCAGGTCTGCACTCTCTCCCTCTCTATCTTCCCTTCTCTCAATTTCTCTCTGTCCTATTAAAAAAAAAAAAAAAAACCCACCAGGAGCAGTGGATTTATAGTGCAGGCACAGAGCCCCAATGATAACCCTGGAGGCAAAAACAAAAACAAACAAAAAACTGAGTATATTTGGTTATCTTCATTCTTCCTTCTTTTTCAGTCTACTCCCAATGAAAGTTCAATGGTCAACTTGTAGAAAGCTAACAAAGAGAAGGCAGAATCCAGTGTTTTCTTATAAATCCTCATCTTCCTTATACTCTCTGTGATACTCAGAATTGCTGACCACCTCCACCTCCAGAGTTCCTGTCACAGCACTTTCTGTTACTCTTCTAGCAACTTTCCATCCTCCACTCCACCTTTTCAGTATCTTGTCCTCTAGGACTTCTTCATCCTCTCTGCAATGCCCTCCTTGGCAACAGTATCTTGTCACATGGTTCCTACAATCAGCTGCATGGAGAAAACTGCTAAATATAGTTCCCTTCAGTCTCAGCCTGAGCTCACATTTCCATCTGTCTATTGAATTTACACAAAAATCCCACTGGAGATTCAAACTCCTCCAAGAGTTACCAACAAACTTGGCATTGATCTGTGCTCCTAAACACTATATTACAATCCTGCTCCTATTATATGTATAGCTTCCAACTCTCTTTGATGTCATCCTCTCTCCTGTGCTTTTATTTCTCTTCCTCTGCTTTTACCCTCCATAATCAATCACTTATCAGTCTCTTTGAATCCCAGCATTTACTCATGTTCTTGCCTTCCCCATCTCATACTTAGATGTCTCTGTACCCATACCTTCCCCAGCAGGCTTCTCTCTCTGTTTGTATCCCTTCCAAATCAACTCTCACACACAGTTTCTTCTCTGCTTATAAGGTGTCCACATCATCAGGTCATCACACCATGAGGCTCATGTCTAGAATCCAAGACTATGGTGTTTCAGGCTCATTATATTCAAGACCCAGTTGAGCTTAAAAAAAAAAAAATTCATTTCCTCTGCTTCTCTTCCTGCAAGCTTCAGCTTAGTTCTTCTTCTTCTAGCGTTTGCCCTTCTTCCGTAGACAGTCAACAGTGTCAGGTTGAGCCTGATGTAAAGTTTCGAGACCTCCTTTGAATCTGGAGAGCTTAGTTCTGAAATAAACCCAACCATAAAACTAACCTAGGGGAGTGGGGGCTCGAACCCAGATCCTAGAACATTGTAACATTTACTCATTTAAACATGCAGATTTCTCAGTCTTTTTTAAGTATTTATTTATTCCCTTTTGTTGCCCTTGTTGTTTTATTGTTTTAGCTATTATTGATGTCATTGTTGTTGGATAGGACAGAAATGGAGAGAGGAGGGGAAGACAGAGAGGAGGAGAGAAAGACAGACACCTAGAGACCTGCCTCACTGCTTGTGAAGCAACTCCCCCGCAGGTGGGGAGCTGGGGGCTCGAACCGGGATCCTTATGCAGGTCCTTGCGCTTTGTGCCACCTGTGCTTAACCCGCTCTGCTGCACTACGGCCCAACTCCCAGATTTCTCAGTCTTAAGCAAGAATCACTGAGTTAAAACATTCTAGTCTAAAATAGCTGATTTAATTATCCACAAGTATATTTTATCCTACACTACTAATGTTGCATATGCAATCAAAATTATAGTGGCAGAAGAAAAAAAGAAAATGTTCAAATTTCCACAACCATTGGATACCTATGTTGAGCTTTCTAACTACGAATTTTTCTTTTCCTTTTAACACCAAACTCCTCTCTTCCAAAACTTTCTGTAGTCATAAATATCTGCCAGAAGATGAAGAGTGTGTTTTCTTTGTCCTCCTCAAAAGGTAGTCCCCACCCACCACCACCAGGTTATGTTGACAATGAGATCAGAAAACCAATTTAGAATAGGAGATTAAGGATCAATCCATCAATAGCTCTTATTTACGAAGAAATCTAACTGAGGCAGAAAATTTAATATTTACATGTCTGTTGCACTTTGCTTTAAACATTAGTTATGTCTATTTAATTGCTATACGTGGAGTGTGGTGTTCAGGGCTCACTTTTTTTCTTTTCTTTCTTATTTTTAGGGTTCAGTACCAGCACTATGAATCCATTGCTCCTAGAGGCTATTTTTCCCATTTTTTTTTTTTTTGCATTGGATAAGACAGAGAAATTGAGAGGGGTGGGGTATAGAGGGAGGAAGAAAGATACCTAAAGACCTATTTCGGGAGTTGAGCTGTAGTGCAGCGGGCTAAGCGCAGGTGGCGCAAAGCACAAGGACCGGCATAAGGATCCCGGTTCGAACCCTGGCTCCCCACCTGCAGGGGAGTCGCTTCACAGGCGGTGAAGCAGGTCTTCAGGTGTCTATCTTTCTCTCCCCCTGTCTGTCTTCCCCTCCTCTCTCCATTTCTCTCTGTCCTATCCAACAACGACAACAACAATAATAACTACAACAATAAAACAACAAGGGCAACAAAAGGGAATAAATAAATAAAATAAATATTAAAAAAAATTTTTAAAAAGACCTGTTTTACCACTTGGGAAGCTACCCCCCTGCAAATGGAGAGCTGGGGGGCCCAACCAGGATCCTTTCACAGGTCCTTGAGCTTCATACTATATGCGCTTAACCCAGTGCACTACTGCCTAGCCCCCCAGGACTCAAATTTTTTATTTAAAAAAAAACTTTTTTAGGGCTCTTATTTTTCTTTTGGACTTTCAATTATTTATTTATTTATTTATTTTAAAAAGGAGACATTAACCAAACCATAGGACAAGAGGGGTACAACTCCACATAATTCCCACCACCAGATCTTCGTATCCCATCCCCTCCCCTGATAGCTTTCCTATTCTTTATCCCTCTGGGAGTATGGACCCAAGGTCATTGTGGGGTGCAGAAGGCTGAAGGTCTGGTTTCTGTAATTGCTTCCCCGCTGAACATGGGTGTTGACTGGTCGATCCATACTCCCAGCCTGCCTCTCTATTTCCCTAGTAGGGTGGGGCTCTAGGGCTCTTAATTTTAAGACCACACAAAATATGTTTCTCAGTCTAATTGTACTGCAACATGTTTTAAATTACATTGGTTGGGATTTTTTAAATGTAAAATTATTTCACATTTATTATAGAAAATAAATTTTAAAAAGCAATGGTAAACTCAGAATCTTTCAACTAGGTGAACGACCACAGTATATAATGGTTACCAACAAAATTACATTTAGGGGGCTGAGTAACAGCACATTAGGTTAAGCATACATAGTAGTATTAAGTGCAAGGACCTTTATAAGGATCTCGGTTTGAGCCCCAGGCTCCCCACCTGCCAGGGTGTTCACTTCACAAGTGGTGAAGCAGGTCTGCAGAGGTCTTTCTCTCCACCCTCTATCTTTCCCTCTCCTCTCAATTTCTCTCTGTTCTATCCATTAAATCGGGGAAGGATGAGAGAGTGATCTGGCTGCAACATCTGTCCACATCTGTCACCCACTGATCGCCAAGGTTGATATGGCTAATCTGGCTGGCTATTCCCTTCCTCCCTTATCACTCCTTATCATTCCCTTCCTCCCTTATCACTCCAAGGCTATTCCCTTCCTCCCTTATCACTCCGCACTTGGTCAAAGAGGACTGCCTTCCCCAAATAGAGACTGACCGACATTAGGCCGAGGGTATTCGAGTGGCTATGCTCCCCTGCTAGAACCTCCAAACAAGCTCTCAAGGTCCAATAAAATGGGAGGGGGGACCAGGAGCAATGGATTCATAATGTATGCACCAAGCCTCAGCGATAATCCTGGAAGCAAAAAAAAAAGTTTAAAAAAGTCACATTTAAATCAAATAGATCTGCCATTAAGTTCCAACTTGACTACTCACTGGAGGTGATCACTTATCCTTAAGTCTTGATTTCTTCATTTCTAAAACTGAACTGAGATACAATTTCATAAGGGAAAGTGGGGTAATATGTGTTAAGCAGTGTACTAAGAAATACTGGTTTGTACTGAATTCCACTGGGGGGGGGCCGCTGAGTATATCCTCAGATTCAAGAATTCTAAGAGCAAGTTGAGAGATAGCTCACCAGTAGAGCATGTGCCCTGAACAAGGCCCCGGCTGTACAGGGGAGCAACATGGATGGTGCCAGGAGAGCTCTACGGATGGTAAAAGGTGAGGTGGAGCCTCTCCTCTCTGTCAACTTCTTTCTCTGCTCCTTCTTTCTGCCCCTCAAAAGTACACCATGAAGGCTGGTCAGGAAGGCTACACAGCAGTGTCACACAAGGTCCGGTGCCCCTTCCCGAGCATTAAGAATAAATAAATAAATAAAACTCTCAGAAAATTAAATCACTATGGAATATATCCAAGTATGAAGAACTTTCAAGTCTGCTGTAGACTTACCTATTTTTTGTGGAAATAATGGCTTAATATAACTATTTTGGGGATACTTAAAATCATCGTTATGGGCGATTATAATAAATGAATGGCTGAAGATGGCATCAGGCCACAATCTTTATCTAATGACTCCAAGTAGGAAGAAAGATGGGGCATGCAGGTTATAATGTTATAATGAGATTTAAAGTATTAATGACAGAATGTCTGAGTTAGAGATAAACTTTCTTATGAGATCTTTTCCATATTTATATTCTGAATTATACTCTTAAAATATACATGTTGTCAAGTCAGTAGACATGATTTGCAACAATATGCAACGGACATAATTTTACCCAAAATACACTAAGGGAAAGAGAACAAGTGACTAGATTCTTATTATAGGATCCCTTCTAACATAGGCTACTCTGTGCCCTTATCCTGTGAAACTTGATTTCCTAACACCAGGCTGGGTTAAAACTGACAAGAATCACCAAAACCTTTTCCACGCCCCTCATCTATCCGAAATATTAAAGAACTCCTTTTGAGAACACATGCAGCTGATTGCCTCTCCTCCTGCAACCATTTTACCTTTCCACTAAATTCAGTGCATTTTTGGATCTTTGTCAAAGAAGAACCTTCCTCATGTAGGTTCAAAAAACAGGGCCTTCCTTTAGCATGTTCATCTCTGAACATCTGGTACCCTGTGGTATAACACACTTTCAAGCAAGATTAACAGCATGACTGAATCCATACGATTATTAAATGCTTAACTTTATCACTGCATGGCATATGATTTGACTTTGAAATACTTGATTGGGCAACACTATATAAAGGCAGTGTAGGTGAAAGTGATACTTTGCATTTATTAAGTACCTGCTGTGTTTTTTTTTTTCACTTTACAAATGTCTTTAATTCTTAAGAAGCCCTGTAGTCTACTCACTAGGGTTTGTTTGCCCTGGCTCTGTCACAACTCCAACTAAACTGTTCTAGCACCTGCTCTATTTTTTTTTTTTCTGTCTGTAGCTCACATTTCCCTATACTACAAATCCTTGGTTGGCAAACCAAAACACGTAGAGTTTTTAACATGAGAAATTAATCTCTTTGTCAACTTAGTATCAATATTAATTAGTTGGTTGCTGTTCTTATGTTCCAGAGAGGGATGTATGGTTTTATTTCCCAACACAATAAACTGAGTTATTCTGGAGGCCTGATTCTCCAGACTGATTTTCACACAGTTTCCATTTTATTGTGATAATTGTCAACCTCTCAACAATGCCCTTTAAGGCAGTAAGCTTTTTAAAAAGTTAAATATGAACACTGCTCAAATTGATGATAACCTGTGTTTCTTAACACCTATAGTAAACTAACAGAAATCAAATTATATAAGACCCTGTGAATGTCACAGGATTGAGACAATGAGGTCAGTACTGTTATTCATGATTTCTTCATGTTACAAAAATTTAGTAATGCCTAGATGCACTGGACAAGTCAGAAAAGTGTAATATAACTGCTGTAATATAAGCAAACCCTCCCTAAAAAGAAACCTAAATTCCACTTCACATTAACAAATTCTCAAAAGGCATGCCCAACTTGTCTCTGAGAAAACATAAGAGCTATTCCTAGCTCTCTTTCACTTTAATAAGTTCGACTTATTTTAACTTGAAACATTGGAAAAGTGAAATGGCCAAAGGCAGGTCTCATGGAGAAAAAAGGAAAAAAAGCAAAGTGCTGGCAATTCTTAAACAGGCTAATCAGTCTCTGAAAAGTCAATAGCAGGCAGGGCCATGAATCAATTTTTCAATCAGTTTATCATGGTTAATTGAAAATTTTTCTGACTATTCCAAGGTTTATATCACATCCATAATTGGAAAACTTGAAAATCATTATAGCAGAAAGGTTCAGGACCAAACAAAGGTCAACTGCAATCAAAACAATTAAGAACCAAGTTAGAAGGGAAGCAAGTGGCATGGCAGTCCTTGCAGCCATTCTTCTGTAACAGGAAAGCACGCTGATTTGGTCTTCAGGGGAACTCTATCTAGTTTAGGACAGGGGAGTCATAAGATCAGAATAAGGCATTTTACCTTCCTGGAGTTCAGTTCTGCTTCTTACTAAATAAAGAAAAAGTCTGCATTTACTGAATGTTTACAGAGCATACTGCTCACTGTAGTATATGGAGAACTGTCAAGAAATTGTGAGGATGTGGTTGAGCTTGGCAGGGCTCACAAAGCACCCTGCATTCCCGACACTATGGCCTATCTACATAATCATTGTTTTGCCTGAAAGATCCCCACCCATTCCATTCCTTTGATCTTCTTTCTACCCTCAAGACCCTCCCTGTCTCCAGAGTATTATTATTAATCCTACCAGTTAAAACCCTCACAACAGTTGCTAAGGAAGTTCCTACCTTTCCAGCCCACTTTTGCCTTTCTCCGCCCCCTTTTCTAGCCATTTCCGTTTCTGACCTGCCACTTCCGGGTCTGCCTTTTAAAAGCTTTGGCTCTCTGATCAATAAAGGTATTGCATTGCTTCGCCACATGTTTGGTTCTTGAGTCATCACCCTAGCGTCGCTGAGTGAGTAGCAGCCCAGGCTGGCTCCAGTCGAGTTCTCTCCAGCCCAGAGAGTACGCACCAGGAAGAGGCACCCCCATGCTAGTCCAGCAGAGAACTCTGCTGTATGTTGTATTTTTTCCTTATATGCAGACTTACAGAGATACAATCCATTTACCATATAATTCATTTATAGGAAAATACAGAAAGTCAACCATTTTCAGAATGTTTGCAGAAGTGTGAGGTCATGCTATAATTAACTTTAGAGAGATTTCTATCATCCCCTAAAATTCATCTTGCTATGAACAATTAATCCTGTTTCCCTACTAGGCAGCTGCTAATTTACACCTGTCCCTATGATTCACCTTTTCTGGACATTTCCTATAAAAGGAATCACATCATCCACTCTTTTATTAGTGAGACTTGGTCGTTTCTGCCTTGTGGTTTTATAAATAAGCTAGTTTTGCACATTTCCAGTGCAAGTTTTGGTGTTTTTTTTTTTTCTCTTTAGTATGTCCCTAACAGTACAATTTCTAGATTCCAAGTCAACCATGAGGAATTATCAACCTCTAACCTAAAGCAGCTGCTCCATTGTAAATTCCCACCAGCTGCTAGAGGATGAGCCCACTGTCCTGGTAAGTCCAGGCCATTGTTTCCATGAGGTCCAAGTGGGTTGAGCCCCAGCTTTCCCTTTGGGTCGAGACAAGGGCAGGTTCGCCTGACCTCCTGAACTAATGATGGAAGGCTTCTCCAGAATCGGGGCTACCTTCCTGCACATGTCCCCCTCTCCCCTTAAAACACAGGCCACAAATTACTGTATATTATGTTTGGCCAAACTTGAAAAAAATCCACAAACTCCTGTTACTCAACCCCCTCCTTCTCCCCTTGCCCTGAGGTGCCTAAAATTTATCCCCAGGGAAATATGCATTGTGAAGCTTGTGATAAAACCTTGTATGGTAACTTTCGACTTGTGATCAAATAGTTTGCAGATCAAAATGTGACTATGCATTGTGTTGCTTTGTGTTTGGGTTAATGATTACCTTGACCTTCTCCCTGGGTAATGGGTATATGTACTTTCTTTCTCTTTCAATTAATGAGTTGCCCCACTGAGGCTCTCCCAGAGCTGACTGATTGTCTCTCTGAGCACTCTGCCGTCAGCACGCAGAGCTACTACCCCAGGACTCCCAGGGGGCTGCTCTGATCCTCGCCTCCTCCACTGGCCAGGGGGGCAGGGGGCCTGGAGCAGATAGCCCACAACCAGCATTGTATGCAATTTCTCCACATCCATACCAACACTTGAAATACCGATCTTTTTGAGAGGCCATTGCAGCGGGTGTGAAACGGTATTTCGCTACAGTCTGACTCCCATGAATCTCTCTTGCAATATCTTATTCAATCATCACAACAATGCCATGAGGTAAGAATCAATTCCTGTTCTTATCTAGTGCACAAAGAAACTGGATTGGAGAGGGTAAACAACTATTCAAATTGAATCTTAGGCAAGAACTGCCTCGCCATGTCCCCTTTAATCCACACACAACAACAAGGCCTCACAGAATCTTAAGGATGCTAAATAGCCAGGCCGCTAAGGCCTCAGCTGTGGTACTCTGTGGCTTAGCAGTAGAATGCAGGCTTCACATGTGTGAGGCCTTGGGTTTGATGCTCACACCACATAAAGTGACTGGTCTTTCCCTCCCATTCTCAAAAAAAAAAAAAAAATCTGTTAGGGAGTCAGACAAAGTGTAGAGGGTTAAGTGCATGTAGCACAAAGCGCAAAGACTGGCTTAAGAACCCAGGTTAGAGTCTGAGGCTCCCCACCTGCAGAGGAGTCGCTTCACAGGCGGTGAAGCAGGTCTGCAGGTGTCTATCTTTCTCTCCCCTCTCTCTCTGTCTTCCCCTCCTCTCTCCATTTCTCTCTGTCCTATCTAACAATGACAGCATCAATAACAACAACAATAATAACTACAACAACAATAAAAAACAAGGGTAACAAAAGAGCAAATAAATAAATATTAAAAAATCTGTTCTGTAGGTGAATTTACTTTCTAACTTCAATATCAGAATCAGATGGGTTTCTGAGTGGGAGATTCATGTCTTCTTCATAACGATAATGTGACTACATAAAGGCTCAGGTGAACTGAGGTCAGATGTGAGGTCTACCTCAAGTAAGTATACATTACCTAGCTGAGTTATAACATATTTGCCCATATCCAACCATTCTCAGACTCAGAAAATGTTAATTTCATGTTTCTTGAGTATTTTGTGAGTTAACCTTATTTCAGATGCTCTATTTATTTCCCTCTGCTTATTTTCGCTTTACCTTCTTTTTCTCATCTATCAAGTTTTATCTAGCTCCTTATTTGCATTTTAAGACATCTCAAATATTTTCCAAAGTAAACAGGCATAGTAAAAAAAAAAAATGTTTTTAAGTAAGCTTCAAAATAGCCCACAGCTGCAGGCCCTTTCATTAGATTGTGTACTTTTCCCAAGGAAACTCTTCTCTAAGAAACAGAAAGCATTGCTCTTCTTTGTACCTTGGCAGGAGCGAAAATGCTTTTATAGTATTTTAAATTAGACAAGCTTTCCAAAGTAGTTTGGTGAAAGAGATAGAAAGGAAGTAACTTCCCAGCAGGATAAAAGGGAGAAAGCAATGATTCATTTGTACACTCTTGAATATATGCAAAGGTTTCTTCTTCTATAGTATCTCTTTGAGATTGTTTATGTATAAAATTTCTCAATACTTTCCAATGAATGAATGCTGGTGCTGAAGGCCACAGTTAACTAGAAGATTGGAAATCTGCCTAGAAAAAGTATTCTATATTTCTGTGATTTTTCTCATATTTTATAAATACTTCTTTAGACTGCACAGTCTATAGCTATCCTTTAATTTCTAGGATTTTTACTTTACCTAAAGATAAGAGCACTTGTGCCAAAAGGTGCATTTATTTATAATCTGGGCCCCTGTGCATGGTAATGTGCCCTTAGCCAGGTGTGTCACCTAAGAATTTTTCTTTTTCTTTTTTTTTAAAATTGTCTTTATTATCTGTGTTTATTGGATAGAGACATGCAGCAATGGAGAGGGAAGGAGAGATAGAGAGGGAGAAAGACAGAGACACCTGCAGCAAAGCTTTCCCCCTTCAGGTGGGGAGTAGGGGCTCAAACCCAGGTCCTCGCATATTGTAACATTTACTCAACCAGGTGCACTGCCACCCATCTCCGTAAGATTTTTTCTTAGCTTCACAATGTAAAAAGTATCGCCCACCGTATGGAGAAGGCATAGAAACTGGGGAAGCTAGCACGGAAGTTTCTGAGTTCTCCCACAGTGAACAAAAAGGCAAAATGAAAAACTATGTGTCGTGCTACCTTTTGGTTTAAAAGGATTAAACACTAATACTGTGGCAGGGAAGTGGTGCACCAAGTTGAGCACACAAGCAACCATGTGAAAGGACTTAGGTTCAAGCCTCCAGTCCCCACCTGCAAAGAATAAACTTAGGAGCCATGATGCAGTGCTACAGCTGCCTGGCTTTCTCCCTCCCTCTCTATCTCCACCCCCCCTCCTCAATTTCATTCTGTCTCTTTTCTAAATAAATAACATTTCAGAGAGACACCTGCAGCACCCCCTCCACTCCCAATTTCTCTCTGTCCTATCAAACAACAACAAAAACAAAAAAAAAGGTCACTAGGAGCAGTGGATTCCTTGTGTAGGTGCAGAGTCACACTGATAGCTCTGGTGGCAAATCATTATTATTACCAATATCATTATTATTTCTTACCAGGGAGAAAGCATGTGAAAATAATTTTTAAAAATGTGTTTCTAGGAGTAGTAGGCAGGTTGGATTTTCATTGTATTCCTTCATGCTATCTAACTTCTAATTTCTGCTAGAAAAATCTGTCAATGAGAATGAGCAAGAACTCAGTCTACCCAACTAATTACAAAGAATTTCTTAAGTTCTTGGTGCTCTTGTTCGACCACATATTCACTGAAACAAAAGCAAGGTCTGTGCCCCAGTAGGAACAAGGCAGTTCAACAACACAACAGACTACAAACCACCTCTGGCCCATGTCTGTACTTTGAGTCATTTTATAAAATAGCAAAGCAGATCAGGCATTAGAAAAGCAAGTCCCCTTGTCTTAGTGGACATATTTCAGAAAATCCTCACCATGCAAAACTAGCTAAATGGCATAGAAATAGTTGATCTTGGGAGAGAGAGTCTAGGCTTATAGGTCATTTTCTAATGCAAGCTGCAACTGACAAGGTACAGTTACAAAACCTGGAAAATTAATGGGACCTTTAAAAATATGTAAACACCATTTCCTAGAGGGGATTGCACTTAGAGAAAATACAAATCATGAGTTTTAAAAGGATTGTGTAGAGCTGTACACATTTAATTGAGATTTTTAAAGCTAGGGTCTGCAGGATTCATAACCGAAAGGACAAGACTTGTGTGAGTAATGGCTCCAATTCTGGAAGAAATGAAATTGGCTCTGTCCTACAGAAGGGCTATATTTATTCTGGAACCTCACTTTAGCACAGAAACTCAAGAGAAGAATTCTGTCTTCCTTTAAAAAAACAATGAGAGTTTCTTTGAGGCACTGATGCCTTGCAGTCCCACTCTACAACCATGAGAACAGTAATATATCAAGACCCTGGTATATTTTTAAAGTAACAATACTCAATGCAGAGGCAGAATCATACGTTTTAAAAACATTAGCTTTAAACTCAGACTGTCTCTATACAAATCTGCACTCTTAACAGTTACCAACTCTGGGACTCCGAATACATTACTTCAATTCTTTGTACCTTGGTTTCCTCCCTGTGATACAGAGATGTAATAGAAACTGCCATATAAGGAATTTGTGAATTCATTAAGAATATGACAAATGAGCATCTAGCACTTTTTTTTTATCTAATACCTATCACAGGGAGATGAGAAATTGTGCCCATAAGTCAACAAGTATACCGTAAACCACTAAACCCCAATAAAACGGCAAAAAATAATGATTATTATGTTGATGATTATTATGTTACCATTCTTGTTTTGTTATGTCTCCTTGTTGTTCACATTCTATCTCCTTTCTACATAGACACCATATATATATATATATATATATATATATATATATATATATATATATATATGTATATATATATATGCTAAATTAAAAGAGTAGGTTATATCCTAGATATCATTATACATGGGTTAAAGCTTAAACTATAGTTCAGAATTACACAGAATACATGATGATATGAAATCTACTCAAGGAAATATTTTGATGACTTCTATAACCAATGAGCATGGCTAGCTGTTTCATGTGACATAGTTTTTAAACTTTAAAATGTTACTCAGTTGGTTATTTTACCAAAAACTTAGTATTGGGGACACTTCTTACAAATACTTCAAAATAAACATTAGTTTAATTCATGGTTATTAAACTGAAAATCAGAGCTACTGTGGTTTTACCCCAAGGCCTTATTCGCAAATACTCTAAACTTTGCTTTGTGTTTTTTCCTTTGATTTGAATACTCAATATTTAGGTAGTCTGGCTGTTCAGTTCTTGTTGCATGATACTTGATACTTAAAAATAAGTATGCACACCATACTGTATTATGAAGCTTAATAATATATAATTTAAAATAATGTTACATTGAATATGTGTTCCCCACACCCGATTTCTGGTAGCTACCATGAATTTTCTGTTTGTCATTTACCATCATTTTAAAGGTATTATTTTTTTAGGGGGGGGGGTCACATGGTGGCACAGCCAGTTGAGTACATACATATATTATTATGTGAAATGACTGGCTGAAGGCCCCAGTCCCCATCTCAAGGGGAACTTCACTAGTGGTGAAGCAAGTCCTGCAGGTGTCTCTCCTTCTCTCTCACTCTCAATCTCCTGCTCCCTTCTTGATTTTTCTCTGTCCTACTGAAAGAAAGAATGGGGTGGTAGATAGCGTACTGGGTTATGCAAAGAGACTCTTTCATGCCTGTGGCTCTGAAGTCCCAGGTTCAATCCCCAGCACCACGATAAGCTAGAGCTGCTAAGTGCTTTAGTAAAAAAAAAAAAAAAAAAAAGAAAGAAAGAAAGAAAAGGGGGAAAAAAGAAAGAAAAGAAGGGGCTAGCTGGTTGCACACTTGGTTGAGTGCACTTGTTACAACGCACAAGGACCCAAGTTCAATGCCCCAGTCCCCACCAGCAGGGGGAAAGCTTTATGAGTTGGTACAGTGCTGCCTCTCTCCCTACCGCCCCCTTCCATCTAAATTTTTAGGCTGTCTCTATTCTCCAATAAATCAACAGAAAGAATTTTTTAAAGAAGAAGAATGGGGGAGTCAGGCAGTAGCACAGCAAGTTAAGCGTGGGGCAGAAGGATCCCAGATCAAGCCCCCGGATTCCCACCTGCAGGGGAGTCGCTTCACAGGCAGTGAAGCAGGTCTGCAGGTGTCTCTTTCTCTCCCCCTCTCTGTCTTCCCCTCCTCTCTCCATTTCTCTCTGTCCTATCCAACAATGACATCAATAACAACAACAATAACTACAACAATAAAAGAACAAGGGCAACAAAAGGGAATAAATACATAAGTAAATATTAAAAAGAAGAAGGAGGAGGAAGTAGGGAGGAGGGAGAGGAGGAGGGAAAGGGAAATATGGCCGCTGCGAGCAGTGGATTTATCTTCCAGGCACAGAGCCCCAGAGATAACGGGGGTGGCAATAACAAAAAGAAGAAAATAAAAAAAAAAGTTTTTGTTTTGCTTATTTCATATGAAATACATATGTCAGAGAGAGAGTCTGAGAAAGAGAGAGAACCAGAACAATACTAGAGTATATATGGTGGTAATGGGGAACCTCAGAACCAGAACAATACTAGAGTATATATGGTGGTAATGGGGAACCTCAGAACCAGAACAATACTAGAGTATACATGGTGGTAATGGGGAACCTCAGAGATCCAAGTCCCTTATGCTACCAGTTGAATTATTTCTCATGAAGCCACTTACCTCCATTTAAAAAACATCTCAAATTTATCCCTAAATGTTCTATTACTTAGCTTTACTTTTAAATTTTGTATTCTTCTGCCTGTTGGGTCCTTAACATCTATAAATTTACTCTGTTGATGTTTGAACTTTATGGAAACAGTAACCATCTGGGTATAATGTTCAGCATTTTGCTTATTTTCAATTGATGTTTTATTTCAAGACTCATATATGCTGTTCATGTTCGTTGCTATATAATATTCTAACCCATGAGTGCATACCATGTATTCATTTTCCTGTCTACAAATAGGTCAAAGTTTTCCATTCTCCTGTGTAGCGATGTATGGATTTCTTTCTTGTACTTACAATTACAAACATTACTGCTGTTCAAAACACTTTTTTTCATATTTATTCCCTTTTGTTGCCTTTGTTGTTTTATTATTGTTGTTATTGATGTCATTGTTGGATAGGACAGAGAGAAATGGAGAGAGGAGGGGGAAGACAGAGGGGGGAGAGAAAGAGAGACACCTGCAGACCTGCTTCACCGCTTGTGAAGCGACTCCCCTGCAGGTGGGAAGCTGGGGGCTCGAACCAGGATCTTTACGCCGGTCCTTGTGCTTTGCGCCATGAGTGCTTAACCCGCTGTGCTACCACCGGACTCCCCAAAACATTCTTGTAAAGGCCTTAGTATGGAATGTAAAAAAAAATTTTTTTCTATATATGGAATGCTCTAAGTATGGAATTGCTAGATTATAAGATATAAAAATATTTTGTATTGTAAGAAGGTATCACTTTCTTTTCTGAATTGGCTGTCTACATCTATCCCCAACAATTATTTGTAAGATAAGGCATGCAGTAGGCCCATGTCCTGAATAAAATATGACATTAGGAGTGTTTTTAACTTTAGGATGATCTATTTCTAAATTCCTATGGGATAACATGGAACTTCACCATCTTCTGTTTTACATGTTGAGCATCTTTGATATTTCAAGGTCATTTGTATTTCTTCATCTATGAAAGTTTCCTTGTCATATGTATCTGCAGAAAGTATTTATATCAATACCTATCATTAATAAATTATATGTCTTAAAATATAAATTTTGCCAGTAATAAGAAGCTTTATGTTTCCACTTCATTAATGGTCTTCTCTGATGAGCAGATATACTTAAATTTAATACAGCTGACCTTACTCTTTTAAAAACTTTATGGATTGTTTTGAAATTTGTTTCAGAAAAGCTTGGATATTCAAAAGTACAATTTTCTGATGAGTCACAGAATTTTAATACCAGTGGTTTGAATACAATATGAGGAATACAAATCTCGCAATACATATGTCGGGTTGTTGGAAAATATGTGGTATATTTTTCTATGCAAAAATGCACCATGACTTTTCTGACAACCCAATATATACATATTTGGATAATCTGATAAAGAGATTCACAAAAAGAGACACAAAGACTCTAATCACCCAGCTATCCTAAACCCTGGTGAACTGTCCTGAGGGATAATAGATTTGATTCCATGTCTCACCTGAAACCCACTCACCACTTGTGCTCCAGTCACTGCTTAGAAAGCTCTGGTTGAGATGATATCTAGGATCTCTTCAAAATCTATACACCTTTTATCCCCAGCCTATTAAATTCTTGCAGTGTTCATCAGTAGAAAACCCAGGCATATGATATGGCCTCAAACTGTTTCTTACTCTCTCTTTATTGTCCAAACATAAACTAGCTACATTATTATTTTTTTTAATTGGTACTACTCTCCCCCCCTCATTTTATAGGATAGGACAGAGAAAAATTGAGAGAGATGGGGAAGATAAAGAGGGGGAGAGAAAGAGAGACACTTACAGACCTGCTTCACTGCTTGTGAAGCGACTCCCCTGAAGGTGGGGAGCTGGTGGCATGAACCAGGATCCTTAAGTGGGTCCTTGTGCTTCATACTATGTGCGCTTAGCCCCATGCGCTACCACCCAACCCCCCCTACATCATTTTCTCTTCACTCTGCATTTAGAAGTGCCAACAGGTTCATTTCTTCATCTTGCATTCTCAACAGGTTAGACTGCCTTCCTATGTTGTGCATATGAGGATGGTAAAAATGAGTGCTTATATTAACAATGATAATAAAACCAGAAGATAGGCAGTCCTTCTTTGCTGATGAATATCGAGATCTGAACGACTAAAAGAAACCATGGTTGAGATGAGACTGCATCTGAACTTAGACAAGGATGCCCAGCATCACCATTATTATTCAGTAGAATCCTGGAGGCTCCTCATCAATACATTCAGGCTGAAAAGTGATATAGAAGGCATATATAATGGAAAGGAATATGTAAAGCTGTCACTATTCACTGATGACATAATATGCATAGGGAATTCCAAAGACTGCAGAAAAAAAAAAAAAAAAACTACTCGGTTGGTGTATTACATCAAAGTAAAAGACTGGGGGTGTGAAGAGGTGACAGTGTTCCAGACCTGGAACATGACGGGCAGGGGAGGACTTAGTAGGGGTTGTATTGTTATGTGGAAAACCGGGAGATGTTAAGCATCTACAAGCTATTGTATTTTATAACTATCAACCATTAATCCCCAATAAAGAAATTAAAAAAAAACTACTTGAAATAATAAATTCAGTAAAGCAGCAAGATAAAAAATTAATACCATAAATCTGTAGCCTGAGTGTGAGGAAATGGAATTGAAGAACTTAATCATATTTATAACTGAACTACTCCCCCCCCCAAAAAAAATGCCCTGGAGTGAATCTCACAAAGGAAGGAAAACTATAGGAAAAACTATAAGCCATGGTTAAAAGAAATACAAAATGACACAGAGACAGAAAAGCATTCCTTGTTCCAGGGTTGGAAGAAAAAACAGTATTAAAAATGGCAATGCACCAAAGCAATCTACAGTTTTAATGGGCTCCCTATCAAGATCCCAATGACATTTTTAAATGTCATTTAAAAAAAAAAAGGAAGTAACACATTCCCTAACTCAGTTGATACTACAAAGCAATAGTAATTGAAACAGCATGATACTAAAATAAAAATTAACTTTTGGATCAATGCGACATAACTGAGAGTCCAGAAATAAGCCCACCCATATACAGGTCACCTAGCGGATGACCATGGGGCTAAAATGATTCAGTGGGGTGACTATAGAAGGTGTCTTCAATACTGGAACAACTAGACAGCCACATGTAGGGGGAAAATAGACCATGGCTTAACAACGAGCACCAAAATTAGATCAAAATGGAGCAAAGACTTAGATATAAGGCCAAACACTACAAAATATGTAGAAGAAAACATTCGTGAAATACCGCAGGCTTTCATCAAAGATGTATTTGGAGACTCAATGCCATGGGCATGGGAAATGAAAACAAGGGTAAATAACACTAACAAGCTTCTACAAATCAAGAGCAAACTGCACAAGGATAATCTGGCAAGCCAGGAATTGGGAGAAGATATTTACACATCATATATCCAATAAGCTATCGATATTAAACATCTATGAAGAAGTTGTACAGCTCAACAAAAGATAATAATAAACCAATCAAAAATTGGGCCAAAGAATAGACAGCAGTCTAAAGAAGACATACACACGGCCCACAGACATGAAGAGATGCTTCACTTCACTTATTAGTAGAGAAATGCAAATTAAAATCATACTGGGAGCAGGGCAGTAGCACACTGGGTAGTGCAAATAATATGAAGTTCACGGACCCACACAAGGATCCCAGTTTGAGACCCTGCTACCCTCCTGCAGGGGAGTCACTTCACAAACAGTGAAGCAGGCCTGCAGGTGCCTGTCTTTCTTTTTCCTTCTTTATTTCCCCCTCCTCCTCTCTCAATTTCTCTCTGTCCTATCTAAGAAAAATGAAAAAAAAAAAAAAAGGCCACTAGGAGCAGTGGATTCATACTGCAGGGACTAAGCCCCAGCAATAACCCTGGAGGCCAAAAATCAAAAATAATAAAAATAAAAACTATATATGGAATCGGGGAGTAACGCAACAGGTTAAACACAGGCAGCGCAAAGCCTAAGGACTGGCTTAAGCATCCTGATTGGAGCCCCTGGCTCCCCACCTGCAGGGGAGTCTCTTCACAGGCTGGAGAAGCAGGTCTGCAGGTGTCTATCTTTCTCTCCCCCTCTGTCTTCCCCTCCTCTATCCACTTCTCTCTGTCTTATCCAACAACAACAACAACATCAATAACAACAGCAACAATAAAACAACAAGGGTAACAAAAGGGGATAAATAAATACTAAAAAATTTTAAATAAAAAAGTAAAAACTATACTGATATTCCACCTCACTCCTGAAGACAATGACCTACCACAACAAAACAAGAAATGCCATGTGTTGGCGAAGTTGTGGAGAAAAAGGGAACTCTGTTCCACTGCTGATGGGAATGCAAACTAGTATAGCCCCTTTAGAAGACAGTGTGGAGAGTCCTTAAACAAATGAAAATAGGATAACCTTAGGTACTTATCCAGATACATTACATTTCAATAAGGAAAGGGCACAGGATTATATTTCTCTTAAGGTAGAGGAAAGCAGCAGGAATTCAATAGGAAAAAAAAACTAGCATAAAATTTCAGTGAGATAAGGGCTAATCTCATGTTATTTACTTCAAACAACTTTTACTTTGTTCCAACAATTAAATGCATCGTAACTGCTTTAAAAGCTAAATGTGGGTGCTCTCTAATTAAAAGTTAGAAATTTACAAATGAGGAAACCAGAAGTCTTAGAAATAAACAGTAGATAAATCATTTAAAGTCCTTGAGGAAACTACGATCGTTGTGTGTGTTGGCAGAAGAGCAAGAAGTATTATTTGAAGAACAAGGTCTAGCAGCTTGAGCTCCTTGGAGACATGGAGAAAGAAGAAAGTAGAGGAAAGAAATGCACTAACCTTAGACGTTCATTTCCTTAAGAAAATAAAAGACCATCCTCACATGACATTTAAATAGTTCCCATACTTACCTGTATAGTATATAACTCCTCTCTTATAAACCAATCCCTGGCGCACAGACAGGAAGGGTGAAGGCAAAAGGCCCTGTGTTTCAGAAGCTGCACAGACATTTGGTAAAAACTTTCATTTTTAAACTCTACAAAACACCCTGAAAGGTTGGGAAGGTGAGAAAATTTAGCATCCAAGTAAAATAAGTAAAGAGGTCAAGGACAACTTCTGGATGGTTTCACTTGTGTGGACTCCAGATGACTAAAACAAATGGCCTTGCAAAAACCATGGTCCAAATGTCTCTTAGACCTTCTGAGCACAGTAGAGGCATAGAAATTTAGTGTGTGTGGGTGTGTGTGGGGATGGGGGTGTCTCCATTTCCTTTTTACAATTTCTTTATTGGGGGATTAATGTTTTACAGTCAACAGTAAATACAATAGTTTCTACATGCATAACGTTTCTCAGTTTTCCACTTAACAATACAACCCCCCACTAGGTCCTTTGTTATCCTTTTCTGGCGGGGTGGGGGGTGGCGGCGGCTCTATTTCTAAAAGCTACAAATGACTGAATTCATAGGAGATCTGAACAAAGACAATAGTACACAGTAGAAAGGTGGAAAAGAAAAGCGTCCCAACTGTTTGCTACTTCTTTTGACTGTAGATGGTGGACATAACCAACACTTGGTATAGCATAATGGCTGACACTGGCCTCCCTCATAATAAGAGCTTGAAGACTATAAATCAAGGGATGAGGGAAATGGTTTGATTATTACTCTCAGGCTGACAGCTGGTTTATCATTTGTTTGTTATGGACAGGAGAGATTGCAATGACAGAATAATGAACAGAGAGACCTACACTGAAAAAACTCCCTTATCTAGAACAGGCTGTAACACCAACGGATTCTCCATGTTTCTTACCAAAAATAAATCTCTCCAAAGACTTTACTGACCAAAAAGTTCAGGACCCAAAGCTAGGAGCAACATAGTAGGCTTTGTACTGATTAAATTTTACTATTATTTTGTATTTTTGTATTTTTACTGCCACCAGAATTATCACTAGGGTTCAGTAAAAATTATCACTAGGGTTCTGTAAAAAATGGCGACTAATCCCTAGCACTGCAAAAACGGTATCATCTGTTTTCCATCTACACCATGCCTCAGCCTCGCGTGAGCTTAATGTGCAGCTTGGCGATACGAGAATCTGGCATGAAGCCCAGCCAGTCTATCTTGGCGTTACTCTTGATCGCACTCTGACATTTCACAAACATCTCATAAAAACTGCAGCAAAGGTGGGCGCGAGGAATCACATCATTGCAAGACTGGCCAGCTCCTCATGGGGCGCGAGCGCTTCCACACTACGATCATCCTCTCTGGCATTATGCTATTCCACTGCAGAATACTGTGCCCCAGTATGGTTCCGTAGCCCCCATGTCCACTTGGTCGATTCCAAATTATATTCCTCCATGAGGATAATTTCTGGAACCATCCATTCCACCCCGGTCCCATGGCTGCCAGTTCTTAGCAACATCGCCCCGCCAGATATTCGTCGGGATGCGGCATCATCTAAGTTCATTTCCCACGTCTACGCTCGACCGGACCTGCCAATATGCGCGGATATCTTCGCCCACCCTGTCCAACGCTTGACGTCTCGTCACCCAATCTGGTCCCCTATGCCTACACTGAACTTCTCTGTTCCAGACTCTTGGAAACAGAGTTGGCAGTCAGCTGAGGTAAAGAACAAACACCTCATCACAGACCCCTGCAAGCGTCAACCCGGCTTTGACCTAGCACGTTATGATGGGGCCCTCCTCAATCGCTATCGAACAGGCCATGGCCGGTGCGCCACTATGTTCCATCGCTGGGGAGCCAGAGACGACCCGAACTGCCCCTGCGGCTCCAGACAGACTATGACCCACATAGTCAACGACTGCCACCTCTCCAGATTCAAAGGAGGTCTCGAAACTTTACATCAGGCTCAACCTGATGCTGTTGACTGGCTACGGAAGAAGGGCAAACGCTAGAAGAAGAAGAAGGGCCAGCACTACAAAAATTCACCACTCCCAGCAGCCTTTTTTTCCATTTTTTTCGTTCAAATTTTTATGAGATAGGACAGAGAGAAGTTGAGAGATGAGAACATAGACAGAGGGAAAGACAGACACCTGCAGATATACTTCACCACCTGTGGAGTAGACTCACTCACTGCAGGTTGGGAGTGAGGGTTTGAACCTAGATCTTTGCACTTGGTAACTGTGCACTTAACACAGTGTGCCACTACCTGTCTGCCCATCAGCTTTTATTAAGTGGTGCATTCTAATCTCTCCCAGAATTACTGAAAATCTCAAGACTATGAAACACAAAAAGTCTTAGAATTATCTCTATAGATAGTTAACTCCACAGGTCCAGCAGATGGTTAACATCTCAGTACTAATATAGGTAATATATAACACCGCAAACTAGTTACTAGGCCAGTGTGTGTCTGTGTGTCCCTGTGTGTAAGAGTTATGTAAGTCTATAGATGAGACTCAGGGCTCAGTTTAGAATTTAAAATACAAAGCTCCCCACTTTAAACAATAATAACATAACATACATAAATAATTGTGAGAAATACCCTCTGAAATACCCTCTGTTCCATTCCTAGGAACATATCTAACAATACTTTATTGTTGCATACATGTACAGTACTTTTCATGCCGGTGAGGATAACATGTTAAAAAAACAAGAACCTAAATGTCTGTCAAGAAACGACTGATTCTCAATCGTATTCATTCTTGCAGTAGACTATTACAAAGACATTAGAAATGATTACATAAAACTATTCTTTACTGACAAAAAAAGATGGTCAAATAATGCAAATGAAAATGCAGCTAGGTCACAGAGCGCTACAGTATGATGCCGACGTTATTTGCCAGAGAAATCATGCATTCTCTGAGCTGATATTGAGGCCTGCTGAGGGGGGAAAGGGGAGCTTATGTTTCCAAACAGAAGGAAAAACAGCACATGCCAGAGCCTTGGGTAGAGGGAACATGGAGAATTAAGGGCAGAGACTGCTAGAGAAACCTAAAGAATGAGGAAGGAACAAACCATTCGAGTTTGGAATTAAGAAGTCTGGTTTTTGATTAAGTACTTTATGTTGTCTTTTTAAATTCTTTCTACTTGCTTATATGTACTTACTGAGTCACTGTAGACTGCTACGCACATTAACTTTAAGGGATATATTTCCACCTAACTTATGCATATATGTGCATGTGTGCCCTATCTCATGTGCCCTGGTCTATATCTAGGTTTTATCACTCTGTCAGGAAATGTGTCACCTGAAATGGAACTTAGGAGTCCTATGAGCTAGGAAAGGTCTCGCCCGAGTACTGGAGCTAGAGGGTTGACATTCTAGGCCTGGAGTCTCTGGACACAGTCTGAAGTGAAATGTGCTGAGATGGCATTGGTTGCACTGATCTGGTTGAGTTCAGAGAATGGTATGGATCAAAAGAAGCACAAAAGAAAACGAGAAAAGCCTTAAAGAGTCCATACAAGCCTTACCATGATTTATGTCATTTAATGCTATTTACAAATAACTCTATCTTATATTGATAAGACCAGTTGCTTCTGGTCTGCCTAGTCTACCAGATAACCTCCAAACTGACTTACTATTTCAGCTCCCTCAATCACTCTAAGCCTAGCCCTGTCAGATAAAGTAAGGATTACAAAAGCTGGATAAGGGCAAGAGACCAGCACATTTTAATGATGGCCCTCACTATCAGGCCACGCCATCACCCCAGGCCCTAGTCAGGCAAACCTGGGATTCCCACACAGATATGATGGGCCTACACCTCAAACAGACCCCTCTCTCCATCATCACTGATCATCTCCAACAAACCCTCTTGTGGGCCTCTGCAGGACCTTGCCCTCAATGTGGAACAACAGTGGTAGAAACTGCCCCCAACTCTCTGAAAGGAGGCTGGGTAAATATACTTTGCCAGTTGAGTAAGACTGGTCCTAGCTATGACCATGGAAGGCGAGTTCAGACCAGCAGGGATGCAGACGTTGCACAGGCTCCTGTGCTATGTATGGATAGACATGGGCCCTAGGTCAGATTGATGGGGTCTGCAATTAGTGGTACTTATATACTTTTCTCATATTTGGGGGTTACTCTCTGCCTGGTACAGCTTTCTAGTCCTATTCCCAACTCTGCCACCATCTTCCTAAACAATACTTTCAGTCCACTTGCATATTGGCTATCAGGTTCAGGCAAAAATTAGTAAAGTCATGGACCCCTTGGAATATACCTAAAATAGACTTCCTTCCTGATGATTAAACACTTTGTTCTGCTTTTATCTTACTGTTTTTCAGTCACCAAGTTGCAGATGCTACCATGACAACAACCAGACTTCTCTGGGCAGACGACCTCAACCATTGAATCTTAGAACCCCATATCCCCAGCGCCCTTCCCCACTAGGGAAAGATAGGAACAGGCTAGGGGTATAGATTAACCTGTCAACTCCCATGTCCAGCAAAGAAGCAATTACAGAAGCCAGACCTCCCACCTTCTACTCCCCATAAAGATCCTGGGTCCATACTCCCAGAGGGATAAAGAATAGGAAAGCTTCCAATGGAGGGGATGGGATGGGATGGGATGTGTAACCCTGGTGGTGGGAATTGTGTGAAACTGTACCCCTCTTAGCCCACCATCTTGTGGATCATTATTAAATGACTAACTTAAAAAAAAAAGAAAGAAAGAAAGAAATCTGATTTTCACACTGGATTATCAGCGAGCTCTCACTGAACAGTCTGCACTTGCTACATGAGCACAGAGAAGTCTGACTGACAGTGTTAACGCCGTGAGACAATGGTAAAGCTAGCATCTAGTTGAGGTCCGTCTGAAGCATCCAACCTTTATTTTACTTTATCTTTCACCGATTCCACATTCTTGACCAAGAACTACTCCTGAACCTTTTCCACCATGGGATCATCCTCTCCAAAAGGCTCAGATAGACTTTTTTTTCCTCACTATGTCCAGAGTTGACCTTTCCCAGAAAGTGTTACATGGGTATGTTTCACCGGGAACCCTGCATTATCACTCAGAGACTGGAGACCATTTGGATTCAAGAGCAAGGAAGGTCCTAGAGGGGAATGAGAAGTCCCTTCCGCTTTTTAATCAAAGGAAAGTTCCTTATTCCTGAAGTTTTTCTTTTATTTTTCTCTCTATAAATATATAATCAGGAGCCAGATGGTGATAACCCCAATTGAGGATTCACTTCATCACACAGAAAGACCTGGGATCAAGTCCCAGGTCCCAAGTGCAGCAGGATGAAACTTCAAGGGTGGTGAAGCAGTGCTGCAGATGTCTCTCTCTCTCTCTCTCTTCCTTCTCATTTTCTGTCTCTATCAAAAATAAATACATAAATAAATTTTGAAAAATAAACATTTTAATTGGGATATTGGTAATCACTGTAGCATTTTTTAAAAATATTTATTTATTTACTTTCCCTTGTTTTTTATTGTTGTTGTTTTTATTGTTGTTATAGTTATTACTGTTGTTATTGATGTCATCACTGTTAAATAGGACAGAGAGGAATGGAGAGAGGAGGGGAAGACAGAGAAGTTGAGAGAAAGACACCTGCAGACCTGCTTCGCCGCTTGTGAAGCAACTCCCCTGCAGGTTGGGAGCGGGGGCTCGAACTGGGATTCTTATGCGGGTCCTTGTGCTTTGCACCATGTGTGCTTAACACACTGCGCTACTGCCCGACTCCCATCATTGTAGCATCTTTATTCACATTTTTAAATTGAGTTTTTCTCCCATCTAATACTGTTTCGATTAGTTGTAGCCTATGAAGAAACAAAGAACTGAGGAATATTCCCCTGCATACCAACTCTTTCTAGCCTTGGTTTCTCATGTCTTCTCTCTCTTTCATTTTTCCTCTACAACTTTCAACAAAGTCACAAAGAAAGGTCACAGGCCACAAGGACCAGCGGAAGGATCCCGGTTTGAGCCCCCGGCTCCCCACCTGCAGGGGAGTTACTTCACAGGCGGTGAAGCAGATCTGCAGGTGTCTGTCTTTCTCTCCCCCTCTCTGTCTTCCCCTCCTCTCTCCATTTCTCTCTGTCCTATCCAACAACAATGACATCAATAATAACTACAACAATAAAAAAACAAGGGCAACAAAAAGAATAAATAAAAATAATAATTTAAAAATTTAAAAAAATAAAATTAAAAAAAAAAAGAAAGGTCACAGTCGAGCACTTTTTTGTACTTGTCTTCCTTAAACAAACCTTACTGTTTCTTGCCCAAACTGGCTGCCCAACAACCAAAATAATTTCAAAGGCCCTTTTCAATCTGGGTTAAATTAAAGGCTGCTATTTGAATTTCTAAGCACTATTGTTACATTGTAAATTGTACACGGAGTCATTACCTTTCTGCCATATCCTTACCTCATTAAAAAAAAGTATATACTCCTTTAAACCAGCACCTGAATTTGTAAGAAATAATTTAGTATGAAGCATAGAGATCTACCAAATCTCAAATTTAACTCTTGAATTTGTTTTAAATGTGAAAATAATTTTTAAAAAACTCCACCAGTATTTTTAGTCTTTTTGTTTAAAACAATAAAACCAGGTATTACTATCACAGCAGTCAAATTTAGTAAATACAATAGAAGTAGAACCTCCTCACCTCCATTCACACAATGGTTTTCTTTTTTTTTTTTTAAGTATGTATACTACGCCCTCTGCTGGCCTCACCGTGTTTCTTGAATGATCACTTTAGGGTTCTAGAGCATAAGGAGGACAAAATGTCTGAATTCTTTCCATGAGCATGAAATTCTTTCTTTCCCAATAATGCAGAGAAGTTCCATCAATTTCTATCTCTTGCATTATTCCTTTTCCAAGATCCCAGGTTCATTTGAAAGATTTATAGGCTGTGGGGCCAGGTGCTGGCGCACCGGGCTAAGCACACATAATAGTAAGATTTATAGGGGGTCGGGCGGTGGCGCAGCGGGTTAAGTGCACATGGTACAAAGCAAGGATGGGCGCAAGGATCTCAGTTCCAGCCCCTGACTCCCCACCTGCAGAGGAGTCACTTCACAGGCGGTAAAGCAGGTCTGCAGCTGTCTCTCTTTCTCTCTCCCTCTCTATCTTCCCCTCCTCTCTCAATTTCTCTCTGTCCTATCCAACAATGACATCAACAACAACAACAACCACAACAACAATGGAACAACAAGGGCAACAAAAAAGGGGGAAAAGATAGCCTTCAGGAGCAGTGGACTCACGGTGCAGGCACCGAGCCCCAGCAATAACCCTGGAGGCCAAAAAAAAAAAAAAAAGAGTAAGATTTATAGGCAGTGTTAAATTTAAATTATTTTCCCTAAATGAGGGGGTAATAGGAAACCACAAAACTGAGCATACTTAAAATTAACTTATATCTTCTTTTAGAATATTTTATTAATTAACTTTGTCAATGCCAATTAGAAAAACATTAAATACACCCTGACTAAAGGAAGAATAAATGACAATATAGTGTTAGGAACTAAATTTTTGCCATCAAATATACCAATATGGACAGTACACAGTAAAATCTAACCATTCTACCTTACAATAAACTGAGAAAGACAATCAGCTTACCCAAGATTCTTAGCAAGTTAGGGATAAAGGATTTTAAATCTAAAATCACATAACTCTAATTCCTAGGCTTGAAATGCAAAACTATATACCACCAACTGAAAAAAAAAAAAAGCCTCAACTGTCGCCTTTAAAACCAAAGCTGGGTTTTGTTTTCTTTTGTTTTACTTCTCTTTAGGCTCTCCTACCAGCTCCCATAAAGACTTTCATCATGACTTCTCTATCTGGCTGCTGAGTTTGCTAAACATCAATTCTAGAAACAGATATTGATTGATTACGATACTTTGCTGATGCAGAGGAGACAGGGAATAATATGACACCTCTCCTGCACCTAAAGATCTATCTGCAGTGTAGAAGTAGCATGAGAAAACTCCAGAGAAGAAGTGCTAAGTATGGAAAGATGCATGTCCAGGCAAAGACGTTCTAGAAGGACAAGTAGATGAACTGTCTTGAAAAAGCCATGAGAGGTTTCAAAAGTATACTAGTGCAAAAGTAGGAAACAAAGATTCTGGAAGGATCCCATTCTACATGACTACTTTTAAAATAAATGGTATCCTAGTAATAGAATGGACTGGGAAGGTGAGTAAGGCAAGCCACCTTTGAGGCAGTACATTGGGCCTGTGTGATCAGCGAGCCTGGTCTGAGCAAGTAGTGGGGACCTCTTAGCACATATGTGCCAGTTAAGTTACAGAAAAGTGGGACCGGATGGTGGTGCACCTAGTTGAGAGCACATGTTACAATGCATAAGGGCACAGGTTCAAGACCCTGGTCCCCATCTGCAGGGCTAAAGCTTCACAAGTGGTGTAGCAGTGCTGCAGGTATTTCTCGGTTTCTCTCCCCCTCTTTTCCCTTTCCCTCTCTATTTCTGGCTATCTCTATCCAATAAATAAATACAGATAATTTTTTTTAAAGTTTCAGAAAAGTTAGCTGATGCACATAAACTCTAGAAAAAAATTACCAAGTTTCCTAAGGCAAAAATGAAACACATTTAGGGGGCCGGGCGGTTGTGTACCTGGTTGAGTGCACATGTTACAATGCAAAAGGACCCGGGTTTAAATCCCCAGTCCCCACCTGCAGGGGGGAAGCTTTGTGAGTGGTGAAGCAGTGCTGCAGGTGTCTCTCTCCCTCTCTAACACGCTCTTCCCTCTTGATTTCTGGCTGTCTCTACACAATAAATAAAGATAATTTTAAGGGAGCCAGCCACCGGCACACCTGTTTAAGTGTTCACATTACAGTGCACAAGGACTCAGGCTCAAGTCCCTAGCACGAGTAGTGAAGCAGGGCTGCAGATGTCTCTCTATCTTCCCCCTCCCCTCTGAATTTCTCTGTCTCTATCTGATAATGAATATATAAATAAAAGAAAAAAAGATAATTTTGAAAAAATGAAACACATTTGAATACACTGACCACAAGTGTCAGATGAGAATAAAGGACGCTGATTTTGCCAATATATGTCCAGGAACTAAAAGCAACCAGTTCTCCACAACAGCATTTACTGCAGTATGTTAGAATACATGCTACTTTTACTTCTAAAACCGGATCTCTATAAAGAAAAGAGAAAGAAAGAAAGAGGAAGAATGGATGAATGAATGAATGAATGAATGAATGAATGAATGAATGAATGAATGAATGAATGAATGAGAGAAAAGAAAAAAGAAACGCTGTCTTAAGCAACTGGAGTCTTTAAAAAAGTGCCTCAACCTGGGGCAGGAGAAATAGCTTGAATAATGTGCTTTCTCATGTGCACAACGCAGTATTGAAGTCGACCCCCACCAAACTAAAGGAAGTTTTCACTGCTGAGGTCTGAACTTTTCACTTTTTTAAAAAAATATATTTGTATTTATTTATTTGATACAGAGAAATTGAGAGAGAAGGGAGACAGAGGGAGGGACAGAAAAACACCTGCAGCCCTGCTTCACCACTTGTGAAGCTTTCCCCCTGCAGGTGGGGACCAGGGGCTTGAACCAGGTACCTTGTGTACTGTAATGTGTGCGCTTAACCAGGTGCGCCACCACCTGACCCCTGAACTTTTCATTTTTATATACCTCTCTGTCTCTATCTAAACAAGAAAATAAAAATGTCAATCTGAAAACAAACGTCCACTAAGTAAGATAATAAGATTAGCCAGTCACAGTTTCTAAAGCAGATTCTTTCATCACTAACTCAAATGTAACCAGAAAGGGACTATTTACTCAAAATAAATGCATCTTAATCTATCAGTTGAACTGAAAGGAATGTGGCAGCTCTCTCCCCTTGTTCCTTCCTCTATCCTTACTTCTGTCTAACTTATTCCTAGCACAAACACCAGACAAGCTCTTTCTTGACAATATGCACAGTGCAAGAGGAAGGAACAATGAGGACCTTTTAAAACAGTTCCACACATTTTTACAGTGAATAAACTATTCTGCTAGCACCCTCTAGTGGCCCAAAGTACTTTACTGACCAAATGAACTCGCTTTCTAAACTGACAAAAAGCATTGTTTTTAAATTCTTAAATCACTAAAAAAGAAGGGGGGGGTAGGGAGGGGAAAACAATGAGCTTAGACTATGGGAGCACTTGCCACAACTTTAGACGCACTGAAACCAGTAACTTTAATAGTCTCTGGTCAACTCTTCTGTCAGCTTTAAAACAGAATAAAATAACATCTTCAACCATCATGGTCTTCTTCTCTGAGCATATGAATTCCTCGATAAGACATACTTCCAATATACAGTTATTTTAGTTTTGTTTTGAAGAGATAGACTAAAATTCTGTCAGAGTGCTAAGAAACAACATATGATATGTAGACGTTCATATAGGTTATACAGCTCACCTTTGTTGAGGTAACTTGGGTTGTAAATATAAGTATTTTAGGGTTGTAGTTTCAAAAATTCTTCAAATATAAATGACCAGATGATGCCCCTTTCCCAAAACAATACCAAGCATGTAGTTATTTTACTATTATTTTTTTAATAAGGAGGGACAAGAGAAACAATGTAGTAGGAGAATAGAGAACGCACTACCTTCAGGTCACCTAAATCCATCAGGTATATTTCATACTAAACCTACAATACACGCAATGATTAGAAAAAGCCAGTTCATTTTTCCTCAGAGAAATCATATACTCTCTCCTCTCTACTCTATTTACACAGCTGCCAGAAAACTATAGGAATTGAAGAAGTTTCTGGGGAAAAAAAAGTTGCCAGTTCCCATAAGTGTTTTAATTTTACTGTGGAATACTGAAAATCTTCAAATCCTGTGCTCAGATTTGAGATTCTCGCTTTTGACATTAGTTGTGGTTACTTTGTTAACAGAAAACTTAATCTTAAATGAAAAGTGATAAAAGTTGGGGGCGGGGGCTGGGCGGTAACACATAAGCATATGGCGCAAAGCTCAAGGACCAGCATAAGGATCCTGGTTTCTGGGGTCGCTTCACAGGCGGTGAAGCAGGTCTGCAGGTGTCTTATCTTTCTCTCCCCCTCTCTGTCTTCCCCTCCTGTCTTGATTTCTCTCTGTCCTATCCAATAACAGTAACAACCACAACAAAAATGGGAAAAATGGCCTCCAGGGGCAGTGGATTCGTAGTGCAGGCACCGCACCAAGCCACAGTGATAACCCTGGAGGCAAAAAAAAAAAAAAAAGTGATAAAGGTTTAAATAGAAGAAGAAAAAAAAAAGGACTGAAACTATCACATTTCAGATCTCTGCTCAGTAGAACCATGCATGCCCCTATTAACTAAAATAGCACATCACTTAGGAGAAAACTAACATACAGCTTTAATCCTTCTACTTTAGATATGAGAACTTCAACAAAACAGTGATTTTCCACAAAAGTACAGGAATAAAACCCATCACTGCCCTCTACTGAAAAGATGTGAAACAAAACTAAAGATTCATCAGGCATTTGAAATCACTTTATTTCTTCCAATTTCTTGATAATTTATATTTACAGAAACTTAGGCAGTAACTACAAACTTCCAAGGGGAAAAACTGTATAAATTCAGAATTTTTTTTTCACTTTCATAATCTAGAAGAGTCTAAAAGTCATCTGGGAAGATGACTTAAGAACTTTTCTGACAGTGTGGCCTTGGTCAAGGTCAACCACGTTTACACAGTTTTTAGGTTGTCAAATTGAAGTATCATAAGTCAAGGGATCTTTTTTTAATAGGCCTAGTTCTTTTCCACTCAGACATCAAAATATGTATAGCTTTTTTAAATTGTAATCAGTCTTAATATATCATCTATTCTATCCTCTATGCTGTTATGATTTCAATGATGATTATAAGTCTATAATATAAATGGAAATCAAGTACCCAGCATGACAGATGAAAAATCACAAAGTGTACAAGTTTTTCTCTTGTTCCCCTCTTTACAGTCTTCCACCTACCAGCTCTATGACCATTTTGATTCCTATAGTACAAATTCTGTGTCTATATCCTAAATCGTTTTCCCCCTGCTCATCTCAGAGTCATGCACGTCTTGCGCCATGTTTCTCACTGAAAGGCAAGTTTCACTGCCTGGATTTGGTCCTTTGTCTGTACATCTGTGTCTACTTTGGGCAGTACTACTGGTAATAGTAGCAACTGTCTGAGCACCAGAAATGAAAGGTGCTACTCAAACAATAAAAACTGTAATAGTTTTTAAAAGCAATATGTGTAATTCTTAAGTAAAAGTTCCAGTAACTGTTTAAGAGTTCCATTTATAATTGTCTGCCAATCACCATGCTATACACGATTGTTATACTTAATTTATTCCTCAAAAACATGCATAAGCATTATATCCTCCCCCAGTTTATAAGTGAAAGCTGGTCTTCTAACAGGTTTTAACAATAACTGATGCTACCAATCTCTCACTAGGCATCTCTCTTCCCTTCAGAACCTCCAAAGTCTTTTTCACATTATTTTCTCCATATTTTCTAGAATCCTAGCAAACTCAAGTCCCACTATTCATGTGAATGCCCCCTCAGTCTCCATTAAATGGTAGACGAATCACCCTGAAAATAAGAAGGCATGCCCTCTTATCCTATCTATCTCTGCCTAACATATCTCTCTCTCTGTGTGTGTGTGTGTGTGTGTGTGTGTGTGTGTGTGTGTGTGTGTATTTCCTCTTTATCCTCTCCCTTCTTCTTCCTTTGTAGATAAGATTTAGTGGGAGAAGAATGGGAAAGGAGATAAGAATTGCCTCCTAGTAGAAATGTGACTTTAGACAAGTTGTTTCAGCTCTCATACCTTCATCTATGCAGTATAATAATGTTTTCCCTACCCTTAAGCACAGTTTTTAGATTAATAATGAAGCAGATATGGAAGCGGTATAAAAGCTAAAAAAAAAAAAAATTCAGCTCTGCTGATAGTTAATCATGTTTTAATAAACCACAGTTCTCATGGGACACTTCTTGCCCACTGCGAGAACTTTGATGGAAGAGGTAAGAAAATATGAAGACAGCTAAAGGAGGTAACAGCAATAAGATGACTATAATTCTTTTTCATAGATTTACATGGGTCCCCACCACCACTCTATTCCAAACAATTGCAACAGAGAAGCCATCTTTATCACTCATAATCACCTACTTCGTGCCAGGACTTTCTTCACCTTCTATTTCACTACATACTTCAAAATGTTCGTCTTCGGAAAAATACAACAGTCAACTCTCCTTATTTCGTGATCATCAGAGAAAACATAGTTGACAGCCCACCCATTATGTACCAAACATAATGCCTGGCAGCCTATGCAGATAATCTCCCATCCTCAGAGTATTTGTGAACAGATCTGGTTCAGAGAGAATAGATAACTCACCCAAAGAAGGGCAAAGATCAGCTATTTCTACTTCCAGACCAGATGCACAAACTGAAAAAATGTTATTCCTATTTCTCACCTAAATCTGAACATTAGATACTAGAAAGACAGTTCCTATCTACAAGATTTCTTAAAATCCTGTGGAAATGCTAACACTAACATCCTCTGAACATACAGCTATCAGACATAAAGCATGCATATGTCTTTGAAAAAGACCGATGGCCAAAAATAGCTAGGAGATTTGCTGTGTCTTTTAATGTTTATTATAACAAATATAATTGTGTTCACAGTCAAGAAGTGGCAGTTTCTGCCTTAAACATGGTGTCAAAGTTAACACTACTAATACCAGAATACACTGAAGTCAGATGCATCTCATTTACAGATACACATCATTTTTGTGGCATTTCTCTAGGGAAAAAAATGCTACCAAGTAAACAGTCCTGTAATGAAGAGCTATCAAACAAACCCAAGCTGAGGATCATTCCACAAATGATCAGGACTATACTAATCAAATTTTCAGTTTAGAAAAAAAAAATGACTATTCAAGATTTTTAAAAGATAATAAATAAAGGCCAAACAACTTAATGATTCTGGATTGGATTAGTGAGAAAAATTGAGACAATTTGAATCAGATCTAAACATTAAATAACAGCATTATGTTAAGGTTATTTCCATGATATTGATCACTATAC
Source organism: Erinaceus europaeus (assembly GCF_950295315.1). NCBI lineage: Eukaryota > Metazoa > Chordata > Mammalia > Eulipotyphla > Erinaceidae > Erinaceus > Erinaceus europaeus. The sequence goes on along the minus strand of NC_080179.1, from coordinate 22,961,731 downwards.
TTTGTTATCCTAAAGAATAGCTTTGTTTTTAAGAGTACATATTTAAAGATGAAAGGCATCATATCTTTTAATAGATCCGGAGGCATGTCAAAATAAAGGAAGAAAATAAACACAAAACTTAGCTATACTATTTTTGTAACTGTTTATAAGGCTGACATTACTTCAAAGTATAGAACATATTAACAGACATCAAGTTTTATTTCTAAGCACATAGGAGTATCCCCCCAAGCTACCAGATGGATGAGATGGAACCATTAGAGGAAGGTCCTTATCAAAAAACTGATCTTATAGCCTAATGTAAAGATTTATAGGAATCACAGGTACCACTGTAGTCTTTCCAATTCACAATGGTTTCTCTTAATTGGAAAGGTGATACAACATTCTTTTCCTTATTCTTATAAAGACTAGCCATTTGTAACTTCTCAAATTCATGATTAAGAAAATTCAGACATCAATCTGCAGCACCACCATAAGCCAGAGCTGAACACCAATCAGGAAGGAAGGAAGGGAGGAAGGGAGGGAGGGAGGGAGGGAGGGAGGGAGGGAGGGAGGGAGGAAGGAAGGAAGGAAGGAAGGAAGGAAGGAAGGAAGGAAGGAAGGAAGGAAGGGAGGAGAGGGGGAGGGAAGAAGGAAGGAAATAATAAAATTCCTCCAAAGCTTTTCGTCCCATTAAAACACTGGCAATCACAATACAAAGAACCATGTATTGTGCTCCCCCAGCCCATCTCTGACCAGTATGCATTTTGGCTAAACAATTAGCACTTAGATATCTGTGTAGTTTAAGTCTTTGGCTTTCCTACCATCAGTGGGCTTTAGCCATATAAAGTATATGAAATGAGTGAATTCAGGGGATTAAGGTTGATATCACTAACATAATAATCAGATATCAGCCAACTCTGATACTTAGCTGCTACTATCCAACATGAAGATAGCCCTAAGCTTCCAACAAAATGATTTATGATTTTCTCTACTCAGTGAATCCAATAGAGTAAATGGCAGAACAGAACATGGTAAATGAAGCTTTCAACCCCCAAAAGACAGTTAAATAGGAGCCCCTAGAAAATTACATGGGAAGGAGTAATTCTCATGAAGCTCATTTTTCTTATGCACAATAATAAATAAATCCTTTTTTAAAAGTTAAAGAGCCATAGCTCACTCTGGTCTTCTAGATCATTATTAGCTTGTCCTCATTTAGAATTTACTATGTGTTCTATGGGCCAGAAAAATCAAATCTCTGGTTAACCACATGCCTGGGGTCAGAGAAAATTTCCATCTCACAGGCAGAAACATTAGGGCAAATGAAATTCAAAATGATCCTTGAACAACACTGTCTGCGAAAGAGTCTGAAAGGGACCAAATATTCTGCTTCCAGGAAGAAAACAAATGTCCTTAATTTCTGCAATTACCACATATATACCAAAAAAAAAAAAAAAAAAAAAAAAAAAACCTTTTTGTCACTAAATTACCAGAAAGCCACATTAATTTATCCCCATATTTTACTCTGTAGAAGATGAGGCCATCTATTAAATGACAAGACCAACTAACCACACAGAATTATGTAGCTCTTGACCAAAGTTTCACACTCTAGCTAATTACGGGCACTGTCTCACTCATACCAAAGATCACTGCTGGTGAACTTCATGGGATTTTTTGAGAAGAGCTACAACAATCCCTCTCTTATTCAAAGATGAGAATTATTCATGAAAAGGCACACGAGAAACATTTTGATATCATAGGGAGAAAAGAGAATATCATAAATTTTAATCAGCATGGTTGGCTAAGTGTCTAGAACTTTGCCGATAAGGCCTGCTGTCATGTAAATACTTGTACATCAAGACACTATCTTTAGAAAAAAAACACAAAGAGATAAAACTCCAAGGAGGAGTCCAGAGGGAGCCCACACTTTACCACAAGCACACATTTTATCATCAGTGAGGACCCATATTAGAGCCTCTGACACTATATGAAAGCACTTCACAAGCAGTGAAGTGGTGTTGTAGTGTCTCCCTTCTATCTTTCTTTTCACCTTCTACCTGGGGAAGAAAGGAGTTTACCTAGACCAGCATCAAGAAGCAGGCTCTCAGAAAGAAATCTAAAGCAGAGAAACCAAAGCAGAATTAAATCGGAGGCACCATAGCAAAAAAGTAAGCAACAGAACAGATACCAATAAAGAGAAACTCCAAGAATGACCAAATGAGTAACACTAAACATTCCCATAATTTCAAGTAAAAGATATTTAAGCATGTTAAGAATGTAAGGCACTGCTGGTGGGAATGTCAATTGGTCCAACCTCTGTGGAGAACAGTCTGGAGAACTCTCAGAAGGCTAGAAATGGACCTACCCTATGACCCTGCAATTCCCCTCCTGGGGATATATCCTAAGGAACCCAACACATTCATCCAAAAAGATCTGTGTACACATATGTTCTTGGCAGCACAATTTGTAATAGCCAAAACCTGGAAGCAACCCAGGTGTCCAACAACAGATGAGTGGCTGAGCAAGTTGTGGTATATATACACAATGGAATACTACTCAGTTGTAAAAAATGGTGACTTCACCGTTTTCAGCCGATCTTGGATGGACCTTGAAAAAATCATGTTGAGTGAAATAAGTCAGAAACAGAAGGATGAATATGGGATGATCTCACTCTCAGGCCGAAGTTGAAAAACAAGATTAGAAAAGAAAATACAAGTCGAACCTGAAATGGAATTGGAGTATTACACCAAAGTAAAAGACTCTGGGGTGGGTGGGTGGGTAGGGAGAATACAGGTCCATGAAAAATGATGAATTAAATAGTGGGGGTTGTATTGTTAAATGGGAATCTGGGGATTGTTATGCATGTAAAAAAAAAAAAAAAAAAAAAGAAGTAGAAACGCAAAGCAGAAATTGACTGAGTTTGGAGTATGGCACCAAAGTAAGAAAGCAGAAGTACACTAGAGTTTGCAGTGAGTACCTCCCTAATACTTCCTCTCCACTTTTCCAAGCTTTGGGTCCAGGATTGCTCAACAATTTGTTTGGCTTTGTATGTTAACTCTCTTTTCAGTCACCAGGTTCCAGATGCCATCAGGATGCCGGCCAGACTTCCCTGGATTGAAGACCCCACCAATATGTCCTGGAGCTCAGCTTCCCTAGAGCCCCACCCTACTAGGGAAAGAGAGAGGCAGACTGGGAGTATGGACCAACCAGTCAACGCCCATGTTCAGCGGGGAAGCAATTACAGAAGCCAGACCTTCCACCTTCTGCAACCCTCAATGACCCTGGGTCCATGCTCCCAGAGGGATAGAGAATGGGAAAACTATCGGGGGAGGGGGAGGGATATGGAGATTGGGTGGTGGGAATTGTGTGGAGTTGTGCCCCTCCTACCCTATGGTTTTGTTAATTAATCCTTTCTTAAATAAAAAAAAAAAAAAAGAAAAAAGAAATAGATGCACACCCGGTGGAGCACACACACACACACACACACACAAAAAAAAGAATGTAAGGCTTTTGCCAGGCTGACAGAATAGAAATTGGTCAGTGACAAAACCCCTGGCTTAAAATATTTACAAGTACAAAAACTAGCAGTCAGTTTCTAGTCATTCTGAATGTCGGAAAAAAAAAAAAAGGCTTCCATACCTGGCAGCTGACTAGGACTGAAATCTGCCTCTGTTCCCAGGCTCCCTACCCTTGAGTTCCCACAGAACCAAATTTCAGCTGAGACACGTAACAAATGCATTCCCGCCTAGTAAGAGGCAGATGGCTCTGCTGACATGCATCCCTAAGTCTCAGCTTTTTATTGTCTATCCTTCTCTTGGTGACTATTTCTTCGTTTGTTTATTTCAATAAACTCCCTAAAACCTTAAACAAAAAAAAAGGGGGAGGGGAGGCAGTGAGATAAGTGAAAACATCATGTTCCGAAGATTTTCAAAGCACATATTGCAGGTGGTAACCAGGAGCTTGAACCTGGACTTAGCACACGGTGACATGTGTGATTTATGGGCTGTACCACCAGCCAGCCCCCATAATGCTATTTTAATCAATATGTGCTGGACTTTATAGCATCAGACATGACGAGTCTCTTTGTTAACCATTATGCTACCTACGCCCACTCTATATTATTCTTTTCTCTTTGTGACTCTGAGATGTTGACCATTTTCCATTTGAAGGAATGGATGTTGAAATAAGCCCTGATCAATGACAAAAAATGGCTGACAAATCACATCACCCAAAATTCTAGCTGCTCCTTTTTAAGATATGTGTGAATGATGTAGGGGTTAGGCAGAACACTAATATGTAAAAATTAAAGAATTTTTTTAAAGAAAGGAAATAGAGTTACAACCTAAACAAGTTATTAATTTTCTTAAGATGATGGAAGTCTCAAAGGAAATTACAGGATATGTAGTTATAGTTATACAGATACAAACATATACAGACACAAACACACACATACACACACATATCATATTCATATGTAAATGAGTAAAGCTGGAGTTCAAAATATAAGGCTGGTAAATGAAGTGGTGCTTACTTAGTTTAAGGCTAAGGAAGTTGACTTTTACTTGGTAGGGATCTATTTTCACCACTTATTTACTCTTGTACTATTCTTGCTTGATTTTGTAAATCACTTTTAAGCACAAAGTGACATCATCAAAAAGTTAATATTTTATCACTGTCTAACTGGATAGTTCTAGTTTCTATTGACTAAGAAAAAAAGATTTGGGTCTCCACACTGCTCCTGAGGTGGGGCACTCTGATGAGTCATCTGCCAAACTGTCCCTTTTTCATCCATTTGGGATAACCAAGAGAGGAATCAAGGCTAAGGATTCTGCAGTCCACACTGTAAGCCCCAGCCCAAGACCAGTCCCACACTCAAGAACTAGCTCAACTCCACTGAATCCTGCTAGTCCAAGAGAGGCATTAAGATAGTAGCACAGAGTTGGTCACTTTTACATATTTACCTTTAAAAAAATACTTAAAATAATTATAGAGTACTACTGAAAGGTATTCCACACCTTTTTCATTGTTTTACAGGTCAATATCTAGAAATTAGGAGCCACTTATTTCTAGGCTTAATAAAAAGGTTTCTTTTAATACATATATCCTTGCCAATTTTATTTATGGAGTAGAGAATTCAGATTCAAATCAGTTTTCCATTAAACTATTTACTGGAAAAAGAAGAAAGGACTTTTCTTTTCTTTTCTTTTCTTTCTTTCCTTCTTTTTGTCTCTAGTATTATCGCTGGAGGCTGCACGACAAATCCACTGCTCCTGGCGTCTACTTTTTTTTCTTCTTCAATTTTTTTGGATAGGACATAGAGAAATGAGAGGGGAGGGGAAGAAAGAGAGGGAGAGAGAAAGACAGACACCTGCAGACCTGCTTCACCACTTGTGGAGTGGCTCCTCTGCAAATAGGGATCCAGGGGCTTGAACCTGGATCCTTGTGCAGGTCCTTGCACTTCGTATTATGTGTGCTTAACCCAGTGCACCACTGCCCTGCCCCAAGAAAGGACTTTTTAAGTCTGTGGTTATGTATTTTAAATTATAAATATCCAATACAGTTTTAAAACCAAACTTGACCAAACCAAATTGGGGGTGGTGGTGATAAATTTTATTAGGTGTTATAGCATAATGAATCTTTAATTACAAATATATCAAATTCTGGAGATGAATAAAATACTCAAACATACATAGCATTTACAAATCTAAAACTTGGAATGGAAAGTTTTTCCGATAATCATTAACAAAATGTAGTTACAGTTATGTTAAACTATAAAAGGCTCCATGATTCTCTTATAAAGAAGGAAATTATAATTTAAAAAAAACAGTTGTTTTATTTTCTCAAACGGCTTTAAAAATTGTTTCTCTTCTGTAAAATCCAAAGGAAAGATTTTTTTATCTTTATTTATTCCCTTTTGTTGCCCTTGTTGTTTTATTGTTGCAGTTTTTATTGTTGTTATTGATGTCGTTGTTGGCTAGGACAGAGAGAAATCGAGAGAGGAGGGGAAGACAGAGAGGGGGAGAGAAAGACAGACACCTGCAGACCTGCTTCACCACTTGTGAAGTGACTCCCCTGCAGGTGGGAAGCCGGGGGCTTGAACCGGGATCCTTATGCTGGTCCTTGCTCTTTGCGCCACATGTGCTTAACCTGCTGCGCTATTGCCCGACTCCCCAAAGGAAAGATTTTAAAGGCTATTTTACCTTTCAATTATTTAAGCCTCATTACAATTACTTGCCTTCTGACCATCTTTCAGCAAAGCTGCTAAGTGGAAAAAATGAAATCATTTGAGTTTCACATTGTTTTCACACTCAGACACGGAGCAGCAAGCTGGGGTGACCAAGAGGCAAAATGCAGCTATCAGAGTAATCAGTAAGCAGACAACCTCTAAATAACAGATCCTGAGTAGCTGTAAATCCTTTTTATTGTTAGTATTATTATCTTTATTTATTGGCTAGAGACAGCCAGAAATTGAGATGGGAGGGGAGACAGAGAAAAAGAGAGACAGAGAGGCATCTGCAGCCCTGCTTCACCACTCGTGAAGCTTTCCCCCTGCAGGTGGGGACTGGGGGCTCAAACCCGGGTCCTTGAGCACTGCAACATGTGCACTCAACCAGGTGCGCCCCCACCCGGCCCCAGTAGCTGTAAATCTTCTTGCTTTGTGAGTTTCATTTCCCTGGGTGGGGAACAGCTTCTCCTGGGTCTGCAAGACCAATGGTGCTTACCTTTTTTGCTCTTTGGGCTATGTCTGGTGTTCTTGTGAGCAGCTTCTCAATCAGGTACTCTCTGTTCTGCAAAACAAATATTCCCAACAGTTTAATATCAAATACAATACATAGAAATCCATAGTGATATCAAAATAGCAGATTTACTTTTTTTTTTTTTAAACATGTTACCTTGGCTTTCTGGAAGAATTTGCATTTTAAAAGTTCTGCTGCTGTGGGCCTGAAAGATCAATAATAAATTAGAGTTGAAACAATGACCACTCAATAAATACACCGCCTTGATGAAACAACTTATTTGTAGAGTAATTCTGGAAGACCAGTTTTAGGAACAGCAAATGCAGAAACTAGACTAACCATAAGATGGCACCAAATAAAATAGTGCCAATTCTCCAGTTCTTTCCATACACTTCTACTGCAAAACACATTAACTCCTTTAAGCTAAATATGTGAGGCATGATCAATTTTCCACCCTTTATGCTTTATACTCTACTGAGTGAATTCAGTATTTCTAAAAGGTGGCAAAGTGGTAAGTCTGTGAGCTAACTTCCTATATTATGAAGTGTTTCAAGTTGTAATGTGACCCTGTCAAGGAAACCACAGTCTACAATGCTCTGCTATTCCCCAAGCGTGGCAGGAACTGACTGCAAAAGGTTCACACCTCATGTGGTTAAACTCTGTCTTCTCACTGAGTAACTCTAGCTCAAGTACACATGGACTACTGCTTTTCAGGGGAAAGTAAATGTGATGATGATTAATAAAATGCACATCCATTTAAAAGCATTACTTGGTAGGTCTGATTGTTGCCTTATGATGTAATTTACTTGTTTCTCTATCATATGGTTCCTATAAACCGAAAGTCAAGCCTGGAGGCTTGAATCAAGCATTTGGTGAAGAATATCTCGCCAGGGCACATATCAGAACTGAACATTAGGCTATTCCAGGCACTAAAATGACATAGTCCCCAGGTGCCAGATCCCTACTGTAATTGGCTAGAACCCTCTTGGATAATAGCTTGCCACTGCAAAAATACTTATTCCCTGTGAATTGTAACGTGTGTTCAACCAGGTATGCCACTACCCAGCCCTAAGAATGTTTATTCCTAAGAACTTTTGACCTAGTATTTTAGCATCTTAACCTTAAATAGTACTTCACAGGAGGTAACATAAATTCTATACTTCCATCATTCCTTCTAAGTTTACTAACTGGCATTCTCACAAAAAGAATAGTTTTCTTCATCAATGGTCCCTTCTTTTGTTTACCAACCCCTTGGGTAAGCTAGCTCAAACCTATGAATGTGTACCTTGTTAATTAAGTGTTAAACTAAAAATGCTACCACTTTTTTTTTACACAATGTAAGTTTAATTATTGTTTTATTTTTTAATTTTTTTGCCTCCACGATTATCACTGAGGCTTGGTTCCTGCACCAGAATCCACTGCTCCTGGTGGCCATTTTTTCCCATTTCATTGGATATAACAGAGAAAAGCTGAGAGAGAAGGGGAAAATAGAGGGAGAGAGAAAGATAAGACACCTGCAGGTGGGGAGCTGGGAGCTCAAACCTATATCCTTGTGTGGGACCTTGCAATTCATACCATGTGTGCTTAGCCCAGTTAAGCTACCTCCCAACCCGTGTTTGATTGTTACTTTAATGTACACTGTTACTGATCAACTTTGGCCTCCAGCTACTCCAAATTCATTCTTTCATTTCCTCAGTAAATATTTATGGAGCATCTACATTTGGTAGACATTTTCTAGGTGCCAAGTCTACTATAATGAATATGACAGATCTAAAAACTATCTCCAGGACTTGCAATATAGCAGCAAGAGAGCATGCTGTTATACCAGAAGAGGACTGTCAGCACATACGAACATATTTGAATTCGGTTTAGACATAAGAGGACTAGGAGAACATTCTGTGTGTTTAGTACCCACTAACATGAAACAAAACTTTAAAAACCAACAGATGTACAGTATAGTTTTTTTAAAAAGGTATAAAGAAACTTAAGAAACTCAAGATGATTAAGGAAATCAATACCACTCCTTTGGCCCAAAGTCTCCCACACCTCCAGCTGAGTTATGACAGCCTCTCTCTCAACTAGTCTGCCTGTCACTGCTCTCTTCCTCATTCTAACCAACCATCCATAGAGCTCCTGAGTGAGCTTATGTAACACAAAAACAAACAGAAACCATCTTGTTAATGTTGTTACTGGGACTTCACCACTCGAGGTTGACTTTAATTTTTAAGTCCCATAAAGAAAGACAGGGAAACAGAAACAGAGAGAAGGAGGTACAAAGCTCCCTTCATTGAGGTAAGAGCTGAGCTCAAACCAGAGCTGTAGGGGGTCTGGCAGTAGCACAGTGGGTTAAGCACACATAGCATGAAGTGCAAGCACAAGGACCAGCATAAGGATCTCAGTTTGAGCCCTCCCCCCGCCCGCCCCTTACCTGAGGGGGGGGGGGTCCCTTCACAAGCTGTGAAGCAGGTCTGCAGGTGTCTATTGTCTCTCCCCTCTCTATCTCCCCTTCCTCTCTAGATTTCTCACTGTCCTATCCAACATCAATGGCAACAATAACAACAAGGGCAACAAAATGGGGCGGGGAGGGAGAAAACATTTAAAAACAAAAAAAAAAACAAAAAAAACCTGAGCTGTGCCCATGACAAAGTAAGCAATGTCTTCTAAGTGAGCTGTTTTGCTGGTTCCCAAACTAATTTCTATACATCCTAATGGATTTCCGTTGATTTAGGAGATTATGATTCTGCTGCCTTATTTCCCATCATCTCTCGCTTTCGTAACAAAAGCATGCACTGCTTTTCTTCCATCAAAATATTTTGTAACTCACTGGCACACATTTGCTCATCGGTCAAGAATGAACCAATTCAAATGTCTTTGATCAGAGATACCTCCCTCCCCCAGCTTCTACAAATAAAATGTGTTGCTTCCTAGAGAAAGAGAGAGGCAGGCTGGGAGTATGGATTGACCCGTCAAAGCCCATGTTCATCAGGGAAGCAATTACAGAAGCCAGACCTTCCACCTTCTGCAACCCACAATGACCCTGGGTCCATACTCCCAGAGGGATAGAGAATGGGAAGGCTATCGGGGGAGGGGATGGGATATGGAGACTGGGTGATGGGAATTGTGTGGAACTGTACCCCTCTTATCCTATGGTTTTGTTAATGTCACCTTTCTTAGATAAAATTAAAAAAAAAAAGTGTTGCTTCCTATTTGATTGCTTACAAACTTATGTACCCACACTCCCCTTTCTCTCTGTTTCATATTCCTCCACCTTCACACCACCAGGTTATAAGTCCTTTCATAAGAGAGGCCACATGGCACCCATTTTGTTAATATGGAACAGGCCAATGCCAAGCTCTAATTAAATATGGGGTAAAAGTGATGCTACTGTATTTAGGTACAGAGCTTCGCTCCTGGAGGTAGCACCAAACTCAAAGCATCTATTCAACAGAGTGGAGAATAGGGGAATGAAATAGTGAAAATGAGATTCAAGCTAGCAAAAACAAACCAAAAAGGCAGGAGGAGTAGGAAGGAGGAGGAGAAAGCAGCGGAGGGAGAAGAAGTAAGAGGAAGAGGAGAAGGAGGAAAATAGTCTGCACAGTGGAACTACTGAGCTGAAGAAACACAGTGCTTCCCTCCTGCCTGGTAATCTCCCACCTCCGGCTTTTGCACACTAATGGGTCAAGTGTAGAATCAATGGAGAAAGAAGGCTGGGACATGTCAGACATACCTTAAGATATAGGGTTGGGAAAACCTTTTCCCCTCCCCAGCAAGGTCATCTCTATAGTAACAAAAACTGCCAGAGGAAAAGCACACTTCAGAGAAAACTCCCATTTCCTGCATTCCACTCTTAGCCTTCATCAATTAGCCCAAGGACACAGTGACCTCCCCAATGAGAAATGGTTTGAAGAAGTCTGTTCTTTTTTAGTAGGCTTAATGTTTATGTTAAACAATGGGTAATTGCTTCTTTACACAAAGAACTAAATAAGCACGTCCCTTTTATGTTCAAATGAACTGAAGCACCCCGTAAGCTTCAGAGCAGAGTTCTAGATGTGCCCAAATACTTGCATATAAATGTGGGGAAAATGGAACTAGAGAAGGTGAGGGAAAGGAGAGAGGCAAGAAAAGAATAGAAGGCGTAAGAAAAAGCTCCCCCCCCAACCCCCGCAGGAGGAAAGCTTCACCTTCAGGAGCGGTGAAGCAAATCTACAGGCATCTCTCCCCTCTATTTCTCCCTTCCTCTCCATTTCTGGCTGTCTCTATCCAATAAATAAAGAGAGATCATTTAAAATAAAAAAAATTACCATACGTACTGCCTATGTGAGTTCTTGGTTTCTGGTTTTGGTTTTTGTCTTGTGAGTCCTACTATGTGAGGGCGCACTCATGTAGATTAGGGTAGAGCTATTGGTGCTATTAATGCTGCCTGTCTCTTACGACAGGAAAAAGAAATGTGCAAGTACAATTACATCTTACATGTCCTCTAACAATTACCAAGCAATGCAATGTAATAAAAATACAAACGCTGTTTTCCAAGGATGGCTGAACTGTTATAGCAGCAAGCAAAGTAACTGTGTAGGCTCTGAATGATTTTTCAATTTTGAATCCTTAGAAACAATGCAGTCATCTGCAAGCACCAACCTTCTCAGAAGAAAAGGATTCAGTCTTAAAGGATTCAGTTAATACATATGAATGAACCAACAATCCACAAAGACTTAAAAACAATTTTCAAAAGATTCTGGATGACTGTGACACAGCTAAGTAGTCCTAACAATTTGCATTATAATTTCTAACAGCTCACTGACCTCAGGCAAAGCTGTACTCACCCTGGCCCCCCTGCCCTCAAAAAATAGTCAAGTTTTATTTGTTTCTAACAGATTTATCTACACAATATGCACTCAGTATTTTTTGTTCAAAAATACTGGGCCCTTTTGTAGTTGCTAGCCACAGACTGTAGCATATAATCTACAAGATTGTGGCCCATTTTTTTTTAAAGAAATAGCTATCTAGATAGATAGCAAGATAAATACATAGATAGTCCTGTTATGCAAATACAAGCAACTCTTTGTCTATGCCATTGCCAAAAACAGACTTAGATGAGATAAATAGCTCCAATGTCCCAGCTCTCTTTTATTAGCAAAAATTTCATGAGCTCTCAAGGTAGACAGACAGAAAGCATATAGCCCTTCTAGACTAAGGGCTCCTCACAGGAATGAATATGTCCTAATTGTTAGGCCCTGGTAGGACTGCTTCATTCCTTACTAAAAAGACACTCAGCAATACCAGAAGACTAGTGCTAATCAATTGCTTTAAAAGTCCAACTAGTGGACCAGGAGGTGGTGCAGTGATAAAGCTTTGGACTCTCAAGCATGAGGTCCTGAGTTCAATCCCCAGCAGCACATGTGCCAGAGTGATGTCTGGTTCTTTCTCTCTCTCCTCCTGTCTTTCTCATTAATAAATAAATAAAATCTTAAAAAAAAAAGTCCAACTAGTAATTTAGATTCCAATTCATAATTTATAATGAAGTGAAAATAAGTATAAATTGTTGAACATGTTGCATTCAGTCTTCAACTCACTCAAACCTGATTTCCTTCTGAAACTCGTCAATGAGTGTAAATCTCTAAAATTGGAAATTCCCAAGTGTTTCTTAATGTTCAAAAAATACTATTGACAATGTGTACACAGGCTGTCCTTCTAAGAAACTTACGAAGTCATAAGATAAGCCAATAAGTATACATGGGGTGGGTGATGCAGCTTCAGCATAGTGCAGGGAAAAGAGAAGTTGCAACTCCATTGAATCAAGACATAAAATGGGCAAAGGAGAAAGAGTAGCTTCAATCTCTTGAGCACTTAGGCACCCCCAAACTCTGGTCTACCAGCTTTATGTACATCTCACTCTAACTTCTTAAAATCCTATAAAGTAGGTGTTAACTAGTAAACTAGAAGGAGGAGGAGGAGTAAAGTAGGGGTAGATAGCATAATGGTGAGTCAAAGAGACTCTCGTGCCTGAGGCTCCACAGTCCCGGAATCAATACCTACCGACAGGGGCAGGTGGTGGCATGCCTGGTTAAGTACACACACATTAAAGTACACAGGACCTGGGTTCAAGCCCCTAGTCTTCATTTGCATGGGGAAAGCTTCACAGGCAATGAAGCAGTGCTGCAAGCGCCTCCCTATGTCTTTCCCTCTCTATCTCACTTTCCTATCTTGATTTCTCTGTCTCTGTCCACTAATAAAGTAGGTGCTGATAGTTCCACTTTAGATAAAGAAAACTGAATCATGCTGATGGTAATAAAGTAGAGTTAGAAATTCCACCTCACTCAGATGTATCTAACACTAAACAGATGGGCATTTTAATCATTAAAAAAAAAAAAAAACAATGGTAGGACAGAGGACTAGAAGAACCCTTGGACAACATAAGCAAAGTTGTAGAAGAAAGAAAGTGTTCCTGGTTTCTTTCAAAACTGTGCAATAATAATTTATATATTAATCTGGTGGTAAGACATATTTTTTAAATTACATCCTTTAGGATGATAAATTCCATAATATTGTTTTTATTTCTCACTTTGATGAATTCTGCTTGCCACTTCACCACCTCAAACTAAATGGTGTATTTTTTGTTGTTGTCGGAGAGTCATCTACAAAGTTAGTGCACCACTAAGCCGATTATAGAGGTCAGCTGCACAGTAATGAAGATAGATTTAAGCTATACATATGCTATGAAAGAGAAATTCTTAAACTGTTGATACTTTGTAAATTAAAATGTTATTATGAAGTTACTTTAGAGAAACCTGTAAGGATTCAAATATATTCAAGTATATCTTTCCTAAATTATTTTGGGGGCAGAAAAAAACCTGATTATTAGATTAGAGCTCAAATAATAAATAAAACTTGAGAATCCAAGATTATTAAGAGTTAAGTATGTTTTCTGAAATGCAATATATGACTGTGTAATCTAATTTATTGTAATAAAAAAAAATCTCCTTTAAAAATATATCCTAGGGAGTCGGGCTGTAGCGCAGCGGGTTAAGCGCAGGTGGCGCAAAGCACAAGGACTGGCATAAGGATCCCGGTTTGAGCCCTGGCTCCCCACCTGCAGGGGAGTCACTTCACAGGCGGTGAAGCCGGTCTGCAGGTGTCTATCTTTCTCTCCTCCTCTCTGTCTTCCCCTCCTCTCTCCATTTCTCTCTGTCCTATCCAACAACGACAACAACAATAATAACTACAACAATAAAACAACAAGGGCAACAAAGGGAATAAATAAATAAAATAAAATAAAATAAAATATATATATATATCCTTAGTGTAGGAATAGACAGCCTAATGGTTATGCAAAAAAGACTCTCATGCCTGAGGCTCTGAAGTCCCAGGTTCAATCCACCACATTAGCATAAGCTAGAGTTGAGCAGTGCTCTGGTAAAAACAAACAAAACAAATAAATAAATAAATAAAATATATTTTTATATCACTAAATACATTAGCAATACTACACTACAGAGTACTTTTCTCAAGAGTTGGAATTCTAAGACATTACACATCACCACCACTAGGTGGAATCTCAACAGTTGGAGAAGACAGCTCTTGAGTAAGCAAGTACTGACAGAGAAGACATGTACTTCTCTCATTGGACTAGACTACGGAGCATTAAATTCTGTTTCCTTGGTGACGTCAAAAAACTTATACTTAGAGATAGCATCAAATACAAGGGAAAGGCAAACAAATGTTGCAGAACAAAATTAAAATCTAAAAACATTTTCACCTTGTAGAAGCATAAATAACCTCAACAAGAGATCAATATGACTTCAGAGAAAAGACAAACCCTACAAATCATGCATAAAGACATTTTGATATGTTTAAGCAAAAATAATCTACAAGTGTAATAAAAAAAAATCACCTCTTTTACAGCAAATAAATTCAAGGTGCTTAATAGCAAATAATCATTATCACCGGCACCATGAAAAAGATCACTGATAGGAAAAGACTGAAGGTAAATTAGGTAAGAATGTAAAGAATGAAGACAGCAGTTGCAAAGAATGTGTAAAATAAAACAATGGAGAACGTGTATATGGACGTATTATTAAATGAAGATAAAAGAGTTGTGTTTCACAAAGAACTAAGCTCAGCGTAAAGGAATGTTTCTCAAAGCAGGGTGAAAAAGAAAGTATCAAATGTGAATCCAGTTTTTAAATTTCAAAATGTATGAATTTATCAAATCGAACCCTCAGGTCAGCAGGGCCAAAGGCAACTTCTCAAAGGAAGTGTGTGTTACTATAATTTAGGAAAATACTAACACAGGAACAATGTGGAAGGGCCAAGACCCAAACAATGCCAGTGTTTGATTCACATCATCAGCGTTCTACAAGTGGTAAAGAACATTGAACTCTATTCTCACTACCCAGGATATTTCTAAGTGACAGAAACTAAGAAGGAAGAAATAAAGTCAGAAAACTGACATACCACAATGCAGGGACAATAACCCAAGAACAAAGTGGGAAATGCTCAAGTTAAATTTAAACCATTTGCTTCTGTTTATATGATTAATCTTTCTGATGTGAAAATACAAATCTTCTTTACTGGTTTTTTTTTTTTTTTTTTTTAATAGCACAAATAACTTGTTCTGCAAGTAAAAAGGGCAGCTCATTCAAAATGCAATGGCTCTGCCTGGTTTAGACCGGAGCTGGCAGGATATTCAAATCCTGAGAGGTCAGCTCAACCTACACAGGGCAGAATATTAGCTCAGCTTCTGAGTGTACCACTGCCAATTTATTTTGATTTCTGTTTTACTTCATTTCCTCTGATGACGGGGCCCACACCTAAAAAGCACAGTGAATCTTACTAAGGCTAAAAATTTTCCTCTGCTTCTCTCTCTTGAACTCACAGTGTCTTGCACTAACAGATAGGTATTCTGGGGGCTGGTGCAGGATTTCCTTTGAACTAGAAGTACCTTTCAGGTGTCCTCACACAGCCTTTCCCCATCCACTAATAAAGCTTTGTCAGGACTCAAACCAGGTTATTAACTCATCCACAAAGTCTGACATACCTTTTGGAAGGATCTTTCTGAAGACACAGTGAAAGCAATTTTCTAAAGGACTTGCCGTACTTTTTCATCATTTCCTTATCCTCCACTCCGGTTTCTAAAGTGGGTGGATCATTTTGCAACGTCAACATTAACACCTGCAGCAGAAGCAAGGCAGACAGTATCAGTGTCGCCACTGCTACAATCCAGTTTTCAAAAATGCAAGGAGGACCAACCTTAATTAGTTACAAATGTGTTTTCCCACGATATTAACTTTCCAGAAAGTATGTATATTGAAAGTATTTTCCCTTTACAAATCTGTTCACGTGCCCTTTAACCTTTTTGTTATTCCATTGACAAAACTTAGAAAATACTGCTCTATGTGTTAAAAATAATCTTCCAAAGAGACTGAGATAGCTTCCTGGGAACTGGCTCTACACAAGTCTCAAGGAGCACACAGCTCCAGCATGGGTTTACTGAAAGCCGGAACTCTGGCTGGGAAAAGGTTGGTGGGAGGGAGGACTAGAGGGTCAGGGCAGCAGTGAACATTCATGTGTACAGATCATTTGTAAGTAAGGAACTGCCAGTACTCAAAAGTTTCTGTAACACATTGCCAAGGGCAGCGGTTAACAGCACACTGGCGCAAGCGCAAGGACTGGCGTGAAGATCCTGGTTTGAGCCCCCGACTCCCCACCTGCAGGGAAGTCGCTTCACAGGCTGTGAAGCAGATCTGCAGGTATCTATCTTTCTCTCCCCCTTTTGGTATCTATCTTTCTTTCCCCCTCCCCTCTCCATTGCTCTCTGTCCTATCTAAAGATGACAACAAAAACAATAACTACAACAATAAAAATTAAACAAAATAAAAAATAAAATAAAACCATAACATCCTAGAAGGTATTTCTTTTCTTTTCTTTTTTTTAATGAGAAAACTGCTTGAAATCTTGGCAAAACTGAAACAGTAAGGAACTGGAAAATAGCAAGTAATAATAATAACAAAATAATAAAGTAATAATAATTTGCTAAAGTAATAATAATAACAAAAGCAAAAGGTTCTGCTGCTTTTGGAGGGGGAAAACAAAACAAAATAAATATACAACTTTAAAGTGATAAAAAAAATTTTCTCTCATTAACACCAAACTGTCTGCTTTTTACAAAGTAGAATTTGCAGTACATTATTGATCTGTTAAAGGAATAAACCTCATTAATCCATAAAGCAGACTTAATTTATGCAAATATTATACATGCCAAGACTCTTTCAAACACTTTCAGCGGTGAGAGTGGATGAAGGATTAAAGTGACAGTTCATTATTTGTGGAGGATAATAGCCAGCAGATGAAGTGGGGGAGGGGCGGACTGTGAAGTGTGAAGAAAGTCCTGTGGGGCTTCAGGCTGGAATTACCAGTGTGACTTTGGATTCAAGTGAGAAGTTAAGGTTGAAGGAAAACACGGGGAAAAAAGTATGTAGAAAGCATGGGTGGAAGAAAATGTCTTCAAGGTTGCTTCCATGCTTTTCCTTTAAAAAGCCAACTTAACAGAATCAGGTATATCTGCACCCAGCCTCCTAGGTTACAAATATGGACATGAATATATGGAGAAAAACAATTAGCTACACTAAAATCGTAAGTGGTTGTATGTGGCTGAAGAAATTATGAAGTTAGGCAGGGGTAGTAGCGTAATGGTTATGCAAAGAGATCCTCATGCCTAAGGCTCCCAAGTCCCAGGTTCAATCCCTAGCCCCACAATAAATCCGAGCTGTGCAGTGCTCTGGTGTTTCTCTCTGTGTCTTTCTCTCTCTGCATCTCTCTCAAAAATAAAATAAATAAAGATAAAGAAATTATGAAATTATGGATGATTATTTTATTTTTAATTCCAAATTTTCGGCAATAAAAATGCATTAGGTCTAAGGCATTATGAGAAATACTGTAGTAATCATTGGCAGGGTGCGGACACAGAACTGTGGAGGTGGGTGTGGTATGGGACTATATCCCGTGATCTTACACTATTATAAGCCACTATTAATCACAAATTTTAAACTAGCTTAACAACAACAATAAAAACATACATTGGACTCAGCCAGATAACTCACTTGGATAGTGTACCTGTTCTGACATGAACATGAGGCATACCCCCAGCCACCACCAAGCTGAAGGTAGCTTCAGTGTTGTGACGCCTTTCTCTCTGTCTCTCTCTATCTGATTCTCTACCTTAAAAAGCTGGCCTGGAACGGTGAGGTCCGACTAACAAAGGAAGAAAGAAGAATGCCTTTAACTGTCTAATCAGTAAAATTATTTAACTTTTGGCTTCCTTTTAGCCTTTCTCAAATTTTCTAATACTTTCCTAGGAAAAAGTACAAACAAGTGTGTACCATAGTCTCTACAAAATACCTTCATAATTTTTACTCAGTTATTTCAGTCTCTAAAGCAAAATCTAAATTAGCCCTGATATTACCTTCTCAGAAGTAAATTAAAAAATGAGGTAAGCTGGTTAGAAGTATAGAAATAAACATGGAAACAACATCTAAATGTATGTTCGTTCATAAAAACACTACGCTCACTTATTTCAGATGAGCCATCAACATGACATTAGGAGAACAGGGGTGAAATGTCAGAGACTATTAAAAAATCTGAAACACTGGGAAATCCATCTGCAGAGACAGTATCATCTAATCTATTTTCAGATTTTCCTTGGGTGGTTGGAGGTTTTCTGCTATCAGAGGGGTAATGACCAGCATTTATCACAGCTATCAACCTCCACTGATCAATATGATCACACCCTTTAGTCAGCTATGAGCTAAGAATATAAAGCAGCTTCAAAGCTGGGAATTGTACTGCTTTCATCCTATTCTGTCCACTGAGAAAACCGGATGACATTTAACTTGGCTACCTGCCTCCATTAATTCTCCTCAGCTCTAAGAGAAAAATGACTATGTTTAAGAGAATTACAGAAGACAGTCCATGAAATCATATTTCAAACCCAACATATTATTTCCAATAGTAATTACTTTCATAGGAGGATATTTGTGGTAAGGAGCTGCTCCTGTTGCTAATTCAATGGCAGTTATTCCAAAACTCCACATGTCAGCCTTGAAGTCATAGCCTCTCACCTAAGAAAGAAACCAATAAAAATAAAATTAAAAATACAATTAAATTTTAGGCATGATGACATCATGTATTCATATTATGTCAGATGTCCACCACCGTGGATTAGCGTCTTGACATTACTTTGCACAGCAGTGAGGAATTAAATCTTAGTTGCCTGAAACGTGCTAGTAATAAGATTGATCTGAATGAAATGTTAGTGTACCAGTGATATGTACTACTGTGCTATTTCAATCAAAATATCATTTTTTTTCCTTTTACCTGCTCCATGACTTCAGGGGCCATCCAACACGGGGTGCCAACAAATGTTTTTCTTACTTTATTCCGGGTTACGTCACCCCCCGTTGCTAAGAATGCACTTACCCCAAAATCTGAAAGGGAAACAAAAACATGCTTATTTCATGTAAAATGTCACTGCTTATACGTTTTGACTTTTTAAACATCTCTTCCTAGTGAGCTCTGCAATAGTGGTTCACAACTGTTTCAAGCATGTTCATAAAGCTTTCAAGTTAACACCAGAGTGGTTCTGCTGACTTCCATCTTTGCACTTGAGAGAATATTAAGTCAAGTCAGTAAGTAATGCCACCGTCCCCAAAGTTCAGCAGGCCAAATTCTATTTTCTACCATAAAGTTATCAAAAGTCATAATTAATCACAAATGGAAACATAAGTAGATAAGTAATCCCATTACCAAAGTCTAAACTATAAAGGGTCTTCACATTTAGAAGATCCTAAGAATAGTACTGCTATGTAATATAGTTTTGTTTGGGGGGTGTGTGTGTGTGTGTGTGTGTGTGTGTGTGTGATTACTTTCTAGGCTATAAACTCACATGTCAATAATTGAAGAATTTTGTATCTCAATAAATGGTTTGGAAGGACTGGAGAGATAGTAGAATGGTTATGCAAAAGGCTATCATGCCTGAGACTCTGCAGTCCCAAGTTCAATCCCCAGCACCACCATAGGAGAGCTGAGCAGTGCTCTGGTTTCTATCTCACTGATTAAAAATATATAAAATATTTTAAAACAATTTTTAAAAATGACTTGGAAAAATATTAGAGGGAGGGATTATTTTTAATAAGTTATGAATAACATCCATGCCCCATCATTCTTACATCCTTGCTTAACAGTGATCTTGGGTAACACCTCAAGTCAAAATCATAACGGCAAATTCACAGATACTGGGACATACTATCTAAAAGTAAGTGAATATATGCAAAAAATGAGACTTGTATGCAACACTAGAAATGGGTAAAGTTGCTGATTTGTAATGTATTTCTACTCACTCAACAATTAAAATGAGCTAACAAGCCACAGTGTAAATTATTGAGGCTGAGTATAACCATGCAGTAAGAGTCAATTCAAAAACGGCATGGAGGAGACTTCCTGAGGCAGAGCTACTGAGCAGCAGCAGCTGTGTTTCTCTCCTCTCCTCTCCTCTCCTCTCCTCTCCTCTCCTCTCCTCTCCTCTCCTCTCCTCTCCTCTCCTCTCCTCTCCTCTCCTCTCCTCTCCTGGGTCAACAAGGAATACCAAAGGAGATTATCTGAGACCTCAACAAGACAGGACTAGAACGACTTCAGGAACCCACCAAGTGATCAGTGAGTGAAAATACTTATGGCTCATGGACAGAGAGGAGCCTAGGGAGAGATTAAGTGGCTGGTAACAGTCCAGCAGTTTACAAGCTAAGGCGCCACCTCCAGTCTGTTTCACCAACAAAAAGACTGCTGAAGGGAAGAGAGGACTCCCCTAAGACTCACCAAATGCAACTGTGAGTCTCCATTGCTACTGCCCTCAGAATCTGGAGCAGCAGAGGGGAGGCCCTGTGCTGACACCAGGGGACAGAGAACTAACCAGGAAACTCAGGAGAAGATCTATAACTTGGTGGCATAGTGGTGGGGCTGTGAGAGTATCTTTGCATAACCATTGGATTATCTCTGCCCCAGCATACGTTTTCTCTTGGTCAGGAGTGAGGGATTAAACTAAAAAGCCTACTTATAGTTAAAAGCCCTGAAGCTCCCATAGCCTACAAGGAAGAAAAAGAACAAAAGAGGCTTTTAATCCACTATGCTCCAACTCAGGGATGAGAATAATATTGAAACAACTGTCAATTTCTACAACTGTGAACCCTCTAATTACCTTACTTAGACATAAGTCAATCCAGGCAAGAGTGATCAGTAATTTGAAAAGTACTAAGAGAGGGACTTCATAACATACTATATAGAATGGTTAAACCAATAAGAAGAAATACTGGAGAAATGAACGAGGACAAGACTCCAGCTAAAAGCCCCCCAAAGGTTGAAGCACAAAATAATGAGGTCAACATCCAAACACTAGTTAAGGAAATAATCACAGGAGTGAGCAAAGAGTTTGAAAGAACTGTCATCAGAAATGCAGAAACAACAAATGAGACTCTGGAAGAAAGCACTCTCAAGGTTATTAGAGAGCTGAAAACTGAAATAGCTGAGCTAAGAACACAACTAGCTGAACAAGCTAAAACAGTATCAGAACAGGGTAAGAAAACAGATGAACTCCAGAAAAAAGCAGAGGGGAGAGACAATAGAATCAGTGAGGCTGAAGACAGAATTAGCAAGATCGAGAATGAATTAGAGACAACTAAAAAAGTAAGAGATTCTGAAAACAACAACAATGGGATGACTTCACAAAAAACAATATACACATTATTGGCTTACCAGAGGAAGAAAAAGAGGGAGGGGAAGAAAGCATTCTTTAGGACATATTAGCTGAAAACTTCTCTAGTCTAGACAACATAAAGACATAAAAGTTCAAGAAGCCCAGAGGGTCCCAAACAGAATTAACCCAGACTTAAAGACACAAAGACACATCATATTTAGAATGGAAAGGAAAAAGGATGAAGAAAGGATCCTGAAGGCTGCAAGAGAAAAACAAAGAGTCACTTACAGAGGAAAACCCTCAAGATAAGCAGCAGACTTCTCCATACAAACACTACAGGCCAGAGAGAATGGCAGATATCTATCGAGGGCTCAATGACAAAGGCTTTCAATCAAGACTACTGTATCCTGTTAGACTGTCATTCAGACTAGATGGAGGCATAAAAACCTTCTCAGACAAGCAAAAGAAATAAGAAAAAGCACAAATAAACAACCTGATTGTACATCTTAAAGACCTAGAAGAAGAAGAACAAAGGAACCCTAAAGCAACCAGAAGGACAGAAATAACTAATGTTAGGGCAGAAATAAATAACATTGAAAATAAGAAAACCATACAAAAGATCAACAAAAGTAAATAGTTCTTCGAAAGAAAGAGTGAAAAAAAACAAACAAAAAAAAAACCCACGGTATGCCACCAACCTAGAGAACCTGGAAGAAATGGTCAATTTCCTACAGACCAAAAAACTACAGACTAATATCTCTGACGAAAATAGATGTTAAAATATTGAACAAAATTCTAGCCAACCAGATACAGCAGTATATTAAAAAGATTGTTCATCATGGCCAAGTGAGGTTTATTCCAGGGATGCAATGTTGGTTTAATATATGTAAATCAATCAATATGATCCATCACATCAATAAAAGCAAGACCAAAATCCACATGGTCATATCAATAGATGCAGAGAAAGCCTTTGACAAAATACAACATCCCTTTATGATCAAAACACTACAAAAAATGGGAATAGATGGAAAATTCCTCAAGACAGTGGAGTCTATATATAGCAAACCTATAGCCAACATCATACTCAGTGGTGAAAAACTGGAAGCATCTCCCCTCAGATCAGGTACTAGACAGAGGTGCCCACTATCACCATTACTATTCAACAAAGTGTTGGAAGTTCTTGCCATATCAATCAGGCAGGAGCAAGGAATTAAAGGCATACAGACTGGAAGAGAAGAAGTCAAACTCACCCTATATGCAGATGACATGATAGAAAAACCTAAGGAATCCAGCAAGAAGCTTTTGGATATCATCAGGCAATACAGTAAGGTGTCAGGCTACAAAATTAACATACAAAAGTCAGTGGTATTCCTCTATGCAAACACTAAGTTAGAAGAAGTTGAAATCCAGAAATCAATTCATTTTACTATAGCAACAAAAACAATAAAATATCTAGGAATAAACCTAACCAAAGAAGTAAAAGACTTGTATACTGAAAATTATGAGTCACTACTCAAGGAAATTGAAAAAGACACAAAGAAGTGGAAAGATACTCCATGTTCATGGGTTGGAAGAATTAACATCATTAAAATGAATATACTACTCAGAGCCATCTACAAATTTAATGCTATTCCCATCAAGATCCCAGCCACATTTTTTAGAATAATAGAAAAAATGCTACAAATGTCTATCTGGAACCAGAAAAGACCTAGAATTGCCAAAACAATCTTGAGAAGAAAGAACAGAACTGGAGGCATCACACTCCCAGATCTCAAATTATAGTATAGGGCCACTGTCATCAAAACTGCTTGGTACTGGAACATGAATAGACACACTGACCAGTGGAATAGAATTGAGAACCTAGAAGTGAGCCCCCACACCTATGGACATCTAATCTTTGACAAAACTGCCCAGACTATTAAATGGGGAAAGCAGAGTCTCTTTAACAAATGGTGTTGGAAAAAATGGGTTGAAACATGCAGAAGAATGAAACTGAACCACTATATTTCACCAAATACAAAAGTAAATTCCAAGTAGATCAAGGACTTGGATGATAGACCAGAAACTATCAGATACTTAGAGGAAAATATTGGCAGAACTCTTTTCCACATAAATTTTAATGACATCTTCGATGAAAAGAATCCAATTACAAAGAAGACTAAGGCAACCATAAACCTATGGGACTACATCAAATTAAAAAGCTTATGCACAGCAAAGGAAACCACTACCCAAACCAAGAGACCCCTCACAGAATGGGAGAAGATCTTTACATGCCATATATCAGACAAGAGCCTAATAACCAAAATATATAAAGAGACTGACAAATTCAACAACAAGAAAACAAATAACCCCATCCAAAAGTGGGGAGAGGACATGGACAGAGAGATACAAAAGGCTGAGAAACAAGTGAAAAAATGCTCCAAGTCTTTGATTTTCAGAGAAATGCAAATAAAGACAACAATGAGATACCACTTCACTCCTGTGAGAATGTCATACAACAGAAAAGGTAACAGCAGCAAATGCCAGAGAGGTTGTGGGCATCAAAGGAACCCTCCTGCACTGCTGGTAGGAATGTCAATTGGTCCAACCTCTGTGGAGAACAGTCTGGTGAACTCTCAGAAGGCTAGAAATGGACCTACCCTATGATCCTGCAATTCCTCTCCTGGGGGCATATCCTATGGAACCCAACATAGCCATCCAAAAAGATCTGTGTACAAACATGTTCTTAGCAGCACAATTTGTAATAGCCAAAACCTGGAAGCAACCCAGGTGTCCAACAACAGATGAGTGGCTGAGCAAGTTGTGGTCTATAAACACAATGGAATACTACTCAGCTATTAAAAACTGATTTCACTGTTTTCAGCCGATCTCGGATGGAAAAATTCATGTGAAGTGAAATAAGTCAGAAACAGAAGGATAAATATGGGATGATCTCACTCTCAGGCAGAAGTTGAAAAACACTATCAGAAGAGAAAACACAAGCAGAACCTCAACTGGAATTGGCGTATTGCAGGGTGCAGGGCGGAGGGGGGAAGAATACAGGTCCAAGAAGGATGACAGAGGACCCAATGGGGTTGTATTGTTATATGGAAAACTGAGAAATGTTATGTATGTACAAACTTTGCTCTCTAATGGAAAACATTAATTCCCCAATAAAGAATTTTTTTTAAAAAAAAGAAGCAGGGTAAAGAAGAAAAAAAAAGGCATGCAAATAACATGGTATATACTATTTTTATAAAAAGTGGTTGACAGCTCAAAATGCCCTAGAGGACAATGCTGTTAGAAGTCCTGTCAAACTGCTCTCAAGTAAATCTCCTTTACTCATCCCCTTTGTTGCTTGCCAGCATGACAGTAATTATAAAAGAACAAAGTCAAGTGCACATCAAGGTCAAAAGTGTAGTCTTAGCATTTGCTTCAGGTTTCTAATATTTCCTTATGCCATAACCTAGTAACCAGGTCCTCCAGTTGAAATGTGTTGACTATTTATATTTAAACGTACTCAGTTCTCAGCAGGATTTCAAGTACAAACAGAAGGAACAAAAATTGTCTTTGTCACAATCATAACTTTTATGTTAATACTGAACAAAAGTAAAATTTGAAAGTGCTATGTAATTTAACTTGCAAACATATGCCAAATTCTGAGATGCTTTGCATTTTTATATTGTGATCTGAAAAATGAACTCTCGTGAAAAGTTTATCTCTGGAACCAGGAAATTAGTCTCTTGCAAGTAGAAAGGAAGAGATAAAATTCATTCTCTTATGGAAGAGCTAAGTGAATTAAATCATTTGGAAGTATCTACTAAATTCATATAGAAGAAGAGACTGCAGAGTAGGACTTTCAAAAATGTTAATTTAAACCTAATTTATATTTCTGAAGATAAATTCAACAATAAAACCAACATTCCATTTTTAGTAAAATTGATTTGTAACAGGATAGCATTAAATTCGTGTATGCATTTGTGCCTCATCTCTAAATAAGGATTTAAGTAAAAGTTACCATAAAGAATAAAATTCTTCCAATACAGTTAAAGCAACCCTGTAACCCAAACCCTTTTGTGAAAAAATATAATGCAGATTTTACAAATTCATGCTTCACAATAGATTCTTAAATTCCTTAAAAATGCCACTTGATTACATTTGACCTTTTTAAAGCTGCAAAAATAGCTGAGAAAAAAGCACATAGTAGCTATTCATTACTGTCAATACCCCTTAAATGTACCTTTCATGATTCCCATATTTATTCATAGCCCGCTTAGAACATTTACTTTAAAGTCATAAACGGATGGTTAAATGTCTTTAAACCTCAGAACAAAAATTCTAGAAGTTGAAAACACCAGTTCTAACATCCACTCACCTTGACGACTACAGAATAAATACAGTTTGCTCCTATGTATGGCTGATGTGTATACAAAAAAGATTTATATGTACCAAGAAACTGAACATTTTGACCAAAGTACATAGTGTGCTTGTGTAAGCAGGCAAATTGATATATTTTGTCCAGACAGCTTATATATGACAGGGGAGAGAGGGTGGTAACAGAGCAACAGTGAAAAGTGCTCTTGTTTCCTATGGACTACATCTACACAGCCAAATGGAGTACAGCCAGAAACCCTCAACATTTCTCTGACAACATGGAATCAAAGCTTACACATCAAGTTAGTCAGTTCTTCTTACTCCAAAACACTAAGCACATCTCAGAGCAGAATGAACAGTCATCTTGGTAACCAAAATAACCTCCTTTGACTCACTCTACTCCTCTTCTCCACAGCTAAGACCTTCATGTGAACCAAGATTCATGCAGTAACCTATGGGACCCTCTGGTTTCCCCATCATCCAAATCAAAACAAATCTCTCAGCAGGACATGCAAATCTAACTCCCCTTCTATTGTTTCATCAATTATGTATTTATTTATTTCCTTTTGTTGCCCTTGTTGTTTTATTGTTGTTGTGGTTATTGTTGTTGTTATTGATGTCACTGTTGTTGGATAGGAGAGAGAGAAATGGAGAGAGGAGGGGAAGACAGAGAGGGGGAGAGAAAGATAGACACCTGCAGACCTGCTTCACCGCCTGTGAAGCGACTTCGACTTCCCTGCAGGTGGAGAGCCGGGGGCTCGAACCAGGATCCTTATATCAGTCCTTGCGCTTTGCGCCACCTGCGCTTAACCCGCTGCACTACGGCCCGACTCCCTGTTTCATCAATTATTACTCAAATGCAGACCTTGAGCTCCAGCCCTGCTAAACATTTTTTTATCCCAAGTCACCATCTTTTCCTACACTATAGTGTTGCTTTTGCAAATACTTTGTTGACCTCTACATACATTGTCCCCTCCACTGAGGAAGGGGCCATCAGTAGAAGACATTCTTCTTCTTCTGATTAAGGAATAGAAAACGATTTGGCATCCTGACTCTGGATACCTTGAGATCTTTTCATTGTGTGTGCTTTAAGTAACTTTGGGCATTGTCTTATTTTGAGAGGTTAGTGCTAATTACTGAGGAGTATCTGTAGTGTTCTGTGGTGAAACTGAATGATTTGGAGAGTGACAGTCACCAGCAAATAGCACAACAACCCTAAGTGGCACAGGCCAGGTATCACAGTAGTGAGACAGATGACTAGACTATCTCAGTGAAATACGCAAGACACTTGACCTTTCCGGGCCTCTGTGTCCTTATCAAGCTTCTTGTCAATGCTGACTTTTATATTATTTTCATATTTATAGCATTCTCTCTCTCTCTCTTTACCAATATCAGTATCAATAAACTACTGTTCCCTGTCTTTTAATTGGGCCAAAGGGATGAACATTAACATTTTTTGTTTACAGTAGTAGATATAAAATATGAGGAATAGATGCTTCCTGACTTTAAGAATGGTATCATCTAGGAACAAGATATGAAACAATAAACATCAGAAAATGTGTTTTAAAATGTGTGGAAGCAGAAAAGCTACTACTATAATAGGCATGAAATATTCTATATTCAAGTAGGTCCTGAGCTAGCCTTGAAGAGGAGGGTAAGATTTGGATAAGTCCAACAGGAAATGACATTGCAGACAAAGAAACAGTATGAGCAAGGCACAACTGTCTGACAGCCACAAGGGTTGAACATTTAAATGCTAACAGAGCCACTAAGCAAGGATTTAAAGGAGAGAAGGAGATCCTGAAAAACAACAACACAATTTCAGAGAGGGGAAGCACTTGCTACTTAGTCTCAGCATAAAGAGACCATAGGTGGTACTGGGTCCTACTGAACCTTGAGTCCATTCTCAGTGCCCTCTTATGCCAGCTGTGAAGGAAGTTTCTGCCAATGAGTTGGAAAAGGAAGCTACTGTAAAGGAATGTGAACCTGGCGTGGCAGATCTGCCAGTTTTCCCAAGGAAAGTCAAACATCAGGATTTTTATGTAAATCTCTTTTTTTTTTTTCTGTTGTTGTTGCCAACAAAGTCATTTCCAAAGCCTGGGGGGAAAATTTTTCCAGTTCCCTGAATAGCCTCACAAAAGTAGCCTGCCAACTGTGTTGTTACAATGTCTAAAGTGCACCTAATATACTTCTACCTACAGCTTAAGACATTTGTGATACAACCCAGGTGGTCAACTGGCATTCTGACCCTGAATGCTCACAGAGTGGGGAGACAGGAGGATTCTCAGTGTCTGATTCAGGATGCCAGAAGCAGCTGCTAGAATTATTTCTTTTACCTATATCTAAGCAGGAATAACTATGCCCCAAGTGAATGCCCCAAAGGGGATGTTAATGGAGAAAATTAATCTGTTGACAGATCCAACGTATATGAGACACGGGTTTTAACTGGTGAAAATAAAGGTAATTAAGTAAACAGAGAAAGACTAAAATATTTTAGTAATACCCTTTATTCTTATGTATGTAGAATGAATTGAGTCCAGCCAGATTCAAGTATAAACTGCATTCCTAATCAAGTCTATGCCTCACTGGACCCTAGATGCCAAGTACAAGAGCCAAGAAAACTGCATCTGGAATCTTAGCATGTCTGTTTCAAGTAAACTTGTCATTCACCTAGGAGACCCAAAAATAGAGAATTCCTTGAGCTTACAGAACAGACTGTCAGACTTCAAGGGGTTTGCTTGCTCATGACTGGCAATATTTAGTCTGAAGTGAGATTTCTGAAACCTAAGAGTGACATTACATGTAACCCTATCCTACCTCAAACACCTCCTAATATCTATAAAAAGGAACATCACTTGTGTGGGGGAAAAACGGCTTAGGTGACTAGAAATGAGCTCTACATGTTAAGAGCACAGGGCTCGCATGCCTGAGGGACCAAGCCTTATCATATACCAGGGCTAAGCAATGCCCTGGACTCTCAGTCATCTAAATTAATTAATTAGTTTCAGAGCCCTAGAAAATAGTTCCACTAGTGTGAGACTTTCATGACTGAGGCTTCTAGTTTGACTCCAAAGCAACATGTGTCAGAGTGCTCTCACTTCCTCTCACATATCACTTAAATGGTAAAATAACTTAAAGCATCCAAATAATAAGACAACTCTTTAACACACTAGCCTATGTCAACTGAATACCCAAGAGTAACAGAATCAGCATTTGAGAGTTTAAAACTTTCTGAAATGTATCCAAAATGGATTATGAGTGGCATTAATCACTTAAAGCCCCAAGTGATTAGTTGGAGGTGTGAGACAGCACAGGCCTACCCTTGACAGTTCCTTGCTAGATGCAACCTCTTTGCCCTCAGAAATCATATTCTTAAAAGGTTGAAGAAGCACTAAGATTGTTAAGAAATTCAACCAGAGTCTGCAGATGTAGCAAGAGTAGTTGTACTTGGACTACAGCTGTTAAGAATAAACTTTAGGGGGCTGGCGGTAAAGCTCAAAGTGCAAGGGCCTGCCTAAGGATCCTGGTTGGAGCCCTCAGCTCCCCACCTGCAGGGTCCGCTTCACAAGAGGTGAAGCAAATGTCTTTCTCTCCTCCTCTCTGTCTTCCCCTCCTCTCTCGATTTTTCTCTGTCCTATCCAACAACAGCAACAGCTATGACAACAATTACAATTACAATTACAACAAGAGCAACAGGGCAACAAAATGAGAAAAATAGCCTCCAGGAGCAGTGGATTCATAGTGCAGGCACCAAGCTCCAGCGATAATCGTGGAGGCCAAAAAAAAAAAAACAATACTGTAATTAAGTTTGCAGGAATGTTGAGAAATGAAGAAAGACCAGAAAAAGGAAATACTACAGTTAAAGCCCAAGAACAAATCAACAGGGGCCACATTTGAGAAGAAACTTTGGAAATTGAAAGGATTAGACAAATTCATTTTAATAGATTTTTTAAAAAGTTAATTGAATACAGATTCATTTCATTTTTTTTTTTTAATAGAGATAGAAGGAGAGAGGGAAGGGGTAGTGAGTGGTAGAGAGATAGAGACACCTGTAGGGACAGTAGATAGCATAATGGTTAAGCAACACTCTCCTGCCAGAGCCTCAGAAAGTCCCTAATTCAATCCCCCCCACAACCATAAGCCAAAGCTGATTAGTGCTCTGACAAGAGAGGTGGGGAAGAGATAAAGGGAGAGAGAGAGAAAGAGAGAAAGAGAGAGACCTGCAACTCATTCACCTCTTGTGAAGCTTCCCCCTGCAGGTGGGGGGGATCAGGGGCTTGAACCTAGGTCTTTGTACATGGTAATGAGTCCACTGTACCAGGTGCACCATCACACAGACGAATTCTTTTTTTTTTAATTTATTTTTTATTTAAGAAAGGATAAATCAACAAAACCATAGGGTAGAAGGGGCACAACTCCACACAATTCCCACCACCCAATCTCCATATCCCACCCCCTCCCCTGACAGCCCTCCCACTCTCCATCCCTCTGGGAGCATGGACCCAGGGTCACCGTGGGTCGCAGAAGGTGGAAGGTCGTCTGGCTTCTGTAATTGCTTCCCCGCTGAACATGGGCGTCGACTGGTAGATCCATACTCCCAGTCTGCCTCTCTCTTTCCCTAGTAGGGTGGAGTTAGATGAATTCTTAAGAAAATGTAGTGATTTAATGACTACCAGAAATGAGAAAGAAAAAGAAATTTTTAAAAAGGGTTAAATTACTCGCCAAAGACCACTTAGCAAGTTGCTGAGAACCTGAATGTCCCTTGGTCCATACTCCAGAGGGATAAAGAACAGGAAAACTATCAGGGGAGGGGATGGGATACAGAGTTCTGGTGGTGGGAATTGTGGAGTTGTACCCCTCTTATCCTATGGTTTTTGTCAGTGTTCCCTTTTTATAAATAGAAAATAAAAAAATAATTAAAGATAAGCTAAAAAAAAGAAATCCACAATTCTTCACAGAAGAGTTAGCCACTTAGCCTTTGTCTCCTTTGCAGGAATAATCAATGTATTTTTTGTAGTGCAAACAAAAAGCAAAATGGAATAATGGGGTTAATACACTGCTACTCCTAAGCTTTTCTCTGAATAACGATCAAGCTGTGATTACCCAACACAGAAAAACTAGTTTGAAGCTCTCTGGTTAATCCTAAATGTCATATTTATATCATCAAAAACAATCCCTTGAAAATTTGGTTTGATTCCCAGTCTTTTTTTTCTCATGAGAGACTCAAGACTTTGCTGGCAAAACTGAAATGTACTTGTAAATGCCCAGGAGCACTGTCAGGGTTGGCAGTAACTGGATTTCCTGGGTCCCAAAGGGTTCCTTAAAATGTCATACCACCCATGTTAAAAAATATGGAAACACACAAGCAAGTAAATTATCGTTTAAATTGTGCAAGCTATAGGGAAAAAAAGGGGGCCATTAAGCAGAGGTTAAGTGTTTTCACAATTGTTTGGACCAGATAAATTTTTCTTCATTTTAAACAATGAATACTAACATTCCCCCCCACCACCAGAGTTGAGGGCTTTCAATTTGTCCCAGAGTCGCTAAAGCGAAAACATTTCAAGAGACTCCGTGGGTTTTTGTCTGGATATTCATATAAACATGGGTGACAGACTTAATCCTTACCCAAAATTTTGAATGTGTATTGTTCTTTCCATGTACAAAGTCCTGTTTCTGCTACTAACTGGTGTTTTATTACTGCTGTGGCTTTAGGCTTGGGGGATATAAAAA
Source organism: Erinaceus europaeus (assembly GCF_950295315.1). NCBI lineage: Eukaryota > Metazoa > Chordata > Mammalia > Eulipotyphla > Erinaceidae > Erinaceus > Erinaceus europaeus. The sequence goes on along the minus strand of NC_080179.1, from coordinate 22,930,198 downwards.
AAAAAAAAAAAAAAAAGAAGAAGAAAGCAGAATTTTTTTTCTTTTTTTTTTTTAAGTGAACTTTGTCTACATGTTAGGGTATAGCATCCTGTTCAGTAAGTAACAAACATGTACATTTACATCTCAGCGCCATGATTTACAGGGCTTTGATTCTGACACAGCTTTGGCCTTCAAATAGATCAAAAAGGATACTAATTAAAAGTGAGTGACAATTATATGACCTAAACAACATGAAATCTATGAAAGATGCTAATATGCACAATATACTACATTCAGAACTAGAGGTCTTGTCTTCTATTTTCTGGTAATTCTGCTTGAATTTCTTAGAGAGAGAAGGAAGATGTAAACCAGGGAATGCCTCAACTTTAGGGATTACTGAATCACATGCGCCTTCCCAACTGAAATCTGTCTGATTAATCTTCCCAACATGCAGTCCTAACCATAGCACCTTATGGTCAAAATCTCTCTCTCCACAAGAGTTTGAAAAGCCCCACCCTAGAGCCCAGTTCACTATGTATGTGGAAGCCAGTGTACTTCCAGTATCGCTTCTTCTCCTTGCACCACTTACTGGATTCGCACACACTTTCACAGAGTGCTCTTAGCTTCTTTAACTGGCCAAATTACTGCTTCTCATTTTTATTTTTAATGTATAATTAAGTCCAGTCTTTACAGCCAGATTTCCTTTTAAATTAAATAGGAATAACTTTTATTCTCCAGGAGCCTGACCCTAGGGCACCAGGAGTCAAACTGAGTGGAAATGGGAAGCACTATCCCCCCAGGCCTGCTGGGAAACCCTGCAAACAAGGCAGGAGGAAGTATGGCACAATGCTCACCCTGAAGGGGAAGGTGGCACCTTACATCCTCCAGGTTGACAATGCACCTCTGGGTATAGAAACTATGCTCAGAAGAGCTCAGCAAACCCAAAGCAAAAAGCAGTTTAAAACCCTGAAGGTCAAGATAGAATGAAATGAAACCTAAGACAGTGACCACCAATACTCAGTGGCCTGGTTTCCTGTTGAAATAATACCCCTTTTCTCGGAGAACTATTTCTTTCACTATTCCATTAGTACTGCTTCAACACCATAAATGGGAGCTTAATTATCAAGAGATCAGTGAGTAACGCCTGTGGTGTGGCAGATGCAGCGCCTATTAAAAAGTATATGTACCTTGGGGTCATGACCTTTTCTAATAAATCTCGCACCATCATCCCTGAAACTAAAGGGAAAGAAAAGGTGTCAAGGACAGGACACAGTGATGATCAAATCCAACCCAAAAAGGCACTTTGGAATTAAGTAGGAAACATTTTGGAGTCTAACGTGCTGGGAGCAATCCTAACTAAACTCCCCATTTAAAGACATAACTTCTTTGAACTACAGTTCTACAAACTAAAAGATGGGGTAAGCTCTCAGTATCAGACTTTATGAAACAAACAGATGACTGCCTACCTAACATTACACTCTGTTCTTCTCTACCAGGATACTGACTTTATTTGTCAAGGAATTAATTAAATACCAGTTCAATTACAATCTTTGGCTTCTCCCACGAGCAAGTGGCATGAGGTTTGTCTGAATCTTGGTCCATAATATCCAAGGGGAATATGGTACAGGTTCCTAAAGAAATTTTCCATCTGAATTAATAAGCTCCTACAGGGCTCCTTTGCTCCCCATCTCCCTACCTATTTGGGGCACTGTCATGTGAAGATGTGATGCTAGAAGCAAGAGCAACCCATAGGAAAAGATGTGGCTAGACACACTGAGGTGGAAAACAGAAAGGAGGCAAGCTCCCAGAAGCTCTGTGACACCCCAGGTCTTCTACAATAACCCTAGAACCAAATACCCCACTTCTGCTATGTGAGATGATTAAATATCTGTACTACTTAATCCCCTGTCAGTCAAAAATTTGTGTTTGTACCCAAGGTTTCTTAACTCTTACAGACCTCCTGTCTTTCTCCTGTTCAGACATATCTATTCATATTTTCTGATAGCTACGGGTTAACCATTGCAACAGAAGTCAGTCACTGTAACATCTCCCCCCCAGCCCCCCCAAAAAAGACTTAGTAATAACCAACAAAGGAGACAATCTAGCACACTGTGAAATTGTATAGTTTTTAACAGTCCCAGTACTAAATGCGGATTTCAATGCCAGGAGCACAAATCAAAACAAATAAATGGACAGGCATCCGAGCAAAGGGAGAGACAGACATATTAAATACTTTGTTTTTTGTTTGTTTTATAATATTTGCCGTTTGCAGTTATACATACATAGCCTCCCATAAAAACATAATAATACACTTGTAAGAAACCAGGAGAGAAAAATCTCTTCAACTTTCTAGATTCTTGTCAAAGTGGAGTCCACAGACAAGAATCACTAAAATCACCTGAAAGCCTCTGAAAATGCAGGATCTTGGGTCCCACTCCATGTCTACTGAATCAGTCTGCTTGTTGGAATACTCTACTGATTCAAAGTACAGTGAAGTCGCAGAAGTGCTACTTAAAAGCCTTTCTCCTTAGTGGGTAGTAAGGTATGATTCCAAATGACTGGAAGACTCCAAAACACAGTCAACTCTACAGATCTCTTCCATCCATCCATCCTTCCTTCCTTCCTTCCTTCCTTCCTTCCTTCCTTCCTTCCTTCCTTCCTTCCTTCCTTCTTTCCTTTTCTTCTCCCATTTTATTCCTTTCTTCCTTCCTCCCCTTCTATTTCTTTGTAGAAAGAGCCACAGCAGTAGAAAGTGGCAGGGAGAGAAGTATTATGTGTGTACACTCATGTATTTTATGATACAGAAAACAGAAAGTAAATCCCACACAGAAAAATATAAATCCTACACACAACTGTCAGAGCCAGTGACTCTCCATGGTGTCTAATGTGTCAAATAACACACACACACACACACACACACACACACACACAAAATCACATACAAGGCATTCTTCTATGGGAATATTCATATTTTTATAGTTTCTTTTAAAAACATGAAAATAACTTCTAATCTGAATGCTTATTAGCAGACCATCAGTGCCAGCCACTCACTGGAAGTGCACAGAAATAATACGATGCACAGGGCACAGAACTGATAAGATGAGGGTAACATCAATCTCAAGACAGATGTTTCATTTATTTAAATAATTTATTATTTATTTATTTATTTACTATTGGTTAGAGACAGAATTTGAGAAGGGATAGGGAGATAGAGACAGAAGACAGACACGTCACCATTCACTTCACCATTCCCCCTTCAGGTGGGGACCAGGGACTTGAACCTGGGTCCTTGCATGCTATATAATGTGTGCGCTTAGCCACGTGTGCTACCGCCTGGCCCAGCACAGATGTTTCTAACACTGCTTTTCCCTCTGACTTGTGTAAACCTCTAAAATGCAACCCTGGGAGTGTGAGACTACTAAAGTGACAATCTTGACTATTCTTATTTTTTAAACCAGCCAATAATCAATACACTGGCACTATGTGTAGAGTCAAAAGTCAATTATAAACCACTTCCATACAGTTTGAGGCACTTCACCTGTCCTGCTCAGGAAGGAGGATCCACAGACAAAAGCAAGGAGAGTTCTCTGAGTTCTCTCCTCAAGCCTAAACTCTCTTCATCCCAGCAGAAGTCTAGTTTTCAATTCTATTTGCTGTTTCTTTCAAGTGAATGGTACTCAGCGGTATTCTTTGAAATTTATAAGCTGCCGTGCCTACCCACACAGCATGGTGTCCAGAGCATCCAGAGTCAAAAAATGCAATCTGCTTTAGTTCCTAAATCTAGAGAGACACTCAGCTGCTCGGGATTTCTACCTACTTAGGAAGGACAGGCAGGCAGTCCTTCAGTGAAACATTAGAGAGTAACCATTTCAGAGCCTTTGCTGACAGCAAAAGAAAGACACCATTCTTTTAATCCCCCCACAGTAGAGTGTCACCTTTCAAAGTAAAAGAAACCCAAGGAAGCAAACCTTCCCAGGACTGACAGATTGGTAAGCTCATGAAATTGCCCGTCAATAAATTTTCTTTCAATGGGCTCTATTCTCACTTTTCTGGGAGAAGTCCCTTAGCACTTCTTTGTACTTTAAAAAAGTACACTAACACCTTTATAGTACAACACCTTTATCAACACCTTTATCAACACCTTTATAGTACAGGATCAACACCAATTCACAACAGCACAAACTATTTTTAAAAAATTCAACACGAGGGTTTTTTGGTGAAAATGCCAAAATGAATGGAGCTGCCACTCCCATCCCCATTTCGCAACTATTCTTACAGTCAAGACGACACAAGCTTTAGGAGTCAAAAGCTAAGAGAATGAGTGGTGGCTGATGTCAATTCACATTTGGCTCACACAGTGCAGTTGACTAATACAATCAATTAGCCACAGTGCAAAGGAGAACGCAAGTTCAAGATAAAAGCAAACCCCAGATAGTCTGCCCACCTATGTCAGAGCCCCAGAATCCTCCCCCAAAGCAAGAGAAGTGAAGCCAGAGGCCGCACCTGGCAAAATAAAGTAGATATCCCAGGCCACCTATGCTGAAAGCGCCAGACAGAAGCTTGCTTTCCTTAAATCACAGGACAGACGTAACCCAGAACTCGTTCACAAATGAGCAGCTTTCTACTTATCAAATATATTCATTACAGTAAAAAGAAGGAAAAAAAAAAAACGAATAATCCCCACATCTTTTCTCTGACTCTCCTATGTGAGGTCAAAGTCATATTTATTAAGATTCTCTGGTATTCAAAAAAAAAAAATCTCTGGTATAAGTCGTAAGAGAAAGATACTTGGGGTTTCTGATCCATGCTTAAAACCATTCTCTGAGTTGGATGTTTTAAACTTGAATTGAGAATGTTGTTGGTTACTGAAGTTAACAAAGGGCCACTTAAACATTCTGATGGAAGATAGCTCCTTAGAGAATACCTTGTCAACCTTCCTTATTTTATATCTGATAAAAATGAGCCTCGGGGTGACTAAACCTGTCAAAAGGTATACAGTTAAGAAGCAGATAAAGATGGTGGTGGTATAAGAAGAGTCTAGTGGCAAGGAAGCAAGAAAAGTTAAGCGATCTATGGCTCCATAGCTTTTATGACCTTCCCACTGACTTTAAATGAGTTCACAAAAACTCTGCAGCAATTCACCTCCTCTATAAGATGGACTCTGCTAAATTAACAGAGTTGTCAGGAGAGGACTAGATAATCATATTATATCTTGTATTATTCATTTTCCAAGCCTAAGGCAGTCAATAGAGGTTCATGACTAGACATATCCACAAAGACATGCACAAGCAACTTAGATTAATTATTAATAACTCCAACTTCCCAATGCAATATTCATACACCTGCAGGTGGTCTTTTTCATACAAATCTCCACTCAACTGGCTCACTATCACAGCCTCCATTAAAACCAAAATAACCCATCTATATACTTTAATAGAGATGGTTCCTATGAGAGGTGATTAAAATTTCAGCTATTAAAATTTCACGTATTTAAATGTGTATGTGTGGCAACTGAAATTGTGTTTCTAGTCACCTCCACAGGTCTGAGAAGGATTAGTCCACGTTAGCGCATTCTTCCAATAATCTGCATATTTTAAATATATACTTAAAAAAAACTCACAATTAAAACTCTAGGTATAAGCTCCATGGATACTGGAACAGTGTTACGGTCTCGGTCGCTCTCTCTCTCTCTCTCTCGCTCTTTCTCTCTCTCTCTCTCTCTCATTTCTCTTGCTTTCTGAAAAACCTGGCCCAGGGAGGCCACTCAGTAGCACCATCTTGCAGTCACAAGGACATGGCTTCATTCTCTGGTGCTAAAAAAGTATAAATAAAAAAGTGAAAACCCAAAGTAAAACTACTAACATTTGAACAGCCACTAAAATACAAGGCTCATGCATTACTCTCTATTGCTCAACATCCTTTCCAAATTTACTACATAATTATATGATCACTAATTCACTTAACAACTACCTATTAAACTCTTACCAGGTGTCACTTCTAGATCTAAACATTAGACTACCAAATAGAAAATCATACTTTCACTGAGTTGACCTTTAAGTTGGAAACAGGAGTAGAGAAGTCAGTAGAAATAATAAAGTTATTAGGTACCAAATTCTCAGACCTGAGTGTGCATTAGAATTATCAGAGGACTTCTTAAAACATGTAGTTTAGGGGCTGGATGGTAGTGTACCTGGTAGAGCACCCACATTATCATCTACAAGCCTCTGGTCCCAACCTGCAGGGGGAAAACTTCACAAGTGCCTAAGCGGTGCTGCAGGTGTCTCTCCTTCTCTCTCCCTCTCTATCTTCCATCTCAGTTCCTCTATGTCTCTATCCAGTGTTGTGACCCCAACAGGAGTTTGGGATAATTAGCATCCGAATGACGTCAGCCTGAGAAGGAGCAACTGACAAGGGACCATAAGCAAGGACTTGCAGCAGCTGGCTCTCCTGATGGAATTACCTTCATCACGGCACGCTCCTGTTGGTGTGGCTCTGGACTGGATTTCTCTCTTCACATGGCGGTCTTGGGTAGCTTGGTTGCAGACTTTGGACTTTTGCCTACTTTCTTAACTAGACTTCTTCCCTCATGATTACAGTGAATTTCATGAATAAACCACTCTTTTTTGATTTAACCTTAAACAGAGTCAAGTGTTGTTTGCAATAATACAGTAAGATAAAAATAAATGAACATTAAAAAAAAAACACATTGTTCTAGAGTCCACCTCCAGAATTTCTGATTTTGCAGGTCTGGGATGGAAGAATCTAATTTTCTATATTTTTATCAAGTGGGGTAGGAGTGAGAGTATCAGAGGATGGCCATGGAGGTCTCACTGACGTGACAGCTGAATCAGACACTTGGCAGGGAGTGCTGAAAAGAGTATCCCAGATAGAAAGAGCAGCCAATGCAAACATCCTTAGAGAGGGACACATGTGGCAAGGAGGTCAGTTTGCTGTGGAGTGAGGGTGGAGGAGAAACAGATGAGGTCAAGTGAGATAGTGATGAGTCAGATCTTGTAAGGCCAGTGGACCATCACATGGATTGTAACTTCACTCTGACATAGAGAACATGGCAGAAGCTGGTGCAAGTTTAACAGCATCACTCTGGAAGTTTATAGAATTAAGCACAGAGGATCAAATGCAGAGGGTTTTTTTTAAGGGGCTATTTTTAAAATGAGGCTATTATAGTAATCATTCAGGCAAGATTGATGGCAGTGGGGAAGTTAAAATGATACAGTTTATAATGGGATGGCAGACTTGACACAGGACATATCTGTGAGAGGAAAAGAAGTGTCAATCAACACCAGAACTTCTGATTTATTCTATGAAAGGATGGAGATGCCATTAAAAAAGGAGAAAGAGGGAGTTGGGCAGTAGCGCAGCGGGTTAAGCGCAGGTGGCGCAAAGCACAACGACAGGCATAAGGATCCCGGTTCAAGCCCCCGGCTCCCCACCTGCAGAAGGGTCGCTTCACAGATAGTGAAGCAGGTCTGCAGGTGTCTGTCTTTCTCTCCCCACCTTCCCCTCCTCTCTCCATTTCTCTCTGTCCTATCCAACAACATCAATAACAACAACAATAAGAACTACAACAATCAAAAAAACAAGGGCAACAAAAGGAAATAAATATTTTTTTAAAAGGAGGAAGGAAGGAAGGAAGGAAGGAAGGAAGGAAGGAAGGAAGGAAATACTGAAAAAAGCCATTTATTGGGGAAATGGATGCAAGGATTACAGAGTTCTTCTGTATTAAAATTATACAATTTTTAGTCCTGAAAGGAACTTGAGAGCCCAAGTGTCCTTACTGTGCAGGTGATGTACACAATGAGCACACTCTGGACACGGCAGCCTTATGATGTTCTCTTTCAGAGTATACTTATGCTAATTCTATTATAATTTCCTAGATGTGTCCGTGTATGATATATCCAGTAATTTTTAAAAAACTTTTTTATATTTATTTTCCCTTTTGTTGACCTCGTTGATTTTTATTGTTTTTGTAGTTACTATTGTGGTTGTTAATGATGTCGTCATTGTTAGATAGGATAGACAGACATGGAGAGAGGAGGGGAAGACAGAGGGGAGTGAGAAAGAGTGTTGGGGAATTGTGAGCATATGGTTGAGCTTGGCAGGGCTTGACTTGAGGGGACATCCATCTTCTCCCTGCCCCCCAAAGCACCCTACATTCCATGCTACTAATGGACCATCCCTTTATTATTTACATATCAATCTCCTGCCTTGTCTTACAAATGACTAAGTGTCTCCTTCCTAAGTCCCTGCAGGGTATTGCTAATTCCCACCAGTTGAACCCCTAGCAACAGCTGCTAGGGAGGTTCTACCTTCTAGCCCCTCCCATTTTTCTCTGCCCCTCTCCTAACTATGTATGGTTGGTGAAGCCACTTCCAGGGCAGGCTTGGCTCTTCTGTCATGGAAGGAGAAAGGAGGAGTGTGCAGGAGGAGGCTGACTCTGGCCATTGCAGCTTTTGGCTCCACTTGGTTTTAACCAAGTGCCTTCACCCCTGACTCTGGGGCTCCCACATGAATAAAGATTCGTGGATTCGACTTCCGGAGGCGGAACTACGAGCAGCAGATCGCTTTCTCTCCTCTCCTCTCCTCTCCCGGATCAACTAGGAATACCAAAGGAGACCACCCGGACCGAAACAAGACAGGACTAGAATGACCACAGAAACCCAGTAAATCACCCGTGAGTACAAACACGCGTGGCTGGTGACAGAGAGGAGAGAGGGGCCTAAGGAGAGATTAAGTGACTGCTAACAGTTCAACAGTTTGTCAGTGGAGACACCACCTCCAGTCTGCTCCACCAACAAGGGGACAGCTGAAGGGAGGAAAGGACTCTCCAGAGACTCACCAATTACAACTCTGAGTCTCCATTGCTACTACCCTCAGAATCTGGAGCAGCAACAGGGAGGGCACAGAGATCTAACCGGGAAACTCAGGAGAAGACCTATACCTTGGTGGCATAGCTGAAGGGCTGTGAAAGTCTCTTTGCATAACCACTGGATTATCTCTGCCACACCCTGCTTTATCTCTTGGTCAGGAGTCATTGATTAAGCCAAGAAGCCTATTGATAGTTTAAAAGCCCTCAGGCTACCATAGCCTACAGGAGGAAAAAAAAAGGCTTTTACACCACTGAACTCCAACTCAGGGATTGAAAAAACTGTTAACTTACATAAAATGGTTAAAACAACAAGAAAAAATAATGGAGACTCGAACCAGGACAAGAGTCCAGCTAAAAGTCCTCCAGAGGGCGAAGCACAAAACAACGAGTTCAACATCCAAACATTAGCTAAGGAAATAATAACAGGAGTGAATAAAGAATTTGAAAAAATTGTAATCAGAACTGCAGGAACAACAAATGAGAATATGGAAGAAAATTCTAATAATCGCATGGTTATTAGAGAGCTGAAAGCTGAAATTGCTGAGCTAAGAAGGCAACTAGCTGAACAAGCTAAAACAGTATCACAGCAGGGCAACAAAATAGATGAACTCCAGAAAGCAGTAGAGGGCAGAGAGAATAGAATCAATGAGGCTGAAGACAGAATTAGCAAGATTGAGGATGAATTAGAGACAACTAAAAAAGAAGTAAGAGATCTCAAAAAGAGATTAAGAGATTCTGAAAAGAACAACAGAGTCCTATGGGATGACTTCAAAAGAAACAATATACGCATTATTGGCTTACCAGAGGAAGAAAGAGAAGGGGAGGAAGAAAGCGTTCTCCAGGCCATAATAGCTGAAAATTTCTCTAGTCTAGACAACACCAAAGACATAAAGATTCAAGAAGCCCAGAGGGTCCCAAACAGAATTAACCCAGACCTAAAGACACCAAGACATGTCATACTTAGATTGGAAAGGAATAAAGATAAAGAAAGGATCCTCAAGGCTGCAAGAGAAAAACAAAGAGTCACCTACAAAGGAAAACCCATAAGATTAGCAGCGGACTTCTCCATACAAACACTACAGGCCAGAAGAGAATGGCAAGATATCTATCGAGTGCTCAATGAGAAAGGCTTTCAGCCAAGAATACTATATCCTGCTAGATTGTCATTCAGACTAGATGGAAGCATCAAAACCTTCTCAGACAAGCAACAGTTGAAGGAAGCAACCATCACCAAGCCTGCCTTGAAAGAAGTTCTGAAAGGTTTCCTATAAACAACCAGACCACCACAAATAGAACATATATCAAAACATTCTAAAACTCTACAAGAATGGCATTAAAATATCTTCAATCTTTGATATCAATAAATGTGAATGGCCTGAATTCACCTATTAAAAGACACAGAGTAGGAAGATGGATCAGAAAACACAACCCAACAATATGTTGTCTACAGGAAACTCACCTAACGCAACAAGACAAACACAGACTTAAAGTGAAAGGATGGAAAACTATCATTCAAGCCAATGGCCCACAAAAAAGGGCAGGAACAGCTATTCTCATATCTGACATGATAGACTTTAAAATAGATAAGATTAAAAAAGATAGGAATGGACACTACTTAATGCTCAGAGGATCAGTCAATCAAGAGGACTTAACAATTATTAATATCTATGCACCCAATGAGAAGCCATCTAAATACATCAAACTTCTACTGAAAGAGCTACAGCGATATATTAACAGTAACACAATCATAGTAGGGGACTTCAACACCCCACTATCTCAACTTGACAGATCATCCAGGAAGAAAATCAGTAAAGACATAAGGGAGCTAAATGAAGAGATAGATAAACTAGAACTATTGGACATTTTCAGAGTCATTCATCCCAAGAAACTGGAATACACATTTTACTCAAATCCACATGGATCATTCTCAAGGATAGACCATATGTTAGGCCACAAAGACAGCATCAGCCTATTCAAGAGCACTGAAATCATCCCAAGCATCTTCTTGGGATGTAGAAACGCAAAGCAGAAATTGACTGAGTTTGGAGTATGGCACCAAAGTAAGAAAGCAGAAGTATACTAGAGTTTGCAGTGAGTACCTCCCTAATACTTCCTCTCCACTTTTCCAAGCTTTGGGTCCATGATTGCTCAACAATTTGTTTGGCTTTGTATGTTAACTCTCTTTTTAGTCACCAGGTTCCAGGTGTCATCAGGATGCCGGCCAGATTTCCCTGGATTGAAGACACCACCAATGTGTCCTGGAGCTCAGCTTCCCCAGAGACCCATCCTACTAGGGAAAGAGAGAGGCAGACTGGGAGTATGGACCAACCAGTCAACGCCCATGTTCAGCGAGGAAGCAATTACAGAAGCCAGACCTTCTACCTTCTGCAACCCTCAATGACCCTGGGTCCATGCTCCCAGAGGGATAGAGAATGGGAAAGCTATCGGGGGAGGGGGAGGGATATGGAGATTGGGTGGTGGGAATTGTGTGGAGTTGTACCCCTCCTACCCTATGGTTTTGTTAATTAATCCTTTCTTAAATAAATAAAAAAAAAAAAAGATTCGTATTGCTACCACCATAAACTTGGTTCCTGGGTTATCTCTCCCTCCCACGACAAAAAGAGATATTTGCAGACCTGCTTCACCGCCTGTGAAGTGACTCCCCTGAAGGTGGGGAGCCACGGCTCGAACCTGGATCCTTAAGCTGGTCCTTGTGCTTCACAACATGTGCGCTTAACCTGCTGCCCTACCGCCTGACTCCTGATTCCCGTAACTTTTATTACACATCAAAAATATCTGTTCCCAAATGACTCATATTTCCAGTACAAAGCCCCAGAATAATCTCTTAAACTAGACCAAATGTGGCTAGTTTTCATTCCTCTTCAAAAGACAAAATGTTAAGTAAAGTTCATAGAGCCAATGAGAGAGCTCATCTGGGCATGTGTATAACCCAGGTTCAAGCTCTTACCCCCAGCAAGTTTCCATGCTGTTCTTTCTCTCTTTCTTTCTTTCCCCCTCACCCCCCATGCTAACCTCTCTCTAGAAAACTTTGGCCCAAAGCAGTGAAGTCATGGCGGCAGCAGCAGCAGCAGCAGCAACAGCAAGAACAGCAGCAAAAATTAAGTTTGAGAGTTAACTGTTTAATGTCTCTTTAATCAAAACTGAAAACTCCATGATAGCAGGCATGATGTTTCCGCTGTTTATCACTGTATCCGTTCAAATATGGAGGCAGTTCCTGTAACACGGTAAATACTCAAACGTCTGTCAACTACTTTAAAGACAAGGAACTGAAACACCTAATGTTTTCTTTTATATTTCTTTTTTTCACTATCTTTATTTATTGGATAGAGACAGCCAGAAATTGAGAGGAAGATGGATACAGAGAGGGAGAGAGACAGGGAGTGCAGGTGGGTTAAACCTGGGTCCTTGCATATTGTAACATATGTACTCAATCAGATGTGCTACCACCCAGCCCAGTGAAACACCGAATGATTTTTTTTTTTATCTTTATTTATTTTTTGGATACGGACAGCCAGAAATCGAGAGAGGAGGTGATAGAGGAGAGAGATAAAGAGACACCTGCAGCGCTGCTTCACCATTCAAAAAACTTTCTCCTGCAGGTAGATACTGGGGACTCGAACCCGGGTCCTTATGCATTATAATGTGAAGACAGACTTCCATATACTACCTGTTCTCCTAGACACTTTTCTGTGAGATTCAACCATTTCCCCGTGGCACTTATATATGAATAGCTGAGTAAAAATACCAAAAGAGAAACAGAGGAAAGTGACCCCTCCACCCCCCCTACCCGCCAACACACACACACTGAGTTCACCTAATAAGACCTCAAGCTGATACTGAAACAACTGCTAGCAGCTATTAAAGGATGGGAAGCCACTTAAAATGTCCCCAAGTATTTCTCATCGATGGGGTACAGACGGGATAGAGAACTGCGTTTCCAGAACAGATGGCATTCTTGGTTAAAGCTAGTTCCCACCAAATGTTGCCATTTGTCATGATCCCAGAACACAGGGGGCCACATTAGTTTCACTGTCCCTATTCACATAGACAAACAAAAACATATAGAATTTTGATATAGTTCTCTCAACCACAATTCACATAATTATCAGCTTCTGAAAACGCAAAACATATATTTTGGTTTACTAGAAAAGATGTTATATCCTTCAGAGATTTCAATTTCCATTTGTATAATCTTTTCCTGACTTCACCCAATGTCTCAGAATCCAAGTATTATGTTTCATTCACCATTTGTTTTATGAATCATAACTACAACAATAAAATCGAGTTTAAAATGTCTGTTTACAAACTATTTTTCAGTCTTAGAAAATATACAATGGTTTACTTATCTAAATATTTACCCTCCCTCTCTGTTAAGCTGATACACTCTTTCTTATGCAAACTCCAGCTCTACCTTCCTTCCATGTGCTCCTCTGACTAGGGACAGACAGGAAAACACACTGCAGAGCCTGTCAATACAGGGTGTCTATCACAACTGCACTTCAGGTCACAATGACCAAAAGCTCATGGCACCTGCCGTATGTCGAGTGCTATTTGAGGGTGTTGAGATGAACAAGGAATTTCTAGTGGGTGGGGAGAGGGAAAGATCCAATTTCAGTACTGTACAACAGGCTGTCCAGCTGGAAAACTACCAGAGTAAGGTGCTTACTCTGCTTACCCCAAGGAGACTGGATATGGTAGAGGGAAAGCGTGGGAAAAGGTCTTCCCCCAAGATAGAACATCTTGAGTTGAGTTATGATAAGAGGAGCAAACCAGGTAAAGGAGTAAAGCAAAGTGCTTGTGGACAAGACAGGACAAATAGGCCTGACCTCCACAAGTTCACATTTTATTCCACCAGCAACAGTTTTAAAGCCTATACTAGAATTTTTTTTTTCTTTATCCAGCTTTGAGCTTCCTTCCCACTTTTTTTTCCCCTTATAAGTATATTCTTTCCTTTTTTTTTTTTTGCCTCTAGGGTTATTGCTGGAGCTCGGTGCCTACACCAGGAATCCACTGCTCCTAGAGGCCATTTTTTCCCCCTTTGTTGTCCTTGTTGTTTATCAGTGTTGTTGTTACTATTATTGTTGTCATTGTTGTTGGATAGGACAGAAAGAAATCGAGAGGGGAGGGGAAGACAGAGGGGGAGAGAAAGACACCTGCAGACCTGCTTCACCGCCCATGAAGCAACTGCCCTGCAGGTGGGGAGCCTGGGGCTCGAACCAGGATCCTTATGCTGGCCCCTGCGCTCTGCACCATGTGCGCTTACCCGCTGTGCTACCGCCCTGCCCCCTATTCCTTCCTTTTTATTCCTTTATCATCACCATGGAAGGTTTTCAAGATAAATAGGAGGAGGATAAATGTGAACATTCTGATTTGCATGTTTAACTAGAGTGCCTATAATGACTTATTTGGTAGTGTATTAAAATTTGCTTTTTTTAAAGTTTTTTAAAAAATATTTATTATTTATTCCCTTTTTTGTTGCCCTTGTTGTTTTTGTTGTTGTTGTATAGGACAGAGAGAAATGGAGAGAGGAGGGGAAGACAGAGAGGGGGAGAGAAAGATGGACACCTGCAGACCTGCTTTACCACCTGTGAAGCGACTCCCCTGCAGGTGGGAAGCCGGGGGCAGTATTAAAATTTTCAATGCAGAAAAAGGAATAAAATATAAGTATAATCTATGCAAATACACCATGCAGAAATAAAACATGACAGATACTGCTGAAGTCTCTCTTTCTTTTCCTCAAGAAAGTGCACTTTCTCCAAATTTCAGGTTTGTTTATGCTACACCTGGAAATTTTATGATCAGATCTGCATTGACAGATAGGGAAAGTAATGAGATAAAGAGAAGAAAGAGGAGGTCAACCAGTGATGCACCTGGCTGAGTGCACATGCTACAATGAGCAAGGACCCTGGTTTGAACCTCCACTCACCACCTGCAGTGAGGAAACTTCTTGGGAAGTGAAGCGGTGCTGCAAATGTTTCTTTCTCTCTCTCTCTCTCTCTGTCTCTCTCTCCCCCTCTCCCCCTCACCCCCTCTCAATTTCTTTCTGTATGTATCAAATAAATAAGTAACACTTTAATTTTTTTAAAATATTTTTTAATAATTTATTTATCATTTATTCCCTTTTATTGCCCTTGTGGTTTTATTGTTGTAGTTATGATTGATGTCATTGTTGTTGGATAGAATAGAGAGAAATGGAGAGAGGAGGGGAAGACAGAAGGGGAGAGAAAGATAGACACCTGCAGACCTGCTTCACCGCTTGTGAAGCGACTCCCCTGCAGGTGGGGAGCCGGGGGCTTGAACCGGGTTCCTTATGCTGGTCCTTGCGCTTGGCGCCACCTGCACTTAACCCGCTGCTCTACTGCCCGACTCCCACACTTTATTTTTTTTAAAAAAAAGAAACAGAAAAATGTTATGGAGGTCAGATGGGGGTGCCTACAGTTTTATAGCTTAGCTGCATCTGAAGTTACCATACCAGAAACAGTCATAGTTTTACTATAAAGACAATATGAGTTAACTCCAAAATGAGATATGTCATCTCATTTACCCCTCTATTATTTTCCCCATTACAAGACTATAAAAAACTATAACACAGGGGGCCAGGTGGTGGCACACCTGGTTGAGCGCACACATTACAATGTGCAAAGACCTGGGTTCAAGCCCCTAGTCCCTACCTGCAGGGGTGAAGTTTCACGAGTGATGAAACAGTGCTGCAGATGTCTCTCTGTCTCTCTCCCTCTTAATCTCATCCCTCCTATCTCAACTGCTCTCTGTTTCTATCCAAAAAATAAATAAATAAAGATAAAAAAAACAAACTAGGTTACAGAAAACTTAAATAACTTGGTTGTGCAGCTAGAAGGAAGAGCACTAGAATTTCAACCACAGCGGTCGGGTTTCCGAGTCCATGTTCTAGGTCAAGGTATTCATAAATATCATGACACCATCATTTACTGATTCCTGGTTGTCTCAAGGGCATTAAGAGCTTTCGGATACTAATCATGGTTGCCTCCAGTACACATGATGAGTCTATATTTCCTTGCTTAAAGTAGTAGTTCTCTTCTCTGTATCACAAGAAAATATTCTCTTTTGTCTCCAGAATGAAAGGCAAAACCAAAGAAACACAGAAATTAAATTTAAGAACTTACCAACTGCAGGTATAAAAACCAATCATCTTGGGTTGGATGGTAGGCCACCTCACAGGCTCCCCTTGGGAGAGCGCACATGTTATCATCATACACAAGAACCCAGGTTCAAACCCCCGCTTCTTACCTGCGGGGTGACGGTTCATAGCAGTGAAACAGTGCCAGAGGTATCTCTCTCTTTCCTTCTCCTACCCCACTTTTTTTCTCAATTTCTCTCTGTCTCTATATAAAGGGTGAGGGGGCACTAGGAGTAGTGGATTCATCATGCAGGCAACAAGTGCCAGTGATAACCCTGATAGCAATAAAGAAAATTAAAAACAAAAACAAACAAACAAAAAACCTCTCTTCCTCTGGTTCCTTTAGAATACTGAGTGTCAGAAGCAAGGTTAAATCTAGCAATATATTTTTCCCCAACAGCAGAGGTTATAGTCATAGGGTTTTCTGTATCCAGACACAGATTAAAGTTGAAAATGTATTCATAGGTTAACTGGGGATATAGTCTCTGTCCTAGAAAACAGAGATGCTACCAACTTTTCTGAGATAGTGAAAAAAAAAAAAACTTAGGGCATAAGCTTGACTTCAATGGTTTCAGTATATAATGGAAGCTTCAATGGAAACTTTCTAGAATTCTAGGCTGGCTTAGTGCAGTGCCAGATTTGATTTTTGTTATGAGACTATAGGAATGGGGATTTTTCCTTCTTACAAGACACACACACACACACACACACACACACAGAGAGAGAGATAGCACTAAAAGACAAATGTGAAAATGAGCACAAGAAGTAGTTTGTATAATACAGTTATATGCTTCTAGAAAGTGCTTCAAAAACCAAATATTTTGAGATCAACATTTTTAAAGGACTTTAAGAGTGGTCAGTATTTAAAAGAATCCCAGGAAGAATTTTGCATTTACAGTAACAATCCCACAGTAACCTCTTATATTAATTTTGGTTACTTAGAATGGTAACTCACTAATTCTGGATAAACAGGCTTAGACATGACAAAAATCCCAAACTCTTCCTCACATATGACATCAAATTATCAAATTCAAAAATAAAATGCTAGACTATGAGAAGAACCTGACTTCTAAATATTCACTCTTTTTCTGTAAAGTATTTCAGCAAAATCTATTACATTTACCAAGGCATTCTATCCACATTATTGTCAACAAGTAATATAGACAGGCTCTCTTAGCATAAGAAGCATAATAAGGAAATTTCTTTTAAATCATGAGGAGACAGAACTCCTCCTCCCTCCCGCACAACAGAATACAGACTGCTCAGCTCTGGCTTTTTCTCTTCCAAGGACTGAACCTAAGACATCTTCTATACCGTTTCCCTGGCCCTACTACTCAGGTTTTCATTTTAGTGCATCAAAGCTAAAGTTTTCCAGTCTGAAAGCTGTGGCTTCACTGTTGTGCTCAGTCTGGCACCCAATGACATCTAAAATGACTGTTCCTGCGGTCTCCTAAAGTCTTAGCTGAGCTGGGTGTCTCAACTTGAAGAAACAAGGAAAAAGGCATTGGCCATTTTCCACAGCCCAGATGGAATCAATCTAAGCAGAAATAAAGACATGTTCATAACCTTTCATCTGAAAGTGAGGTCATTTATATCTAGATGTAGAGTTGTCTTCTTGGATACCCCACAGATGTGGGGTCACAGGCTCTGAAGCCAGACGTCCTGAATTCAACACATGACCAAGGCAGCTCCCCCTCTCGGTCCATTTCCTCTCTGTAAAATGAGCAAAATAATAGCTCCTTCTCCATGGGGCTACAGAGAGGACTGAATGAATTACAACTCACTTGGCACATCAGCCTTGCCTGTCACAGAGGAAACATTCCATATGCACCAGAGAAAACACTCAGTATATATAAATTACTGATTTTTGTACCCACAATCAATAGGGAGTATACAATTCCCACAATGTTAATGCTAGTGGAAACAGAACCCAGGATTTTTGTCTTATTCACCACACTGTTGGCTATAATAACTAATAATGACATGAGTTTTTGTGGCCTAAATAAGATCTTTTAACCTTCTGTTTTCTAAGAAAAGGATCTAAGAATAGGTATTATATACATTCATATTCAAATGGTAACATGATTGGATATTTTTCTAATAAAAAAGTATGTTTTCTATTAGAATGGTAAAAATGCCCTTTAAGAGCAATACTCACAGAACTATGGTGATGATGGGTGGGAGAGAAGGGGTACAGAACTCCGGTAGAGTGTGTAATGGGAACTCCGGTACACTGCGCAATGGGAAACTACAGCCTATTATCTTACAATCTTGAAAACTACTGTTAACCACAAATTCACAAAATGGCTTATCAAAAATAAGATTAAAATAAATAATGACAATAAATATGAACACTGCTCACAGTACTCTCAAGATAAACAAATAAGCACTAGAGCCAAGAAAGTAAGTACAAATTTCTCTCCTGTTGAACATTTATTTTTTTAAAAAGAATAAACAGGGCCTAAAGAGCATAAAATGTCAAAGGAAAAAAAAAAAGGCACAGGAAGTCCAGTTAAAGCAGTGGACTATTTGTTCAAATATAATGAGTAACAACAAAAAGGACAGTCTGCCTCTGCAATTGCGAGTCTCTGCTTTAAAGTTTCACCTACCTGCCTCACTTTACCTGTCACACAAAGAAACCAACAAGGACTTAGAGATTTCTGTCCCCAGTTTTTGTTTAGGTAGTGATTAGTTGCCTGGTCGAGAAAGTCAGGCTCTTCTTATACAATGGAGTAAGCAGTAGCAATTTTCTACGCCAAAAAATGTGTTTTTAAGTTTACAAATATCTTTAAAGTAATAAACTTGCTACGTATTAAAGAGAAAAAAAAGTTTTAAATATTGTATGAATGCAATGTCGTGTTCAGGTCAGAGAACATGAAGAGAATTAAATGTAAATCCCACAAAGTCATATAGCTCCAGAGACATAAAAGCTGCAAATTCCGATGCCTTTTAACCCACCAGTATACATCTGGGAAATGACTATTCCGTTCGGCGTTATTATACACGCATGGAGTTGCAAACACAAAGAGAACACCAAGGAAGCCAGGAATGGCTGTGCACATGGATCTCACAAGGTGCCAGTCACTATTCTAAGCACTTTCCACAGTGACTCACTTGGTCCTCAAACAACCCATGCAACGGCTATCTCCATGTGCCCTATGGAACCCAACAGTCCCCAAAAAGCAATGGTTATACCACCTACAGTGAGGAAAAAGCCCAAAGGCCTAAGAGAAAGAGAAAAAGTGGGGAAATCTTACATCTCGGGATACTAACTGAGAAAAAGAAAGGGACAGATGTGTTCCAGAAGGTCCAGGGAAGGACCTTAAATCATTAATCTGAACAGAATAATGGGCTGCTGTAACTGGCAGAGTACCGAGTAGCAGAGAAGGCCAGGGCTCACCTGCCTTCACATTTCAAAGCAGTTCACTACTACTCTGGTCTTCTCTGTGAAAAATGATCACTTCATCACAAAACACAGGAAATTTGTTATACTGCCTTATAGTTTAGAACAAGATTAATGAAAAGGTAGCTTCTCAGTCCCTTCATTAAAGATAATTACATTTTTATAACTCACAAAGCCCCTTAGAGCTCAACTACTTACACGTAAAAGTTGAAGTACACAAGAAGCTCTGAGTAGTTCAAGAGTCAGTGTGAGGGGACACCTGGTTGACCACACATATTACAATCTGCAAGGTCTCAGGTTCATGACTTTGGCCCCTAGGAGCAGGGGGAAAACTTTCCAAGTGGTGAAGCAGTGCTACAGGTGTGTCTCTCTCTCTCCCCTCTCTCTCTCTTCCTATCTCCCCCTTCCCTCTCAACTTCTGTCTCTATCCAATACATAAATAAATATAATACAATTTTTATTTAAAGATCCACAGAAAACTTAAAAAAAATCTGTGAGATACTGTTGATGGTAATAAGAGTAATAATGGTAGTATGACAATCAAGAAGGCCACAGACATAGTAGGTGGGTTGGTAGTTGCTGGTGTTCAATACACACTTATGTTCCAGTCACTGTTAAGTCCACTGCACATGAAAAGCGGCATGGATTTTACACACATACACACACACACACACACACACAATGAGGCTCATTATATTTATCTGCCTTTAAAGACACCAAGACTTTTAAAAACAGGTAACTTAAAAGAATAATAATAACAAAAAATATTATGGTATAAAAATAAAAACACGTTACTTGACAAATGTCAAGAGCTCAAAGGTGAGCTAAGAATTTTAAGCAAGCAAGATGACTTTAGAACTTACACTGTCCAACAACTAGGCCACTCTGGTGTTGAATGGTTTGGAGCTTTTGTTCACAAACTGTTCAGCTGTCATTTGTTTAGTTGGAGCAATTCTTTTTAAACCATACCTAGACTGTGGAATAAATAAAGGCACTCTCTAGAATGAGAACAAGGTTGACAAACAAAAAAGTTACTAACTTAGTTCTAACACCTACCAATGTACAGGAGGTAAGACAAATGAATCTTCCCATACTTATGAGTAAGTAATTTTTGGCAAGGAAAACCAAAACATG
The DNA here is from genome assembly GCF_950295315.1 of Erinaceus europaeus. Lineage (NCBI taxonomy): Eukaryota > Metazoa > Chordata > Mammalia > Eulipotyphla > Erinaceidae > Erinaceus > Erinaceus europaeus. Next base: position 22,909,618 of record NC_080179.1, on the reverse strand, counting down.
AAATGAAGAAAAGAGAGTCTCTTCAACAAGTAGCTTCGGAAAAGTAGAACTGAAACAAGCAGATGAATGAAACAGAACCACCACGTATCACCATGCACAAGAGAATCCAAAATCCAAATGAATTAAACACAGGGACATTAAACCAGAACCAACGTAGATGAAAACACTGACAAAACACACTGTTTGCTTTGCACCTGTTATTTTGAAGACTCAAGTCCACCAGCAAAGAAGATAAAAACAAACCAGTGGTACTTCATAAAACTCTGAAGAGCAAAGGGAACTACTACGAAAACAGAAATACACCTTATAGAAAGGAAGATCATTATATGACATACATGAAATAAAGGACAATAACCAAAACACATAAAGAGCTTGCTAAGCTCAGCAACAACAACAATAAATAAATAAAACATCCCTTTAAAAATGGGGAGAAGACATGGAAAGAAGCGTCACCAAATAAAAGATCCAGAAGGCCTAGAGACACATGAAAAAAAATGGTCCATCACTGATTATCTAAGAAGTGCAAACATAAACAATGCGATACCACTTTATACCAGTGAGAATGTCATGCATCTGGATATTTCTCAGAATACCAGAAGCAGATCTACCATATGGCCCAGAAACTTCCCTCTTGGAGATTTATCCAAAGGAAACAAAAGCACCTATCCAAAGAGTTCTATATAGAGCTGTGTTCATAGTAATACAATTTGTAATAGCCCATAGTTGGAAGTAGCCCAACAACAGATGAGTGACTGAGAAAATGGTGTTACGTATACAATGGAGTAATACTCATCTGTTAAAAATGATGAAGCAGGGGCCAGGTGGTGGCACACCTGGTTGAGCGCACATGTTACAATGAGCAGGGACCCGGGTTTGAGCCCCCGGACCGCACGTGAAGGGGGAAAGCTTTGCGAGTGGTGAAGCAATGCTGCATGTGTCTCTCAGTCTTTCCCTATCACCCGCTTCCCTTTAGATTTCTGGCTGTCTCTATCAAATAAAATAAAGATAATTCCACTTAACATAATTCCTTCTAGCTCTGTCCAAGCTGGGTCAGAGAAGGTGAGTTCATTGTTCTTGATAGCTGCATAGTATTCCATTGTGTATATATACCACAGCTTTCTCAGTCATTCATCTGTTGTTGGGCACCTGGGTTGCTTCCAGGTTTTAGCTATTATGAATTGTCAGAAAGTTAAAGATGAGTATGGGATGATCCCACTCATCAACAGAAGCTGACTTAGAAGATCTGAAAGGGAAACTAAAAGCAGGACCTGATCAAATTGTAAGTAGGGCACCAAAGTAAAAACCCAGTGGTGAGGGGTAGACATGTAGCTTCCTGGGCCAGTGGGGGGTGGGAATGGGTGGGAGGGATGGGTCACGGTCCTTTGGTGATGGGAATGGTGTTTATGTACACTCCTAGCAAAATGCAGACATATAAATCAGTAGTTAATTAATATGAGAGGGGGAAATCAATTGTATGTCTCAAAGGTTCTCAAAAGACAAACTGAATCTTTTTAATAGATAGGCTACGTGTTTGATATGCGGACTCTCTCAAAAGCCTAGACCAAGTAGATCAGAAGCATCCAATAGCACAGCTATATACAAGATACTGGGTACTGTACAGCAAACCATAACAAAGGGACTTTTCAAAGTTAACCCAATTAACAAATAATGTGATGATAATATTAACTATTGATTGTCTTTTTGAACCCTAAGACAGCAGGAACCTCACATCTTCACTATAGAGCCCCTACTTCCCCCAGTCCTGGCACCCTTGGATAGGGCTCACTTTCCCGTATGCTTCTCCCAATCCATACCAAATAATATTGCATCCGCCGATCACAACCTAACCAAAGCAACGATTGCCATCTCAACATGCTTCACCTCAGTGTGTATCCAGAGACTTCACGTGTGGAATGACAACCCTTCAGCTTCATTACTCGGGTGAGACCTTTCCTTTTATAGTACACTCTAATTTCATCTCAGGTAGTTCACTTTCTAACAAAGTCCCATAACCTAGACATACACCAGTTTCTGTGAGAGAGAGCGTATGTGCACACGTATCCATAAACTACTGCAAAATATATACCTGAAAGCAGGATTACACTAGAGTTTGCAGTGAGTATCTCCCTAACACTTCCTCTCCACTATTCCAATCTTGGGATCCATGATTGCTCAACAAATTGTTTGGCTTTGTATGTTAACTCTCTTTTCAATCACCAGGTTCCAGATGCCACCAGGATGCTGGCTAGGCTTCCCTGGATTGAAGACCCCACCAATGTGTCCTGGAGCTCAGCTTCCCCAGAGACACACCTTACTAGGGAAAGAGAGAGGCAGACTGGGAGTATGGACCGACCAGTCAACGCCCATGTTCAGCGGGGAAGCAATTACAGAAGCCAGACCCTCTACCTTCTGCAACCCTCAACGACCCTGGGTCCATGCTCCCAGAGGGCTAGAGAATGGGAAGGCTATCATGGGAGAGGGTGGGTTATGGGGATTGGGTGGTGGGAATTGTGTGGAGTTGTACCCCTCCTACCTTATGCTTTTGTTCACTAATCCTTTCTTAAATTAAAAATTTAAATAAAAAAATAAAATAAAAAATAAAAATAAAAATGAGCTTTGCATACTGACAAAAAAAATAAAATAAAGATAATTAAAAAATATATTTTAAAAAATGATGAAGCCATCTGTCTCTTTTATTTCATTTTGAATGGACCTCAAAGGAATCATGTTAAATGAGTGAAATCAAAAAGAGTAGGATGAATACCAGATGATCTCACTTAGAGATATAAGTTAAGAAACAAGGAAAGAGAGAGAAAAAACACAAGGTGAAATTTGGACTGGGGTTAGTGTATTGCACAAAAGAAAAGGACTCTGAAAAAGAAGGCAGTAGACTGGGGTGGAGAGGGCATTGGGGTCCTGGTATGTAATGCAAGAGAAGGACCTAAGTTGTGGGTGAGAGGATTTCACAGCCACTTATCATGGGGAGATGAGAAACTCTATTTATGTATCAATAACTGTACTGTAACGCAACGATTGACACCTCAACATGCTTCAGCTCAGACTGTGTCCAGAGACTTCAGGTGTGGAATGACAACCCTTCAGCTTCATTACTCGGGTGAGACCTTTCCTTTCATAGTACACTCTAATTTCATCTCAGGTGGTTCACTTTCTAACAAAGTCCCCAAACCTAGATATACACGTTTCTGTGAGAGAGAGCATATCTTCACACGTATCCATAAACAAGTGCAAAATATATGCCTGAAAGCAGAAGTACACTAGAGTTTGCAGTGAGTACCCCCCCCCCAACACTTCCTCTCCACTATTCCAAGCTTTGGGTCCATGATTGCTCAACAATTTGTTTGGCTTTGTATGTTAACTGTCTTTGCAGCCACCAGGTTCCAGATGCCATCAGGATGCCGGCCAGGCTTCCCTGGACTGAAGACCCCACCAATGTGTCCTGGAGCTACGCTTCCCCAGAGACCCACCCTACTAGGGAAAGAGAGAGGCAGACTGGGAGTATGGACCGACCAGTCAACGCCCATGTTCAGCGTGGAAGCAATTACAGAAGCCAGACCTTCCACCTTCTGCAACCCACAGAGACCCTGGGTCCATGCTCCCAGAGGGATAGAGAATGGGAAAGCTATCAGGGGAGGGGATGGGATATGGAGATTGGGTGGTGGGAATTGTGTGGAGTTGTGCCCCTCCTACCCTATGGTTTTGTTAATTTACCCTTTCTTAAATAAAAAATTTAAAAAAAAATTAAAAATAACTGTACTGTAAAGCATCAACCCCTCCAATAAAACAGTTTATATATATATATATATATATATATATATATATATATATATTTTTTTTTTAAGAGTAAATGAATGAAGTCCAAAAACTGAAATTCCTGAAGACATTAATGTGTACAAGAAAGTTCTTTTCTATCTGTTTTGGGCTGTACTTTACATTTTTCATAATAAAAAGTGTATTAAAAGGTCTTTGATTTGAGCCAGTGATGGAGCTGACTTGGTCTGCACACTGCTTTGCCCTGTGCTTGAGCCACTTTTGAGCCTGGCCCTCAAAGGAAGCTTCAAAGCTGTGTGGCCTCTCCCCTCCCCCTCCTTCTCCCCACCCCTCCATCTTCCCCTCCTTCTCCTTCTCTAACTCTGTTTCCATTTATAAACAAAGACTTGGGCTTAGTGAGAGTTTTTTGTTTTTTGGATTTTTTTTTTTTTTTTTTTTAGTCATTTACTTCCACCCCCATCCCAAGTCATAATACATGGTACAAAATCCAAATGTTATAAAAGATACATCCTAAGCAGGCCATCATCATCTTGCTCCTGTCTATTTGTACAAATAATGTTTCAGCACATAAGTGTAAACTATCTGTTGCTATCTACTGCCCATTTGGTACTCACATGAGGCATTTCTCACATTTATGTGCTTAGAGCAACACCTCTATAAGCAAGGATGAATCTGGATTTCAGGGGAAACAACAATTATACTATGGGGAATATCATCTTTAAAGTACAGAATGTAAAATTATTAATAAAAAAGCAGATATAATTGTGTGCATCTCTTTATAATGAAACAAATCTTGTCTATTCTCCCAAGTCCTAAATAGAACCTTTCTTTTCTTTTCTTTTTTTTATTAAGATTTGTATCTATTCATGAGAAAGACAGGAGAAGAGAGAAAGAACCAGACATCACTCTGGCACGTGTGCTTCCGGGGATTGAACTTGGGACCTCATGCTTTACAGTCCAAAGCCCCATCACTGCGCCATCTCCCAGACCACACGTCAAACCCTTTCTTTTAGGCTTTTTATAGATTATTTAATAAAAACTGCTGTCCACAAATATTTCCTGATTACAAACTGGCTTTTCCTTCCCACCTAGATCCCCTCTGCCACTCCCAGAAATACACTGTTTTCACAGTGGCCTGAAGCCTATGTTTTCCTAGCTAGAGGAGTAGTCTGTTTCTTTCTTCCTTTCTTTATTTTCCCTTTTGTTGCCTTGTTTTTTATCGCCATTGTTATTATTGTTGTTGTTGCTGTCATTGTTGTTGGATAATACAGAAAGAAATTGAGAGAGGAGGGGAAGACAGACAAGGGGAGAGAAAGATAGACACCTGCAGACCTGCATCAATGCCTGTGAAAAGAACTCCCTGCAGGTGGAAGCCGGGGGCTTGAACCAGGATCCTTAACCCGGTCCTTGTGCTTGGTGCCATGTGCGCTTAACCTGTTGCGCTACCACCTGACTCCCAGGAGCAGTAGTATGTTTCTGCCTGAGCCCTATACAGTATCATCATGTCACATGTCTGTGGACTGGGAGGCTGAGGCCTAGAGATGTCATACACTTCTCTAAGGTGCAAAGTAGGTAACAAATCAGGTTTGTTTGATTTCAAAGCAATGAGGAGTAGCTCCGCAGTGCATAGGCGGTGCTGAACCAGTAATGGTATTTGCCTAAATCTATAATTTCATAGAGAATACCAAAGAAAAGACATTAGTGTTACTTCAGAGGCAGGGTGTGTTTGATTTGAAACAAATCATCCATTCCCCTTTGAATTAAAGAAACAAACAATATTATTAATCTATTTTCATAAGACAGTGACAACAGAACATCAGAACATTGCTTGGCACTAGCAAATAGCAGTGCTGGAAACTGAAGCTGTGGCCTCTAGGACTCAGGCATAAAAACCTGACGTACTAACTATACATTATCAGCCAAACCCCCCTTTTCCATTTTCAAAATAACTTTCTTCTTCTTTACAAAAAAAAAAAATGGTGGGAGGGGGAAATGAAAGTTTTCTTAAGCACACCTAACTAAATGCAGAGCCTGAGGTCAGCACACACGTCATACAACTGGAACATCACCCTGCAAGTTCTCTGGTACCTAGAGAGGAGCTCACAATAAGTCAAGAAGATGACTCAAGCCATATTCTTAGTATGGGGGTGTTTGTTTTTCTGCTGAACTCTTGCATTTCTAATAATAACCCTCAGTGATCAGAACTGTCAAGAGACAAGACAGGGATTAAGGGGTGCAATCAACTTGGATCTAGTAACTAGATACATGAAGAAGCTAATCTTATGCTAAAGATGCATTTCTTCCACATCAACTCAGAAAGCAGCAGACTTGAGTTGATGAAGTATCTGGAGCAAATGTCAACATTTTTCAGGAACAGCAACCAGGCTAGTCATTCTCACCAAGAGTGAGCTGGTGAGATGCGCTGCTAGTATTGCTTTACTGTGTAGAAACCAGTAACAGGCCATCTAACACAGAGAAAAAACTACCCCACCAGAAATGCCAAAAGCATTACTAACTGAGAGAGAGGTAGAGACTGACTTTAATAGACATGGGTCTAATAAGAGTTACTGTGAACATACGACATATTGCCCTTGGTGTCCTGGGATATTTTAGGAGCAAAGACAAAATGAGAAGTTCTGCACATAGAAGACGCTTGTCTAATATATTTGCTCAAGAAGCATTTACTACCTCTGTGTGTCTACCAACAATCAATGACAACCACAAAGAGTCAAATTTAAGTAAAAACAAACACTAGATTTTAAGAGTTCACAATTCTTGTGTCCCCCTCTGCAGAAGTAAAATATGTTAAATTGATGTTTGAACTTTTTAAAGTCATCAAGAAACTCGCAAAAGTATTTTTTGCCATGAGGGTTATCTCTGCAGGAGTGCTCTGCCATACCCAGTAGCTTTTTGTTTTTACTACTTGTGATAGAGACTGAGGGAAACAGAGCAAAAGAAAGCACCTACAGCACTGCTCTCCTACTCAGGAAGCTTCCTCCCTTGCAGATGGGGCTAGAGGCCGGAAGCTGAATTCTCATGCATGGTAGCATGTGACCTCTACCAGATACACCACTACAACCCCATCAAAAGTAGTTTTCTTATAGTTATGTAAGTACTGCATTGTTTCAATCAGGGAGGTAAAAATCATAGGAAATTTTTCAACAAAGGGCTACTTTCGGGGCCAGGTGATGGTGCACCTGGTTGAGCGCACATGTTACAATGCACAAGGACCAGAGTTCAAGTCTCCTGTCCCCACCTGCAGGGGGAAAGCACTGCGAGTAGCGAAGAAGGGCTGCAGGTATCTCTCTTTCTTTTCGCTCTCCCTCTACTCCCCCTTCCCTCTCAATTTGACTGTCCCTATCCAATAAGTAAAGATAATAAAAAAATAAAAGAAAGCTACATCCTAAAATACTATTATTTATAGAGTGGTCTAGCAAAGATTTATTAAAACAATTTGAAAATATATTATTCCTTAGTCCCAAAACTGACCTTAGAAAAGCTTATGTGCACTTATTCATTTCTGAAAAGTAATTCTACATTCCTGGAAACTGTTATACTTCTGTAAACTTGTAAAGAAATTTTATCAATGTTACCTGCTATTTGTACTGAACCATCCTCACCAAGAAGAATATTACCAGCTTTCAAATCCCTGTTGGGAAAAAAATGGAATATGAATTATGAAATGCAAACATTCCATTCCATTAACTCAATAAAAATTTGAAATCTATCATATAATTCAGCTATTTGGCATGTCACTTGATAAATATTAAAATCATATCTGGGAGTTGAGCGGTTAAGGGCACGTGGCGCCAAGTGCAAGGACTGGCGTAAGGATTCCAGTTCGAGCCCCTGGCTCCGAACCTGCAGGGGAGTAGCTTCACAGGTGGTGAAGCAGGTCTGCAGGTGTCTGTCTTTCTCTCCCTCGTCTTCCCCTCCTCTCTCTATTTCTCTCTGTCCTATCCAACAATGACGACATCTACAACAACAATAAAAAACAAGAGCAATACAAGGGAAAATAAATAAATACATATAAAAATTTAAAAATAATAAATAAAATCATATCTAAGACTTTTAAAGCTACAGGGGTATATTGTGACTTTATAGACTGGCCTTGGGGAGTGGCCAGGGTTGTACTAACAAATACCTTACATGAAATAATTGCCTAGGTTTAATTAATGAGTAAATTAGTTTACAGTTACAGAACATCAATGAAATTACAATGCTATCATTTTATCAAACATTAAAGTATATGCACCGTGGTCTGGCACCTACATTATCATGCTCAAGAACACAGGTTCAAACCCTTCAAAAAGAAAGCTTCATGGGCGGTGGAGAAATGCTGCAGGAGTCTCTCCTTTTCTTTCTCCTACACTCTTGCCCTCTCTGTTTCTCACTCTTCATCAAAATGAAAAGGGGGGGGGGAATGGCCATTAGGAATGACAGAGTTTTATAGACAATGAGCCCCAGCAATAACCCTTGTGGCAAAAAATAAAATAATGTGCAGATTATGCAAAGCTATTGTACTTATACCTATTTTTATCTGTGACACAATCCCAAATTAATCTCATTAGAAGTTTAAACAATGAATCTGAGAGGAATAATCATAAATATTAATCATAATATTCTGTGATTTTTTTCAAGTAGAAGTTTTACTGAATATTCTAACATCGAGAAAGGAAATACAGCAATGTAAAAGTGTGGCATCTGCAGTAATGTTTCAAATTATTGAAAGATATAGTGGAATTCCTTAAATATTCATGCTGGGGTAATTACAATGTAACTGACAAATGGCTGTTTACCTTTGACTATTTTTAACAGTCCAAGTAATACTATTTCATACATATACTATGTTATTTTGCTACTTAAGAATTTGCATTTTATGACACAAAAGAACATGAAATCAATGCCTCCACACCTCCTCTCCCACCATGTTGAAAATAAGCACATTACAATGGCAGAAGTAGTCTTGTCAGTGTTAGGAAGTTAAAGATACCATTCAGTTGTACTGAGTATGTAAAACAGTACAGTAACTATCTTTTTTTTCATATTCTGTTCTTATTTTATAGTGAAATCATATAAATCAATACTGAGAATTCCAATAAAACACATCAATACATAGCTCTTTTTCATTTTTTAAAAAATATTGTATTTATTTTGTTTGTTTGGGTAGAAACAGAGAAATTGAGAAGAGAATGGGGAGATAGAGAGGGGGAGAGACAGAGAGCCACCTGCAGCATAGCTTCAACACTTGTGAAACTTTCCCCCTACAGGTGGGGACCAGGGGCTTGAACCCAGGTCTTTGTGCTTTGTAGCATGTGCATTCAACCAGGTGTGCCACCAACTGGTCCCTCATAATGTGTTATTGTTTCATTCTTATGTACACTCCTCCATCTATTTTCTGTAAATGAGAAATAAAATGGCATTTGCCTGCATTATTCCTTGTAAACCAGGACTAACGATACAAGCAAAAGAATTTAAATATCTCTGCAGAAGTCATACCTATGAATTTGACCATTTCTGTGTAGATAGTCTAAGCCTTCCAAAACCTCTTTAAGAATTGTTGCTATTATTGCCTCTTCCAGAACTCCATTCTTGTGTTCTCCTCTGTTGACAATGTATTTTATGATATCCAGCATTGAACCTAAATAAACAGATAGAATAAGAAATAAAACACTGGTGCAGGCACCTTCAATACTTTTTCCAGAATAGTGCAACCTATTTTATTGGATTGTCAAAAAAGTCAGGACACATTTCTGCACAGAAAAACACATCATGACTTTTCTGACAATCCAATAAAAGCTGCATGGGAACAGCAAAACATGACTTTGTCTATTCAATGCAAATATTCACAAGACACACAAACAAGTACATGGCAGCCAGGGATCAAGAATGCTAATTTAGCAGCTGTCAAGAACAATGAAGCCACCGTCTCTGACCCATCTTGGACAGAGCTAGAAGGAATTATGGCAAGTGAGCTAAGTCAGAAAGATAAAGACGAGTATGGGATGATCCCACTCATCAACAGAAGTTGAGGAAGAAGATCTGAAAGGGAAACTAACAGCACGACCTGACCAAATTCAGCAACCTCACATCTCTACTATAGAGCCTCTACTTCCCCCAGTCCTGGAACCCTTGGATAGGGCCCACTTTCCCATATGCCTCTCCCAATCCATATCAAATAATATTGCATCTGCCGATCACAACCTAACCAACGCAATGATTGCCACCTCAACATGCTTCACTTCAGATTGTGTCCAGAGACTTCACGTGTGGAATGACAACCCTTCAACTTCATTACTCGGGTGAGACCTTTCCTTTCATTTCATAGTATATTCTAATTCCATCTCAGGTGGTTCACTTTCTAACCAAGTCCCAAAACCTAGATATACACCAGTTTCTGTGAGAGAGAGCATATGTTCACACGTATCCATAAACTACTGCAAAATAGATACTTGAAAGCAGAAGTACACCAGAGTTTGCAGTGAGTACCCCCCTAACACTTCCTCTCCACTATTCCAAGCTTTGGGTCCATGATTGCTCAACAATTTGTTTGGCTTCGTATGTTTTAACTCTCTTTTCAGTCACCAGGTTCCAGATGTCATCAGGATGCCGGCCAACCTTCCCTGGACTGAAGACCCCACCAATGTGTCCTGGAGCTCTGCTTCCCCAGAGACCCACCCTACTAGGGAAAGAGAGAGGCAGACTGGGAGTATGGACCGACCAGTCAACGCCCATGTTCAGCGGGGAAGCAATTACAGAAGCCAGACCTTCCACCTTCTACAACCCACAATGACCCTGAGTCCATGCTCCCAGAGGGATAGAGAATGGGAAAGCTATCAGGGGAGGGAGTGGGATATGGAGATTGGGTGGTGGGAATTGTGTGGAGTTGTACCCCTCCTACCCTATGATTTTGTTAATTAACCCTTTCTTAAATAAAAAAGAAAAAAAAGAATGCTAATTTAAAGTTTGCAAACACACTTTCTGCTAAGATTCAGGAAGAACATTCTGGGTCAGGAGTCTGAAGATGGCTCAGGACTATTTCAGGGTTAGTCCCTTTTCCCTTATATATAATTGATTACAGAGAGTCCATGATGTCTAAAATGAAAAAGAAAAAGAATGGAGCCAGAAGCTATGAAGAAAGACAGCAATGAACTGCCAAGGGGGGGGGGGGGTGGGAGGGAGAGAGAAGTACACACAGTTATTTAATGCCTAGAACACTTCTGGGAAAGAAGACAAAAAAATGTTGCCTCTAGAGCTGTGATAACCAGAAGATTGCTTTCAGTGACTCTAGGCAATATTTATTTTCATTTATTCAATGTTTGCTGTATTGACTTTCATAATAACAAAATAAATCCCTATTATTTTGTTACTATAAACAGATTAGTATCCTTGGCATTGCGAATTCATGTTTCAACACATATTAATTAATATCCCAAGCTTCTGGGTGATTTTAAAAGCCATAATTACCTGGGGGTTCAACATTTCTTAAGAATTAACAAATGGCTTACCTCAGGAACTGAATTTGGCTTCAGGCTCTCTATGACTAACTAGGAGACTGAATTTCCCTATTAAATATCACTAGCCACCCACCTCGCTTTAAGAGAACTGATGTAATAAAAAATACTACAGATGAAAACAAATGCATATTTCCCCCCACCAGGAGAAATAAAAGATCTTTAAGTTATTGGTTTTGGGTTTTTAGATCATTTACAAAATATACATCAAAAAACAGTTTATCTCATAGAGATATGCCATAGTGGGCATATGTAACCTCTGGTCTCCTGAGAGAAAAATGAACAAGTGTCCACATCTGCCCACATTCACCTCACCTGTGAAAACCTGCATAGAGCTTGTTTCTCTTACCTCAAGAACAGGCAGACTATACTGAATGCTCTTTAAAAGATGGTGATTTTACCACTTTTCCAGGGAAGGGAATAGTGCCAAACTTATAAAAAGTTAATTGCAATAAAAATAAAGTGAGGAAATAATATTCTTATCATGAAGAGAGCTATTTGAGGCTATCCTAAATCCCTGGACAGAAGACTATCTCATAGTGAGGTAACCTCCCCAAGGAAAGAGTATGTTAAGATCACTTCAGTTACAAAGCAGAGCATCATTCCCTGCAGAATCCAGGAGTAATCCCAACACTCAACACAGAAGTCTGGCTCAAACAGGCTTCCTTTCTCTTTCTTCTTCTTTTTTCTTTTTTTTTTTCTTTTAAACTCATTTCTCTTTTTAATTCGGAACCAAAGTGGGCACTCAAGGAAACAATGACTAATAGGACTGACAAGATTGAAAAGAGAACTGAACTGAACTTTCCCAGGCTCCCTACTGAGACATACAAGCAGACCCAAGGCAATTACAAAATGTTCTTCATCTCATTTCTGGGGCTCTACTTCATTCAAGACAGTTTCTTTAAAAAAAAAAAAATTAAGATGCTTCCCTCATACAAAGTTAGTAGGAACTGGATCTGTAGATTAAAATGTGTTCTACAAGTTTAATTCAGCCATACCAGTTTTTACTGCATTCAATTCAGACATTGCTCCTAAATTAAATATCGCATTTAATAGAGATGCACAGGGATAATACCCTGAAAAGAGAACACATTAGAAATATGGTGACACTGGGTGTTACAAAAAGAATTCACTTGGGTTTTCTTTTTCTTTTTTTTTTTTTTCATTTTCTATTTATAAAAAGGAAACACTGACAAAAACCATAGGACAAGAGGAGTACAACTCCACACAATTCCCACCACCAGAACTCCGTGTCCCATCCCCTCCCCTGATAGCTTTCCTATTCTTTATCCCTCTGGAAATATGGACCCAGGGTCACAATGGGGTGCAGAAGGTGGAAGGTCTGGCTTCTGTAATTGCTTCCCTGCTGAACATGGGCGTTGACAGATCGATCCATACTCCCAGCCTGTCGTTCTCTTTCCCTAGTGGGAAGGGGGTCTGGGGAAGCAGGGCTCCAGGACAGTGGATTTTCTACACTTTATCTTAGCCAGAAGGCTGAGAAGCAATGACAGTGGGTTTTCTAAGCAGTGATTCTCCAGGTCTGTGAAAATGAAAGTGATGATACCTGCAATTCTACTTAGCTTTTGAAGTCAATAGGTCCTGTAACCATGAATTCTAGCACAGGTTTCACTCACCATGGATGAAAACTTGGGCAAGTTGCTTACCTCTAATGGAACTCTAGTGTACTTTAAAAAAAATAATAGTAGTAAGGGTTGTAACATTTTTCATTCAAGGATGTTGTCCATATTAAATTAAATAACATAAATAATTTGCCTTGAACAGATCTAAGATTGCTTAAAAGTGATTTGAGCAGGAGTCGGGCGGTAACGCAGCAGGTTAAGCGCACATGGCGTGAAGCACAAGGACAGGTGGAAGGATCCCACCCAGTTCGAGCCTCCCGGCTTCCTACCTGCAGCGGAGTCACTTCACAGGCATTGAAGCAGGTCTGCAGGTGTCTATCTTTCTCTCCTACTCTCTGTCTTCCCCTCCTCTCTCCATTTCTCTCTGTCTTATCTAACAACGATGACATCCATAACAACAACAATAACTACAACAACTATAAAAAAACAAGGGCAACAAAAGGGAAAATAAAATAAGTAAATAAATAATAGTTATAATTATCATTACCTATTAAGTAGAGATATTAAAAGATTAAAATAAATAGAATACAAGAATATGAGCTTTATTATAAATTGTTAGTAGCTTTTATAAGTTCAGCGATCTGAAACTTTATTTTCCTTGACCAAAGCAAAGTTAGGATGAAAATACCGCCATTTCCTATCCACATTGCAAACAAATAATTTAGCATGCAGGAAGTTTCCCTCTATTTCAATGGAAACCCTTACTGACCACTCACTGCGTCCTGGGGTTGCATGAACTGGAAGTAAATTAGTGTGTTGCTTTCTTCAAGAAGCACATGATCTAACTCTACACTGTCCAACATCATAGCTCCTAGCCACCTAAGCTTAATTACATATACGGCCATTAGATTTGAATAGGAATTCAGTCCTTCCTAACACTCTCCACATGGCAAGTGCTCAAGAGCTGCACGTGACCAGTAGAAAGTAGAGAGGCACAGCTACAGGACATTTGCATCACCACAGAACCTAGAATAAGTCACACTGGAAAAACTCACTGAGACAGAATGTTTTAAGGACTTGAATTGTTTGGGGTTTTTTTTTGTTTGTCTGTTTGTTTGTTTTGTTTTTGTTTTAAGTGCTTAAAAAGGAAAAGCAATGAACATTTTTGGAGGGAATAACGGGTGACTATAAAGATGGAACCTTTTAGGATCTAAGCAAATGAACAAGTAGGATAGAACCTAGAGCTGGGAGTAGCACAGGGAAGGGTGTGGAAGCATAAATATCCTCAGTGTGCAGAGGATATTTAAGAAACCCCATTCACCCCAACATGACCAAAGCAGAAAAGAGCACAGATATGACCAGAAATGAAGCCAAGCTATAACAGGCTTTGAATATCAATGTGATAAAATCTGGACCTTAGTCTCTGGACAGGTAATAAAGCATGAAATAAAATCCTGTAGATGCAGAATCAAGAGAATCAGATCTAAAGTTGTATTAAATATGCTGGTCCACACAAATGTGTTTTTTGTTAAAAAAAAAAAAAAGACTAATAATAGCATAAAATAAAAGAGCAAACAAGCATTAACAATAAACCCTGCTTACCTCCACTTAGCAATTTCATAACCAGCCAAAGTTCATCTTTAACCACAAAAGAGGTGTAATAGGTCACTACGTTGGGATGGCTGCATTGACTCATGGCTTGAATTTCTTTCTGTAAAAAAAGAACAAAAGATGACATAGTACTGTAGTGTGAACACTGAGGAGTAGAACACAAGTGAAACACAGTCGAGTTACTTAGAGACTTTCCTGTTAAAAAAAAAGCATATGGTGGTAAGGGGTGGGGGGAGACAGTGGATGCCTAAACCATGGGAAAACTAACACCCCTAATTATCAACTTGCTAGAATTAGAAAGGAAAGGTTCAACAAGTGACTATACAGGCCTGTGCACCAACCACAGGGCAGAGGAGGAGCAAATGAGCCAGAATTATCACCCTGACAACCCCATATTCTACCAGCTGAGTGTCCTGCCATCCACTAACTACCTCCTACCTGAACTGAGGGTCTCAACAGATAGGAAAGATGGGGTGAGTAATTAGGAGACCTGGGCTTGCTGCCACCTAACTCAGAGGGTCAGAGCTTCTCCCTAATCCTAAAGGGAACAACAGAATGGCCTCTGTTTCTCAGAACTGTAGAGATGGGAGTGATAAAACACACCTGGAAAAATTCGAATGGTCATTGTCAAAGTGTCGAGTACGGCAGGTACCCCACCAAGTAGACAAAGGGAAAAGGGGCTAAAACAAGTTTCAGAAGCATCTGATACTACATCCTCTCTAAAAGAGGTACAGTAAGTACTGGTACTGGAATAGAGTCCACTGAGTTATATACTAGAGAAACTTATAATTGAATCACGTCAACAATATAGGAGAACAGTGCTTTTGTTAATCTCTCACTGTTTAGAAGCACTACTATAAACAAAACAAGAGTTTACTATAGATACATCTTTAAAAAGTTCAGAATCAAATAGACAACTTTAATAAACCATTTTTCCACATAAATCAAATTTATAATGGTTTTAGTTTATAAATTCTCCCCTAAGTCCTATAATGTCAGTTAAATGCTAACCCTCAGTCGAAATTACCAAGTCAGTGTTGCTCACTTTCAATGAACTATCCAAAAGTTACAAGAATAACTAACATCACCAGAGAAACCTCATTTGCTTATGTAATATATTAATGATAAAAACGTTTACTTGGGATATTCTATAAATATTTTCAATAATGAGCTTCTGGTTAACTTTGAGTTAACTTAAAGTAGCCTGATTAGAATTCCAATTTGGTTGCCTATATTTACATATCCTCAAATTATTAGGAACAACTCTTTCTGTCAAATATCTTGGCCAAAATAACCTAACACATAACTCATATACACATCTAAATAAAAGCTTAGCAGTTGCTTTTGAACAATGGATAAACATCAAAGAAGAATCACTCTCTTTTCTAGTTTTCTTTTCATTATAATTACATTCTGCCTTTATCACCTCCCTCCTCCAGCCAGCTGATTACAGGTTTTCTAGATCTTGTGCTTTTCAGCTCAGTAGATCCTATCCTTTGAGCAACATCTAAAACGTGAGACGTGGCATCTATCCATTTCTGGTACTAGGTTTTGATACTCGGACAATTCTGAAGGAGAACTGGAACACTGCTCAGACCAGTCCTGGTGCAAGTTCCTCGCTATCTGCTCACTGTGTGTAAGGCCCAATTGAAGGTCTGCAGCATTTGGGAGTCTTCAGTTTAAACAGCTACCCGCCCCCTTGTTCACAGAAATGAGTATGGTATTTCTGAAAGTACACATGCTCTACCTTCTCACTAGTTTAAATTCAATGTAAATGACTTAGTGTTCTAGCTTCAAACCTTGAAATCATTAATCAGAGTACACAATAAGCCACCAATGCTCAGATAATGGAAAATTCTTCTGCACTGAAGCAAAGCTGGGTCAGAGTATGGAAAAACACATTTCCTAGCCCTTTGGATTTAGATGGCTTAGTATCACTTTCTACCTAGTGTATCAGGTTCTCTAACTGCACTGCATGTGTGCGTGTGTTTTGAGAGAGAAAGGACTCTTTCAAGTAACTTATGGATATAACCTATCAAATTCTTTCCCATCAAAATGTTAGGTCTTGAAGGCACCAGCTAGATATTTAAACCTGAAGATTAAAAAATATATATAATACACACACACACACATACACACACACACACACCATTCTTACTAATATGCCTCTAAGGGCACTATAAGAGCAGACCAAAGGTGAATATGCTGAAAGGAAACCTGCATCAGTTTGATGAATCATAAGCTCATTCTTCCATACAGCCTACTTCACCACTTGGCTAAAAAAAAATAAATAAATAAATAAATAAATAAATAAATACCATATCTCCCACTCTCATGCCATCCACAGTACATCTGTGCAGTACAGTCTCAAATGCCTAATGACAGGATGAAATTTAACCTCAGGGAAAAATAAAGTTACCCTATGTTGTGATGGGAAATGTGTAGGCATCAACTCCCACAGCAAGTAATATTTCCTCACAGAGGGTCAAGATATCATTTGTGAAAGACACAGGTGTCCTGTCAATCTAAGCAACCCTTGTTTTATAGATTCACTTTAATTGCCTTCTAGGGACTACTAAAATTTGGTATCTGTATTTCTGCTCTGGCCTTAAATGTTTGTGTACCCTCAAAACTCATAAACTGATAAGAGTTAGGAAGTGGAATTTGGGAGACGTATTTAGGTCATGAGGTTATATTCCACTTTTTTTTAAGCTGAGAAGCCAAGAAAATAAGTACCCCATCATCTGGGGTTACTTTTATTTCTTTATTTATATTTTTCATTACTCCCATCACCAACGATCTGTGTCCCCACCCGCACAGGTAATCACTATAGTTCTCCCACAGTCTTGAGGACAGGTTGACATTTTGTTGTTTTTTTTTCTTCACAATTGTATATTCAATTGTCTATATTCTACATATATGAAAAACCATTCTCTAGTTGTCCTTCACCTCCTTACTTGTTTCACTTAGCACCATATTCTCCCATTTCACATCCCTTTACCCCAAAGGACACAATATCATCATTTTTTATTGCTGCATAATACTCTGCTGAGTTATATGTCTGATAACTTTTTTATCCAGTCATCTGTCGAAGGGCACTTGGGTTGTTTCCAGGTTTTTGCTACTGTGAATAAAGCTGCTGTGAACATGGTGGTGCATATATCCCTTCGAATCAGTGTTATTCCTCATGAATGAATCTAGGTACTTACCAAAGAAATCCCAGAAAGCTACTTGCTTCTTCCACCATGTGAGGAAATTGGGAAGCTTTGCAGCCAGGAAGAAGGCCTACCTCCATCTGACTATGTTGGAACCTGACTTAGCACTTCCAGTCCTCAGAATTATGAGAAATAACTTCTGTTGTTTATAAGTAGCCCAGTCCATGAGATTTTGATTACAGGAGTTCAGACAAAGAAAGTTGTCTTTTTGAACCACTGATAATGAGGCTGAAGAAATAGTTTAGCAGGTAGGACATATATGCCTTGCCATACATATGATCCCATATACCACATGCAAAAACACTATGAAACTTTGGAAGCTCTAGTGCTGCTATCTTTCTTTCTTTCTCTCTCTCTCTCTCTCTCCCTCTCTCCCTCTCCCTCTCTCTCCCTCTCTTTCCCAATAAGAAAGAGTGATGAAATCATATATGCACATAGTTCTGGCTCTACCAAGAAGGGAAAAAAGGAAGAAAAAAAAAAAACCAGTAATGAAGGTTGGTATTTGAATTCCTCCTGTGGTAATCAATAAACTAAAATGTTTTAACTTTTTCTCAGTGTCCTAAGTTGACTCATATAAGTGGGCTAAACCATTTATTCCCAAGCATGTTCATTTATTCTTATCCCTAAAAATGGCAAAAATATTCCCCAAAGATGAATAAATGGATATGCTAAAACAGGTTATGATACTCTATTTCCTTAATTCGGACACAATCCACAGAAGAACACTGACTGGAGCAGTGCTTCTCATATGTGACGGTGTATACAGATCACCCAGGGGATGTGTGAAAATGTAGGTGCTGATACAGGGGACCTGGGGAGGGGCCTGTGATTCCGCATTTCTAACAGTCTTCCAAGTGATGCTGACACCACAGTTCCAGAAAACAGGTTTTAGAATGACAAAGCAGTAGGAGAAGGGAAGGTTGAGAAACAGTTGGTAGAAAGACCTGTGAAAGAAATGTGTACAAAGGACTTGAACTGGGGCCAGGAGGTGGCACGCCTAGTTAAGCGCATAGACAACAGTGAGCAAGGACCAGGGTTCAAGCCCCTGATCCCTACCTGCAAGGGGAAACTTCACAAGCAGTGAAGTAGAGCTGCAGATGTCTCCTGTCTCTCACCCTCTCTGTCTCCCCCTCCTCTCTCAATCTCACTCTCTGTCTCTATCCAATAATAAATAAATGTTAAAAACTTAAGGGAGTTGGGCGGTAGCGCAGTGGGTTAGGCACAGGTGGCGCAAAGTGCAGGGACCGGCGTAAGGATCCCGGTTCAAGCCCCTCGGCTCCCCACCTGCAGGGGAGTCACTTCACAGGCGGTGAAGCAGGTCTGCAGGTGTGTAACTTTCTCTCTGCCTCTCTGTCTTCCCCTCCTCTCTCCATTTCTCTCTGTCCTATCCAACAACAATAAAAACAACAAGGGCAACAAAAAGGAAATAAATACATAAATATTAAAAAATATTATATAAAAAAACTTTTTAAAAAAAGGCTCAAAGGACTGGAATCAAGGGGACAGAGTTAGGAGGACCTAGCAGGAGAACAAGCCGAGCGGCTGCATCTAGTTGAGTCTGATCTGCAGAAAGAGATAAGAAGGATAGCTGGAAATAAGGATGGAAAGGGGTGGAATTTCACAAGGGTAAAAACTCAGAGAGAAAAGCATGAGGGCAAAGTAGGATTAACCTGCAAAAATTTGATATCCCATTTGCCAAAATGACAAGCCAGGAATAAAAATAGCACAACTCTTTTGGAAGGCTAGTGAAAAAAGACTCAGGCATGTCACTGTGACATGTGCCAGACCAAGTCATCACATATCACTTCCTCTTCCCTTGGAACTTCCATGCTGAATCTGCTCGCACAGCCCCATCTGAAGCGCATTGCAAATATAAATTTCACAAGAGTGGGAAGGCCAAGCTGAAAACGGGGGTAGCGAGTGAAAGGTCTTTCTATCAGCAGAAGCCCAAGCAGCATCCATAGCAGAACATTCTACTGGGAGCAGTGTGGGTGGGAGACAGATCCAAGAGGGTTGCCAAAAGGGTTTGAAGCAACTTATCAGGCTGGCGTGGTTGCTGTGCCAACCCAGCCAGATGTGCCACAGCACGGCGTGACATGCCTCTCTCATGACTGACAGACCAGCTTTAATGGGGGGGGGGATATGAAAAATATTAACAGGTCAGGTTGTGGGACAGCCAGAATAGCAGACACCATGCAAGAAGATAAAGGTTCAAGTCCCTCGTCCCTGCCTGCAGAGGTTCAGCTTCACAAATAGTGGAGCAGCGCTGCAGGTGTCTCTCTTTCTCTCTGCATTTCTGTTTCCTTCTCTATCTCTCTATCATGCTCAGTCAAAGAAAAATGAATAAAATTAAATTTAAAAAAATAGATAAAACCATTACCACAGAAATGTTATGGATTGGGGAGGGAAGACACAGATGAAACCCACCCCCCAAAAAAGGAGAGAAATAAAAGTATCTATTTATGAGGGAGTTTTATAATAGTGCTATATGACTTTTGATTTCCCCTTCTTCCCAAGGAAAATTTCTCCCATACATAGTACTGGCTACAAGTAGGAACTGATAGATGTGATCCGCCAAGGGACACTTTAGAAAGGCTACTATGGCTGAGTAAGTTGGAATACTACTCAGCTATTAAAAATGGTTAAGTCGTTTTCTTCACTTTATCTTGGATGGAGCTTGAAGAAATCATGTTAAAAGAGATAAGTCAGAAACAAAAGGATGAATATGGGACGACCCCACTCATAAACAGAAGTTGAAAAATAAGAACAGAAGGGAAAATACAAAGCAGAATGTGGACTGGAGTTGATGTATTGCACCCAAGTAGAAGACTCTGGGCTGGGAGGAGGGCTCAGGTCCTGGAACACGAATGGCAGAGGAGAACCTAGTGGGGGTCGAACTGTTATGTGGAAACTGAGAAAACGTTACCCATGTACAAATTACTATGTTCTGCTATCAACTGTAAACCACTAATCCGCCGATAAAGAAATTTTTTAAAAGGCAACTCTACTATCCCAGGAGATGGCACAGTGGTAGACTTCCAGACTAATATGCATGAGGTTATAAATTTGATGCTGGTATTGCATGTGCCAGACTGATATTCCTCTTCCATTCTCCTCTCTTCTCTCTTTCCCTCTCTCTTCCTTTTGAAATAAATGAAATAGATCTTTAGAAACAAAAAGGAGAGGAGGAGGAGCCGGAGGAGGAGGAGGGCTGGAAAGCAGTTCCCTGAGTCAGGCTCAAGCCCTACATGTCTTAGTTTCTCTTCTACATGTGAGCATCTCCACATTGATCACCAGTCTCAATTATCCCAAGTTTCTGGCTAAGTCTCAAAGATTCTTCTTCATCTCATATGGGTGGCAAAATATCCTATACAGTCTTAGTTAAGAAATCAGATTTGTACAAGTTCCAAGACCATATGCAATTAAATCTGAGATGGCATTTCTAACTTTATTCTAAAGCTGGTTTCAGCCTTGGCTACACATTGAAATCAGTTGGAGAGATCTAAAATATACCACTGCCTGGATTCCAACCCCAGGAACAATGGTATAAATTGTTTTAGGATACAAACTGAGAGTGAAATTTTTCAAAAGCTCCCAGGTGGTTCTAATGTGCAGCAAAGTTAGGAACTACTGCTTTCAAGCCAAACACTAAGACATATTATTCTTGCAATGAAATGCTGACAGAAACTTCTTACTCCTAAGCAGGCTTGTGCACTGCGACCTAATCTAAAAAAGAAAAAGTATGCATGGTTTATATTTACTATTAAAGGAAATAACTATACATATATGTGTGTGTTTCATTTAATATATATATATATTTCTGCATGCACAAGATAACTTAAATAGATTTTTTTTAATGTATGCAATACCTCCAAGTATTTAAAAAATCTCTTCAATGACATGAGAGTAGCCTTACTGAATAAAATTTTCAAAAAGTCATTCTGGGGGCCAGGTGGTAGTGTACCTGGTTGTGCACAGAAGGACCCAGGTTCAAGCCCCCTGTACTCACCTGCAGGGGAAAAGCTTCACAAGTGGTAAATCAGTGTTGTAGGTATCTCTTTCTCTTTCTCTCCCTCTATTTCCTCCTTCCCTTTCAATTTCTCTCCATCTCTTTCCAAAATAAATAAAACATATTTTTAAAAAGAAATTGTAAAAAAAAAAAGAGAGAGAAAAGAAAAGAAAGAAAGAAAAGAAAAAGTCATTCTCTAGTTGGCATTTTCATGGCAAGAGCATCATTATGAAGAGTAGTTTACCAATGTTCATAAATAACCCAGCAATACTGAATGCAGCAGAATATTTTGAAATAGGAAAAATGTCCCATAAACTTAATTTGAAAGGTAAGCCAAGAACAAACTTCTTAGGAGAGGTATGTATTTTTGGACTCTCATTTTCAATAATAAAATATGTGATTATATTTCCTTAATTATAAAAATATATGTCCAATAAGCAGCAAACACTTGACTCTTCTAGAATAAGAGTACTAACAGGGAAAATTCTACTCAAGAAGTAAGTCAATAAGAATATTTTGGTTTATACCACAAGAAATGAGTCAGCCAATGTCCCTGTCCACTTCGCTTTGTAATTACTTTTATAGGATTTGGTATCTATGTTTATCCAAAAATACTCAATTCAAGTGAAGACAAGACTAGAAACGAGTCCTTGGTCTGGCTAAATAAGTCACTTGAATAGTGTGCACTTGACTCAGGTTTGAGCCCAGCCACCACAGCACTGAAGGAAGCTCTGGTGTTGTGGTATTTTTTTTTTCCCTCTGTTTCTCTCTGTGTGTCTTCTGGGGGTGGGGGGAGGTCGGGGCTAAAGTGGTAAAGTCCCAGTATGGCCAAGGAAGGAAGGAAGGAAGGAACAGGTAGATGGATGGATGTGTGTGTTTGTGTATATGTGGGGGGGGGGGATGGAAGGAGAAAGGGCATGGCTTTAGCAGCAGAAAAGTATGGCCTATAAACCTGGTTAAAAATTGGGGACTTGTAGTCTAGGAGGTGGCGCAGTGGATAAAGCATTAGACTCTCAAGCATGAGGTTCTAAATTCCTCCTTGGCAGGACATGTACCAGAGTGCTGTCTGGTCCTTCCTCTTCCTCCTCCGATCTTTCTCATTTATAGATAAATATATTCAAATAATAATAACAATAATAAAATAAAATTGGGTACTATGCAAAAATACCACCTTAAAAACCTAAATATTTTCCTGGAAATGTAGAAAATAAGGTATTGTCTTCAAAAAAAAAATTAGAACAAAGAAAAATAGTGGTGTTAAATTACTAGGGGAAAACTCAACACATAAAGAGTTATTTCCTCTCAGAGCCAGCTAAGAAAGGTCATCAAGAAATAATAATGACGATTCCTTATAATTGTTTGTTTGTTTGCTTGCTTGCTTGCTTGCTTGCTTGACCACAGCATTATTCAACTCTGCCTTATGGTAGCACTGAGAATCGATTAAACGTCGGATCTGTGACGCCTCAGACATAAAAAGTCTTCAGGTAGTGGTGCACCGGGTTAAGCGCATGAA
This sequence comes from Erinaceus europaeus, assembly GCF_950295315.1. Classification (NCBI taxonomy): domain Eukaryota; kingdom Metazoa; phylum Chordata; class Mammalia; order Eulipotyphla; family Erinaceidae; genus Erinaceus; species Erinaceus europaeus. The sequence continues at coordinate 22,886,387 of NC_080179.1, read as the reverse complement.
GTACAAAGACCCACGCAATGATCACAGTTCGAGTCTGGGGAGTCCCCACCTGCAAGGGGGTCGTTTTGCAAGCAGTAAAGCAGGTGTACACAGGTGTCTCTCTCTCCCTATTTCCCCCTTCCCTCAATTTCTCTCTGTCCTATCCAATTAAAAGAAAGTGGGGGAGAGGGGCGGGCAATAGTGCAGCCGATTAAGTAGTGCACATGGCGCAAAGCAGAGGGACCAGCTTAAGAATCCATGTTCGAGACCCAGCTCCCCACCAGCAGGAGGGTCGCTTCAAAGTGGTGAAACCGGTCTGCAGGTGTCTAACTTTCTCTCCCCGTCTTCCCCTCCTCTCTCAATTTCTCTCTGTCCTATCCTATGCAACAACAACAAAAGCAGTAACAATAAGAACAACAAGAAGGCCAACAAAAATGGGGGAAATGACCACCAGGAGCAGTGGACTCATAGTGCAGGCACCGAGCCCCAATGATAACCCTGGAGGGAATTTTTTTTTTTTTTAAAAAAGTCTTTTTGCATAACCATTATGCTCTTACTGCACCCAGTTCTTTATTGTCTATCATGGAGTCTGAGTAACACTTAGTCATTAAAAAACTACTATTAGGTAGCTTAATTGTGTATGACTGAAAGTACTATAAATGGTAAAATACAAAACTTCATTAAGACAGAAACAAGAATGAACAATTTTTCTTAACAGCTGGTTTATGCTGCTAGAAACCTCAAAGCCAGATTTTAGCACAGTTATAATATGTGGCTTCATCAACAAGCAATGAGAATATTCAATGAAATGTGTCTATCCTTTCATTCTTTTGTGACATCATGCCCTGTTCTAGATAAAATGACTCAGGTTCTACCATGGAAAAACCTTCCAGCAAAAATGGCAGAAACCCTGCTTAACACTCTTATCACCTGCTCTTAATTTCACAGTTCTTTTTCAACAGTAACTTAATTACTTATAGGAATAGCCAAGCCAAGATAAGAAAGGATAGCATGCAGGGAAGAACAAGAACATTTTTCACAACCCCGCTAACATTTTCTGATAATCTGTGACTATGGTAAAAGTAAAGTATTGGACAACAAGGCATAACTGGTTATATTCAATCAGAGAGTATTTCCCCCTCACTCTGAAAATGATGCTAGATCTCTTTCTAACTAATTTTAATCCAGAAACATGTTCTTGTAATGTTGACTTCTGTTTGCTTTATACTTTATTCATATATTTATTCTTTATGAGAAAGTGAAGGGAGAGAATAAGAGAGGGAGACCAGGGTACTACTCAGCTCTGGCACAAGATGGTATCAGGTACTAAATCTTCAGACCCTAGAGCCTCAGGCATTCAAGTTCTGTACTTTAAAAAGATGAGTTATCTCCCTAGCCCTATACCTTTTCTTTCAAATATATGTCTTTGGGCGGAGGGTAGATAGCATAATGGTTATGCAAACAGACTCATGCAAACAGACTCTCATGCCTAAGGCTCCAAAGTCCCAGGTTCAATCCCTGCATCACCATAAGCCAGAGCTGAACTAGTGCTAAGCCAGTGCTCTGGCTGAAAAAATAATAAATAAATAAATAAAAATAAAATAAAAAGTAAAAGTAAAAAAGAACATTAAATGTATTTCTTTAAAAAAAAAGTATCTCCTTGAAAAGGGATGGAACTGTACTCTCTAAAACATGTAGAGTATTGCAGACCAATGTTACCACAATACAAAGATAATGAAAAGATAAATAAGAAAAATAAAAATGTATTGCTATGAGTAGTTCAGATCTAGATTAACTTAAGGATGGAGCATCGTAAGAGGTTCTAGGTTCAGTCCCCAGTACCACCAACAGCCAGAGCTGAGTGGTGCTTTGGTCAATAAATTAAGTAAATCAAGAAAAATCATTTGCATATGCATCTTTTATTCCCTCATTTCTAACAAATGTATGTCTTCAAAATACCCAGAAAGTCCTCATTTCTAGGACTGCTCTCAAATGTACTAAACTAAGGTAAACAATAACACCAAGACATATGAAATAATTACAGAGTGTTAAGGGATAAAGTGTAATGCTTGACAACTGAGATGCTCAAGACGAAACTTGAACAAAATAGGGAGTCTGGCGGTAGCGCAGTGAGTTAAGCGTACATGGCACGAAGCGCAAGGACCTGTGGAAGGATCCCGGCTCAAGCCCCCGGCTCCCCACCTGCAGGGGAGTTGCTTCACCAAGCAGTGAAGCAGGTCTGCAGGTGTCAATCTTTCTCTCCCCCTCTGACTTCCCCTTCTTTCTCCATTTCTCTCTGTCCTATCCAACAACGATGACAACAACAATAGCAATAATAACTACAACAATAAAAAACGACAAAAAAAGGGAAAATAAGTAAATAAATATAAAACAATAATAAAAAACTTGAACAAAATAGATTTGTATTATAATGCTATCTAGGCGTTTTGTACAAAAAGACTAAAAAAAATAGTCAAATGCAAATTGTTTCCACATGCAATAAGGAATGAACTGCGAGGAACAATAAATTCACTGATTAGAATTTTTTTGAGGCCAAGAGGTGGAACACCTGGTTGAACGCATATGTTACAAAGCACAAGGGCCCAAGTTCAAGTCCCCAGTCCCTCTGGCAGGGGGGAAGCTTTGCAAGTGGTGAACCAGTGCTACAGTTGTCTCTCTCTCTCCCTCCTTCTCCATCTTCCCCATCGCTTTAGATGTCTGTCTCTTTCCAATATATAAATAAATATTTTTTTGAAAATTCTTAACTTAAAAAAGAATAGTAAAACACAGTCAATAATTCAATAAAGAAAGCATAGTGCATAACTATACGACTGAAATCTTGTGAACCATTATTAAGCCACTAATATAAATAAATGATAAAAATAATAATTAAATTTTTAAAGAAAGAAAGCACACACAGTAAACCTTCCAGCTTTTTTAAATGGCATCCTCAAACTGGTATATAATAGGAAAAAATCGGGTGGCTCGCTCAGTAGAGTGCCTGCATTTTCATGTTCCACGCACAAGGTTCAAGCCCCAGGTTCACAAGTGTTGGAGCAGTATTAGTGTGGCTTTTCAGTCTTTCCCTCTCTTGGAAGAGAGAGAGAGAGAGAGAGAGAGAGAGAGAGAGAGAGAGAGAGAGAGACTATGTATGTGTGAGAGACAGTGGCAGGAGAAATTTGTGTATAGGGAAAACCATGAACCAGGGAACAGGCAAAGTACTTATTTGAACATGAGAAAGGAAGGAAAAGAATATTTATATATTCACGTTGCTTACAGCGACCATTGAAGTATTTCAACTTACGATGAGTGACAGACAGATGTGAGCCAAATTCATTTTTTAAACATTTGTATTTATTTGTTATTGGATGGAGACTGGGGGAGAGATAGTGAGAGAGACTGACAGGTGCCCGCAGCCATGCGTCACCATTCTTTAAGCTTTTTGGCACCACCACATGCTGGAACTGAGCAGTGCTTTCTCTCACTCTCTTATGAAAACATTATTTAATTAATTAACTACTCTCTTTAAATAAATTTATGAGACCATTCTAGAAGGGGGAAAATCAAGAAGGAAAGGATAGGGGAAAAGTCTAATAGTAGTAAAAGTCAAGAAATGTGAACCAACAGAATGTTCATCAATCCCTGGATAAAAATAAGTCTCTAGTGTATTGCACCAAAGTAAATGACTCTGAGATGGGTTTATGTGGAAAACTGAAAAATGTTACACATGTACCAGCTACTATATTTTACTGTCAAGTGTAAACCATTAATACCCCCATAAAGAAAAAAACAAATGAATAAATAAAATAAGTCCTCTGGAGGCCAGTGGTGACATACCATATAGGACAAACATGTTATAGTGCATAAGAATCTAGGTTCAAAGTCCCACTCCCCATCTGCAGGGAGAAACTTGACAAGAATTTAAACAGTGTTGCCGGTATCTATCTTTCTTTCTATCTCCCTTTCCCCTGGATTTCTCTCTGTCTTTACCCAAAAATAAAAAGTCCCTCTAAGGGAAAAAAAAAACAACAACTAGTTTTTAGGATGAATAAAAGAAAAGTCCATTTGCATTTATGGAATTAGTTACCCCTAGTGATTAAAAAAAAATAGATGACTTCAGCTAAATTAGATTAATTCACTTGTGTAATAGATTTTAAGGGGAGCCAAATGTGCATTTGGATAGCATTCCTCACCTTTGAGGTTACCTACCAACAAACCGGAAAAAAAGGGGGTGTCGGGCAGTAGCGCCCCGGGTTAAGCACAAGTGACGCAAAGCACAAGGACTGGTCTAAGGATCCCATTTCGACCGCCTCCCCACCTGCAGGAGAGTTGCTTCACAGGCAGTGAAGCAGATCTGCAGGTGTCTGTCTCTCTCTCCTCCTCTCTGTCTCCACCTTTCCTCTCCATTTCTCTCTATCCTATCCAACAACGACAACATCAACAACAATAATAACTACAACAATAAAACAAGGGCAACAAATGGGAATAAATAAATAAAATAAAGTAATTTTTTTTTTAAATAAGCTCTTTCAAGAAACCTCAAGACTATCTTGAAACTGAATATATTTGTTTACGTGATAGTGGGTCAAACCAATTTGCAAGTCTTACATTTCTACTAAAAAGCAAGAACTACCATACTGGAATACACACTAGAGAATCAATCTGCTCTGCCCTTCCTAGGCAAGTAGAGGGAAAGGGGCAGACAGATCTCTAACTCAAAAATCTCCACCCCAATATAAAAATCAAGAGACTCGCTGATGTTGCAAAGAACTCTCTGCTTTTCCATTACTTAGCTCAATGCCTAATATCTAGCAGCACTTAATACTTAGGGCGCTAACAAGTATTAATAATATAAATCTCTCCCAGCTGTATTAAGCTAATCATAATTAGTCCTTTTACCACTTATAGGAATGATGAATCTTGTGTAAGAGGGGAAAAAAAAAACTAAACAAATGAACAAGCCTCAGAAACTATTAAAGAATCTAGGTTTAATAGAGGAGATTGGGGTTGGATGATAAATAACAGAACAGGCTAGTAGTAACATGCCCTTGGCTGCTGGAAAAACATCATATCTGGCAGATTAGGACACAGGCCAATGTCCAAAATATAAATATGTTTCTTTTATGAACTCATAAAAGAAAGCATGAGAAAACGATCTGTTCTGATTAACAAAATTACATAAAGTGAACATAATACCAAAGGAAGACATTTACTCTGGGATATTCAAATCTGATAGCTACCAAACTACAATGAATTTTTAATAAGCATATAGTTTCATCCTTTCATCTCCACACTCTTTCTATGGTCTTAGCATAATATAGAAAATCAATGAGAATATGCCAAGTAATTGCCAAATGAATATTAGACCTGGAGCCCAGTTATCTTTGAGAAGCATTATAGTACTCATTTCAATAGTTAACTTTTACTCATATTATACATCACTTGGTGGCACCAATGAGCTTGTCTAGCAATTCTTTTCCTCCTTTCATTCCTGAGCAACTGGTACTGTCATCATCATTTGCTTCAGAAAGCATGTCCACCTGAATCCTTCTTCAGTCAAACCTAGAACAAGCTCAGTTATCTATAACAGGAAAAAAAAAAACTAATGATGGTGCAAAGTGCAAGGATCAGCCTAAGAATCCGCTCTTGGCTCCCCACCTGTAGGGAAGTCACTTCACAAGCAAGCAATGAAGCAGGTCTGCAGGTGTCTGTCTTTCTCTTCCCCTCTCTGTCTTCCCCTCCTCTCTCCATTTCTCTCTGTCCTATCCAACAACAATGATGTCAATAACAACAACAATAATAACTACAACAATAAAACAACAAGGGCAACAAAAGGGAATAAGTAAATAAATATTTTTATAAAATCTAATGATAGGTCTCCCTACAAAAAGTAGTAGAGTCTGGATTGGATGTCCAAAACCATTCTGTTCCACTGCACTTGAGCCTTGTATGTAAACTTCACTTTACTAAGGGAGCCTCTGAGGAAAAGGGGCCCGGGGTGGGGAAGGGAGTAGAGCATGGGAGGTGAAGTCTCTGCAGGGGTCAGCTATTTCAAAATCAGCAAATAGTTGATAAGTGTGACTTAATAATATAACAGTCTCACAAGATAAAGACTCAGTGGCCATTGTTTCTTCTAAGAAAAAGTTTCCAGTTAAGGCATGAAAGCGTGTGTGAAGTGATACAGAGCTCTGGCCTGCATACAATACACACACATGGAATTAAAAGATTATCAGGATACCGGATGTCCAAGCCCTGCCAAAATGTGAACTCCTGGTAATAATAGAAGTGTAAGCAACAGCAATATTAGAGGCTTCAGGGATTAAGTGACAGTTCTATACAGTCTCATCTTCCAGGAGCTTAGGCAACAAAAGCCTGGTTGCATTACACAGCCAATGCTATATATTCCTTTCTTTTTTTTATATGCCTTTATAAGCCTTTATACACCTGTAAACATATTAAAGAACCATTGCCATTACCCTCTTCTTTAGAAATAAAAACACCAAAAGGTGAAGGGTTGAAGATAAAAAAAAAAAGACTAAAGCAACAAATCAGTATACCTTTAAAATGGAAAACATAACTAATGTGTATCTACTGTACTCTGTTAACACAATGTGGGCATTAAGGAGGAATAAAAGAATGAGAAATAAACTGACTGTTAATAAGAAACTCATAGGGGTGGGGAAGATAGCATAATGGTTACGCAAACAGACTCTCATGCCTGAGACTCCAAAGTCCCAGGTTCAATCCCCTGCACCACCATAAGCCAGAGATGAGCAGTGCTCTGGTGTTTCTCTCTGTGTCTCTCTCTGCATCTCTCACAAAAATAAAATAAATAAAATTAAAAAAAAAAAGAAACTCATAAACCCTAAGACTTCAGATTAATGGGGCCAGGCTTTTACACAAAGCTTTAAAAGGCCCAGTTTTTAAACTGACAGCTCTGGGTGAATTATGAGTTCCTTCAAATCATACTACCATGCTTCCTGGCCCCAGGAAAAGCGAGGAAAGAGCCTAAAGTGATAGTCTCCCTCATGACCTCCTTTCAAGCCTTCATAGGGTTACCATGATTGGAGGCCGCCTACTGATTAAAAAAAAAAAAAACAGCAGAAGAAAATCATGAAGGCTTCAGGCAACTGAGAGTTAGTACAAACCAGATACCACAACATATTAGCAGCCCAGAAGGCTGGCTCTAGAATTATCAGGCACAAGTGTACATTATTCTGTGTTAATATACTACTGTAGGCAAAAAGGGAGTCATGAGACCTCCAAAAGAACACTTGAATTAAGTGCAATTACCACAGGCCAATTCTTGACTGATTTTTTCAAACTGCAAAAATTGTAATATATACTCCAAAAGCCTTTTTAAAAAATAAAGAAGTAACAATGTATACTTAGGAACAAAATTTGAGGATTGTTAAAGAGCTTCCAACTCTCTTTTTAAATCATATTGTTAAGTAACTTGAGTAAAATTTAAAAACAAAAGTAGCAGCAGAAGTATCTCCAGACTTTGGTCCATGCTTTTTCCATTCAGGGAATGTGACCTTGAAAGTTAGTCAGATGACAAAAGGCACAATTTTACTGGTCACTATGATAGCAGGCAACAGACAGCAGGCAATAGAAGTATACAGTCATAATGTCAGCAAAAGGCAGCTGAAATATTGTAGTAAATTAAAGCTGTATGTGGTTGACAATTTTAAATTGCCATTAAAATGTGGGAACCTTTGCTATCGTCTATGCTTTAACTGGCAATATCTTGCTTCAGACCCAGTGAAATGTATGCCTTGTCTAGCCCAATTTAAAATGTAAGGCCAAACAGATCTAGAAAAATACAGCTTTATCCTTGTACTTAATTTATACTATAGGGTACTGTAATTAAGCCTGAAATAAAAGCTATATTCTGAGTAAAGACAAAAAGCTCTTGTTAATGGCATTCCATTCCCAATGTAGAATATAACAAAAGGCTTCTTCATTTGGGGCCAACTGTCATTATACTTTGTAGCTTGTATAAAACTATTGGACTAATATTTGTACTGGGATTAGTGATGGGATAACCAATCAGTTAACTCCTCCATTGCAGCTTTCTATACCCCAAATAAATGGCCAAAAAGTAAAAAAGGAAAAAGAAAAAAGAAAATTGGCATGCAGAACAACAACTTTATTTATGAGATGAAACCCCTAAGTCCTTCACAGTTTGCTGGGCAACTAATAATTATTTGCCAAGCTATTCATTCAATAATGAGTCAGTTAAGCCAAAAGCAAATGTTCCTTCAACCAACCAGTGCTACTATCGTCATATTCACATTGATAAGATCCAATTATTTATGTAATACATGTTATTTAGAATAAGAAGAACAAGCTGCAACCGGAATTCCCTGGGCAGAAGACCCCACCAATGTGTCCTGGAGTTCCGCTTCCCCAGAGCCCTGCCCCACCAGAGAAAGAGAGAGACAGGCTGGGAGTATGGATCGACCTGTCAACGCCCATGTTCAGTGGGGAAGCAATTACAGAAGCCAGACCTTCCACCTTCTACACCCCATAGTGACCCTGGGTCCATACTCCCCAAGGGATAAAGAATAGGAAAGCTATCAAGGGAGGTGATGCGATACAGAATTTTGGTGGTGGGAATTGTGTGGCGTTGTCCCCCTCTTATCCTGTTTTTGTCAGTGTTTCATTTTTATAAATAAAAATTTTAAAAAGCTGCAATATGCAAAAACTTCTTATTTGCCAAATGCAAGTTACCCTGCAGTATCTTTTTTCTTTTCTCTGTTTCTATTTCTTTTCATTTTTTTCTACACTAGAGCGTTGTTCTGCTCTATCTTATGGTAAAGCCAGGAATTGAACTTGGTTCTTTCAAACCTCTGGCACTGTTTCATAGTCATGCTATCTCCCATACCCAATCCTGCAGTATTTTGAGTAACTGAAGCTTGAAGATGTTGTCACCGTTTACGAATACCAGATTGGCCAACAAATTGCTGGTGGAGGGAGGGAGTAATTCCTATTTGTGTCATGATTCTAAACCAGGGGACAGAAATTCACCATTCAATCATATCTCCTCCTTTTATAAAATAGTGTTGACACTGAGACCACACTCACACCTAGGGGTTGAGAACTGAGCAAGGCACTGTTTCTCAAAGCAAAGTAAACTATACACAATACAACACAATCACAAGGGTGGCACAACTAATGGGCAGGGGAGGGCAAAGCCGTGCGAGCTGCTTCCGCAGACTATGTAGAGAGAGGAGTTAACACCAAGTCGCCTTCATTCTCTAATCCTGCTTCTTCCACCCAGTCCCACCTCCCATGTGCAGGCGAAGAAAAACAACCAGAAGATATGCCCTTCCTTTTTACTTACTAAGAGTTCATCCATACTGGTCTGGCATTTTTCCAAGTTGATCCGCTTTATGGCTACGCGTTCTTGCCTGGGTTTGCACAGCGCGGCCTGCACCACAGCCGTAGCTCCACTGCCTGTAATGGAATTAAAACAACATCAGCTACAAAATGGCACACTGTCTGGTTACCATTTGTGACCCCTTGGATAATAATAGTAACTGAGGAAAGAGGGAGATCTATTTTATAGTCTCCTATTTAGGGTATTTACAATTTTACCATTTTCGCATTTTTTAAAAGAGCTTCTTAAGTCCTAAAATAAATGTCAAGAGAAGAAAAAAAGAAAACCAGCATTTGCCTTTTAGAGTCTGACAAAAAAGTAAGGTGACCCTCATCAAAAGAGTCCATTATAAATACAGGTCGAAGAAGGATGGCAGAGGACCTAGTGGGGGTGTATTGTTATATGGAAAACTGGGAAATGTTATGTATGTACAAACTATTGTATTTACTGTCAAATGTAAAATATTAATTTCCCAATAAAGAAGTTTAAAAAAAGAGTCCAGCATAAATAGAGCGAGGGGCAATAGCTGCCCTGAACAAAAGCTGAGAAAGTGACAGACCAGTTGCCAGAGGCACAAGGGGCAAGAGCATCTAGGCACACCACACTGTAACTCAGAAGTCAAGTTATCCTCAGCTCCTGATATTTTCCAGATTTCAATGCCTTTAAAATACTTCAAACCCTTGGTCCCACTTCAGCCCAAACCAAACCACTCACACCTAAACTCCTCCAGTGATTCTGTGATACTATGACAGCTTACCTACTCTGAGCACTCTTGAACTTGTTTCTTCTGAGCTTGCTTTACAGTTAAGAGAACAGGCATCAATCTGAGTATTCTCAAATCAAAAGGATTTTTCAAGGATGGCAAGCAAAATGATGCAAATGTGTAATTACTAAAGCTCTCATGAATTTCCTATTTCTAAGGTTTCATGCTAATTAGCTAAAGCACTCAAACTCCTAGGAGACAGTCACATCATTATCCATATTTTATAAGAGCATAATGTAGACATGTAATGATTTGTGGCAGAGCACAAAGAGCTTCTAATCAGATTTATATTCCACAGGGGCAAAAAGACCTCCAGGTTACAGCATCTCGATTCTGCAAAGAATATCCCAAGTTTAATTCTAGTCACATGAATTCTCACCAATACAAAACTGTCGATGAGAGGAACAGCATGCCTTGCCAGATGTGACAACCTTAAGGATTTTTTGTTTGTTTTGTATTGCTTTATTTTGTTGCCTCTGAACTTGCCAAAGGTGTGATCAAATATCATGAAACAGAGAGATAAGCGTTAGTATCCTTTCTATGTATGAAAGAAAGGTGTAAAGTTGTATTTCTAGTGTAAAGCAAGCTAGCAAGTAAAGCAAGAAGCATATGTTTAGAGCTTAAGTTCTTTCTTTTTAAAAACTTTTAAAAAAATTCTTTCATTTATTCCCTTTTGTTGCCCTTGTTTTATTGTTATAGTTATTTTTGTTGTTATTGATGCCATTGTTGTTGGATAGGACAGAGAGAAATGGAGAGGGGAGGGGGAGACAGAGAAGGGGAGAGAAAGATAAGACACCTGCAGAACTGCTTCACCCCCTGTGAAGCGACTCCCCTGGAAGTAGGGAGCCAGGGGCTTGAACCAGGATCCTTATGCCCATCCTTGCGCTTTGCGCCACCTGCGCTTAACCCGCTGCGCTGCCACCCAACTCCCAGTTCTTTCTTTCTTCTGTCCTGTTGTCCATGATCAGGTCTGGCCCCCTGACCTAGTGACCCAAGCAGATAACCCCTCTTGCTTCAAACCAAGATCTCCAACCTCCTCAAGATTCTCACTGCAGGTAAGTTCTGTGTTCACTGCAGAAGAATATCCCCACTGTATGAAAGGGACTACATTCATACAATTCTCACAGAAAACTAGTTTTTATTACTGGTTTCCTTTTATATATAAGAAAACTTGCTTATACAGCTTAAGTTCCAGAGCTGGAACCTGAGTGAGGTTTGCCAGGCTGGAAGGTCCGTACTTCCACCATATCCCACAAGCCAGGGCATATTTTTCCTTTTCTCATTTGGTTTGGCCCTGCTAGGAAATTATTTCCTTCTGGCTTATACTGATGAACAAAAGATTAACAACCTAGAGGGAAGATCCAAGTAAGCTTCGCTATTTTCTACAGTTTAGTTGTAAGAGAGAGGAGAGTGCTATTATCAGTGTTTGTTTCAAAAGGGAAAACACCTCCAGAAGGAAATTAATTTGCTATATGTACACAGCTGGGCTCAAGCACCCAGCCTCCATGGCACTGGGCGGGGAGGTGGGGGGAGGGAATTTTCAGTGCTGTCATGTCTCTCTGTCTCTGCTTCTATCTGAAAAAGTATGCTCAGAGACCTAAAGCCCTGACCCCAAAAAATAGATAGATAGATAGATAGATAGATAGATAGATAGATAGATAGATAGACAGACAGACAGACAGACAGAAAGACAGACAGACAGACAGATATAAATGTGGTGGTGGTCCGAGAGGTGGCACAGTGGATAAAGTATTGGATTCTCAAACATTAGGTTCTGAGTTCGATCCCTGGCAGCACATGTACCAGAGTGATATCTGGTTCTTTCTCTCCTCCTATCTTTCTCATGAATAAATAAATAAATTCTTTATATATATGTGTGTGTGGGTGTGTGTGTGTGTGTGTGTGTGTGTGTGTGTGTGTGTGTATTTGTCATGAGAATTTGTCTCTTGCTACAATATGGATAGAACCAGAGAGGTTTTGCTAAGTGAAATAAGCCAGTAGAAAAACAAAAAGTGAATGATAACACACAAATTTGGGGCTTAAGAAACAAAGCAAGAGAAACAACAGGTGAAACTTTCAAAACCATCTTCAGTTCCTATCAGACCTAAGTCTATTAGTAAAGAAGAGAGAAGGACTGACAGCAAGGAAGGGACTGGCAGCCCTATAGTGGGAGGAGGAGGATGAGGGGCTCCCCACCTGCAGGGGGTCCACTTAAGGAGTAGTGAAGCAGGTCTGCAGGTGAGGAGTTTCTCTCCCTCTCTCCACCCTCCTCTCTCAATTTCTCTCTGTCCTGTCAAGTTAAAAAAAAAATAGAAAGAAAAAGAAGAGAGACAGACAACACCTGTCAGGTGAAATACCATTTACCCAATAAAAAGAAAGATCAGAAATACCTAAAAGAAAAAATGTATTTCTCTCCTTAATCAGACTTTTTTTTTTCCATCAGCTGCTACTTCAGCTCCCCTTGGTTAGCCTTCCTGCTCTGTGGATTACAGCATGTTGGTTTCAATCCAGGATGCTCAGTATAACAAAGCCAAACACTACAAAGAGTCCTGCTGGTAACAAAGTGCATTTTGCAGTCAGTCAAGGTCTTCAGAGTAAAAACCCATCACTGAAGGGGGCCACAGAGAAGGTGATAAGTAGTTAGTTAGCACTGGGTTTGGTATCCAGCAGAGAAATCAGCAAATATCTTTAACTAACTGCTGATGACAAGCCACTCTCAATTCTACCTCTAAATCACCACCACTAAAACCTAACCTTCCATTCTTAATCTACATTTCAGAACATTTTCAAATCAGAGAAACTAAAATCCAGAATAGATGAAAACAAATTCCCAGAAAGGATGAAACAAGTAGATGTAACACAGGATTACCCCTCACAGGTAAGACTCCTGACTTCCACCGACACATGCGAAAATAAGGACATCAGAATTTTAAAGAGGAAGCGATGCTGGAAAGTCCCTTACTAGAACTTCACAAAAAGAAACTGCTAATACGTTAGAACTTCAGCTAGTAAAGGAGGGACAGCTTTTCATTTCTAGAGAATGGAATTTCACAGCATGAGGTTATTATCACAGCATGAATGAATTTAACTATTCACTGCATAAATTAGGATATTCTTCTTAAAGATTTCCTTCAACTAGAAAGATCATAAACAAGGGGAGAGGTGCAGGGAGACTTCAAAACTATCAAGTCCATTTTTATGAATGTAAAACTTAGTAACAGAATGTGCTTGACTTTCTCTGACACTCACTTCTCTTCTCTGAACCCCTGTGGCACTTATGTGTGTATCTTTTCACATTCTGGCCAGCTTCAGTCTGTGAAGTGACTTGACTGGCTTCATGAGCTTCCAAAGTTAAAATATCCAACACCAGAATTCTGTGTCCCCATTCCCTTCACTGAAATCTACAGTGGTTCCCCCAAGGTCACAGATACTGGTTGACTATTATTATTATTATTAATAATAATAAATAAAAAAAGAAAACATTGACAAAACCATAGGATAAGAGGGATACAACTCCACACAATTCCCAACACCAGATCTCCATATCCCATCCCATACCCGCATAGCTTTCCTATTCTTTAACCCTCTGGGTTTTCAGCCACCAGGTTCCAGATGCCAGCATGATGCTGACCAGACTTCCCTGGACAGATGACCCCACTAATGTGTCCTGGAGCTCTGCTTCCCCAGAGATACACCCTACTAGGGAAAGAGAGAGGCAGGCTGGGAGTATGGGTCGACCTGTCAACGCCCATGTTCAGCAGGGAAGCAATTACAGAAGCCAGACCTTCCACCTTCTGCATTCCACAATGACCTATTATTTCTGTGTCTGTCCATCTGTCTGTCTATATTGCCTGCCATCCATCCATCCATCTATCTATCTATCTATCTATCTATCTATCTATCTATATTGCCCATTTTTTTCTATGGTCTTTCCTTTTCTTCCTTTTGAATTCACACCTACACCAGTTACTACTTTGAATATCTTTCCTTTCTCTTCTCTCTCTGGGTCCTGATGGAATTGAAGTTAAGAGCCCACTAGTTACCATTCCCTAATACTTTTCCCACTCTAGGAGTGTGGACCAAAATTCTTTATGAGGTGCAAAAAGTAGGAGTTCTGGCAAGCCTAAGTAAGAACTATTCCAGTGCTGAGATGGGCAAGCCTGTTACAGTTCTGACTTAATGCTCTTCATTTAGTAGACTGTGGTGACAGATCCTTCCTCTGTCCACTGTTGATGCCATTAATGCAGTACCTTTTTCAGTTTCATTTAGTTTTTTTTTTTTTAAGTTCTGACATGTACTGAGAAAGATTACTGGACAGCAGACAGCATCCTACTTTTAACATAAAAAGAAGGTTTATGTGGGCAACTGTTACTTTTTTTTTAAAACATCATATGTTTATTGCTACCCAGTATGGAAGTGGGTGGGGTCTAAAAATAAAGAGACCAGTCATCAATAGAAAAGGCATGGGACAACTATTGCATATCTATATCTTGAAATGTAGCATTAAAATGATAACTTGAAAGGAGACCAGTTGATATGGAGGGATGTCACGGAGGAGCACTGCTAGTTACAATTTAATTAATATTTCCTATGTACTAGGCATAGTTCCAAGGGCTCTTTTCATATATGAACTTAAACTCACTTGCTTCTTACAATTACCTTGTGAGTGTGGATGGTACTGTCACCCCCCACACACACTTTGCAAAAGAAATAAAGTCAGGGGAGAATTAATTAAATAAGACTTTCAAATATGAGCAGTGTGTGGCAGGATTAAAATATTGAACTCATGTAATCTAGGTGGCTAACAATTTTTTTAAAAACTACTTTTGGGTAAATATTTAAAATATATATATATCAGTAAGAAGGTCAGCTACAGAGTATTAGATCATAATTGTTCCTGAACTTTCTGGATTATATCTTGAACTCACCAAGCTCTATCAGGCCTTAGAAATAGATCAGTGAGGGGTCAGGGAGATAGTATATTGGTTCTGCAAAAGCCTTTCATGGCTGAGGCTCTGAGGTTAAAGGTTCAATCCCCAGCACCACTATAACCCAGAGCTGAGCAGTACTCTGGTGTCGGGGTCTCTCTCTCTCTCTCTCTCTCCTCATTAAAAATAAATAAATCATAGAATAATTTTTGGCAAGGGTAGATAGCTTAATGGTTAATGCAAAGAAACTCTTATGCCTAAGGCTTCAAAGTCCCAGGTTCAATTCCCCACACCACTATAAGTCAGAGCTGAGCCGTGCTCTGGGAAGAAGGAGGAAGAGAAAGAGGAGGAGGAGCAGAAGGAGAAGAAAAGAAAAAGAAATATGTCAGTCTTCTTATTTTCCAGTTTACCCCCTCCTCTTTACCCTATTAAGACAATTTAATCCAGGTCAAGACCCCAGTCCTTACCTGCCAGGGGGAAGCTTTATAAGCAGTGGAGCAGTGCCAGAAGTGTCTCTCTCTTTTTCTTTCTTCTTCTTCTTTTTTTTAATATTGAAACTTTTCAAAAAATATTTATTTATTCGCTTTTGTTGCCCTTATTGTTTTGTTGTAGTTATTATTATTGTTGTTGTTGTTGTTGTTGTTGGATAGGATAGAGAGAAATGGAGAGAGGAAGGGAAGACAGAGAGGGGGAGAGAAAGATAGACAAGACACCTGCAGACCTGCTTCACCGCCTGTGAAGCGACTGCCCTGCAGGTGAGGAGCCAGGGGCTCGAACCTGGATCCTTAAGCCGGTCCTTGCGCGTCTCTCCATTTGTGCTTAACTTGCTGCGCTACCGCCTGACTCCCCACACCCAACTTTCAAGGCTGCTACAGACAGGTAAACTTCCTAAGTGATTTTGCTTTGTATTACATTTAAGCAGGCTGAGATTTGCCTTCTGTCTGCACTGAAACAATCCATAAGTCATATCATCTTCTGGGGTTGTAGGAATAGGTTTAAAGCTTGCCAAATAATAATAGGAAGGAAGGAAGGAAGGAAGGAAGGAAGGAAGGAAGGAAGGAAGGAAGGAAGGAAGGGAGGGAGGGAGGAATGAAGGAAGGGAGGAAGGGAGGGGAGAGAGAGAGGGAGGGAGGAAGTGAGGAAGAAAAGGAGAAAGGGAGAGAGGGAGGGAGGGAGGAAGTAAGGAAGGAAAGAAGGAAGGAAATGAATTTTTGAAAAATGGCCACTCAATGAAGGTACTTAATTTTCACCACTGGCCTAGATAAAACCTTACCTGGGAGAGCAGAGCTTATTAAAACTTTAGAGGTCATGGACCTCACAAAAGAAAAGCAGCATTTACATGTAACTCAGCAAGAACCATCTGATAACACCACAGAAAAACAAATTGTAGCCCAGGGGCTCTGATCTTAAGAGAGATAGAGGGAAACAAAGTGTATAAGAATTAAATTGGAATGAATGTTGATAAACGCACCTTGGATCTCAAGCTACAATTTTTTTTTAAACATTAGGAAGGGGGGAAAAAAACCTTTAGTAGAGTTATTAAACTCACAAGGCGCTACCTAGGATTGGGATTATCTAACAAAATGTATTTGAAAGGGGTAAAGATAAGTTCTTTTTTTTTGAATTCTTTATTCCCTTTTGTTGCCCTTGTTGTTTATTGTTGTTGTTATTGATGTCATTGTTGTTGGATAGGACAGAGAGAAATGGAGAGAGGAGGGGAAGACAGAAAAGGGGAGAGAAAGACAGACACCTGCAGACCTGCTTCAGCAACCTGTGAAGTGACTCCCCTCCAAGTAGGGAGCTGGAGGCTCGAACCAGGATCCTTAGTCTGGTCCTTGTGCTTTCTGCCACATGTGCTTAACCCACTGTGCTACCACCCGACTCCCAAGATAAGTTCTAAGTCCCAGGTGGCATAGGTTTTTAAGAGGACCTATATATTTGGGATAAGGAGCTAATTTAATTAATAATTAATAGTACTATAATTTTCACTTGATTTCCACAGTGTTTTTATAATGATACACAGTAGATAAGGAATCACTCTGTAGAAATACTCTGGTATTTTTTTTTTTAATTAGCAATTAGTGTGAATAGCACTCTTAATAGGTTGGACTCTTCAATCCTATGTAGGATTCTAACCCTAATATTGACATGAACCAACATAAAGTCTGGAGTAGAACACAGAATGCCGGTGAGTGAAAATGCACTCGGTTTTTAAAAAGAAAAAGGAAGAATGGTGGAAGGCTGACTACCTAACCCTAGTGATTAACTATGGATCACATGGGATGTTGCTTCTCCAAGCACAAGTAGGTAAAATTTGTAGAGTCTGCTCCCAAGACTCATTCGGTGCCTAGTCCAATCACATGCTTGTGAAGCAGTCCCCTCCATAACAGCTCTGTCTACAATACTGGAAGCCATCAACAAGTGCTTATTAGCCGAATGAAACTCATACTGACCTACCGCTGGGAGGCCACCTGTAAACAAGGAAGGTAAAGTTCTGCATGAAACTGTGTACATGGAGTAGAGAAGTTCCTGGCAGGTTATAAAACCTACAGGCAAAGAGGAAGAGAATGTTTACTCACTATGTTATCTCTGGATGGCTCAGTGTGTGTGTGTGTGTGTGTGTGTGTGTGTGTGTGTGTGTGTGTGTGTGTGTGTGTGTGTGTGTTTATAAGAAGGTAATTGTAGGATAGGACGGTTAATTCCAAGGAAAGAGCCAAAAAAAGTTAACAACCTGAAGGCATTTCTGGTTTGTAGACCATCTGTTTCAATTTTAAAGTTAAATGTCACCGGGATGCTCATGCTGAAAAGGAAGAGCAATGCCCCACTGGAATGGGATAGGGACCTCAACTGAAAGTGATCACAGCCCTTGGCCACTGCTCAGCTTGTAGGAGTCACATGAGATGAATCAGGTCATCGCTCACTCTACCTTAGTATAAAGGACTGATATCAAAACACATAATGATGTGAAGAGGTGACAAACAGGAGCCAAAGACAATCTTCTAAAACCATCTGAGCAGGAGAACAAGGCACCAGGCCCTGGCCTGAAGGACAGACGCAACCCTGTGAAGCAAACCTGCTTTTTATGTTCAATTAAAGGTCACTTTGAAGTCTGTGGCCCTCCCCCCACCCCCTGAAAGTCAAAGTCCCATGATCTGACAGGATTAAAAATCTTCCTATTCTGCACTAAGGGGGTAGGTCCAACTCCTCCCATCAAATCCCACTTGTTTTGCTGATTAAATCAACCAAATAGAAGCCAACATTCCATAAAGGAATGTTCATTTCTATTCACACAGATAAACAGATACACCCACTGGCAAATGCCAAAAGATACAAGTGTGCTGGTTTAAGGCAATATTCTAACATGGTAGAATGGTGATGGTTTCCCATTCCTTGTGGTTCCAGCCTTAATCCATCTGCTTATATGTCACCTTTCTACGTATGAATGAAATCAAGCTATTACTCTGAATGAGTGCAAATTTGTTAAGTGTGAGGTTTGACAAGTGCACAACGCACAATTAGGAAAACTCCTTTCTCCTAGCTAATTGCATCAGAGTTTGCTGGACTGAACTCCGAGTTGGATGATCAGCCTCCAAAGGCAATGTGCAATCTTGTTGGCTTCAGGTCAAAGATGAACAGTTCTAGGGCCACAATGTATTTAAAAATAAATAAATGAATGTAATTTTGTTTCTGATCTGATCCAATCCTAAAACAACAATCCTAGACCTAAGATATAGTCTCATAAGTAAACCCGGAATCAAAGCCTCCAAAACAAAGTAAATATATCAGAAACACCTACTAAATCTATTTAAAAAGTGGATTCTTCAGACCACATCAAGTTTATTGACTTAGAATCTCTGCAATTAGAACGTAAATTTTCATAAACTTCTGCAGGAGCAAACCTCCCTCCCCAAAACTACTGACAATACTCTCAAGTTTAAGGGCCATGGTTTCCTAGTTAATTTTGTTGTTGTTGTTGTTGTTGTTTGTTTGTTTTTGGTTTTGTTTTGTTTTGTTTTCCCTTTCTCCTCTGCCAGAGCACCAATACTTGGGAAAATCTGTCAGAGGTCAGACAGGAAAACAAAAATAACATTAACATTGCAACATAATTTATTTAGCATCTAGAAATGGTTCAAGAGATGTTTTTTTAAAAAAATAAAAACTACAAAGTAAGACAAACTGGAAAAAGCAGCAACCAGTCCTGTGTCTGAGGGAATCAAAAGAGAAAGGCTAGGCTAACGGAATACAAAAGCTTATAGGAGCTGTGCAGAAGTGGCATCTAGAAGGTGCTGGCACCCCATAATCCTCAGTGAGATAGGGTGTTCATGTGTAGTTGGAATCAAGATTCTCAGGATTAGTGATGGCAACTCTGAGGTGTCACAAATTCTTCCAGAATATATATAAAAGCTGGAGAGCAAATGTTCCTAATGCAAGGAAAGACCTTTTCTGTCGAGAAACTGACAAGAATAGCAAAGAGATAAAGCATATATCCCTTTTCTAGCTTCCCAGAATCCTCATAGTGTGACTTATTAAAACAATTTAACATAGTAAAAAAAGAAAATGGTCTTCTCAGTACCAGTTCAATGCACAAACGAAATGTCTATCTGGATCATTGAGAAAGTCATTTAATGAAGACCTGCAAGAGTATGATGTCCACAGCTCTACCAAGGGGATAATGCCTATTTCAAATTCTACCTAATAAAGGCCAGGGCTTTACAAAAAATAAATAAATAAAAAGTCTCATTTTGTGGGGCTGGTGGTGGTACATCTAGTTGAGCTTAGATGTTATAATGCACAAGGACCTAGGTTTGAGTCCCAGGTCCCCATCTGCAGGGGGAAATCTTTGCAAGCAATGAAACAGTGTTGCAGGAGTCTCTCTGTCTCCCTCTCCCCCCACTCTCTCACCCCCTTCTCTCTCAATTTCTGGCTATTTCTATCCAATAAGCAAAGATTTTTAAGAAGTCTTTAAAAATTCTCATTTCACTCTATTTTCAACACAGTCCCTAATGTGGCCCTTTTTAATAGCCATCACTTCCAAATATTCACTCTGTAGTTCCAAGCCCAGTCCAGACCAACTCCAATCCCTTTTGGTCATGAGTGGGGACGTGGGGACTTGGGGCCTAACAGTCTTTCTAGACATGTGACCTTGAGCAAGTTGCTCAGTTTCCTCAGTCATAAAAAGGAAATAACAGTACAATCTTTTTAATTATCTACACTTATTGGACAGAGACAGTCAGAAATCAAGATGGTAGATGGAAAGAGAGAGAAGAGAAAGACACCTGCAGCACTGCTTCACCACTCACAAAGCTTTCCCCCTGCAGGTGGGGACCAGGGGCTTGAACCTGGGTCTTTGCTCATTATAGCATGTGCACTCAACCAGGGGTGTCACCAGCTGGTCCCAGTACTATCCACCTCACAGCATAATTATACATATTAATGAGGAAATTTATGCAACCATAAGACTAAAAGATAGCTCAATAGTGGTGTGTGTTACCACAGGAGCTGCACAGATAACAGTATGATGTGACAGTCTCTCCTTTGTCACCCTCTTTTTTTTTTTTTTTCCTTATTGTATGGATTAATGGTTTACAGTCAACAGTAAAATACAGTAGTTTGTATATGTGTAACATTTCTCAGTTTTCTGTGTAATAATTTAACACCCTCTAGGTCCTCCTCTGCCATCACCTTCCAGGACCTGAACTCTCCCCCTAGCCCCGGAGTCTTTTACTTTGGTGCAATATACCAACCCCAGTCCAAGTTCTGCTTTGTGTTTTCCCTTCTTTTCTTATTTTCCAACTTCTGTCTATGAGTGATATCACACTAGCTAAACTAAAAGAATTAAAAACTAACCTATAAAAGGCCACTAAATGGAGGTATCACATACAATGGGAGGTCACTGTGCCACATAAAATACCTAAGTGCCAATGCACATGTCTGGTATGGTATGGTATGGTATGGTATGGTATGGTATGGTATGGTATGGTATGGTATGGAAGTATTCGGTTATGTTTCAACGATCAGCATTAATATTTTCAACAAGAGGGTCTCCATCCATGTGTGGATGAAAAGTAGACCTAGGTTTGCCTTGGCTTCTGAAAAAATGTTTTTGATACCCCTTCCCTATGATCACCTTTGTTCCCATAGAGCCCAAATTTCTGTCAGATTCTGACTAACTCTATCTCGCTTGAACTCTGTTCCTGGTAACCAGCAGTGAAAATTAATTTTAATACTACAATGATTGAATATACAGATATTTATGTAGGGGAAAGATTCATTTATCAAGATCCACTTAACTACAGGACATCAAATCTATTTAACAGCAAGTAACAAAAAAAAATGTCTTCTAGCTCAAGGGCAGAGGGGGAAAATACATTCACATTAGTGTCATTCACTCCTCCCTATCTCCCCCTCTGATTTGATTTTGTGCGTAATTGAACTCTTGCTTATCTGGTCTCCCCTGGCAACCTGTATTTTCTTCAAAGTTACAACCACACAACAGGAAGCAAGGGCAACCGTAGCAAGAGTAGAAGTTTCCCTCCCAGCCCCTTGCCAGTCAGTCACCCAGAAGCAGAAAGAGGATGCCCTAGTCTGAAATGACAGCAGAAAACAGAAGGCATAAAGGAAGAGAAGAGCTGACCATTGGAAGCCAAGTGTCCTGACTGGTGGAAAACACTATCTTCATAACACTTCCAAGGGAGAAAAAAAGATGACAACATATGCTAGTCCCGCAACAACCTAGGAGGCCATGATGGAAGTAGCAGCATGAAGTCAGTCCCTGCCTCCTCCAGCCCCACTACAAAGGTCCTCCTACTGGAAGCTACTTGAAAGATCCACAGTGCCATCAGTGGAAGCCTGGAAAAAATCAGAACTTTCCTTCCATCCTATACAGATAGTCTTTGGCTAAGTATCAAAATGCTGGGACTGAGTAGGAGTTGAAAGACATGCAGCTCGCATAATGAGTCACCCGGGTATACCATCAAAAGGCAGAAAGAGCTGATTCTGGTTGATGGGGGTGGGGGGGTGTTTGAAATTCTGTGTCTACAAACACTCAGGTGATACAATTAAAACTGGTTCATGAATCACACTTTGTGTTGCCGGATCATAGAAATATTTTTTTATATCATCTTGACGGGCTCTAACTATGCCCCTTCCTAGCAAGAGTAGAAAGTTTAGAAGCATCTGCATCCACATCCTAGTATCCTAAGGTTGGCTCAAAAGGAAGATGTGAACCACAGGAAAGTAAGTCCTATGGAGTCGAGCATCAGAGACATCAGTTTGGAGAAAGGAATCCCAGACTAGAAAGGTCCAATTGCTCTCCAAGGGGCCTTAAGAAGCAAATGCATATTTCAATTCAGCATTCCTTTCTTTAACATGTAAATACTTTTTCTTTGATTTTTTTTCTTTTTTTCTTTTTTTTTACTAAAGCACTGCTCATCTCTGGTTTATGATGTTACTGGGAATTGAATCTGGGACCTTTGGTGTCTCGGGCATGAAAGTTTTTTCGCTCTCTCCCCAGCTCTAAAATTAATTTATATAATGACATGGGGCACATCCATCATATATGATGCTAGCAGTTGAACTTAGGGCTTCTTGTACACAAGACCCTTTACCCCTGGAGCCAGCTTCCCAACCACTACACCTCAGTGTTTTCATTAGCCATAATAAAATGTGTATTTTTTTTTTAGTTCTTTATTTAAGGTTTTTCCCCAGTTATAGTATGCAAGTTTACTCACTCTTCAGATATATTTTCAGTAGTTCACTAGAAATGAAGGTGAGAACATTCTAACCCCTTACCTCAATAGGCAATATATAATTAAACTTCTGAATTATTTCCAGCAACTATAGATGAAATCAAGTTGGATTTAAGTTACCTGGAAGTCTGTTTCATTAATCCAGAACACATGATTCCTAATATAAATATTATGAATAGCTAAAACATAGTAAAGTGAAACAATAAAATCATTGCATATATTTTTATTCAACTAGATTAATCCCTAATCATATTTACATTAAGCAAATTATAATAACAATACTATGTGAAAATTGAGCACATACTTGCTTGGTTGTCTACTTTATCCCAAGAAAAAGAATCTTTATAAAGAATGTTTCATTGAGACTATTTTTCTTTTTCTTTTTTTTTAATATTTTATTTATTTATGAGACAGATAGGAGGAGAGAGAAAGAACCAGACATCACTCTGGCACATGTGCTGCCGGGGATCGAACTCGAGACCTCATGCTTGAGAGTCCAAAGCTTTATCATTGCGCCACCTCCCAAACCACGAGACTATTTTTCTACACGGGCTTACATCTCCAAATCTGTGGTTGTATCTCTGCTCTGTGGTCATATCTCTAATGGGAAGCAGGTGTACACTTTATAGAGAGCTGCTCCGTTTCATTGGGACTTCTAGCATTCATTTATAAACTTTTTAAAAAGGGCAATACTTAGGCTATTCAGATTGTTAAGTGCTGCGTAAACTGATAAATGTATTTATTTCTGTTCCATTCATTTGCTCAAAAATGATAGGAAGTATCTTGTCTTATGTCTTTGCTGGCAAGTTTTTGATTAAAACTAATGATTCTACCTGGAGCTTTAAAGCTATGAAAAGGCAGTTACCTACACCCTTAATTTACCTTGTACCCAGACTAAACAACACCTCCTGCACATAATTTAATAAAAACGTATTGGTATTACTGGCCAGTGACATACGTCCAAACTCTGGCTGTGGCCTACTGCTATCTGTGTGGATCCAAATTTTGACACATTTCAAACCTCATGCACAGTCTTGTCATGTGTTAGTTTCACTAATGAGATAGGTAAGTACAGCAACTCTACCACTATTAGTAGGCATGACTAGGAAGGAGAAACCAAAACCTCCTCGTCTACTACACATAAAAACAGTAGTAATGCCTTAACATTTATAGAATAATAGTAACCTGGAGTTGAAAGAAAGTCCACTTTACATCATATAATTGTGAGTAATAAGAGAATGTATTTGTTTATTTAGTCAACAGATTTTATTGATTGTCTAGTAGACTTAGGTATAATTTAAGGCACTGTAAAAGAGGAAAGAGGCAAAAAGTGACTGCCCTACTAAAGTTCATATTTTAGTAGAGAGGAAAGAAGGTAATTTCAGATAATAGTAGGAAAAAAACAACAGGTGCAGTATTGAACATGAGGGGGATTACTCAAGGTATGATGGTCAGGAAAGTCTCTCTGAGATGATGGGTGAGATCTAAGCTAATAAAAAATAATCACCGGGAGTCGGGCTGTAGCACAGCGGGTTAAGCGCAGGTGGCGCTAAGCACAAGGACCCGCATAAGGATCCTGGTTCAAGCCCTGGCTCCCCACCTGCAGGGGTGTCGCTTCACAAGCGGTGAAACTGGTCTGCAGGTGTCTTTCTTTCCTTCTCTCTGTCTTCCCCCTCCCCTCTTCATTTCTCTCTGTCCTATCCAACAACAATGACAACAATAATAACTACAACAATAAAACAACAAGGGCAACAAAAGGGAATAAATAAATAAAAATAATAAAAAATTTAAAAAATAATAATAATAATAATCACCATGCAAAGAAGCCAGTGTAGAACTTTCTAAAAAAAGAGCAGTGCAGGTAAAGAGGCTGACACACAAAAGAAGAGTTCAAGGGAACAGACACAAGATGACCTGACTGGAACCTGTTGACTAAGCAGGCAGGTAGAAACAGAGATGACTGGACAGGTAGGCAGGAGACTAGACATTTAACACAGAGAGCTCTGTGGACCACATAAATGCTTTAGGGAATTTTGAAAATGAAGAATTACACATTGTGAGTCACATTTTAAAAAGCTCAGTCTGGCAACTCGTCTCTGTGAAAATATGGCTCTCTAAGGGACCACGGGATCTGTAGGAGATCCACCTGCATGGGAGAGTCACCACAAATATGCAAGCTTGAATTATGGTGGCTGAAGTATAAAAGGGAGAAAATAGCTGGGTGTAGGGATATCTTCAGACACAGAGCTACAATATCTGGTGACTGAGTGGAAATTAATTGGGTGAAGGAGACATTTAGGTACTAAAACTAAAGTGAATAGTCTTGATTCTGTCTTCACACATGTCCAAACTGTCACCAGAGTTGCTCCGTCCACGAAAATAAGATTCTGGTTGTTCCAGGTGTAAATGTAAAAGGGTTTGCCTGCCAAGCTTGTTCAATCAAACTTCAACTCCGAGAACATAAAAGGGAGAGGATAAAGGTGCAGAAGAGGTGAAAAACCAAGTTGCTATTGTTGTCTACCATACTATGTGAGAAGAGGCAAGAAGAGAGAGAGGTGACCTTGCCCATATTGAGACGGTATGGAGAGGGGTTGTGAAGTTATCAGGAAACTCAGGAGAAGATCTATAACTCGGTGGGGCATAGTGGTGGGGCTGTGTGAGTATCTTTGCATAACCGCTGGATTATCTCTACCCCACCCTACTTTTTCTCTTGGTCATGAGTCAGTGATTAAGCTAAGAAGCCTACTTATAGTTTAAAAGCCCTCAGGCTCCCATAGACTACAGGGAAGAAAAAGAACAAAAGAGGCTTTTAAGCCACTGAGCTCCAACTCAGGGATTAAAATAATATAGACAGAACTGTCAATTTCCACAACTGTGAACCCTCTAATTACCTTACTTAGACACAAGTCAATCCAGGCAAGAGTTATCAGTAATTTGAAAAGTACTGAGAGAGGGACCTCATAGCATGCTATATAGAATGGTTAAACCAAGAAGAAGAAATATTAGAGAAATGAACCAGGACAAGAATCTAGCTAAAAGTCCTCCAAAGGTAGAAGCACAAAATAATGAAGTCAACATACAAACACTAGTAAAGGAAATAACCACAGGAGAGAGTAAAGAGTTTGAAAGAATTGTCATCACAAATGCAGAAACCACAAATGAGAATCTGGAAGAAAACACTAATTATCTCAAGGTTCCTAGAGAGCTAAAAACTGAAATAGCTGAGCTAAGAACACAACTACCTGAACAAGCTAAAACAGTATCAGAACAGGGTAAGAAAACAGATGAACTCCAAAAAAAGTAGAGGGGAGAGAGAATAGAATAAATGAGGCTGAAGACAGAATTAGCAAGATTGAGGATGAATTAGATATAACTAAAAAAGAAGTAAGAGATCTCAAAAGAGATTAAGAGATACTGAAAATAACAACAGAGACCTATGAGATGACTTCACAAGAAATAATATACACATTACTGGCTTACCAGAGGAAGAAAGAGAGGGAGGGGAAGAAAGTATGCTTTAGGACATAATAGCTGAGAACTTCTCTAGTCTAGACAACATAAAAGACATAAAGGTTCAATAAGCCCAGAGGGTCCCAAACAGAATTAACCCAGACTTAAAGACACAAAGACACATCGTATTTAGAATGGAAAGGACTAAGGATAAAGAAAGGATCCTGAAGGCTGCAAGAGAAAAACAAAGATTCACCTACAGAGAAAAACCCATAAGATTAGCAGCAGACTTCACACAAATACCACAGGCCAGAAGAGAATGGGAAGATATCTATTGAATGCTCAATGAAAAAACTTTCAACCAAGATTACTGTATCCTGCTAGACTGTTATTCAGACTAGATGGAGGCATAAAAACCTTCTCAGATAAGTAGCAGTTGAAAGAATCAACTATCACCAAGCCTGTCCTGAAAGAAGTTCTGAAACGTCTCCTATAAACACTCAAAGCACCATAAATAGGCCATGTATAAGAACACTCTAAGAATCTAAAAGTATAGCATTAAAATATCTTCAATCTTTTATATCAATGAATGTTAATGACCTGAATTCACCTATTAAAAGGCACAAAGTAGGAAGATGGATCAGAAAACACAACCCAATAATATGCTATCTACAGGAAACCCACCTAACTCAACAAGACAAACACAGACACAAAGTGAAAGGATGGAAAACTATCATACAAGCCAATAGCCCACAAAAAAGGGCAGGAACAGCTATTCTCATATCTGACATGATAACTTTAAAATAAATAAAATTTAAAAAGATAGGGATGGACATTACTTAATGTTCAGTGGATCAGTCAATCAAGAGGACTTAATAATTATTAACATCTATGCACCCAATGAGAAACCATCTAAATACATCAAACATCTACTGAAAGAGCTACCACAATATAATAACAACAACACACTAATAGTAGGGGACTTGAACACCCAACCCTCTCAACCTGACAGATCATCCAGGCATAAAATCAATAAAGACATAACGGAGCTAAATAAGGAGATAGATAAACTAGAACTATTGGACATTTTCAGAGTCATTCACCGCAAGAAACTGGAATACACATTTTACTCAAGTCCACATGGGTCATTCTCAAGGATAGACCATATGATAGGCCATAAAGACAGCATCAGTAAATCAGTAAATTCAAGAGCATTGAAATCATCCCAAGCATCTTCTCAGAACACAGTGGAATTGAACTAACACGTAACAACCAATAAAAGATTAGTAATAGTCCTAAAATGTGGAAACTCAACAGTATATTACTTAACAACTACTGGGTCAAAGAGGAAATAGAGGAAGAAATCAAAATGCTTCAAAAGTTCAATGAAAATGAAGACACAAGCTTTTAAAAGTCTTCCAGAAGATTGAAGATACTGGAATACTCCATTACAACTTCTGTGAAGTCAACATCACTTTGATACCAAAAGCAGACAGGGACACATGTCGTCAGAGTTCGGGGCGCCAGTATGCCAGGATAGCTTCGTGGGCGGGAGACTGAGACCAGGGACACACAGCTGAGCAGAGAAGCAGTACTTCTTTATTCATGAGCAAACGGTTCAAAAAACTAATCTAATCTAATCACCACACAAATCTGACCTGCCTCTTTCTCCCCCAGCAGCAGCGGCAGGAACTCAGGAAGTACCTAGGGTAGGGGGCAGGGAGAAGGAAGAAGCTTGAAACTAGCAAGGGCTAAACTAAATCTCCCAGAGGCGAGGGGAGTGAGACCAAACCATGAAACAGAATGATCATGTAAATAGACCACAACGTCAAGCAATGTAACAGAAGAGATCCCAGAAGCAGAACCAACAGCATAACAACAGACACAACCAAAAAAGAAAACTACAGACCACTATCTCTGATGAACATAAATGCCGAAATATTGAACAAAATTCTAGCCAACCAGATACAGCAGTATATTAAAAAGACTGTTCATCATGACCAAGTGGGTTTTATCCCAGGTATTCAAGGTTGATTTAATATATGTAAATTAATCAATGTGATCCACCACATCAATAAAAGCAAGACCAAAATCCACATGGTCATATCAATAGATGCAGAGAAAGCCTTTGACAAAATACAACATCCCTTTATGATCAAAACACTACAAAAGATGGGAATAGATGGAAAATTCCTGAAGATAGTGGAGCTTATATATAGCAAACCTACAGCCAACATCATACTCAATGGTGAAAAACTGGAAGCATCTCCCCTCAGATCAGGTACTTGACAGAGTACTATTCAACACAGTGTTGGAAGTTCTTGCCATAGCAATCAGGCAGGAGCAAGGAATTAAAGGCATACAGATTGGAAGAGAAGAAGTCAAACTCTCCCTATTTGCAGATGACATGATAGCATACACAGAAACACCTAAGGAATCCAACAGGAAGCTTTTGGATATCATCAGGCAATACAGTAAGGTTTCAGGTTACAAAATTAACATACAAAAGTCAGTGGTATTCCTCTATGCAAACACTAAGTTAGAAGAAGTTGTAATCCAGAAATCAATTCATTTTACTATAGCAACAAAAACAATAAAATATCTAGGAATAAACCTAACCAAAGAAGTAAAAGACTTGTATACTGAAAATTATGAGTCACTACTCAAAGAAATTGAAAAAGACAGAAAGAAGTGGTAAGATATTCCATGTTAATGGGTTGGAAGAATTATCGTCATCAAAATGAATATATTACTAAGAGCCATCTATAAATTTAATGCTATCCCCATCAAGATCCCAGCCACATTTTTAGGAGAATAGAACAAATGCTACAAATGTTTATCTGGAACCAGAAAAGACCTAGAATTGCCAAAACAATCTTGAGAAGAAAGAGCAGAACTGGAGGCATCACACTCCCAGATCTCAAATTCTATTATAGGGCCATTGTCATCAAAACTGCTTAGTACTGGAACATGAATAGACACACTGACCAGTGGAATAGAATTGAGAACCTAGAAGTAAGCCCCCACACCTATGGACATCTAATCTTTGACAAAGGTGCCCAGATTATTAAATGGGGAAAGCAGAGTCTCTTCAACAAATGGTGTTGGAAAAAATGGGTTGAAACATGCAGAAGAATGAAACTGAACCACTATTATTTTACCAAATACAAAAGTAAATTCCAAGTGGATCAAGGTCTTGTATGTTAGACCAGAAACTATCAGATACTTAGAGGAAAATATTGGCAGAACTCTTCTGCATAAATTTTAAAGACATCTTCAATGAAAAGAATCCAATTACTACCAAAGGAAAGAGACCCCTCACAGAATGGGAGAAGATCTTGGGGGTCGAGCGGTGGCGCAGTGGGTTAAGCGCATGTGGCGCAAAGCACAGGGACCGGCGTAAGGATCCCGGTTCGAGCCCTCGGCTCCCCACCTGCAGGGGAGTCGCTTCACAGGCGGTGAAGCAGGTCTGCAGGTGTCTGTCTTTCTCTCCCCTTCTCTGTCTTCCCCTCCTCTCTCCATTTCTCTCTGTCCTATCCAACAACGAATTGCGTCAACAAGGGCAATAATAATAACCACAACGAAGCTACAACAAGGGCAACAAAAGGGGGGAAAAATGGCCTCCAGGAGCGGTGGATTCATGGTGCAGGCACCGAGCCCAGCAATAACCCTGGAGGAGGAAAGAAAAAAAGAAGAAGATCTTTACATGCCATACATCAGACAAGAAGCTAATAACCAAAATATATAAAGAGGGTGCCAAGCTCAACAACAAGAAAACAAATAACCCCATCCAAAAATGGGGAGAGTGCATGGACAGAATATTCACCACAGAAGAGATCCAAAAGGCTGAGAAACACATGAGAAAATGTTCCAAGTCTTTGATTTTCAGAGAAATGCAAATAAAGACAACAATGAGATACCACTTCATTCCTGTGAGAATGCCATACATCAGAAAAGAAATGCCATACTTAAGAAAATGCTGGAGAGGTTGTGGGGTCAAAGGAACCCTCCTGCACTGCTGGTGGGAATGTCAATTGGTCCAACCTCTGTGTAGAACAGTCTGGAGAACTCTCAGAAGGCTAGAAATGGACCTACCCTATGATCCTGCAATTCCTCTCCTGGGGATATATCCTAAGCAACCCAACACACCCATCCAAAAAGATCTGTGTACACACATATGTTCTTAGCACCACAATTTGTAATAGCCAAAACCTGGAAGCAACTCAGGTGTCCAACAACAGATGAGTGGCTGAGCAAGTACACCAAAGTAAAAGACTCTGGGGTGTGTGTGTGGGGGAGAGTACAGGCCCAAAAAGGACGACTGAGGACCTAGTGGGGGTTGTATTGTTATATGGAACTCTGAGAAATGTTATGCATGTACAAACTACTGTATTTACTATTGAATGTAAAACACTAATTCTCCAATAAAGAAATTAAAAAAAAAACATATAAACTTGTTCATAATAATTTATCTGTCAATGCCTTACCAAACCAAGTGAATAAAAAAAAATACATTGCACAGCTATATACAAGATACTGGGTACTGTACAGCAAACCCTAACAAAAGGACTTTTCAAAGTTAACCCAATTAACAAATAATGTGATGATAACATTAACTATCGATTGTCTTTTTGAACCCTAAGACAGCAGGAACCTCACATCTCCACTATAGAGCCCCTACTTCCCCCAGTCCTGGAACCATTGTATAGGGCCCACTTTCCCGTATGCCTCTCCCAATCCATATCTGCCGATCACAACCTAACCAACACAACGATTGCCACCTCAACATGCTTCACTTCAGACTGTGTCCAGAGACTTCAAGTGTGGAATGACAACCCTTCAGCTTCATTACTCGGATGAGACCTTTCCTTTCATAGTATACTCTAATTCCATCTCAGGTGGTTCACTTTCTAACAAAGTCCCAAAACCTAGATATACACCGGTTTCTGTGAGAGAGAGCATATGTTCACACGTATCCGTAAACTACTGCAAAATATATGCCTGAAAGCAGAAGTGCACTAGAGTTTGCAGTGAGTACCTCCCTAACATTTCCTCTCCACTATTCCAAGCTTTGGGTCCATGATTGCTCAACAATTTGTTTGGCTTCATATGTTAACTCTCTTTTCAGTCACCAGGTTCCAGATGTCATCAGGATGCTGGCCAGGCTTCCCTAGACTGAAGACTCCACCAATGTGTCCTGGAGCTCAGCTTCCCCAGAGACCCACCCTACTAGGGAAAAAGAGAGGCAGACTGGGAGTATGGACCGACCAGTCAACGCCCATGTTCAGCAGGGAAGCAATTACAGAAGCCATACCTTCTATCTTCTGCAACCCACAATGACCCTGGGTCCATGCTCCCAGAGGGATGGAGAATGGGAAAGCTATCAGGGGAGGGGGTGGGAAATGGAGATTGGGTGGTGGGAATTGTGTGGAGTTGTACCCCTCCTACCCTATGGTTTTGTTAATTAATCCTTTCTTAAACAAAAAAAACATTTAAAAAAAAGAAATACATTAATTTCACCCAGGGATTATTTACCTGGAAAGCTAAAATTCACAATGCACAAAAGAAAAACAAATGAACCTGCACAAGAGGAACTGGTGGGGTCATTACATTCTCTGTCACAGTAATTTTTCCAAAGTATTAGTGTTCATTAGGTGCCAGAATACTAGTAGCAAGTGTCTACAGATAAAACACTGTATCCTAACAAGTATAATAGAAAGAAAGAAAAAACAAAAAATAACAAAACAGGAAAAAAAAAAAAAAAGGCCCCTGGGAGCAGTGAATTCATAGTGCTAGCACCAAGTCCCGGAAGTAACCCTGGTGGCAATAAAAATATAAATAAATAAATACATTTTTTAAAAAGGAATAAAACTCTGCAAGAAACAAATCGAGTATTTTAAAGACAGATCTATATTAAAATAACCAGCTACATTTAAACATGGATAGCTAATTTAGAAATATATATATATAAATACATACATACATATAAATACATACATATACAGATATGTATATACATACAATACATATATATATATACATACATACATATATATATGTCAAATAGAGAAATGTTCTCCAGAGAGAAAATCCTATGCTCGAATAGTGCATTTCCTTTAAAGTTTTCTAACTTCTTGGTACAGGTCTAAAGAATGTCATATACTTATGCAACTGCTAGTTTCACAGATATCCAGATTCTTCACTATGGCATCATATTTTACGCAATGCTAAAAGTAGCAGGGAGTGGAACGGTGTGGAGATTCAGAGACTTTGGCTTCAGGAAATGTTTAAGAGAAGACTCATAGCCCTTGATACCCTGACACTTAAGGAACTAGACCCACTCAGCAGATATGAAGTTAAAGCCACTGAAGTGTATGTTCAGCTTTTTTTTTTTTTTTTAACCAGAGCACTGTTCAGCTCTGGCTTATGGTGGTGTGGGGGATTGAACCTGGGACTTTGGAGCCTCAAGGCATGAGAGTCTGTTTGCATAACTATTATGCTATCTACCCTCAACCCGTATTTTCAGCTTTAAAAGAAGGCCAGCAGCAGCCTCTCTGTGCAAAGACTCCCTGGTACCAGTCTTGGAAACCAGAAACATTACCTCTTCCCTATCTTTATTTACTGTCCTTAACTGGGAATTCAACCATTTCAGGAGAAGATCTGAAGAAGGAAAATAGAGATGTCTCTCTAAAGAACCTCTAGATTCCATGAGGGTACCTGAACTTGGTCCTAGAAAACTGAGGAAAATGCTCACTTTTGCAAACTGCATTATATTTCACAGTCACTGGCAGAAAAGTACCACTCTATAGAATTTGATGATGACTTCCTTTAAAAAAAGAGCCCTGTAGTGTGTTGATGTAGAGCTGGCTATCTTCTGCAGGGGCTTACACTAAAGAAAGACTCCAGGAGCACATCCTGCTTATTTAACAGCTGGTTAAAGCTGCCATATCAAATACTGCCTGAAATAATTAAGCTGTCAGCAGGGCCTTGGAGATGCTTAAGCTGTATGGGTATGTGGACATCTTACTATGTTTCATGATAGTGTCTTTTCTGCACAACAATCCTTTGTATTCTCCAGCAAGAACCAAAATGACTAAAAAGGGCCAACAAGTTTATTTTCCATTCACCTTCTGCTATCTCTTGAGCTTTAAAGTAGCAATTCCATGTCATTTACTATGTATAAGAATGTATATCAAAATATTTAAAAAATAAGAAAATCTGACTAAACAAAAAAAATCCATGGAAATAGTAAATGTCATGTCAAACACATAAATAGTCAACTACCACTTTACTCTCACTCTCAAATGAACAACAAATGAAAAGGATTTCACAATGCACAGTGGGAATCAAAACCCTATTCAATTCAGCAAATTCTTTCTCATTTTTCAATACCACTAAACTTTCACCTACCTTTTTATTTCTTGCCAGTTTATAAATGATTCTATACCCCCTGCTTGATCTTCACGTGATCAAATCCACAGATATGTCTATTTCTCATGGTTTAGGGACTCAGCATGGTCACGCAGAACAATCTATCGATATTAACGCAGGTAGACTAAGGTATATTCACCAGACGTAAGTGGGGTGGCTGGTCTGCAGCCCAAAATAGCCAGACTGTTCCAGTGTATACTTTTTATTCAAAATTCAAATTCACACCTTAACATTATTGAATTCAGTGAACTTTCTCTCTCTCTATTTTTTTTATTGTTGTAGTCGTTATTGGATAGGATAGAGAGAAATAGAAAGAGGAGGGGAAGACAGAGAGGGGGAGAGAAAGACACCTGCAGACCTGCTTCACCGCCTGTGAAGCAACTCCCCTGCAGGTGGTAAGCCAGGGGCTCAAACCTGGATCCTTACATCGGTCCCTGAGCTTTGCGCCACCTGCGCTTAACCCACTGTGCTACTGCCCGACTCCCTAAACTCCCTTTAAATGGCATTCTTGAGGAAAGAAGGTTATTGACAAGAAGTTAAGTTTATGTTCATTTATTTATTTATCTATTTGCCTCCAAGGTTATTGCTGGGGCTTGGTGCCTGCACTATGAATCCACTGCTCCGGGAGGCCATTCTTTCCAATATATATATGATAGAACACAGAGAAATTGAGATAGGAGGAAAAGATGGAGAGGAAGAGAGAGAGACACCTGCAGACTCACTTCACAACTTGTGAATGGACCCCTTGCAGGTGGGAAGTCCGGGCTTGGAACCTGGATCCTTGCCCGTGTCCTTTCCTTGCAAGGGTCCTTTCTTTCCCTGCATTTCGTACTATGTGCGCATAACCCGGTGTGATGCCGCCCAACCTCCAGGAGTTAAAATTTTAAAGGAAAGTTTCACATGGTCTACACTTCACAACTACACTCTGGCTGACTTTTTAACTTCTACTTCACACTTTTATTTATTAAAGAGATGATGGAAATTCTTTCCAAGATTTTCTTTTTAAATCTTTTGACTTGCAGCCCAAATCACAAAGATCAAAACTTAGCTGACATCTAGATATTGTGCCCAGCCAACAGCTGTGGGTAAAACATATTCTACAGAGAGATACCATGCAGACCCAGAAATCCAACACGAGGGAAGCATTAAAAGACTGAGAAAGCCTGGAATGTTTATTTTGTCCTTACGTCAGAAAAATTAAAATATTCAGTTCGGGAACTAGGAAAAGTTGGTCATTACTGGTCTGCCCAGAGAACCAACTTCCTACCTCTAGAACTTCAACTGCAAAAAGAAACCTCCTAAAATACTAATGAAATCAATATTTAGATTGCCAAACCCAATTCAATGAAAGAAAAAATAAAATAGAAAGAAATAAATAGTGAGAGCAGAACATAATGGTTATGTAAGAAGACTCTTGTGCTTGAGTCAGGCTCCAAAGTTGCAGGTTCAGTCCCCTGCACCACTACTGTAAGCCAGAGCTGAGCGGTGTTGGGGGGGGGGGGCTGGGCGGAGGGGAGAGAGAATAGCAAATTGAAGCAGGAAGAAATCTGGTTCTTATTTCATTGCCTTTTCCCTAAGGTCTTCCAAGATCCCTATTGAGAATAAATACCATGTCCCTCCGATCTGCCCTTTCCCCACCCTAAATCACAATTCAGTCAGCCTACGAAAAAAAAAATTTTTTTTTTCCAGCCTGGGTTCCTGAGCTGGTTCCCAAAAGACTTGGGACTTTGAGTCAAAATAATGTTCGAGGAGACTGTCCAATAAAAAGCTATTCTGAGTTGTCGTTAAAAGCAAGAACAAAGAACAATTGTGTCTTGCTTAAAAACAGTTCTAAAAGATTTCTCTGTCAATTTCCCCAAAGAAACAGAAAAGACCCAGAGATGAGGCTTCCTAAGGAGACTGAGGTCCCTCCTTTAATCCTGGTAGCGAGAAAGCCAGGATTTCCCCCAGTGTCCCTTGCATCAGAACCAGCTACATTACAGAAAAAAAAAAAAAAAAAGGACAAATGCCCAGACTTGACTAAATTTCCCAAATAGATTCCCTACATGTGTAACCTCAGGGCCTACATTTTAAAACAAGCTCCTTGGGGGGGGGGGGGATTCTTCTGCACAAAAAACTTTAAAAGTCACCATTAAGCTCAACTATCTTTGTATATTTCCCAAAGTCTTGATAATTTCCTTCAACAAAAATCATGGACAGAGTAAATCAAAACACCAATTCTCTACTTATTCACAAGTGCTAATGCTCATTCATACAGACATAGGTCTTGTTCCCTTTCTTCTAAAGACCCAGGTAAGTATATATTTTTTAATTTTTTAAATTTTTTTTTATATTTATTTTATTTATTTATTCCCTTTTGTTGCCCTTGTTGTTTTATTGTTGTAGTTATTATTGTTGTTGTTGTTGTTGGATAGGATAGAGAGAAATGGAGAGAGGAGGGGAAGACAGAGAGGAGGAGAGAAAAATAGACACCTGCAGACCTGCTTCACCTCCTGTGAAGCGACTCCCCTGCAGGTGGGGAGCCGGGGTTCGAACCGGGATCCTTATGCCGGTCCTTGTGCTTTGCGCCACCTGCGCTTAACCCGCGGCGCTACAGCCCGACTCCCCAGGTAAGTATATTTTTTAAATTTCTTTTTTTTTTTTTTTTTTTTTTTTTGCCTCCAGGGTTATTGCCAGGGCTCAGTGCCTGCACCATGAATCCACTGCTCCGGGAGGCCATTTTTTCCCCCTTTTGTTATCCTTGTTGTGATTATTATTGTTGTTGTTGATGTCATTCATTGTTGGATAGGACAGAGAGAAATGGAGAGAAGAAGAGAAGACAGAGAGGGGAAGAGAAAGACAGACACCTGCAGACCTGCTTCACCGCCTGTGAAGCGACTCCCCTGCAGGTGGGGAGCCGGGGGCTGGAACCGGGATCCTCTGCCAGTCGGTGTGCTTTGCGCCACAAGAGCTTTACCCTCTGCGCTACTGCCCAACCCCCTATTTTTTAAATGTCAAAAGATTTTTTATTATTAGTTGTTGTGACACAGCACATGAATTTGA
Source organism: Erinaceus europaeus (assembly GCF_950295315.1). Lineage (NCBI taxonomy): Eukaryota > Metazoa > Chordata > Mammalia > Eulipotyphla > Erinaceidae > Erinaceus > Erinaceus europaeus. Next base: position 22,849,661 of record NC_080179.1, on the reverse strand, counting down.
TTTGGGGATGTAATTAGCATACTGCTGAGGCTCATGGACATAACTGGCATACTGCTGACCTCAGGCTGATGGCCTTAACTAAACCAAGCGATTTAAGCGCAAGCCTGGCGGAGGTCGTGCTCTCTTTTCCTGAGCATTCTCGGTGCCTGCTCCACTTCCCAGGACCCTCCATGCTGCCTCTCCCAGGAGACTGAACATATGTGGCTGAGCTCTGGTAACTAATTTATGGACTCATGCGCCCAACCTAGTCTATCCCTGTCCCATTGCCTATTTTGCTGTACCTAAATAACGGTCATGGGCCATTTAATAAACCTTTGGTTGTCTCAAGCCCACACCAAGTCACCCGAAGTCTCCATTTTGTAATTACTATAATTAGTGATTTAACAGTAACTTACAAAATGGTAAGATTTCAGGGATATAGGGGGATAGTACGCTGTACCCATCACCAAAGTGTGTCCATGGGGAGTCGGGTGGTAGCGCAGCGGGTTAAACGCAGGTGGCACAAAGCGCAAGTAACAGCCTAAGAATCCTGGTTCGAGCCCCTGGCTCCCCCCCTGCAGGGGAGTCTCTTCACAGGCGGTGAAGCAGGTCTGCAGGTGTCTGTCTTTCTCTCCCCGCCTCTGTCTTCCCCTTCTCTTTCAATTTCTCTCTGTCCTATCCAACAACGATGACATCAATAACAACAACAGTAATAACTACAACAAAACAACAAGGGCAACAAAGGGAAATAAATATATATTTTTTTAAAGTGTGTCTCCCTTTCCCACCTACCCACACCTTCCCACTCCCTATTTTCTATAGTTTTCTCCTGTGATATTTTTTCTGTCCATCTACCTTAGACAATTTGGGCTTAAGATCACACATTTTCTAAATGAGGAAAAAAAAAAAAAAAGATCCATATGCAGGTGTCTCTTAACATAGAGAAGCTTTCCTTCAGTTCGTCCATCTAAGTAGAAGAAGTAACAAATTCTTATCTTGCTGTCCTACTTGGTTGGTCATGTTGTTTGTCACACACACACACACACACACACACACACACACACACACTCCCACCCAAAAGATAATCACTTTTATTATCTGTGACAGTGACCAAGCTGCTCTTATGTTCCTTTTAGACTGGGTCACTGCAATTTAAGAAACCATATAAGAAAATGTGGGGAGACTTCTCAATTTTTTTTTTAAAAAGAAGAGTAAAAAGGCTACAAAAACAATCTATTTTAAAAGTTAATTGAGATCAGATTGAGAAAATATCAACACAAGGGAGGCCGGGTCATGGTGCACCTGGTCGAGCATACATGTTCCAGTGCATAAGGACCCACGTTTCAGCCTCCGGTCCCCCGCTGTAGGGAAAGCATTGCAAGTGGTGAAGCAGTGTTGCAAGTGTCTCTCTGTCTCTCCCTCTCTCTCTCTCTGTCACCTCCTCCCCTCTCTCAATTTCTGACTGTCTCTATCCAATAAATAAATAAAGATAATAAAAAGTAATAAAAAAAAGGATTTTAAAAAGAGAGAAAATATCAACACAACCACATGGAGAAGATTGTGATTATATTTTCATCTCAACGTCAGAGCAACTGACCGAAGCATCAGGGGTTAGATGTACAGGACTTTCTCACAGGGAGCAGTATAATATTGACACAAGAGATTATATAATGTTGGGGAGGCTTTTGGTTTGTTTGTTTTTGGTTTTGTTTTAAAAGCACCACTATACTTTGGGCAGTATTTTTGTCTTTTGACTCATATAAATCTTTGTTGTGGTGGCCGGTCCTGTGTATTACAAAATGTTTAATACCATCTTGGCCTCTAGTCACTAAAGGCCAGTAGAATTCCCTCACCCTTATTCAGTTGTGACAACTAAAAATATATCAAGACAATGACAAACATTCCACTAAGGATGAACAGAGAGGTGGGCAAAATCCCCCTCAGCTAAGAATCATAGCTATTGAGATCAAGAGGAGATTCAAACAGGGAAGAGAAAAGAAATGGAGAAGGGAAGCACTCAGATGCTTTTTCCAAGTATCAAGGAGGTCTCGAAACTTTACATCAGGCTCAACCTGACGCTGTTGACTGGCTGCGGAAGAAGGGCAAACGCTAGAAGAAGAAAGGTCCTGCTTAGCCTAGTCACTGAGAACTGAAATTGCCTAAGGGAAAAATCAAGGAGCCTGAAAAAGGCAAAAACTGGATGATCTGCCTGAGATAGAAAAGAATCGATTCTAAGGAACAAACCTAAAAAGAAGAGATGGGAGACAAAAGAAAGGAAGAGGAATCACTTTGTCCCATGGGACCTGGTTATGTAAAATCAGAGTTCCACGGTCCTCAGTTCCTAAGAAGTTATTTCAACTGAGGGTGAATTGATGAGAAAGAACATGTCAGAGCTGTCACCAATGTCAGAGCTGAGATTTTTTTTTATCTTTTTAAGTGGTGCTGACGTGGCACTGAGGTTAAACACCCTGGAATGTGAAACACGGGTAAAGAAAGGGGGAGAAACACAGAGATTGCAGTTACTTGAAAACGCAAGAAAAGAAGGCCAGGCAGTGGTGCACCATTTGCATGCACGTTATCATGTGCAAGGATCCAGTACGAACCCCTGTTCCCCACCTGCAAGGGTGAAGCTTCATAAGCAGTGAAGTAGTGTTGCAGGTGTGTGTGTCTCTCTCTCCTTTTCTGCCTCCGCATCCCCTCTCAATTTCTTTCTGTCCTATCTAATAAAAAGACATGAAAAATAAAATAAAATAAAATAAAAGGAAAATTACGGCTGCTGGAAGTGGTAGATTCATAGTGAAGGCATCAAGCCCCAGGAATAATCTTGGTGACTTTGAAATAAAAGAAAAATGAAGAAGGAAGACGAGGAGGAGGGAGAGGAGGAGGAGGAGAAGGAGGAAAGATAGAAGGAAAAAAAAAAACCCACAAGATTATAAGGCTGAAAGAAGCAATGTGTATGCTTGAAATACTTGTGAAAGGTACTGCATGCTCACATAGTAGAACAAGTACAGAGATTCTGGAAGGCTTAATAGGAACAGGCTACTTGCCAATCAGCACTAAGTTCCTAAATACACAAGGTACTGTGACTGAAACTGCACACTAAGCAAGGTCACCACACCTGGCCTTACCCCTGAGAAGATACAACTTCAGCAACTACAGATGCTGACAGGGAAGAGATACAGACAGGCAAGAGGCGCTCTCTGTGCCTACTAAGGTGATCCTAAACTATTTCTTAATATTTTGCCACCATTTCCAAAACAGAAGAAAGAAGTTATCACTCCAATAATATTAATTGTGATTGTCTGTAGATATGAGATTATGGGTTAGTTTTATTTTCTTCTTTCTGCTTTTATATATCTTAGAACTTTTCCTCAGGGACTAATTTGTTTTACAATCAAAACGTTTACTTAAGGTACTGGGAGACAGTCTGCCCAGTACACACTGTACCATAACCAAAGTCCTCAGTTCGAGCCTGTGGGACATGGGAGTAGAGGGGACAGCTCTGGAGGGAGCACCAAAGATAGAGGAGCCGTGCTGCAGTGTTTCTTCTCTCTGACTTTTATCTTTTCCTCTCTTTCTTTCTCCCTCTAAATAAAGTGAAAATATTGGGTTCACGAGGCCTCTCAGGTTCATCACACATGCATTAAGGCCCTGCGTTTGTTCCCTCTGCACCATTAAAAGTCACTTTTAAAAAATTATAATTATGTGTGGTAACAAATGACAAACATACTTATTGTCGTCATCAATTTGCAGTATTCACATAGGATTATTATGTTGTATATTTAAATCGAATATATTTATGCTAATTATACCAAAATAAAACTTTAAAAATGTTAAATTGAAAAAAATAAACAAAATAAATAAAATTTCTGACTCAGATGATAGCTGGCCTAGTAGAGTGTGCACACTAAATGATATACAAAGCCCTGGGTTTGAGCCCCAGCACCACATGAGAACACCATCAACAGTACTGGTGCTAGAGTGACGCTCTCTTTGCCATTCTGTCCAGTCAGTCTGTCTGACAGACGGGTGTCTGTCTCTGTCTCTCTGTCTTTCTGAAAAATAAAAGAATGACAAGACTGACCCAAGAAGACTACTCAGCAGTGATATCACAGCACTGCATTTAAATAAAGTGGTTTTTGTTTGTTTGTTTTATCTTTTACCAGATCAGGCTTATGATGGTGCAGGGCTTTGAACCTGGGATTATTGGAGCCTCAGGAATGAGAATCTGTTTGCAAAACCATTATGTTACCTACCCTGTGCCCAAAAAAAGAATTCTGAAGTCAAATCTTAGCTACTTACTATTGAGAATCACATGGACTAGTATAAGCTCTATATTCTAAATATGTAGGCACAGCCTCCTTAGTAGCAGAATTGTGTGTGGGGGGGGACAATTCAGTAAAAAAACAATTCAAAGGGACCGGGTGGTGGCACACCTGGTTGAGCGCATGTATTGTAGTACGCAAGGACCCAGGTTCAAGCCCCTGATCCCCACCTGCAGGGGGAAAGCTTTATGAGTTGTGAAGCAGGGCTGCAGGTGTCTCTGTCTCTCTTCCTCTCTATCACCCCCCTCCCTCTTGATTTCTGGCTGTCTCTATCCAATAAATTAAGATAATAAATATAAAAAAAAATTTTTTTTAATCAATAAGCCATGCCCTTGACAATTTGACAAGAAATGAAGAGATGTGTTTAATCACGTTTTTAATTATTATATTTACTTATTTTCCCTTTTGTTGTCCTTGTTTTTATTGTCGTTGTAGTTATTATTGTTGTTGTTATTGAAGTCGTCATTGTTGGATAAGACAGAGAGAAATGGAGAGAGGAGGGGAAGACAGAGACGGGGAGTGAAAGATAGACACCTGCAGACTGGCTTCACCACTTGTGAAGCGACTCCCCTACAGGCGGGGAGCTGGGGGCTCAAACCAGGATCCTTATGCTGGTCCTTGCGCTTGGCGCCACATGCACTTAAGCCACTGAGCTACCACCCGACTCTCATGTTGTTGTTTTTTTAATCAAAGCCCCAAATTCATGTACTTCCATCAGCCCTATTCATCTAACTCATCACCAATAGCACATAATATAACCAATGAGAGTAATACCTTCACGGGGGCCTCCATTTGCCCCTAAAAACTCCAAAGTTAGCATGTCTACACATGTTCTCCACTCAAGCACAAAGATACAACTAATTCATTGATTGTTGCAGCAGAAATGAAGAAATCAAGACTCTTGAGTCCCTGTGTGACTTTGAGGGAATCACATGACCATAAATAAGCATTCATTGCACTCATTTTCAGGGGAGAGAAACAACAAAAGTATCTTCTCATGGATAGCTTTGAGGAATATGGATTCAAAGATGTTGATCAGTCTCAGGTAAGAATTAGAGCAAGGGGAGTCGGGCTGTAGCGCAGTGGGCTAAGCGCAGGTGGCACAAAGCACAAGGACTGGCATAAGGATCCCGGTTCGAACCCCGGCTCCCCACCTGCAGGGGAGTCGCTTCACAGGCGGTGAAGAAGGTCTGCAGGTGTCTATCTTTCTCTCCTCCTCTCTGTCTTCCCCTCCTCTCTCCATTTCTCTCTATCCTATCCAACAACAACAACAACAATAATAACTACAACAATAAAACAACAAGGGCAACAAAAGGGAATAAATAAATAAAATAAATATTAAAAAAAAAAAAGAATTAGAGCAAGGTCACACATGCTTCCAAGCTTTGTGTGTTGCCCAGGGGTCATGGACAGGAATACCAAAGATATCTCTCTTGAAGAATGGAAACCAACTCTGTCATCATGAAACTGGGTTTACTATACAGGCTTAATTCCAAGTAAATACATTCACTTTACAAGACTACTATCAGAAACAACCCAACTGATACTCTTGCTTTTAGCAGGTACAACTTCTACTTATGCAAAACTAGTCAGAAAGTCGTGGGCCTTATAAGTAGTTCAGCCCAGAGAAATGAAAGCCACTTTGAAGGTATATTAATGAACAAGTTTTCCTTAAGTTCTTTCTCAGAGTACTTATGAAGTGCTACTTTATGACAGTGACAATCTTTCATGTCACATGCACTGCTTTAATCATTTGTTTAGTTTTCAGTTTTCCATTAGTTTCGATTACTCAAGAGAAAAAGTGACATGTCTAGTCCCTAAGGAAGGAAATAATATTTCAAATATTTTCCAATTTATATGAGAATCTATCCAATGGGGGATGGGAGGGGAAGAGGCAACTGTTTTTTTGTTGTTGTCTTTGTTTTTCGTGGGGGTCATCTCCACAGATCACCACTCGAAGTAGATTTTTTTCTTTCCGATACATAAACAGAGAAAGGGAGGAAAAAGAAGACACAGCATCAATGCTCCCTTCAATGTGAAGGGGGCCATTGCATTTAAAATAAATAAAAATACTATTTTAAATACTCAATTGGAAAAAATTAAGGTCTTTTTAAAATCATATAACAAATGTCTTCTTGTCAATTTGTCTCTTATTTTGACCAAAAGTGCACTGAGCTCTGGTTACTAGTGTACCTGTAACTTGTAGAATCTGGGTTTCGCACATGCAAAAAAACAATGCACTAAGTAAATTGTTTTGCCAGGGCCAAGGGGTCTGCTTTGTAACTATTTTCACTTAACTCAACACTTCATTTGCTTATTTACTTTTATTGTAGCCAGGGTTATTGCTCTCGGCCGACAGGATGAATCTCCTGCTCCTGCTCCCGGCAGCCATTTTCTGTCCTTTGTTTCTTTTCTCTTTCCTTTGATAAGATAGAAAGTGAGAAAGAGAAAGGAGGGAGTTGGGCGGTAGCAAGGCGGGTTAAGTGCACCTGGTGAGAAAGAGAAAGGAGACAGAGGAGACAGAAAGAGTGACACTTGCAGACCTGCTTCACTACCGGGAGAAGCTTCCCACCTACAGGTCGAGACAAGGGGCTTGTACCCAGGTCCACGACTGCCCAGACCCTTAATTCAACCTTTAATGGAGCACCTACTATTTAAACCTACAGTGAAGGCAATCTGTAACGGACAGTCTCTTTTCTGTAGGATGTTCAAATGCATGTATACAAAAAGATGGGCACATGGGGCTGGGTAGGGGCGCACCTGGCTGAGGATCCATGTGACAATGTGCAAGAAGCTGGGTCCAACCCCCCAGCCCCCACCTGCAGGAGGAAAGCTTTACAACCAGTGCAGATATAGTGGTGTTGCAGGTATCTCTCTTTCTCTCTCCCTTTCTATCCTCCCCTTCCCTTTCAATTTCTCTCTCTATCAAATAAATAACATTTAGATACATTTATTTTTGCCTCCAGGGCTATCGCTTAGCGCCTGCACTACGAATCCACCGCTCCTGGTGGCTGTCTTTTCGCTTCTGTTGGCCCTATTGTTCCTTGCTGTCGTTGTTGGAAAGGACAGAGAGAAATGGAGAGGAGAGGAAGACAGAGAGGGGGAGAGAGAGAGATGGACACCTGCAGACCTGCTTCACGGCTTGTGAAGCAACCCCTCCCCCCCCACAGCTGGGGAGCTGGGGGCTTTAACCAGGATCCTTATGCCGGTCCTTGCACTATGTGTCATGTGAGCTTAACCCGCTGTGCTACCGCCAACCCCCAATAAAATATTTTTAAAGTTAAAAAAAAAGTCACGTTCTACAGTGCCTTATAGCTCACTATCGAATATCTTATACTCTGATGAAATAAAAACATTTTTTTTCCTGACGCTACAGATTTTTTTATTGGAGAGATTAATGGTTAATAGTAAATATAGTTGTTGAAGAACAACATTTTCATTAAAGAATTATCAAGATGTGCCTTGAAACATAAGAATATATAAGAAATGACAGTCAGTCACACAGATCAAAGTTAATATTTTTAAGCAAGTTCAGTGTTTAGGTAATATGACTGATAATTTTGCATATATTGCTAAATACTAAAAATCCATGTCGTAGACACTAGGCTCCATATTACAAATAAGGAGAGTGAAGCTTGGGAAATGATTTGACCAATGTCAGACAGATGGCTACAGGAAGAAACTCCAAATCCAAGTCTACCTGCTTCAAAGGCCATGCATGCCCTTATCAAGAAAAGATGAACGAGAGTAAACAAAGGAAGCGCTGACTGAGAAGAAAGAATGGAGGAAAAATACGAGATCTGAGTAACAAACATTCACAAAATCTCCTTCATCATAGGCCTTGGTGTAGCCTGTCTTTTTTTTTTTTCCCCCTTTTTAATTTCTTTATTGAGGAATTAGTGGTTTATGGTCAACAGTAAAATATAATAGTTTGTACATGCATTACATTTCCCAGTTTTCCACATAACAATACAACCCCCACTAGGTCCTCCTCTGCCATCATGTTCCAGAACCTCAACCCTCCTCCCCACCCTCTGACCCCAGAGTCCTTTACTTTAGTTCTTCTTCTTCTAGCGTTTGCCCTTCTTCCGTAGCCAGTCAACAGCGTCAGGTTGAGCCTGATGTAAAGTTTCGAGACCTCCTTTGAATCTGGAGAGGTGGCAGTCGTTGACTCTGTGGGTCATAGTCTGTCTGGAGCCGCAGGGGCAGTTCGGGTTGTCTCTGGCTCCCCAGCGATGGAACATAGCAGCGCACCGGCCATGGCCTGTTCGATAGCGATTGAGGAGGGCCCAATCATAACGTGCTAGGTCAAAGCCGGGTTGACGCTTGCAGGGGTCTGTGATGAGGTGTTTGTTCTTTACCTCAGCTGACTGCCAACTCTGTTTCCAAGAGACTGGAACAGAGAAGTTCAGTGTAGGCGTAGGGGACCAGATTGGGTGACGAGACGTCAAGCGTTGAACAGGGTGGGCGAAGATATCCGCGTATACTGGCAGGTCCAGTCGAGCTGGGACGTGGGAAATGAACTTAGATGATGCCGCATCCCGACAAATATCTGGCGGGGTGATGTTGCTAAGAACTGGCAGCCATGGAACCGGGGTGGAACGGATGGTTCCAGAAATTATCCTCATGGAGGAATATAATTTGGAATCGACCAAGTGGACATGGGGGCTACGGAACCATCCTGGGGCACAGTATTCTGCAGTGAAATAGGATAATGCCAGAGATGATGATCGTAGTGTGGAAGCGCTCACGCCCCATGAGGAGCTGGCCAGTCTTGCAATGATGTGATTCCTCGCGCCCACCTTTGCTGCAGTTTTTATGAGATGTTTGTGAAATGACAGAGTGCGATCGAGAGTAACGCCAAGATAGACTGGCTGGGCTTCATGCCGGATTCTCGTATCGCCAAGCTGCACATTAAGCTCACGCGAGACCGAGGCATGGTGTAGATGGAAAACAGATGATACCGTTTTTGCAGTGCTAGGGATTAGTCGCCATTTTTTACAGTAATCAGATATCAGAGACATGTCTTTCGTGAGTGTTTCCTCGAGGATGTCGAACTTGGATGCCTGAGTTGCTAGCAGATGTCATCGGCGTAGATGAACTTCCTTGAAGAAGTTTCTGGGAGGTCATTGATGTAAATATTGAATAGCGTAGGAGCCAGAACAGAGTCCTGGGGGAGGCCACTTGAGACAAGTCTCCATCTGCTAGACTTGTCACCCAGATGCACCCGGAATCTTCTGTTTTGGAGAAGAAACGATATAGTGTTGGCCACCCATGGAGGCAGGCATCTTGAGATCTTGACTAGGAGACCATGGTGTCAAACTGTGTCATAGGCTGCTGTGAGATCAACAAAGACAGCACCCGTCTTTAAATTCTTCTGGAATCCATTTTCAATGTAAGTTGAGAGGGCCAGGGCTTGTTCGCAGGTAGATCTTCCTGGGTGGAAACCAGCTTGGGTGGGTGATAGGAATTTCTCTGTAAGATGAGAAATACGTGACAGAAGCAGCCTCTCAAGGAGTTTGTAACACACGGAGAGGAGAGAAATTGGTCTATAGCTGGCAGCCAGAGTTGGGTCTTTCTTTGGTTTCAAAACCGCTATAATCTTTGCAGGACGCCAAACTTTGGGCATAGACTCAGATTCCAAGATGTGGGACAGGAATGAAGCGAGCCACTTCTTTGCCACGGGACCCAGGTTAAGAATGAGTTCTGGGGTGATGTTTACTTTAGTGCAATACACTAACTCCAGTCCCAGTTCTGCTTAGTGTTGTGTCCTGTCTTTGTGGATGACATATGTATAGTAGTAGTAGGGGCATATATATAACAATGTCATAGAAAGTAGTAAATACTCTTAGAAAAAAATATAGGGGCTGGGTGGTGGTATGCTGGTTAAGTGCACATGTGAACATAAAGTTCAAGCCCCCCTGTCCCCAACTGCAGGGGGAAAGCTTCATGAGTGGTGCAGCAGGTCTTCAGGTGTCTCTCTTCCTCTCTATTTCCCCCTCCCCTCTCAATATCTGGCTGTCTGTATCAAATAAATAAAGATATTAAAGTTTTTAAAGAAATATTTTTCAAAAGGGGCTCTGAGGGTGTCGGAAGGTAGCGCAGCGGGTTGCGCGCAAGTGTCGCGAGTCGCAAGGACCAGCCTAAGAATCCCAGCTCCAGCCCCCGGCTCCCCACCTGCAGGGGAGTCACTTCACAAGCAGTGACGCAGGTCTGCAGGTGTCTTTCTCTCCCCCTCTGTCTTCCCCTCCTCTCTCCATTTCTCTCTGTCCTATCCAACAACAACAATAATAACTACAACAATAAAAAGCAACAAGGGCAACAAAAGGGAAAATTAATATATATAAAAAAATTTTTAAGGGGGGTGCCAAGTGGTGGCACACATGGCTAAGTGGACATGTTACAGTGCACAAGTGGTGGCACACATGGCTAAGTGGACATGTTACAGTGCACAAGGACCTGGTTTAAGCCTCTGGTCCCCACCTGCAGGGGGAAAGCTTTGTGAGTGATAAATAAGTAAATATATAAAAAAAGAATTACTAAAAAATAAATATGTACTTTCATTTAATTTCACTCCACCATTTCTTTTCTGGAAACAACTTCTCTCAAATTCTCATCTCTTGTGCCAATATTTTCTCAGTGGTCATAATTCTCAATTGAACACATGTGACAGATATCATCAGGCCTCACCAGTATCCCCTCCCTAAGCACAAAGGCACCTGCACACTGAGCCATCTCACTGGTCTGGCCAATGAAGTGTCATAAGTGAATGGTGACTCTTCTTCATGGAGGCAGAAGAAAGACCTTGCTCCCTCAAATCCCCCCTCCCCTCCTGTACCTCACAGATATCAGAGCCACTGGACTGAAACTTGCTACAGGAAAGACAGCCTGCCTAGGGCATCTCCTAGGCTTATTAGTTGACTTTGAGAAGAAACACACTTTTGTTGTGCTCAGATCAGCGAGTGTTCTCTGTGGGCTGCTTTTCAGTGTAACAAGATTCCCCCTTACTGCAAAAACAAGCTGAGTGGTGGAGCTACCAAAGGTACCTAAATTCAAATTCTTCACCGTCTTTCACTTAAATCCAGAGAGACCTACCATCTCTATATTTCAATTAAAATGCAGACTCTTGGGGTCCAGCCCCACCCTTCACATTCTAAGGCTTAGCTGAAGAGATCACACAGAGGCAAAGTCTGAGAAATGTTGCTGATGATGATCAAAATCTTAAGCTAAAAATCAATGAATTTCAACAGATCAGACTGCTAAAATTATAGACATTTTCAAGAAACTATCAAAATACTTTCATTTTGGTGTGCAAATAAGGTACAGTTATGAAGCTGGAGAGGTTTACTTTTATTGTAAGAAACTAACATAGAAGGGAAACTCTCAATTCCCACCCATACTGGGGCATGTCAACTCAAAAGACCTCAGATCAGATGAATTAGGCATATAATTATGCTTACACGGCTTGAGGGTCATATTGCTCCTACTAAAAACATGCTGGAAACTAATACCCCACAAATAACACCCACAATCTTAAATATTTAAAGTCTAAACCCACAAGATTAGAATGCAAATATCAAAAGTTCACTTCAAAGGTCACATATCACATATTTCTCCCCTGCCCTTCTTGAAAGGGGCCTTCAAATGCAGGTTCAGAGAACAGCTATGAAAGAAAGTACATTTTGTGGCTTCATAAAAATTTCTAATTAGAGGTGCTGCAAATTTTATTACCAGTTCCCAGATTGTATAAACTGTGTAGAGAGAGACTAAGAAACAAACTATCTTAGTTTATCTACTAGTTGGATAAACTGTCAAATTTTGAGTAATGGATCTAACATCTGCACTGCGAAGATTTTCCTTTGTTTTCTGTGAGCACATCAATCCTGGTTTTACTTTTTCTGTAAAATAATCAATATAAGATCTTATAATTTAATTATTACTCTGCTTCCTATTCGTTTTTCTCTGAAATAATGCAAACACATATTCAGCCAGGTTTTAGCCATGAGCAGGCATTAGGTAGATGCTCCCCAAGTGATCAGCCCACTTTCTCTCCGGTCATCAAATCACACGGAGCTAACTGAAACTTTTGATCCTCTCAACCCGCCTTAGATTCCTTGCATCTTCATTATGGAGAGGGGAAAAAAAAGGCAAATAGCTGTTAAGTCTAGACAATAAATGGTTTTAACTTAGATTAACCCCAAAGGCAAAGTATGACTGCTATCTCTCCCACCCTACTTTGTCTCAAGACTGTTACTAAACATATGGCATGATTGCTCAACTTCCCTGCTCAGCACAAATACCTTGCAGTTACAGTGACTGGCCTTCTTTTCAGCCACCAGAGTCAAGAGGAAGTGGTATTAATTATTTATCCATCAGTACACATCCACCAAGTCCTTACTATATGCGTGCACCTGTTTATATGGGTCATTTCTATTCTAGGCTTTACACAGAGTTCATCAACTGTGGGGACAACAGATAAGCTAGAAATTCTGCCTTATCAACTATGTGTGTTTTGTGCCTTTAACCTCTAAGCCAGTGAGTTCCAGGTATTATCTCTCACAGAACACATTCCTGTCTTTAAAGTGTGACTTTCCCCACACCTATGGACATCTAATCTTTGATAAGGGGGCCCAAAGCATTAAATGGAAAAAGGAGGCTCTCTTCAATAAATGGTGCTAGGAAAACTGGGTTGTAACATGCAGAAGAATGACATTGAACCACTTTATCTCACCAGAAACAAAAATCAACTCCAAAAGGATCAAAGACCTAGATGTCAGACCAGAAACAATCAAATACTTAGAGGAAAACATTGGTAAAACACTTTCCCACATACACCTCAAGGACATCTTTGATGAATCAAACCCAATTGCAAGGAAGACTAAAGCAGAAACAAACCAATGGGACTACATCAAATTGAAAAGCTTCTGCACATCCAAAGAAACTATTAAACAAACAGAGAGACCCCTCACAGAATGGGAGAAGATCTTCACATGCCATACATCAGACAAGAAACTAATCACCAAAATATATAAAGAGCTCAGCAAACTTAGCACCAAAAAAAGCAAATAACCCCATCGAAAAATGGGCAGAGGATATGAACAAAACATTCACTACAGAGGAGATCCAAAAGGCTAACAAACATATGAAAAACTGATTGTTTTTCATATGTTTGTTATGAAACAAACAGGTCACTGATTGTCAGAGAAATGCAAATTAAGACAACACTAAGATACCACCTCACTCCTGTAAGAATGGCATACATCAAAAAGGACAGCAGCAACAAATGCAGGAGAGGTTGTGGGGACAGAGGAACCCTTTTACATTGATGGTGGGAATGTAAATTGGTACAGCCTCTGTGGAGAGCAGTCTGGAAAACTCTCAGAAGACTAGACATGGACCTTCCATATGATCTAGTAATTCCTCTCCTGGGGTTATACCCCAAGGACTCCATAACATCCAACCAAAAAGAGGTGTGTACTCCTATGTTCATAGCAGCACAATTCATAATAGCTAAAACCTGGAAGCAACCCAGGTGCCCAACAACAGATGAGTGGCTGAGAAAGCTGTGGTATATATACACAATGGAATACTATGCAGCTATCAAGAACAATGAACCCACCTTCTCTGACCCATCTTGGACAGAGCTAGAAGGAATTATGGCAAGTGAGCTAAGTCAGAAAGATAAAGATGAGTATGGGATGATCCCACTCATCAACAGAAGTTGAGGAAGAAGATCTGAAAGGGAAACTAAAAGCAGGACCTGACCAAATTATAAGTAGGGCACCAAAGTAAAAACCCTGTGGTGAAGGGTAGACATGCAGCTTCCTGGGCCAGTGGGGGGTGGGAGTGGGTGGGAGGGATGGGTCACAGTCTTTTGGTGGTGGGAATGGTGTTTATGTACACTCCTAGTAAAATGTAGTCATATAAATCACTAGTTAATTAATACGAGAGAGGGAAAATTAATTGTATGTCTCAAAGTTTTTCAAAACACAAACTGAATCTTTTCAATATATAGGCTGTGTAATTGATATGCAGACTCTCTCAAAAGCCTAGACCAAGTAGATCAGAAGCAACCAATAGCACAGCTATATACAAGATACTGGGTACTGTACAGCAAACCCTAACAAAAGGACTTTTCAAAGTTAACCCAATTACCAAACAATGTGATGATAACATTAACTATCGATTGTCTTTTTGAACCCTAAGACAGCAGGAACCTCACATCTCCACTATAGAGCCCCTACTTCCCCCAGTCCTGGAACCATTGTATAGGGCCCACTTTCCCGTATGCCTCTCCCAATCCATATCAAATAATATTGCATCTGCCGATCACAACCTAACCAACACAACGATTGCCACCTCAACATGCTTCACTTCAGACTGTGTCCAGAGACTTCAAGTGTGGAATGACAACCCTTCAGCTTCATTACTCGGGTAAGACCTTTCCTTTCATAGTAAACTCTAATTCCATCTCAGGTGGTTCACTTTCTAACAAAGTCCCAAAACCTAGATATACACCAGTTTCTGGGAGAGAGAGTATATGTTCACACGTATCCGTAAACTACTGTAAAATATATACCTGAAAGCAGAAGTACACTAGAGTTTGCAGTGAGTACCGCCCTAACACTTCCTCTCCACTATTCCAAGCTTTGGGTCCATGATTGCTCAACAATTTGTTTGGCTTTGTATATTAACTCTCTTTTCAGTCACTAGGTTCCAGATGTCATCAGGATGCCGGCCAGGCTTCCCTGGACTGTCTCTGCTTCCCCAGAGACCCACCCTACTAGGGAAAAAGAGAGGCAGACTGGGAGTATGGACCGACCAGTCAACGCCCATGTTCAGCAGGGAAGCAATTACAGAAGCCAGACCTTCTACCTTCTGCAACCCACAATGACCCTGGGTCCATGCTCCCAGAGGGATGGAGAATGGGAAAGCTATCAGGGGAGGGGGTGGGATATGAAGATTGGGTGGTGGGAATTGTGTGGAGTTGTACCCCTCCTACCCTATGGTTTTGTTAATTAATCCTTTCTTAAATAAAAAAGAAAAAAAGAAGTGTGACTTTATCTGTCTTCCACTCTAATCCTATTTTTAAAATTGCATTAAACTATAAGTAACAAGCATGAACCTACTTCACAAAATATCAACAACTTTTCTCCTGTCTCCAAGTAACACATCATAGGGAACCCGGATTATCACTAAGCAAGAGCTGAAAAGAGAAAGAAAAGCAAGGGACAGAGAAAAAAAACCTATTAATGTAGCTGTATGCAGATATATCCCGTTTCTGCATAGTCCATCTGTGTAAATAATCCACGTCCTATTCTGAAGATGCAATTCT
The DNA here is from genome assembly GCF_950295315.1 of Erinaceus europaeus. Lineage (NCBI taxonomy): Eukaryota > Metazoa > Chordata > Mammalia > Eulipotyphla > Erinaceidae > Erinaceus > Erinaceus europaeus. The sequence goes on along the minus strand of NC_080179.1, from coordinate 22,834,022 downwards.
GACACTTGCTAGTTCTATTGTAAATCAAATTGTGCATGATTCTCAGTGTAGGTACAAGTGATGAGATTGAAGATGGGAGAGCCCCAGTCTATCCCAGTTATCTAAATAGGGACTTTCTAATTGTTATTCACTGAGACTGCACAGGAAAAAAGGTACCATTGTTGAAACTTATAGCCAACAGGAACCTGAAGGGCACCTTTAAAAAGTATCAATTCAGTCATCCAGAACCTTTGTTTCTCTCACTTTAGAAGAAGTAAAAAGAAGGAAGCTTGAGCCCTGATCACACACTTTAATTTTACAGAGACGCACTCATAAGGCAAAGATTATCTTAATGCCTTGTGCTTAGTAAACAGACCAAACGAATACATTCATTCATCAAGTGTTTGCACAAGGAAGTTACTGAAACTTGACTGTTCTTGAGACTATTTCCTCCCTGCACCTCACCTATAAGAAAACAGTGCTGACTTATTTTCCAACCTTGATTTTCAATCAGGAAACCATCCAAAAAGCAGGTTTCTAATCTAGCCCACCTCTCTAGTACCATCTCTCCACATGGAGCTCAGTATCAAGCCTGGTCAACTCTCTGGCCTTTGTGTCCTAGGGAAAATCATTTCATACCCCTGACCCACCTCACATGTGGGGGACCTGGATTAAAAATCTAAAGAGGGATTATAATTATCACTTGGGTAACTGCTTAAAACACACCTCAGGAAGTACCAAACTGCAAGAGAACTCATTTCATGTGCCATATCTAATCTTATCCCACAAATTCACATTTCCAAATGTGTACATGCAACAAAAATAAAGTAAATTCTTAGTACAGGTCATATCTCTAGGTATTTCTTTAACAAGGTAAATTTTAATAACAGCTTACACAAAAACATTCGCTAACATATCAAATCCTGACCAGTAAGGCTTCAGTGCCTTCTGACCACCATGCTCCTCTTGGCTCCTTTATAAATATTCCCAGTGTTCTCAATTTAATGTATATTCTTCTGGTCCTTTCTCTAGGTGTTCATACATATATTTTCAAAGCCACGGGGAACAACAGCATATAGACTCCAGTGCAGACATTCTGCCTCTGTCAGCACTTAGTGACATATACGCTCCATGATCCATTTACCCTGTGCCAACAACTCCCACAGGTCCAGGGGGATATGGAAAAGGATGTAACCCTGCAGGGCTGTGTGTGAGACCTGGAACCAGATCAAAAGGTAAAGAAATCTATGGTGGGAACAAATGTCTAGGTAAACACACAGAAGCAAATAGATTAATCACAGAAACACAGCACTAAATACCAAGCTTAAAAACTTAATATGCAGCAGTGATTTGGGAGGTGGTGCAATGGATAAAGCACTGAGCTCTCAGACATGAGGTCCTGAGTTCAACCCCCAGCAGCATATGTACCGGTGTGATGACTCGTTCTTTCTCTCTCTCCTCCTATCATTCTCATTAATAAATGAATAAAATATTTTTTAAAAAATAATATGCAGGTAAAAATGCACCTAAATGCAGCTAAAATCTGCTATAAAAACTATACACATGATTCTAGTCAACCAATATAAACACTAAAAATAGTCCCTCTTGCATTTTAAACATGAAATAAATACTGTTGTTAATTAGAAAGTCTTTTGTATAACCATTATGTTATCTCACCCAACCAAAGTCTTTTTTTATCTAATTAACAATAGTAAATCCTTAATTAGATTGTTTTAATCTTTTTTTAATATTTCTATTTATTTATTATTGGATAGAGACAGAGAAATTGAGAGAGGAGGAGGAGATTGAGAGAAGAGGTAGAGAAGGAGAGAGAGAGAGACAGACCCCTGCAGACCTGCTTCACCAGTCATGAGCTTTCCCCCTGCAGGTGGGGACCAGGTGCTTGAACTTGGGTCTCCTTGTGCACTATGATGTGAGCACTTAACCAGGTGTGCTACCACCTGGCCTGAAAAAAGACTTTCATGCCTGAGATTCTGAGGTTCTACGTTTCATCCCCAGCACCACGTCAGAGCTGAACAGTGCTCTGGTGTATGTGTGTTTTTTTCTCTCTCTCTCTTTTCTCAGTCTCTCTCTCCTCTCTCTCTCTCTCCTGTCTCTCTCCCTATCTCTCTCTCTCTTCTCTCTCTCCCCTCTCTGTACCTTTCTCTAAGTAAAATAGATGAATGTAATATTTTTTTAAATCTTCAATAAAAAAAATTGTCCACAGTATTTTCTAAACTTATCAAAAAACTTCACTTACAGGACTGACCTTTCTTCTGAAGTTTTTCTCTTCCCAGTAAAAAAAGAAATGTATAAAAAATGTGTAAAAGAGACTAAGAAGTCAAGTTAAAAACCGGTTATGGTGGTTACTTCTGAGAAACAGAGGTGTGCCTTATCCCCCTGCCGAGCTAGATTATGTCTTTGGTTATTAATGCTCCTTTCAATTTGATTCATAAATGAAGGGAAGAAGAGAAAAACCACCAATACCGAAAGAGTTCCATTATAACACAAATAAAAAAAATAAAAAAAGAACACTCTATAGCCATTTTCTGTTAATGTGGGAAAACAGAATATTGTTTGTGTGGAAAAAAAAATCAGGCTCTGAAACTGCACATGTAAGAGACCTGAGAGACTATGACAGGAGGGGCCAATAGTGGTCTCTGGGTCTCTGGAGTCAGTCCACCCGCTTCCACACCCCCACACCCTCAGAAGCTGTACCACCTTAGGGAAATCACCCACCTTCCTGACTAAGCCTTGGCCCTCACCTGAAAAACAGTTCTGGCAGTTCCCACTTCATGAGGTTACCATGATTAGGTGTAGAAGATTTTTTTAAAAATGCACAAAGTCCACTGAAAATAAGTACAATTAGCTTATAAAGTTAAGTCTCAGTAAAGCTGTCTTAAAAATATATGCATAACCTGAATAAAAAAGATTGCACATTATGTAATTCCATTTTACATGAGATATCCAGAGTAGGTAAATTCATAGAAATAGAGAACAGATTGTTGGTTGCTGGGGTTTAGAGAGAGAGAGGGTGAGCTGCTGAGTAGGCCTGGGGTTTTACTATGAAATAACACAAGTTTCTGAACTTCATCGAAGTGGTGGTTATGTTACACTAAGTATACTAAATGCAACTCCATTGTTTTAACTTTTTACTTATTTGTAGCAATGGGATCTCATTTATCTGTGATTTTACCACTCGTGGGTTGACTTTTACATTTTCATTTCAGAGGAGGATGTTGGGAGGAACTTCCTGCAGGTGGGGAGCCGAGGGCTTGAACCGGAACTCTTAACGCGGGTCCTTGTACTTTGCGCCATGTGCACTTAACCCGCTGTGCTACCGCCAACTATCTCCTTTTCCTTTTTATCTGATAGTATAGACAGAAGTTAAGAGGGAAGGGGGAAGAGACAGATAGACACCTGCAGCATTTGCTTCACTGCTTATAAATCTTCCCTCTGCTGGTGGGGACCAAGGGCTTGAACTAGGTCATTGTGCATGATTATATGTGAGTCCATCCGGGTCCACCGTTGCTCAGCGCCCCCTGAATTGTTCACTTTAAACAAGTTAATTTTAAGTTATGTGAAATTCTCCTGGAGGGCAGGGTGTGTGCAAAACAGTAAATCTTACAAGACCAAATACAGAATTATCTTAGATAAATCCAGCAATATCACGCTTACACATTTATCCAAAGGACAGCCAAAAACTAAATCAAAAGGACATATACACCTCTATGTTCATAGCTGCATTATCACAATCACCAAAGAGCAGAAGCAGCCTCACCCATAGAACAGCTGTGGTACGAACTACCCCAGTCTCCAAAGGGAAGCTGGGCTATCCTGCCCTTCCATTCCAGGAAGATTGGCCCTGAAAGGAGCGCAGTCTGCAGTTTCCAGCGGTAACCATGAGCTGGGAGCTCAGACCAATAGGGACTCAGAGGCTATACAGGCTCTGGTGTCAAATCTAAATATATATATATATGGGCCCTGGGTCAGGTGGATGAAAGCAAATAGTTAATTCTATCCACAGAATATTTTCAAAAATGGGAACTACTTTCTGCCCTAATCCAACTTTCTAAGCCATTTCTCTGCTCTGACACTGACATTTTCTCAATATTTTCATCCAATTTCATGCTAGCTATCAAACTCAGACAGGGACTTTCATAGGTGTGGGTTCCTGGAAATATGCCTAGGGTGGACTTCCCATCTTTCTTCCACCCTAGGATTCATGATCTCATCTGCTGTTCCTACTTTTTGGTTCCTGTTCATTAACCATTTTGTCTCACTTTATGCCCTACCACCTTTCCAGACACCAAGCTTCAGATGCAAAACGACTTCTCTGGGCAGATGACCTCACCAATGTGTCCTGGAACCTCACCTCTCCAGAGCTCTACCCCACTAGGGAAATACAGAGACAGGCTGGGGATATGGATCAACCTGCCAATGCTCAAGTTCAGTGAAGAAGCAATTACAGAAGCCAGAAACCTACCTTCTGCATCCCAAAAACAATCTGATCCATACTCTCAGTGAGGGAGAAGCGATAGGAGGAAGAGGATAAGAGAGCTCTGAACTCCAGCTCCATCAAGTCCCAGAGAGAGAGGACAGCAAGGGGAGAGATATTTGGATGAAGAAATAAGGTTATGGGAGTCAGGCGATAGTGCAGCGGGTTAAGCACAGGTGGCACAAAGTGCAAGAACCAGCGTAAAGATCCCCGTTTGAGGCCCCCCGCTCCTCACCTGCAGGGGAGTCACTTCACAGGTGGTGAAGCAGGTCTGCAGGTGTCTCTTTCTCTCCCCCTCTCTGTCTTCCTCTCCTCTCTCCATTTCTCTCTGTCCTATCCAACAATGATGACATGAATAACAACAACAACAATAAAACAACAAGGGCAACAAAGGGAATAAATAAATAAATAAATAAAATATATATTTAAAAAAAGAAATAAGGTTATGTGTGGCATGGAGGGGAAGAGAGGACTGGATCTGGAATAAAAGGGGGGAAATTATGTACAGATGTAAAAGATAGCTGTAGAGATGATGGTTAACCCATGTCAGCAACCTTGGGAGAACCATGGTGGGGATTCAGAACTCTGGTGGTGGCGGAGGTATGGAGTTATACCCCTGTTGACACATAATTTTGTATATTAATATTGAATCACTAATAAAAAATTTTAAAAGAAAAAGTTCTGCCACTAGAGTCTAATCCCCCCAAAAAACAAAAAAATAAATAAGAGTAGAAGTGACCTAAATGCCCATCGACAGATGACTGCCTATAGCAGTCCCAGGATCTATACTGCATGTACTCTCTGTTATAAAAAAGATGGCAGACTGGGAGTTGTGTGGTAGTGCAGCAGGTTAAGTGCAGGTGACACAAAATGCAGGGACCGGCTTAAGGATCCTGGTTTGAGCCCCTAGCTCCCCACCTGCAGGGGAGTCGCTTCACAAGCGGTAAAGCAGGTCTACAGGTGTCTATCTTTCTCTGCTCCTCTGTCTTCCCCTCCTCACTCCATTTCTCTCTGTCCTATCCAACATTAACTACAACATTAATAAATACAACAACAACAACAACAACAAAACACAAGGGCAACAAAAGGAAATAAATAAATAAATATTAAGAAAAATAAAAAGATGGCAGATATTGTGTCCTTTGGGACAAAATGCATGGAAATGGAGGTGATTATGCTTCGCAAAGTAAGTAAAGAGACGTAAGACAACTAACAGATAGCTATACTCATATACGGAATGTAAAGAATGGATATATGTGAACTTAAAAAAAAAGAAAAGTGAAAAAAAGAAGCAAACTATTTCTAAGATTTTATGAGAATTATGGTGGTTATCTATGGGAGGTAGAAGAGTTTTGGTAGTGTTTGCACTGTAGAACCATAATCTGTAATCTTATAATCTTATAAACCAATGCTAATGACAATTGAAAAAAAATAGAGACCGGGGGTCAGGTGGTGGCACAGTGGGTTAAGCGCATGTGGCTCAAAGCGCAGGGACCAGCGTAAGGATCCCGGTTTGAGCCCCTGGCTCCCCTCCTGCAGGGGAGACGCTTCACAGGCGGTGAAGCTTGTCTGCAGGTGTCTGTCTTTCTCTCCCCCTCTCTGTCTTCTCCTCCTCTCTCCATTTCTCTCTTGTGCAGGTGTCTATCTTTCTCTCCCCCTCTGTCTTTTCCTCTCTCCATTTCTCTCTGTCCTATCCAACAACGAAAAACATCAACAATGGCAATAGTAATAACCACAACAAGGCTACAACAACAAGGGCAACAAAAAGGGAAGAAAAATGGCCTCTAGGAGCGGTGGATTCATGGTGCAGGCACCGAGCCCAGCAATAACCCTGGAGGGAAAATAAATAAATAAATAAATAGATCATATACAAACTAAATGATAGACATAATGTGATTGAATGGGGGGAAGCAAATGAGAAAAATATAAATAAAAGCCAAAAATAAATGACCCAGTATAATTTTGAGAAGAGTCCTACTGTCTACCCACTAAGAGACAGCATGTCATCAACTAACAGAACAGGGCCTATATCTGAGGGCATGAACATTGCTTGGTTGGTCTGCTACCTTTGTTTTTCTCCTTAATTTGTTACTTTTACTCACTTCTATGCTCTTTTCATGTCAAAACATACCCTCCTAAATCATTGTTTTGAAGATCCATGGCTGTATCATGATTCACACATATTCAACCTGTTTTACTTCATCAGATACTTAAATCATACAAAGTGTGCCAATAAATGAAAGTATCATAGTGGCTGATCAAATATGGTATTCAAGAGCATATGTCAAAATAAACTCATGTTCTGAAGTGATTTAAGTTTTAGAGCCATTTGCAATGAATCTTTTGAAGTCATCCCTTTCCCACAAAACACTACTACATCACCAGTGAATAGTGTATTGACACATCCTCTAAACTGAGACTGATTTGATTTAAATGAAAAATTATAGATGGGGCAGGGTCAGATAGCATAATGGTTATGCAAAGAGACTGTCATGACTGAGGTTCCAAAGTCCCAGGTTCAATCCCCCATACCACCATAAGCCAGAGCTGTGCAGTACTCTGGTAAAAAAAAAAAAAAAAGACTAAGAAGAAAAATTATAGATGCACATATATCATCTACGGACATTATCTAGATAAGCATTCACTGTCTGATTCTTTGCAAGATGTTCCTTAAGTCCAGTGATTGCCTGGCCTGGCTGCTTGGTATTAAGTTTAAAGACCTGGATTCTGTTCAGAGGACACACATGGTGTCACTAATAGGTACACAAAGTAGCTTTAGAGTCTCTGGTGCCCTCCAAGTCTCATGCCAAAAACTTTACTTTTTCTGGATCTGTTTTCCAAAACACCAACAAGTCACCTGCTCAATTATACTGTATCTCTAAAACCCTCTCTGGGGTTTTGTTTTCATCATAATAAACTAAAATGCTACCCTTTTTAATAATTAGTCACGAATGTCAGTTGCCTCAAGGTGACAGAGGAGATACAAACTTGACATTTACGAAGAAACAGCAGCTGGAAAGAATAACAGAAACACACACACACAGGGAGAAACATTCCCTTCTGAGCTAAGGAAAGACTAGCCTTTCAGCAACCTAAAATAAGCCTTTTATCAGAGTTGGGGTAAAGGTCATCCCCGTGGTACTAAGGTGGAGGACAGAGCCACCTCTCAAACACACTGCACCCTGCTCTCCTAAGGCCTGCCAGAGAGAAGGTTCTGTTCCTATGCCAAGGGCAATCTAAGGCCTGTGCAGTTACGCAATACAATTTTTTTTTTTTTTACATAGCATCCCACCCACAGGGCATTCCAATAATCTTGACAAAGGGAGTCATTCATAGACTTGATAAAAACAAAGTAAAGAGAAACTTTGTAACATGGAGGAAAGATGAAAAATAAACAGTTCAACTATGGAGAGGACTCCTAGTACTTCTCTACTAGGCTTTCATCTCCCCACCTATTGTCAGCAATGGAGGCAGAAAGGAGCAAGATAACCAGAAAAAGCTGGGAGATGAAGTCAAATCAGAGGGTGACAGAGGAAAAGCTTATTTCCCTGAGAAAGTCTATTTCTAATTGTTGGCAAACAAAGGATCTTCAATCTACTAACTTAGGGTTGGCATGGATTTTTGTTTTTGTTTTGTTTTGTCTTGGGGCCAGCTATTTATTCTACTTGTTAAATAATAAATACATGTCCCAAAGTATTTTCCGAATTTATGCCAGCCTAATTAATTTTGACAGAAACAGAAGTGTGTTTATACACCAGGGCAAAAGTTGGATTTGGCTACTCAAAGATCTTGGAATTCCTGGAGGAATTTCCTGGGTCTCGGCAGTCCAGAAGGAGCTAAGCGCCTTTATTTTGGTGAAGTGAGTCATCTAATGAGGTGGCAGATCGCCATTCATAGCTTGAGGAAATCTTACAGAAACATGAACGTTTGTGTTAGAAGCTACCGTCCAAAGAAGACATTATCAGTGTGCTTTCAACCTTCTGGAGGCAAATTTCACTCTACTGAGGCACTCTGTACCTACTGATGATCTCAGGAACAAGAGAGTATGCTGCTCTCCAAAGGAGGTCTCTGTCATGTTTGTATTAGGAGCTCTCCAGCTTCGTGACCACATGCACAACCCTCCCCTTCTCTGAGCCAAAAAGCCTTTTTCTCTTTAAAACTAGGGAAGTAGGGGGAAAAGAGAGAAAGAAAAGAGGAAAGAAAGGAGGAAAGAAAGAAAAAAAGAAAGAAAGAGAGAGAGGAAGGAAGGAAGGAAGGAAGGAAGGGAGGGAGGAAGGAAGGAACAGGGGTCAGGTGATAGCACAGCTGGTTAAGCGCACGTGGCACAAAGCGCAAGGACCTGGCCTAAGGAACCCGGTTCAAGCCACCTGCTCCCCACCTGCAAGGGCGGGGTGTCACTTCACGAGTGGTGAAGCAGGTCTACAAGTGTCTTTCTCTCCCCCTCTCATCTCCCCTCCTCTCTCTATTTCTCTCTTTCCTATCCAGCAACAACATTAATGGCAACAATAACAATAACTACAACAACAAGGGCAATAAAATGGGGAAAAAATGGCCTCCAGGAGCAGTGGATTCGTAGAGCAGGCACCGAGACCCAGCAATAACCCTGGAGGCAAATAAAAAAAGAAAGAAAAAAAGAGAAAGAAAGAAAGAAAGAAAAAAAGAAAGAAAGAAAGGAAGGAAAGAAGAAAGAGATCACAGTGAGAGAGAGAGAGAGAAACGGAAAGGAAAAAAAAAAGGAAAAAAGCCTGCCCCAGGTACTTTGGAAACTGACTTGAATAAATTGGTTTCAATCCTGGGTTCTTAGTAACTACAGATGTGCTGTGTCAGGTAAGACAGTCTTCTCTTAGTCCAGCTAAGGCAGCATTTACACAAAGCGTTACCTTATGAATAAATACCCCAGACCCAAATAAGTGTTTCATTGCATACCAGTACCTTCAAAAACATCCCACTCTTTCAAATAGTATCTAAGAACATTCCACAAAGGGTGCCTGCAGAGTAAAAGGCTGTAATATTTAAGTTACACACAAAAAAAATAACACATTCCATTATAGATCTATCTTGCTGGATTTCCTGTCAATCTTCAAAGCAAGATAGAGTCAGCACAAATTAGAGATGTCTATAATCAGAAAAAGGTCAATCTAAGCATAAGGGAACAAGACAAAATGATTATGCCAACATTTTACTTAGAATATATATATATATATATATATATATATATATATATATATATATATATATATATATATTCAGTCTTAGAAATGAATGTGCTCTCCCTGCCAATAAAAAAAAAAAGTGTGAGTACTGATTTCAAGGTCATCTCCAAGCTGATAGCATAATTGAGCCACAAGACAGCTCCCTAACAGCATTCCACTTAAATTCCCTCTACTTCCCAGACAGTTTTAGTCCACCTGCAGGTTAGCTATCAGACTCAAACAAAAATGACTAAAGTTACGGGCCCCTAGGAACATACCTAAAAACAGACTTCCTAGCTTCTTTAGCCCCCTAGATCCCTATTCTTATCTGCTCTATCCCTACTTTCTGGTTGCTGTTTATTAAATATTTTGTCCTGCTTTATATCTTACTGCCTTTCGGCCACCAAGTTGCAGGTGCTACTATGATTCCATCCTGAAGTCTCTGGGCAGGTGACCTCACCAATGTGTCCCAGAACCTCACCTCTCCAGACCCCTACCCCACTAGGGAAAGATAGAATGAGGCTGGGGGTATGGATCAACCTGCCAATACCCATGTCCAGCAATTACAGAAATGATAACAGAAGCCAGAACTCCTATTTCTGCACCCCATCAAGAATTTTGGTCCATACACCCAGAGAAAGAGAACTGTTAGGGGAACATGACCAAAGGGCTCTGAACTCCAATTTCACCAACACCCAGAGAGAAAAGAGGAAAAAAAAAGAAGGGCACTCATCAGCAGCAACAGGTGTAGATGCGACTTAGAAAAGAAGAGAGGGCAGGACCATAGGGGAAAAAGGGGGCAAATATATGTAAATACAGACAGTTATAGAAATAATAGTCAACCCATATCTGTGACCTTGGTAGAACTACTGCATTTTCCAGTAGAGGAAATGGGATTGCAGAATGGGGAGGGAGGGGACATTGGGGATTATACCTGTCACCTCATAATTCTGAAAATCAGTATCAAGTCACTAATGAAAAAAAAGAAGAAAAAAAAGAGACATTTCAAAGATGTATGGGAACTACATAAATCTGATGTAAAACTGAGTCATCAGTATGGAATAAATAGATGGAAGTTAATAGCATGACTCTTCTCACGGAGAAAGAATTTAGGCAGCACAGGATCACCCAAATTCGAAGAATGTGCCACTAGACTACTACTGGGTTCTGTCCCCAAAAGCCCTTCTTTTCTGAATCCTCAACTGTTGCTATCGCTAACTGAAGATCCACAGAAAAACAGAAGTTTTGTTTCATTTTTATGGAGGCTGAATAGGTATTCACTAGGTATTCAAAGTAGACAATTTATACAGGACCACAAAATTGAGAAAATACTCTTAAAAGATGTCTTGGGAACATTAACTTTCATAGTATCTGCACGTATCTCTGGAATAGTAACTGGACAGAGTCTTATCTCAAAAATAGTGACTATGGAGGCCCTGGCAGGTGCACACTGAGTTAAGTGCACAGAGCAGGAAGGGCAAGGACCTGAGAAAGGTTCCTGGTTTGAACCTCCAGCTCCCTACCTGCAGTGAATGGGTGGGGCTCCTTCAAAAGCAGTTAAGCAGGTCTGCAGGTATCTTTCTTCCTTCCTCTCTTTCCCTTCCCTCTCAATTTCTGTGTGTCCCATCAAAAAAAAAAAAAAAATGGAGGGAGTCAGGCGGTAGTGCAGTGGGTTAAGCACACGTGGTGTGAAGCGCAAGGACTGGTATAAGGATCCCGGTTCGAGCCCCCAGCTCCCCACTTGCAGGGGAGTCGCTTCACAGGCAGTGAGGCAGGTCTGCAGGTGTCTATCTTTCTCTTCCCCTCTCTGTCTTCCTCTCCTCTCTCCATCTAACAATGACATCATCAATAACTACAACAATAAAAACAACAAGGGCAACAAAGGGGAAAATAAATAATTTTAATGGAAAAATGAAAAAATAACCACAGGAGCAGTAGATTCACAGTGCAGGCACTGAGACCCAGAAACAACCCTGGAGGTAAAAAATCTATTTTTTTTAATTTAAAAATTAAAAAAAAATAGTGACTACAGGTACAGAAGTATTGCCTGTACCAGCATCAAGGCAGAAGTGCCCTAATCCTTCAGTATCCCAGTTCACCATTCATCCAGACTGGGTCTGAGAAACAAATGCCAAGGTGCCTAACACTGACAGAGCATGACTATCCTGTAAGACACTCCTCAATATTAGACTAGAAAAATGAAAGCTGCAGAAAGGTGTTGTGTTTCTCCAAAGATAATGCCAGGCACAGAGCAAAAAATCTGATTCTAAAAATAAATTTAAAAAAATAATTAAAAGATTCCAAAGGGTCTAAAAGGAAATTCAGACAAACCAGAGTTAAACACAAAAAAATCAGCAGGACGGGCCAAAAGATGGATGTTGAGTCAGACACTCAACAAATAAAAACCAGCTTCCACCGAGGGATGAGAACCACGTTAAACATATTTTCAAATTTTCATAGACCTCAAAAGTCACCACAGCAAATAAGCTTTATGTCCAAATAACTGCATTACCCAACTATAGTGATTTTTCCCTAAGAATGGCATGAATCAAGAATCTGAGATGAGCACTGGGTTGAGCTCTGAAATACTTATAAAACTTTGATATCAGAAATGCAAGTGAGTGAGTTGGAGATTCTAGCACTCTAGAAAGTGATGAAAGGACAACAAAGGTAAACAAGATGGGACTCAATATCTACTTTCAGAAACCGGGAAGTAGTACTGTTTGGGACTAATAAATAATTAGAAAAAGTAGACTAGGACCAGACTGTGGAGGGGCTTAATAATATGTAAGGGGGGAAGGTAGTATTATGATTATTCTAATTATTATTATTATTACCACCACCAGAGCACTGCTCAACTCTGGCTGATGGTGGTGGGTGGTGCGGAGGGGATTGAATCTGGGACGTGGGAACCTTGGGCATGAGAGTTTCTTTGCATAAATTTTATGCTACCTACTCTCCATCTAAAAGCTGAAGTTTTAAACAGAAGACCAACATGGTTAGAAGAAGAAAAAGTAGAACATCAGGCCAATCAATATCACCTGCTAAGATCACTGACTACACTGTCTTCAAAATGAAATAAAGCACAGCAGAGGTGATCGGTGCTTTTCTCTGTTCCTTTTCCACAAAGTACTATATGTTCAAGAGAACAGTAGCATCTCATTAGTCTAGGAGGTGAGTAATGAGCCCAGGTACCCAAGAAAAATTAAGACACTGTTACTTTGAACAGAAAAAAAAAAAAAATCTCAAAACCAGTCCTTGATACCTAAGCATCAGCACCTTAGTGATCCAAACATGTCTTAAAAAAAAAATTGTATATGGCTCTGGGGAGAATATTCATTTTGATGATATTTATTCTTCCAATCCATGAGCATGGGATATCTTTCCATTTCTTGGTATCAGTTTCTATTTCCTTGAGTAGCGACTCATAGTTTTCAGCATACAAGTCTTTCACTTCTTTGGTCAACTTTATTCCTAGGTATTTGATTGATTTTGCTGAAACAGTAAATGGGAGTGATTTCTGGATGTCTTCTTCTTCAGATTTAGTGTTTGCATAAAGAAATGCCACTGATTTTTGTACATTGATTTTGTAGCCTGATATCTTGCTATATTGCCTAATAACTTCCAGTAATTTTCTACTGGATTCTTTAGGTCTTTCTATGTATACTATCATATCATCTGCAAATAGTGAGATGAGAGCTTGACTTCTTCCCTTCCAATCTGTATTCCTTTGATTCCTTTCTCTTGCCTGATTGCTATGGCAAGAACTTCCAATACTATGTTGAAGAGTAACGGTGACAGTGGACAGCCCTGTCTAGTCCCTGATCTGAGGGGGAATGCTTTCAGCTTCTGTCCATTGAGTATGATGTTCACTATAGGTTTGCTATATATAGACTCCACTATCTTGAGGAATTTCCCATCTATTCCCATTTTTTGTAGAGTTTTGAGCATGAATGGGTGTTGGATTTTGTCAAAGGCTTTCTCTGCATCTATTGAGATAATCATGTGGTTTTTGGCTTTGCTTTTATTGATGTGGTGAATGACATTGATTGACTTACGGATGTTGAACCAGCCTTGCATTCCTGGGATAAATCCCACTTGGTCATGATGAACAATCTTTTTGATGTGTTGCTGTATCCGGTTGGCCACTCCTATGTTCATAGCAGCACAATTCATAATAGCTAAAACCTGGAAGCAACCCAGGTGCCCAACAACAGATGAGTGGCTGAGAAAGCTGTGGTATATATACACAATGGAATACTATACAGCTATCAAAAACAATGAACCCACCTTTTCTGACCCATCTTGGACAGAGCTAGAAGGAATTATGTTAAGTGAACTAAGTCAGAAAGATAAAGATGAGTATGGGATGATCCCACTCATCAACAGAAGTTGATTAAGAAGATCTGAAAGGGAAACTAAAAGCAGGACCTGATCAAACTGTAAGTAGGGCACCAAAGTAAAAACCCAGTGGTGAGGGGTAGACATGTAGCTTCCTGGGCCAGTGGGGGGTGGGAGTGGGCGGGAGGGATGGGTCACAGTCCTTTCTTGGTGGGAATGGTGTTTATGTACACTCCTAGCAAAATGTAGACATATAAATCAGTAGTTAATTAATATGAGAGGGGGAAAATCAATTGTATGTCTCAAAGTTTCTCAAAACACAAACTGAATACTTTTAATATATAGGCTGTGTATTTGATATGCGGACTCTCTCAAAAGCCTAGACCAAGTAGATTAGAAGCATCCAATAGCACAGCTATATACAAGATACTGGATACTGTACAGCAAACCATAACAAAAGGACTTTTCAAAGTTAACCCAATTAACAAATAATGTGATGATAACATTAACTATCGATTGTCTTTTTGAACCCTAAGACAGCAAGAACCTCACATCTCCACTATAGAGCCCCTACTTCCCCCAGTCCTGGAACCCTTGGATAGGGCCCACTTTCCCGTATGCATCTCCCAATCCAAACCAAATAATATTGCATCCGCCGATCACAACCTAACCAACGCAACGATTGCCACCTCAACATGCTTCACCTCAGACTGTGTCCAGAGACTTCACGTGTGGAATGACAACCCTTCAGCTTCATTACTCGGGTGAGACCTTTCCTTTCATAGTATACTCTAATTTCATCTCAGGTAGTTCACTTTCTAACAAAGTCCCATAACCTAGATATACACCAATTTCTGTGAGAGAGAGCTTATGTGCACACGTATCCATAAAATACTGCAAAATATATACCTGAAAGCAGTAGTACACTAGAGTTTGCAGTGAGTACCTCCCTAACACTTCCTCTCCACTATTCCAAGCTTGGGATCCATGATTGTTCAACAAATTGTTTGGCTTCGTATGTTAACTCTCTTTTCAATCACCAGGTTCCAGATGCCACCAGGATGCTGGCCAGGCTTCCCTGGATTGAAGACCCCACCAATGTGTCCTGGAGCTCAGCTTCCCCAGAGACACACCTTACTAGGGAAAGAGAGAGGCAGACTGGGAGTATGGACCGACCAGTCAACGCCCATGTTCAGCGGGGAAGCAATTACAGAAGCCAGACCTTCTAGCTTCTGCAACCCTCAACGACCCTGGGTCCATGCTCCCAGAGGGCTAGAGAATGGGAAAGCTATCATGGGGGGGGGGGGGGGTTTATGGAGATTGGGTGGTGGGAATTGTGTGGAGTTGAACCCTCCCACCTTATGTTTTTGTTCATTAATCCTTTCTTAAATAAAAATTTTTAAAAAAAAAACTTTTTTATTATTTGTGATTTTTAAAAAATATTTATTTATTATTATTTATTCCCTTTTGTTGCCCTTGTTGTTTTATTATTGTAGTTATGATTGATGTCTTTGTTGTTAGATAGGACAGAGAGAAATGGAGAGAGGAGGGGAAGACAGTGAGGGGGAGAGAAAGATAGACACCTGCAGACCTGCTTCACCGCTTGTGAAGCGACTCCCCTGCAGGTGGGGAGCCGGGGCTCGAACCGGAATCCTTAGGCTGGTCCTTGCACTTGGCGCCACATGTGCTTAACCTGCTGCGCTACTGCCCAACTCCCATTATTTGTGATTTTTATAAAAGTTTTACAAGTGGCTTTTACAAGATCGTAGATTACAGGGTATAGTTTCATGCCACACCCACCACCAAAGTTCTCTGCCCCCACTCTCCCAGTAATAACCACAATTATCAAAAGTCTTAGAGACTGTTGCTGCTTTTTTTCCCCAGTTCATATGTTTCAGCTCTTTAGATTCCACATGAGTGAAACCATCTTTCAACTCTTGACTAATTTCACTGAACATAATTACTTTTAGTTCTGTCTCATCACAAGGACCCAACAGTATCTGTTTTGATTGCGAAGTTATATTCCATGGAGTATATATCTCATAAGTTCTTTATCCAGTCAGGCATTTAGGTTGCTTCCACTCTATGACTATTGTGAACATGCATTTATCCTTTCAAACTAGTCTTTTTTACGTCCAGCTTTTTTAAAGGAATTTTTCCAGCATTCTGGGTATACTCCCACAACTTCCCATAAGCTCTTGCCTCTATTTTTTTTTTTAATTTATCTTCCCTTGTGTTGCCCTTGTTGTCTTTTTATCTTTTTATTGTTGTTGTGGTTGATGTCGTCGTTGTTGGATAGGACAGAGAGAAATGGAGAGAGGAGGGGAAGACAGAGAGGAGGAGAGAAAGATAGACACCTGCAGACCTGCTTCACCGCCTGTGAAGCGACTCCCCTGCAGGTGGGGAGCCGGGGGCTCGAACCGGGATCCTCATGCCGGTCCTTGCGCTTAGCGCCACCTGCACTTAACCCGCTGCGCTACCGCCCGGCTCCCAGCTCTTGCCTCTCAATTGCAGATTACAGATACTCTCTGATGAGAAACTTCCCTCCATCCCACTCTGAAGAGAACTCAAAGGACTGCCCCTATATTCGGGAGGGTGGGAGTGGAAAGAAGGCTGTTCCTATGGCCTCCTTTACTCCTTTCCTACCAATAGAAGACTAATTGTAGGTCTTCTCTGTCCATCCATTTGTCCACACTAAATGTCAGTCAGACAAATATCCTTAGGTAAAAAAGAAAGCTTAACCTAAACTCTCTCATTGAGTGATCCATAACAAGAGACTCTGGTCTCTCCCTTTCTTTTCTAGAAATCTCCAATACTGTCTCGCCATTGGGGCTTAGAAACAAAAGCAATCACTTCTGACTATCAACCTTTAAAAAGATAAGACTGTTCACAACACAGAGGTAAGGTACCTGCCTTACCTAAATGTTAGGATGAAAAAAATTGAAGGGCAAGTCAGGACTACTTTAGTCTTACTTTCATCAAGGTGTATGTATGTATGTATGTCACCCTGTGTACATTCACATTGTTCCATACCTGTATATAGCTAATTTGCATACACAACTTGCTTTAAACTTTATCATCAGGGTAATTTGCTTATCTTACTGTGGAACACATCTCAAAGCATATGGCATGCAATAAAACATACAGGCAGAAAAGAGACATGTACTTGAATAATTTTGATAATCAGCGCTGCCCTCTGATAACAAAGGATCGATGTGAGCAAAAGTAATTATGAATTAAGCAGCTCAATTAGCATAGCAATAAATGCCAAAGCCTGTATCTCTTCAAAGTGATACAGAGAAGATGTCATGTATTTATCTGGTCAGAATTTTCCTGACACAAAAAGAAATTGACTCTGTATTGTATAGCAGCAGTAGTTAGTTAGTTAGTTAGTTAGTTAGTTAAAAATATGAACTTCAGGCGGGGCTACAGAGCAGCAGCAGCTGTGTTTCTCTCCTCTCCTCTCCCGGGTCAACTAGGAATACCAAAGGAGACCACCTGGGACCACAACAAGACAGGACTAGGATGACTTCAGAAACCCACCAAATCACCAGTGAGTGCCAACACGTGTGGCTGGGGGACAGCAAGGAGCCTGGGAGAGATTAAGTGGCTGGTAACAGTCTGGTAGTTTACCAGTTGAGACACCACCTCCAGTCTGTTTTACCAACAGAAAAACAGCGGAAAGGAGGAGAGAACTCCCCTAAGACTCACCAAAAGCAACTGTGAGTCTCCATTGCTACTGCCCTCAGAATCTGGAGCAGCGGCGGGCAGGCCCTATGCTGACACCAGGAGACATAGAACTAACTCAGGAGATCTCTACCTCGAAGGCCTAGTGGTGGGGCTGTGAGAGTCTCTTTGCATAACCACTGGATTATCTCTGCCCCACCCTGCTTTATTTCCTGGTCCATACTCCCAGAGAGATAAAGAATAGGGAAACTTCCAATGGAGGGGAGGGGATACGCAACTCTGGTGGTAGGAACTGTATGGAATTGTACTCCTCTTATACCACAATCTTGTCAATCATTATTAAATGACTAAAAAAGAATTTTTTTAAAGAAATAGACAGTCAATATATAAACAATCTAATAGATACACACACATATGTATATATCAGAGAGACTCATTCAAGCCCTAGAAAACTGCATTAAACTGTTCCTCTTTAGCCTGATTAAATGAGATATATACATAAAGTTTTCCACAGAGTAGCTATTAACACAATACCAAAGATGTGTACCCAGAACTTTTTTC
Source organism: Erinaceus europaeus (assembly GCF_950295315.1). Classification (NCBI taxonomy): domain Eukaryota; kingdom Metazoa; phylum Chordata; class Mammalia; order Eulipotyphla; family Erinaceidae; genus Erinaceus; species Erinaceus europaeus. The sequence goes on along the minus strand of NC_080179.1, from coordinate 22,815,764 downwards.
TTTTCTTTTCTTTTTTATTATCTTTATTTGCTGGATAGAGACAGAAATCGAGAGGGTAGGGGAAGACAGAAAGGAAGAGAAAGAGAGAGACCTGCATCACTGCTTCACCACTCACAAAACTTCCCCCCTGCAGGTGGAGACCAGGGGCTCAAATCCTGGTGCTTATGCACTGTCACTTCACGCTGTCCTATCAAATAAAATAGAACCAAAAACAAAAATTAAAAGCAGAATAAAATAGCTACAGGGAAGCATACATTGATAGTTCAGGCACTGAGCCCCAGCCATACGCTGGTGGCAATAAATTAACTCACTTCCATCAAGCACCTGGATTTCAGCACTACCTAGCCTTAATCTCTCCACTCTCATAATCCTGTTTGTCTCACTTAGGATTTGTTAATTTAAGGTTTTTAGCTCTATTTAATGGACAGAGTACAGAGAAGTATATTTATGATAACTTTTGCTTAAGATGGAAGTTATGTATTCAAACTTTGTACCTGGATACCCTGACGAACTGATATATATATTCATTTTTTATTTGTGACTGATTGTGGGTTCCATGATTGTAAGATTACAGTGTATAGTTCCACACCACACCCACCACGAATGCTCTGTGTCCCCACCCTGCCATCTCCCAAAGATAACCACTATCATTCTCACAGGTTGTTTATTAATAATTTCTCTGTAGATGTGTAATGTTTTTTGTCTCCAGTCTTAGAATCACACCTTCTATGAAGGAAGACTGTTTACTTCTTTATTTCTAATCTTGAAAACTTTAATTTTTTAAGTTTTTTTTAAGTATTATATTTATTTTATTTTTGAGAGAGATGCAGACAGAGAGAGACACAGAGAGAAACACCAGAGCACTGCTCAGCTCTGGCTTATGTTGGTGCAGGGGATTGTACCTGGGACTTCAGAGCCTCAGGTATGAGAGTCTTTTTGCATAACCATTATGCTATCTACCCCGGCCCCCCCAAAATTTTTCTTTTAGTATTTATTTTTTCCTGACTCAAACAGCTAGAATTTGCAGTATGGTGTTGATCAGAAGCGGTGAGCACATCATCTTTCACTGTGTGACTTGTCTCAGGGTAGAAAGCTTAGAATTTTTCACAATCAAATGTACTAGAGCTGTGGTTCTAGGATAGTTGACTTTCATCGTGTTGAAGAAATTCCTATCAATATTTCTACTTTGTATTTAAATAAATCTCACTTGGATATGCTGTATATAATCCAATTTGGATTTGATTTGCTAATCTTATTGGAGATGTTTGTATCTATAGTCGTGACACATTTGGTCTACAGTTTACTTTCTTGTATCTTCTTTGAGCTTTGGTTTTAGATGATAATGACTCATCTTTACTTTCTGAAATAATCTGTGATGGGTTAGTGCTATATCTTCTTTAAATGTTTAAAAGAATTTGTCAGTGAGACTAACTAGGTTGGACTGTTCTTTATGTAGATTTTCTTTAGTCAATTTTATTAGTAATTTAAAATGGTTTATAAGATTATGGAGATACACTGGGTTTTTGGAAAAGTCGTAAGTCATTTTCTGGGGGTTTTATGCGAAAATATGTCATGACTTTTTGGATCACCAAAAGTTCTACACTATACCCACTACAAGAGTTCTGTGCTCTTCCCTGCCCCCTAACACCCCCCTCTCCCCCCCCAACCCTAAGGATAACCACCATAGTTTTCACAAAGTCTTGGTGACAGTATGTTTTAAACAAGTTCATGTGCTTCTTCATATTGCACATATGAATAAAACCATATAGTTGACTTTTAGAGAAATGCAGGTCATTTGATAACAGACATAAACTATATGAGTACTTGAATATAAACAGGAAAAACAGGATATACATGATAAAAAGGATGAGAAAAACAAAAAGAAGTTCTAATAAAGATTAAAAAGTGCTAGAGAAAATGACATCATTTAACAAGATAGATGCATTATATATAAAAGTATCACAAACATAATTTTTATATAATTACATATAAACACATCTTAAGAGTCTTTCTTAAACTGTTCTAACCATTCTTTGCTTGAACAGCAGTTTGTAAAATTTTTTGTCCTTGACCTTTGATACTTTCAAAATGATGTCTCTTGATCTACTTCTGTCTGGGTTTAGGAATTTGGAAGATGGCTGTTTCCAGAACATCTATACCCTTACCACATTCTAGATTTGGAATTATTTCTTTGAGTGTGGTTTTGTCCTCTTCTTTGCTCTCCTCCTGAGACTCCGATCCCCTTCAAATCTGACAGCTGCCCCCCAGCCCCCATGGAATCTTCAATCTCTTAAAGAGTTACCACATTTTCCCTAAACCTTTTTTTCTCATTCTAATTTGAAGTCAAAGAATGTGGCCAATTTGTCTCTTATTTCTGATGTTCTCTCTTCTACATGGCTAAGTCTACTTCCTTGGCATGCTACTTAAGACTGGAATGCATTCCAAGTATCCTTCATATCCTCTAACTCTGGTCTTAAGTTTTCCATTTTCCTATCAACTGAATTTTTGAAGCCATCAATTTCTTTCTTGGAAAATTTCTCCATACTAAGTTGAGATTTTTTTTTTTTTTGAGAGTTCGCACTTTTTCAATTTTCCTGACAATGTATTCTCTAAATTCTTTCTCTGGTAACTCTTCTGGATTTACATCATTAAGTTTCTGACCTTCTGCATGGTTTTGCAGAACCATGTGTTTCCCTAGCTTTACACATGTTTTGGTTTCTCTTGTTGCCCACAGTGGATCCTGCTTTACAGATGACTCTTTAGTCACTACCAGGCCACCCCATCACCTGGGGCCCTAGTCAGGGAGTCCTGGGATTCCCACACAGACATAACATTTCACCACTGTCAATGGCCATTTCCATCAGGAACAACATAGCGGACCCCTTTGTGGGTCCCCCATAGGATTGCCCTCAATGTGGATCAATAATGGTAAGGAATGTTCCATTCTCCAAAAGGAGGTTGGACAACATAGTCTTTCTACCACCCAAGGAAGATGGGTCCTGAAATTAGTACAGCCTGTTATGTTCCTAGCCTTGACCATAGAATGCGAGCTCAGACCTACAGGGATGAAGAGGTTATATAGGCTCCTGTGTTGATGGGCCCCAGATCAAATTGATGGGGCTTACAGTTAACAATATTTATATACTTTCCCCATATTTGGGAGCTACTCTCTTCCCTGATCCAGCTTTCTAGTCCTTTTTCAACCATGACACCATCTCCCCAGACAATAACCTAGATTCAACTGCATATAAGATGTCAGACTCAGGCAAAAACTAGTAAAGTCATGGGCTCCTTGGAATATACCTAAAACAGACCTAAGAGCTTTTTCCAAAACAGAGATCCCCAAATCTTCATCTGCAATATTCTTGACTTTAGGTTCATGATTAGTCAACAATTTGTTCTGCTTTATATGTTAACTCTTTTTCAGCTACCAGGTTCCAGATGCTACCATGATGCCAACCAGACTTCCCTGGGCAGAGGACCCCACCATGTGCCCTGCCTCCCCCAGATCCCTGACCCACTAGGGAAAGAGAGAGAGAGAGACAGGCTGGGAGGATGGATCAACCTGTCAACTCCCATGTTCAGTGGAGAAGCAATTACAGAAGCCAGACCTTCCACCTTCTGCACCCCATAGTGATCCTGGGTCCATACTCCCAGAGGGTTAAAGAATAGGAAAGGTGTCAGGGGAGGGGATGGAATACTGAGTTCTGGTGGTGGGAATTGTGTGGAAATGTACCTCTCTTATCCTATGGTCTTGCCAATATTACCATTTTACAAATAAAAGTTTTTAAAAGAAATAAGGAGAAAGAAAAATTGCAGAAGAGATTAGAAATGACATAGTATAATGGTGCCTGATGTCCCTTAAACCAAGATGTAGTCTAGAGGAGAAGTTGGAGAGATTTCAAACCTCCTTCTCTTCCCAGAGTGATTCCTAAAATTAAGAACTCTGCTGTGAGGTAAAAGTAAATTTTCCTTCTTGAAGGCAGTCTGACACTGATCCCCAGAGTCTCTGTGGCAGTTGGGACTCCTTAGAGTATGACAGGCTTCCTTGATGCTATTAAGGTTATGTGTTCCATTTCTTGGTTCCTTTGAATGCTCAGGAGCCTGTGGTTTCTACAGCACTGAAGGGTAGTCCAGAGCTCCTTGTTTAAGTCACCCAGTCTCTGAGTGTTTTCACATGGGTCCTTTCTTCAAATCCGCCAAATGATTTGAAGCAATTGCAAATGTAGTGCTCCCACTTTCCATTCAGTCACCAACCTTCAGATAGTGATGATCCTTTCTTTCCCAGTAATCTCAGTTGTTCTCTAATGAAATTCATTGAGTTATTTTGTTTTGACACATTTTCTGGTGGAGAGTCAACATTCTGTGACTAAACAGCCACAGCTCTGCTATGGAGACCTCTCTTTTTTTTTTTTTTTCACCAGAGTTATCATAATTGTGGCTCTGTGCCTGCATGATTCTTCCACTACCAGTTTTCTTTTCCTTTACATACAGGATGAGACACTACTGCTTCATTTCTTGTAAAGTTTCCTCCATTCTGGAGCTATGCCAAGTGACGGCCAGGAATTCACGCTTGGGTCCCTATACATAGATGTCTGCTATAGCAGCTGGCCCATATGCTGCCCCCTCTATGGAGTATGTTTAAGTACCAATTCCTTTCTGAAAATGAAAAGATATATTCAGATTTTACTCTTCTCTTGATTCAGTTTTGTAGTTTGTGCCATTCTGGGAATGAAGGTTTTATGTTAAAGTGGACCACCAAGGAGATAACTCATTTGATAGGATATACACCTAATCATGCATGAAGTCTGTATTTCAAACCATAATACAATGTCACATGGAAGCACCATCATTAGAGGAACTTCAGAGCTGGTGAAGGAGTGCTGTGAGGTCTTATTTATTCCCTCTCTGTTTCTATTTCTCTATCTGAAATAAAATTAATGAGAAAGGGGAAAAACTACAAGAACAGTGGAATCACACTGAGAGATCCTGGTGCCGAAAAACAATGGACCACCTTACACAGAAGAACACTTTTTTTCCAGTAAAAATCTTTTACTTTAAAACTGATCTAGATGACTGAATCAGAAATAATGACTTCTTTTGTTTCGGGAGTTAATTTCTCTTTACAGAAAATGTTTTGTTAACTTGGTCAAATAATAGTGTATCACCGTTGATTTCTGCCGCACCAAGAGGCAAGAGAATTTGTGAATACGTGACCTGGAAGGTGGCATGGTGGATAAAGTATTAGACTCTCAAGGAAGAAGTCCCAAGTGTCACAGTGGTGTTTTGGTTCTCTCTCTTTCTCTTGTATAAGTAAATAAATCTTAAGGAAAAAAAATTATTGCCACTAGAGGTATTGCTGGGATTCAGTGCTGAAATTTTGAATCCACTACTCCCAGTAGCCAATTTTCCTTTTTTTATTTTAATTTTCTATGTCTATCTTGATATGACTAAGAGAAATTGAGAGGTCAAAGGAAGAGAGACAGAGAGAGAGAGAGAGAGAGAGAGAGAAAGGGAGATACCTATAGATCTGCTCCACCACTAAGTGGCTTCCCACCTGCAGTAAGTGAAGAGTGGTGGTTCAAGCCTGGTCCTTACTCATGGTAATCTGTGCATTTAACTGGCCGTGCCACCACCTAGCCCCAGATGGATATTTTTTAAAAGGAAAGTGTAAATAGGACCATAGGATGGGGAGGGCTTTCCACTACTATGAAAATAACTTTGTTCAAAGACACAACTTGATTAAATTCACATCCTGTGGTCATTTGTTGATTTCTCAGTACAATGATAAATTTAGTTGCTGGGAAAACAAAAAAAACCATTGTTCTATTTTATTACTTCTCTTCCTTGTTGAAAGCTAAACATACTGATTGTCTCAGGGTCCAAAATTTCTGCCTAGATAAAATTATAATGTTAAAGTACACGCCTCAAAAAAGCCAGATATGATATATACACATGTACTTACATGTATTTTCAACTGCTATTAACATATAATCCCCATTTGTATAGACAGCATTAAACTTCAGTAACTGCTTTTATAAACAGCATTGCCAAAACATTAGCCTTATCTGTCTCTCGTTGTAATTGTATCTTTGAACAAACCATACAGCTCATGCTGGGTGTTAAGAATTTCACAAACTGAATCTGAAATTCCTAACCTGAGATGTTGACAATGACTGATACAATGGTGCAGATGAAAGGCAATACTGAGGAGATGGGACAATCTGTTCAAAATTTTTGTTAAACACCTCTGCTAAAACATTACCTGGCCAGAATGTATCTATCAGTTTTTTTTCCTGCAAACTTTCTAAATTCCCCTAAATTTCTAATTTCTAAAGTCAGACCTCAAAACAAGTTTCCTCTATGTCACTGACATGCAAGCAATGCCTGGCACTGGGGAGCTCTGCAAAGGCTAAGTAAATAGATGAAGAATAATCAACCCCCCGTGGAATCAAGTAAAAGCAGGAAGGCATTAAGTACTGACTTTCTGCCAGTTCAGTTTTTTGTTTTGTTACTGCTGGGTTTTTACGTATTTACTTATTTATCAGATAGTGACAGAGAGAAATCAAGAGGGGAGGGAGAGGGAGAGAAAAAGAGAGAGAGACACCTGCAGCACCGCTCACAAAGCTTCACTCCTGCAGGTGGGAACTTGGGGCTTGAACCCGGGTCCTGGCACACTATAATATGTGTTCTCAACCAGGTGTACCACCACACGGCTCCTAGTCACTCAGATCTTTCTAAGGAATAGATTCATGAGGCCAGGTGGTACCATATTTGGTAGAGTGTACGTGTTACTAGACACAAAGACCCAAGCCCCTGTGCCCCACCTGCAGGGGGGAACTTCACAAGTGGTGAAGCAGTGCGATAGATGTCACTGTTACTATCTTCCCTTTCCCTGTCATTTTTCCTGTCTCTATCCAATAAATGATAAATTAAAAAATAACATTAAAAAAGAATAGATTTATCACTTTCCCCTGCCTTATTCGCTGTGTATAAAACATGATTCTGGGAGTCGGGCTGTAGCGCAGCGGGTTAAGCGCAGGTGGCGCAAAGCACAAGGACCGGCATAAGGATCCCGGTTCGAACCCCGGCTCCCCACCTGCAGGGGAGTCGCTTCACAGGTGGTGAAGCAGGTCTGCAGGTGTCTATCTTTCTCTCCTCCTCTGTCTTCCCCTCCTCTCTCCATTTCTCTCTGTCCTATCCAACAACGACAACAACAATAATAACTACAACAATAAAACAACAAGGGCAACAAAAGGGAATAAATAAATAATAAATAAATAAATTTAAAAAAAAAACATGATTCTATATTCCCGAACATGTGAGACATACCTTTTTAATCAACTAGACCTTATAGAGCCTCCTGAGTGATTTCATCGTACAACAGTTAGGTTTAGAGTGGTACGTCTCAAGGATTTTTTTTCCCCTTTTAAATGTTTTACAGACTATTGTATTGGCTAAAATTTTCAGTCTGGTTTCAAGGAGGAGAATTACATGAACAATATTCTCTGATCTTTACTCACATGTGGAATATAGAGAATTGAATACGGGAAGATAAAAACAAACAAGCAAACAAAAAAGTCAACCCATATTCAAGACTGTGGAAAAATTATACTGATTATCTAAAGATGGAGGAGGTTATACAGACTTTGGTGGTGGGATCAGTGTGAAGCTAAACTCCTATTAACTTATAATCTTAAAATTCACCATTAATTTAATCATCAGGGGGAAAATAGACTTAATATTTCAAGTTAACTGCCTGTATTTGAGTTCTGATACATACACATATATGCATATATCCATATACACATATATGTATATATATATATATATTTAGTCTAAATTTTTAATGTTTCAAATTTGCAGACTGAATTCTGACACTACGATTAAACTGTTTACACAGTTCTAAAATTTATTTCTTTTCTAAAATACTCACAACCCAAGGTCAAAGATATCAAAATCATTTGGTCCTGTCAGTGCCTAAGATATTGTTACTACTAGATATCTTCAAATAGCATAGAACATGGTAACATAAGGTATATTGTGGCAAATTCTTTTTTCTTAATATTATTTATTTATTTATTGGATATACAGTGAAAAATTGAGAGGGAATGGGGAGATAGAGGACACAGACAGAAAGACACCTGCAGCACTGCTTCACCACTCGCAAAGCTTTCCCCCTGCAGGTGGGGAGTGGGGGCCCAAACCTGGGTCCTTGCACATTGTAATATGTGTGCTCAACCAAGTGCACCACTCCCAGAACCTTATGATAAATTCTAACCATTGGGTTGTCAAAGAAAAATAAACTCCCAACTAACTTGGTTATAATAATAATTACTTATTGCTATTTTAAACTTTTTCTAAGATTAGATGAAACCTTTCCCATTTTCATCTAAATCCATATTTCTTCTAGTCCCAGAACATCTGAAATTTTGCTGATGTCTATTCTCCTGACCCCTTACCCTGTTATACTGCCACTTGGATCTCAACTAAATCAATGCTACCAGTGTCACCATGATAAATAAGGTATACCAGAGTCCCCACCTCCAAGGGTAAGTTTCACAGTGGTGAAACAGTGATGCAGGTGTCCCTCTTTTTCTCTACCTCTCTATCCACCCCCCCCTTTATCCTCACTTTCTCTCTGCCTCTGTCCTAAATAAAGGCAAGAGACAGATTCACTTAATGATGGCCATTTTGGCCAATGCCAGGCCACCTCATCACCTGGAGTCCTAAATAGAGAATCCTTGGATTCCCCACACAGAGACTACGGGCCTACACCACTAATAAATCCCTCTCTCTACCATCACTGGTCACATCCATCAGGAATGTCACTATAAGCCCTTCTGTGGGCTTAATTTTTTTTTCCTGAGCCGGTTTTCTTTTTTTCTTTTTTTATTATTTTTACTACCTTTATTAATTGGATAGAGACAACTAGAAATTGAGAGAGAAAAGAGAGAGACAGAGAGACACCTACAACACTGCTTTGCCAGTTGCAAAGCTTTCCCCCTGCAGGTGGGGACCAGGGGCTTGAACCTGGGTCCTTGCACGTTGTAACAGATACACTCAACCAGGTGCACCACCACCTAGCCCCCTGGGCTTAATTTCTTAAAAAATCCTTTTCCTTGAACACCATCATACTTATAAACTGGTGAAAGTGTCTCTCCATATAAACATCTGCTGCATTAAAAAGGGGAGGGGGTTGTAAATAAAGGGCAAGAAAACCAGCAGGAAAAACTGTTTCACTTTTTATTTAAATGTGGTAACCTGATAAGTAGTCCAGCCTACAAGCAAACAAGAAGTAGGAAAATCCATTTTATTATCTTTGCAATAAGAAAGTCAGGATAAAATACATTTATAAACATAATCTAGGTCTGCAACTAGGTGTTTTTCAACTTCCCACCAAAGCAATCAAATAGAGATTAACATGCCTATCAGCTTAGACCAGGCTGTCAAAATTAGAGCTGGAAGGCACACACACACTTACCAAAAGTGCTTAAGAGGTTTTTCTCCCAAATAATAAAAAGGATTACACAACCTTTAATAAAATAATGTTTAACTTTACTATGTACTCAAAGGCATTTTAAGCAGATTAAAACACAGAATTCAAGACCACCAGAAGAAAATTTCCAAAATGAAGTAAGATCATTTGTTTATCTTTTCCAAAGGCAAATGTGGTTGGTTGATGTTCATCTTTCTTTTACCAACAGAATTCATAAAAAAAAAATGATAATCAAAACCTTTTGGTAAACAGGAGCTTGAAGACAACCTCTCAAATCAGATTACATTTCAAGTGATGTGGAGCCAAACTAAAAAACCATGCCATAAGCTTGGTTCTGGTTTTTTTGTTTTTTTTGTTTTCAATTTTCTTACTAACAGAAGAACTGATTTTTGAGATGCTTAGAGACATAAACACGAAAGTTAAATCAACCAGGAATAAGAGTCACTAACACTTTCAACTCAACCCGCTAGCCATCCTTTAAATGAGAACCAGACAGGGGCTAAGGAGAAAAGAGAATAGGAAAAATGTAGATAAGTTCAGGAAGAAAATGAAACATCTTGAAGAAACCTTCCAGAAAAGTACTAACAAGCTCTGAAATAATAGCACAACAAACATCAAAATTAAGGAGGACCAGATACTCCTCCTATCATGCAAGGAGACAATATGGCTGAATCAGAACTATTAACATAGCAGCATGAACTTTCAGAATTCTTTATAAGGAATGTCCTATTCCTTGAGGCTAAATTCAGTGAATGTCTTGTAACCAGAAATATATATATATAATTTATATATTATATATTTACAGTGGTGCTCTGGGTTGAGCACATGTTCCCATGCGCAAAGACCCAGGCTCAAGTCCCTGGTCCCTGTAAAGTAAGCATTAAAATCAGATTAATGTAAATTATTCTGAAAGCAATTAAGAATGTGTAAAATACACGTGTAAACTGTTCAATAACCCCAAAGTATGCTTGACTCTCAATGTGTACCAAACTCTTGATAAATCACTTTCACCAAGTATTAATCGAAAACGGCTTTTCTTGCTCTCAACAAATTAAGTATGAAAGTACTGATAATGCAAAAAAGTGTCAGTTTCCAAAAATATCAATTTATACTTTTATTTTTTAAAGTCCTATCTTAGGGGGTGAGGCGGTAGTGCACCAGGGTAAGTTCACACAGTACGAAGCGCAAGGACCAGCGCAAGGATCTGGGTCCAATCACTGGTTCCCCACTGTAAGTAGGTTGCTTCACAAGCAGCGAATCAGATCTGCAGGTATCTTTCTCTCCCCCTCTCTGTTCTATCCATCCAACAACAACAGCAAAACTGGGAAAAGATAGCCTCCAGGAGCAGTGATGCAGGCCCACAGCGATAACTCTAGAAGCAAAAAGAAAAACAAACAAAAAAAAGTCCTATCTTATAAAAACTTACATTCCAGACAGTACCTAGTGCTAGGTAAAAAGGTAACTGGTCATATTTCTATTTCTGATCTATCCATGTTATCCAATTTTTCCAAAATGATCACCCATTTTATTTGTATACTATTTGGGAAATCTAAAATACCGTGGATTACGAGCCAAGTGGTGGTACACAACGTAGAATACACATTTACCATGTGCAAAGATGTAGGTTAAGATCTTCTGTATGAGGGTAACCACAAACGGTGAGGAGTGCTGCAAGTGTCTGTCTCCTCTGTATCCCCTTTCCCTCTCAATTTCTCTCTGTCTCTATAAAAACAAAATGCCTTGTATTACTAATGATATATATAGATATATCTTTCAGGGTTAGCGCTAAGGCTCAGTGCCTGCACTACGAATCCACTGTTCTGGGGGCCATTTTTTTTTTCATTTTATTGGATAGGTCAGAAAGAAACTGAAAGAGGAAGGGGTGGTAGAGAGGGAGAGAAAAGGACACCTGCAGACTTGCTTCATTGCTTGTGAAGCGACCCCCTGCAGGTGGGGAGCGGGAAGCTTGAACCAGGATTATCGCGGGGATCCTTGCGCTTCTTAGTATGTTGCTCTTAACCCATAGCGCCACAGCCCGACCCCCACATTAGTTTTTTTACATGTCAAAGATCAAGGTGGCATTTATATTTTTAAAAATATTTTAATGATTGATTTCAAAATGGCTGATTATAAAGACTTTACAATTATCATGATGTATTTCTATTAATAAATGATAAACTTATAAAAGTAGGCAAAGTCTCAATAACTATTATGAAGATAAAAGCAAAGGAAGACAAAACAGTGCTTTACACAACAAATTTTCATGCCTAAAGATTGGAGGTCCACGGTTTGATCCCTGACACCACTACAAGCCAGAGCTGAGCAGTACTCCGGTAAAAAAAAAAAAAAAAAAAAACATATATATATATATAAAATACCACACGTGTATGTGTGTGTGTAAGCGCTGAGGAATTTTAATCTTTTTATCTTAGTAGTTTGGCCATTCTTTGGTGAAACCTGGCTATGACTCTGGCAATAAAATATTGCTCCATTGGTTTAAAAAAAACAAAAAACACTTCAACTAAATAACAAACTATCTTTAAAATGAATAATCCACATATAGCAAGCTATTTTTAGGGCTGTTGATAGATGTACTTCCCTGACCTCTGGCTGGTAGGAGACATAATGATATATGCATACAAGCAACCTGTATTTTTATTATGATGCTGAGTTTTAGGATGGTCAGTTGAACACCTCAGCACTTACATGGGTCACCATTACATACTCACATGTTTTTGTCCTTCAAATGTCACCTTGAAATCAACATCTGTAGATTTGTTTAGCAAGTTATATGTCTTTAAAGTCAATGTTTTAAAAGAAAACATCACTCCAATGGTTCGTTCAGACAGCAAATAATATAGGATACCTATATTTAAACATTATAAGATCCTAGATGATAGTTGCATAATTACTTCCTCCACAACAAATTAAAAATAAAAGTTAAGTGAATGATAAGTATCTAAATTAAGCTGCTATAGTAGTCTGCAAGAATAGAAATCAAACTTCTTCCATTCCTGTGCATGTTTCTTTGTCATGTGATTTATTGTTTTTGTATTATTTATTTTCCCTTTTGTTACCTTTGCTGTTTTTTATTGTTGTTGTAGTTATTACTGTTGTTGATGTCATCGTTGTTAGATAGGGCAGAGAGAGAGAGATGGAGAGAGGAGGGGAAGATAGAGAGGGGGAGAGAAAGACAGACAGACACCTGCAGGCCTGCTTGTTGAACCAGGATCCTTATGCGGTTCTTGTGATTCTCTTTGTCATGTGACTTTTACCACTCTTCTCAACAGAGTTCAGATTCCCTCTGAATCTCAGCTTTTTGACTAAACTGAGAGTACCTGACCTAAAGATCAGTTACTCCAGCTGTCTTAGAAGGCTGCTGTGGTCAAGACAAGTATTTCTGAGAAGGAAGACCAGTGGGAAGTGCTGGCCAGACATCGGCAACCACCACACCACATCAAGCGACAACACTGCAAAATAGATGTACACAATAGCTGATCATGCACTGGTCTCAGACAAAACCATCAAAACAGTCAGTCTGACTTACAGACACTTAAGAAAATTAAATAGGCAGACAAGGAGGTAGTACAGTGAATAAAGCGTTGGACCCTCAAGCATGCCGTCCTGAATTCGATTTTCTGACATCACGTGAGCCACAGAGTGATGCTACAGCTCTCCCTCACTGATCTCCCTGCCTCTCATTAATAAATGTTTTTTTTCAATCTTTTATAAAAGAAAAGAAAGTGGTTGCTAATTAAGTCTTTAAACTGTGGGGTAGTTTGTTACAGGGCTAGATAGTGCTAACATAGAAAAGGTGAGAATTCACCATCAGAGAAGTGAATCATCTGTCAGAGGCATCCTAGAAAGTACAGTTTCAAGAGGTTTACTCTTGAGGAACGCTGCCACTAAAGCTTTCTTGGAAGAAATTCCATGGCCTTTCCTTGTTTTGATCCTTGGAATTTTAACCTAGATACAACCCTGAGTGCCTCCTCTTGCTCTTACTCAATCTTCTCAGGTTATAGGTCTGTTGCTGCCATGAACTAGTCTTTGCTTTTCCATGATTCCATCCATTTCTAGTTCTGTGGAGCAGATCTTGGAATCCTACTCACCCCAGCCCCCAGCCACCATTCATCCTCTGGGTCCACCAGCAGCCTTTGCTTCTGCTGTCCTCTGGACAAACAGCTCATTGTAATTACAAACTACAGTCCCGGATAATCTCATTACTTCTATGAGGTAGTAATGCAGAATATATTAAAAATAACAGTAAACAAAACTGACTTTAAATAACTAAAGCACTGTTCAGACTCAAGTCATTTTCTTAAGGCTTTATAGTTATTCCAATAAAGCTACAACTACTCAAAACATTTTTGGAACCATCTTAAGAGCAAATTAATGTCATGCCAGAAGTCATTTGTTCACTGGTGGGCTAATGGAAGCAAGTTCCATTTTAAAATTGAAAATAAAGTGTAGCTGGACTGTCACTATGTCTCTTGAAGGAAATAAGGAAATAATAATTTCTTGAGTATATGAATTCTGATTTCATCAATTTAAATCACTTTTCCTATTTTTTCTCCTTTTTTTTTTTTTTCTCCAGGGTTATTGCTAGGGCTCGGTGCCTGCACTACAAATCCACTGCTCCTGGGAGCCATTTTTTCTTCAATTTTATTGGATAGGACAGAGAGAAATTGAGAGGGGAGGGGAAGATAGAGAGGCAGAGAGAAAGATATATGCCTCTTGTGAAGCAACCCCCTTGCAGGTGGGGAACGGGAGGGGGGGGAGGGGTTTCAACCAGGATCTTGGAGTGAGTCCATGCACTTCATACTATATGTGCTTAACCCGGTGTACAACCACCTAGCCCTCTCCCCTTTGTTCTAAGTAGCTCCAAGAAACAGGAGGATATTAAACTCTTAAGTAACTACTTACAGCTTAAAAAAAAGAAAAAACCACAATTTTACTTTCAATACAGTAGATTAAATGGACCATAAACTATAAGTATACACAAACAAGTGCTTGATTATAAGATTTGCCCATCTTAGTGACTGAATACCAGTCACTAAGACTCTTTGCCTTGAAGACTATTTAAGTAAATATATAAACTGCAAAGTGTATATGCTTCAATGGTTTTAAGAGAATATGGCATGAAATTATAACCCTCAGAAGTCTGACTGCTTTATTGAAAATAATCAGGAAGATCGCCATAGAGCACTGTTCAGCTCTGGTGTATAGTGGTGCTGGTGCTTGAACCTGGGACCTCTGGTTCCTCAGGCATTAAAGTCTGTATTGTAAACCACTGTGCTAATTTCTAGGACCCAGGATAGTCACATCTTGAAAAACTGATGGCCATATCTTTTTTAAAAGGTAAACAATTTAGCCCTGATCTTCACTTAATGCCAAAAATACTATTTTAAAGCTTGTTTTAATGATCATAATTTGAAACTGCACAAAAACACTTCCCTTGATCCTATTTCAGTCACCCAACTGCCCAGGAAAGGTGCCTTGTTTAAGGTCAGGCACTAGATTTAGGACTCCAGAAATTTGAAAGGACATCTACAAGGAAAAATTTTTTTAAAAAGGATTTAATAGTAAAACATTCTCAGTTATGGTCATAGTCACCCAAGGGACAATAAACGTGAGAAAATACAGACTGTTCCTGAATTGCCCCAAATTAAACCCAGTTAATCTCCCTATAAAGATTTTTTTCACATTACTGTCATTAATCCCCTCTCCTAATAAACCATGCATCCTACCCAAAAGGTGATTACTGAGTTTGAATTTCTATTATGGTACTGACTTAAATACTGGATGCTTTATTTGCTTTGCAATATAAACTTAAAGTGAATGATTAATCCTTTAATTACTCTAATACCAAAGTGTTTTAAACTTAAGAGAAAAAAAGGAACCATGACTCAAAGAAAGAACTAAAGTTAGTAAGATATTATTTTTCCTAAGTTAACTTCATAACTTCTTTGAATTTCATTAAAAAAAAAAAGTGACTTCATTCTTGACAACAGAAGACAACTCTGATTTGTCTACCACATCGAATCTCAAAACTCTGAAGTGCTTTTCTTCAGAAAATGTAGCATTTGGATGCTTCTAAAAATACAGGTTTTTATTTGGGAAGATTTTCTGTCTTTGTTCACAGTAACCATAAGCATAAACAAGAATTAGTTAAGTGGGTAAGATAAAAACTCTCACTTCCAAACTATCTCCATACATCTAATAGAGGATATCTATTTCACTATATATCAGTAGTTTGTAGTATTACTTTGAAGGAAAGGAAACACTCTGAAAATCAATATTTTAATATTTCTGAGAAATTAATAATTCTGTCCAACAAGCTTTTATTTTTGTCATTGCTAGAGCTTCATTATTAGGTTAAAAGTTAGGCTGTCTTTTTCAGAGAAACAGAAAGGAACACCACAGCACCAAAGCTTCCTCCAGAAGTTCCCTCCAAAGTGGTGCAGGTCGGGCTGAAACCTAGGAAGCAACCTGGCAAAGCAGGTGTAAAAAAATCTTGGTGAGGGGCCAAGTGGTAGCCCAGCGGGTTAAATGCATATGGCGCAAAGCGCAAGGAACGGCTTAAGGATCCTGATTCGAGCCCCTGGCTCCCCACCTGCACGGGTGTCACTTCTCAAGTGTTGAAGCTGGTCTGCAGGTGTCTGGCTTTATCTCCCCCTCTCTGTACTCTCCTCCTCTCTAGATTTCTCTCTGTCCTATCCAACAATAACAGCAATAACAACAATGATAAACAAGGTCAACAAAAGGAAGAAAATAGCCTCCAAGAGCAGTGGATTCGTAGTGAAGGCAACCTCAGAGATAACCCTAAAGGCAAAAAAAAAAAAAAATCTTGATGATGGAAACTCTATATCTGCATTTTCACTACCTAACAAGGTACTCTAGAATGAAGATGAAGACTAAAAATGAAATAAAACACAGTTCCTCATTGACACTACCTACAACTGACTATTGAGCACTTGGAATATTGCTAGTGCAATGGAGGTACTATATTTTGTTTAACTTTGTAAGATCTTTTCTTTCTTTAATTAATTAATTTTTTTTCTTACTGCCACCATGTTATCACTGAGGCTAGGTACCAGCATGACAAGTCATGGGGGCCAGTTATTTACTTTTGTTTGTTATAAGACTGGACAGAGAGAAACTGATAGGGGAGAGGGAAACAGTGTAGGAGAGAGACAGAGAGACACCAGCAGACCTGCCTCACCTTTCCTGAAGTTTCCCAGACACAGGTTTAAAGCCAGGTCCGTGCTCATGGTAACTGTGTGCTCAGTTGGGTGCACCATCTCCCAGCCCCCAAGATCTTTTCTTAGAGCAATTTTCTGTTCATTGACAATTTGAAAGGTGACGATAACCCATATGCTCCCTGCTCGCCTACATATGCACAGCCTGCACCATTATCAACATCTCCCATCAGAGTGGGACATCTGTCACAGTTGATGAACCAACATTGACAAATTAGCGAAAATCCACAATTTACATTAGGACTCACTCTTGGTGGGACATTCTATGCCTTTAGACAAACATATAATGACATGTAACCATCATTAGACAACTACACAGAGTAGTTTCACAGCCTAAATATCCCGTGAGTCATCTCTCTCCCCAAAAGAATGCATTTAATTGTTGTTAACTTAAATTGGAGTAACCACGTGTGTCAGGGCTACCATAGGGAACTGTGTAGAGTTAGACATTCTGCTATGATGGTTCATTCAACTACGATGGTTCTAGTATAAGATACCATCCTGGCAGATGGAAACTGACTCTAGAACAGAAGCTTTACTCCAGTCAGTGATCAGTATTATTTTCTTATGAAAATTCATAAAATTATAAAAATTATAAACACTTTACATATATGTATATTTAGAGAGAGATACAGAGAGAAAGACCAGAGCGCTACTCAGCTCTGGCTTATGCTGGGTATTGAACCTAAGAGCTCAGAGCCTCGCTCATGAAAGTCCTTTACATAACTATTAT